>NC_142258.1:617500-1262655 GCF_052056855.1 Sturnus vulgaris
GGGATAAAGCAGGAGGGGAGCAAGCAGAAATCATCTCCACGACAGCAGTGTGTGTGTGGCTGAGGGAAGGTCACACACAGTGCCCCAGGCAGGCTGAGCATACCACTGTTCCTGTCCCTGAGGTGGTCAACTTCCCGCACAGTATTAATTGAGAGATTGTTTATGACACTGCCAGGAGTGACGTAAGGGTCAGTTTCGGGGTCGATGTTTGGATAACCTTTCCATGGCTCACCAGGGCGAAACTCTAGGAACACAGATGCAGGAAAGAAGCTTATTTTCACTGTATTTCTAAAAAGGAAACAGCTGTCTAAACAAAACATCTCCTAATGACTGAAAATCCAAAACCTTTTAAGCATTTAATTTACGTGATTTAGCCTTCACTTTAAATAATTTCATTTCTGGTTTCTCTGGCAGATACACTTCTCTCTGTACAATAAAACTCCCATTCTCCATTTCCATCTGCTAAGAACACTCGAGGAATCCGGGAGAAGCCCCGGGCAGGGGGAGGGGAGGGCTGGGCTGTACCTGGAGGCCAATTAACACTGCTAGAGCCATTAGGCGATTTGGCACGGGGCCAGCCGTCCCCAATGGATCCGGGAGGACTGGCTGGCGAGTTACTGCTGTTCATAAAGTCATAAGGAACAAACGGAGAATCTTCCAGCCTAAATCCACTTGAAATAGCACCTGAATAGGAAAAAAAAATATAAAAATTAGTCAAATATTTTTCCCGGCTGGTTTTTATATCCCTATATAAATGTATAGATATAAAATCATGCCGTTGTAAATCACGCATGAAATATACAGCAGCACACTGTCCTCTTGTGATGCCAAGTTATACTGGAGATCATAGAGGATCATAACTCAAAATGAAATATGTCCCAGTAATTCAGGAGAAAACTGTAAGAATAATCTCCCATGAAATCCCTTCACTAAACCAGTACATATATTCAAAGTAACATGAATTCAGCTGAAGCATTCATTGCAGAGGGGAAGAGCATTCTGTGGGACCCCACTTGACTAACAGGGTTCTGTGGTGGGAGAGCTCCTGAAACAAACAGCTACAACATGTGAAGGATCTTTGGCTACTGCAAAGCTCTCTAGATTCTGTTCCTATTCTTAGGAGGCAAAAAAAAAAAAAAAATTAAAAAATCCCTGGAGACAGAGCAAGGAATGGTTTAAAAGTTACCAGACAGCAAAGCTGCTCTGCTACAGTTCTGAGGGAGCCAGGGATTCCATGAGATACAGAAATTCCTAGCTCTGGTCAGAAAACATCACCTACAGGTAAAGCAACACCAGCACTGCCTGTGGCAACACTGGGATGGGCTCAGCTGCAGGGAATGGCAGCTGATGCACCTAAAAATACCCCCACAATCTGAGACTGAACAGTAACAGGAGACTGGGGACATTTGTAACTATCTTTAGACACAGATTCTTGGGCTATAGACTCGAATTTTAACTGGATGAGATTTCAAGCAACTGAAACAGTTGAAATGTCATATGAATCTTGATTACTGGAATGAAACACGAAGCAACCGAGTTCACCTCCTCTAAAACTAAGGACAGAAATGGTACCAAGTCTAGCCCTTCTAAGCTCTCCCCAATTTTAGAATGCAAACATAGACATTCATAACCAAAACCTGTCAGTAAAAATGTCAGCCATGCTCAGAATGTGGTAAATCCCCCAAAATCACCTTAGGACAGAAGGGTGGTGGGAGAGAACACATGAAAACCAAGCTTTTGGCTTAAAAATATATGAAGCATTCCACAGGAGATTAAGGTAATGCTAGTAGCAACAGTCACACTTACAGAAAAGTCTGGTTGAAAAATGAATTCTGTAGAATGTTTCTACTAATCTCATCACAAGATCATTCTGTGAGCACAGTCAGCAAAGCTGTGGCTGCTGTGGTAGACAAGCAGCAAGTTGGCACAGACAACAGAACACAAACTGTGACCCAGGAGTTGCACCCAGAGCCCAAACCCTGCAAACTGCACTGACAGCCAGAACCCCACAGGCTGATGTGCCCCAAGGGCTGCTCAAGGCTGAACATACCATGTTTGCTGGAGTTTTGATCTAAGGATGTGTTCATAGAAATGCTGTCGACTGTAGTCCATTTCCTCAGCCGAGATTGTGGCTCTTTAATACTGCTCATATCCAGGTTTACATTCAAGTTTGAGTTCATTCCTGAAAGCACACACAGCTTATGAGATACAGCCTGAACTTCCTCCTGCTCTCACCACTGCTGGCCCAGAAAGCACTGAAGAGCACATTACCATGGTTATCTCATGCTTCCAAGGCTCTGGTTCTGAGGAACATTCTAGCACTGAAAACAGGGAACTCTCTGCACACAGAAGCTAAGCTGAGCAATGCAAAGCACTCCCAAGTTCTCAGCTCATGTCCTCATGCAAAAAGGTCAGTGGAAGAAGACATTAGGAAGTTAAGAGAAGCTAAAATGTAAATACCTAAAATGTGGGGCAAACAGAACTAGTCTTGACCTGCTGTAGCTCTGGTCTGTACTTCCAGCACAGAGTCTGCCAGGAAAGTGAAATATGCCCTTCCTTAGAACTAACACAGTGTCTCCAATAGCTAAAAAACTTCCTTTGTATGCCTTGCCCTTTGAGTGAAAGCAGAATTGGACATCGATGCCAATCATCAGCAGCAGCTCTGAAGCAGCAGCCTGGGGCTGGGGCTGGCCACAAGCCACCCCCAGTGTGGCACTGTCCTGGCCAGTGCCACTCTGCCTTGCAAGCACAGGGACCTCAGCTGCATGTCCAGGAAACAAACTTCTCTGCAGAGGCCAATGAGAATGCAAAGGCAATCAACCCAACAGAAATGACCCAGTTAGAATAAAAGAGAAGAAAAGCAAAAATGAAGGAGAGGAAAGAAACGGGGGTAAGGAACAGAGGTAAATGGTAAACAGTTGTAGTGAGACAGCATTAAAAAGGGACCTAAAGTAAGAAGAAAATATACAAGCCTGGAATTTCTGAAGTAGAAATTGGACAGAAGCCTGAAAATGTAGGGAGAAAGAAACAGGAGATGTTTGTATTTATAAATGTTCAGACATTTTGCCTAATGAGACAACAATTCTTTAAAAATGCAAAGCCAAAAGCTTTCTTTCCTGGACAAAACTACTAACAGGCAAAGTGACAGTTTGTTCTACCTTTGCAATTCCAGAGCCATTGAAAGCATTTCTGAAATCCCAAGAAATGTGTCTACATCAATGGATTCTTTGCATGGATTCTACTTCTTAAAGTCCTTTAGCTCCAGCAATCAGGACTCTGTGTCACCCTGGGGATCCAGGGGACAAAAGGAGCACTAAAAGGAGCCTGTAATTCCTCAGGACTGTAAAGTATTCTGCACTGAGACAGGGACACTCACTGGGAATGAGTGTACTTGGGGAGAAGTTATTTGGTGAAGAAGGGTAATCCCACACAGAATCACTGCTTCCAGTAAAATGGGAAGTACTGACAGGGTTACAGTCATTTTCCAGGAGGAGGCAGAGGGGGAAGCAGGGCTGTGTCCCACAGACACTGCAGGGCACCCACCTATAGGGAAGCTGCTGAATGCATTGATTGGTGACGGCCCTTTCTGCAGCTCAGGAGTAGTGTGGGGTATGACATTCTCAAGGAAGGATTTCATGGAGGGCTGATGGAGTGACTGCTGTTGGGAGGGTGGAGTTTGCTGCTTCATTAACAGGTTTGGATCAAGCTGACGGGACTGTTGCATCATCTGTTGCTGCATACTAAGAGATCGACCCTTAAAAGAAACAGAGCAGTTACAATATCAACGAGGAAAAGCTTTTCCATGTTTTGAGAAAGAGAATGAAATGCACCTTTGTACGCCCTGCACAGCCAAACCCCAGCACCCAGCCCCTCCTTTAAAGCCTGTCAAACCCCTCAGTACGAGTCACAGCAAGAAATGCAGCTGAGGATGAGCAGTTATCAGGAGAGAGTGAGAAGGGAGAACGAACTGGTTTCTTTACCTGCTGCTCCTGCTGCTGCCGACCCCCAGAAGGCATGCTCCTCTGAGGCTGTGCCTTCTGCTGCTGAGCCAACAGCCGCTGTGGGACAGGCAGGGGTTCAGAACAGGGCAGTGACACCACGCTCCACTCACTCACACACACACACACAGTCAGCAGCCTGGCCAGCTCACCTGTAACTGGGAGATCTGAGAAAGCTGGTTTAACTGGGACAGTTGATTCAACATGGCTACCTGTTGTGGGCCAAAGAGTGGGCTCAGGCCACCGCTGTTTGGTGCATACTTCAGTAATGATACTGGAACCTGCAACACACACCAGGGCCACGGGTGACTGCAACGCCTCTGCCTGCTCCACAATGTGGACAATACTATCATCTCTGGTCAGCAGATGCCTGGTTTCATCAAGCCAAATATGTTCCCAAATGTTTACAGAATAACTATGGCAACACCAGCAAACAAGGAACAATTTTCTGAAGCAGCATTTATTTTATACACAGCGTGTTTTCTGTGTCACTTACCTGAGGGGATAGTAATGGAGGAGGCACTTGAGCACGTGGGTTAGGCTGAGATGAATTAAGAGGTTGTGCTGGAGGCTGCTGCATGCTCCTGGGCTGTGCTGCTATATTCCCAACACCAAACACACTGGGATTGCCATTCTGGGGAAAGGACGGGCAGTCAGTGACAATAAACCTCGTGTGCTGCTTCTCCCACCCCACACATTTCAATTACAACATAAACACCTATCAGTCACACAAGCAGCTACAATGTTATATCAAAAGGCATTAAATGCTGTCAGTTAACACACCAAGGATTTGCACACAGCCTTACCTGTCTAACAGAATTCAAGCTTTGCATACCCAGCCCTGCTAGGGAGCCCAGGGCTTGGTTAGGTAGTGCATTATTTGAAGGGGGAAGCTTCATGTTTTGATTGGACATAAACTGCATGTTTTGGGACTCGTCTGCTACAATGCCATCCTGATGGGACACACAAACCGAGGCGCAACAACCAGCCAGCAAGCAAGCAGAAGGGAGAAACCATGGCAGGAGCAGAAGGGAAGAGTCACAGGACAGTCCAGCACCAGCAGGAAATAGGCAGAAAACAAAAGAGATCAGGTTAGTCATCGGCACCGTGAGGGGCTACAGAAAGTGCTTAGTACAGTGTATCAGGGAGTTCAAAAGAACAGATCAACAGCCCCCAGTCCCCCCTCAGCACCTGCAGGAAGCTCAGGAGCACACAGGTCACCCCTGGGCAGGCAGAGTGTCCCAGAGGAGCTCAGCAGTGTCCCCAGGGACACCCACTGACCTTATCGAAGTAAGGACCGCGATCCATGGAAGACTCTTTGGGAATTTGGGGACGAGAACCGGGGCCTTTGCCAACCACACGATTGTAATCTCCCACGCCCAGCCCGTGCTTGTCCATCTCCATCCTCTTGTCCTGCAGTAACCCTGGGGACACACACAGCTGGATCAACACCCTGGGGTGCTGCTGCCCTCGGCAGAACACCCAGAAAACAAACAGCAAACACCGAAAACCAAACACCAAACCAACAGCACTGCAGCTTTGGACTGCCTGGGAAAGGAAACCCCAGTGGCTGCAGACACCTGAGACCTGGAATCAGCACCAACAGATTTTGCAAGGCTTCACACAAATATTACTCTCATCTCTCCCTTAAAACCAAGAATGTGTAATTGTTTAAACTTGCAATAATTTAAATATCAGGCTTGCCATTAATATTGAAATCTAAAACTCAAAGAATTCCTTTACCCAAAAGACCATGAGCCCCAAAGTGAAAATACCCAATTTTGAAGTGGAATTTGGAGAGTAACTATACTAAAACCTACAATGCTACAATTAGTTTTAGTTAAATATTCTACATCATAGTATACTGTTATTAATATATTAAGAATTATACTATCTCTTACTTGCTAAAGAAATCCTAACAGTGAACAGAATCAAATAAACTGTAACTGCTCCCAAGTAATTTTACACTCAGGTTTACAATTTTTAAAAAGAATTGTTCAGTATTAATTTAGTTCCTGGAACTGAACATGTGTTTCCAAGAATGAACCCAATGAGCCAGTGTGGGATTTGCTAAGTTTCTGTTTATACTCAGTGGAGGTGCCCAGAGGGCAATCAAGATATTTATATTATGAGAAACAAACTCACCACACCCTGAAAACATTCTCTCCTGTCAGTTTAACATATACAAATATGAATAAGCTCAGTTTGATACAGGGCCAATATCCCTATAGCAACCAGGTGATTCTGTGTGCAGCATTACTCACACACACAAACACTTTACAAGGACATTCCTTTTCTTAAGAGAGATATATACTGGACTATATATAGATATATATACACTACATATCGTTTTAAAAATGTAATTTACAGAAGAATATAAGGTAAAAAAGAGCATGGAAGGAAAAGCAATAAAACTCAGTTCTGCTTTTCTTACCTCCAGACATGTCCATCTTATTGCTCTGTATGGTTTCTTCTGGTGATTCTCTCTGAAGTAATAAAATAAATCACCATTATTTAATAATAATATTTTAAGATAAAACAAAGAGATTCCTGCACACTATTACAATTCAAAAATGCAAGAAAGAAAAATCAAGACCATCAGATGCTATTTTAAAGCACTTCCTCCCTTCAGTTGCTATCCAGTCAAGAAGAGGTTCCCTCACCAGAACTCCTCTGTAAATGCAGTAAAGCATCAGGCTATGGGATGAACACGTGGGTAGTGGTTACAAAACCACTTTTCATCAATAAAGAGGTCTTTTTGTAATGAGAATGCACAGAAAAGGGATGGCTGACAGGGGAGACAAACACAAGTAAAAAGAAAACCACGATGAAAATGAACACTTGGCAATTGAGCATTTCAATGTCTGTGCATTGTAACAAGCCCTGTGGAAAGGCAGCAGAACCAGACAGAGACAAATACTTACTGAAAAACTGAGATTTGTGAATTGCTTAATGAATGGATTGATCCATGTTTCATCTTGCTTATTTCCACCTTTCATTATTCCCTTAAAAACAGAAAGGAATTCCTGTGATACTCAGATCCTACTTTAATTACATCACGAAGTGCTAAGAATGAAAATTGAAGTGTACTGTGTAAGTGCAGTAATCCCTTCTGATTGAGCTTTCAGAAATGACAGAAAACCTTGCCCTGAGCAGCTCCTCACCTTTGTGGGCATTTTCTTCATGTAGGGTGGCCAGTTCAACGATGGGTTAGCTTCTTGTGAGGAACTGCTGTTCCACATTCCAATCTCAACATCCTCCTCTTCCTCCCAGCTGGTCTGACGACTGCCACTCAATGGCATGTCATCCCCACACCAACTATCTTGCATAGATTTAGGCCCTGGTGGGGACAAAAACCCAGCAGTGAACATTTCAGGAGCAGCTCCACCCAAGAGCTCGATGCCTACTGCAAGGTAAAAAACCCTGAAAAATCAGGAAGCTTCCCCAGAGGTGTCTCAGCCTTCTCAAACACGCTGAGAGCACTCACCAGGGTGGTTTGGAGCACTCACCAGGGTGGTTTGGAGCACTCACCAGGGTGGTTTAGAGGACTCACCAGGTTTGTTTGGAGGCTGCTGCCCAAGAGAAGCGTTGCCCCAGCCAGAGGTGCCTCCTGCATCGCTGACAGGCTCTCCCCAGCTCGTACCAGTGTCCATGGGCTTGCCCCACGCTGAAGTCCCGTTATCTACAGTAGTGGCTGGAGCAGAAGGCTCTCCCCAACCTTTGCAAAGCAGGGGCAGTTATTGGCATTGTTCTCAACAGGATTTTAAAGCTACCTAAAGAGACTCAAGCGTTTTGCCTTTTCTATATCCTTAACATGCAGTAAAAAGCACGTGAGCAATTATTTCCATTTTGTGAGAGGGTCATTGTTATAACTGCAAGCTGTTGCATTAAAAAATGTAATCATAAAAATATAAATTTTGTGTTTATAGAATTACATTCTGATAATACAAATTTCTAAGATATTAAGCTAAGAGCTGCTTGTCACATGCAAGTGACCCCATCTGGCACTTGAAAAAGAGACACAGCACAAAATATTTCCTACATCCCATTAAGTTCCTCTCCAAAATCATTATTCACTGCTCACGAAGCCACAAGACCAGAAAGTCTGATACTAAATCCTTATAAACCCACCACCCTTCATTCTGTCCTGCAGAAGCTCAACAGGTTTCTTTTTTTTGAAGGCTCATTTGCAAAATTAAATTTTAGCTGATTTAGAGTAATTTAGGAAAATATTTCAATCCCCAGACACTATTTTAAGTATTTCCTCTGTTTCTACTCCCCACACCTCAAGCAGAGCTGTTTAGCCCCTATAACTGCAGTTATTTAAAACTAGAGCAAATCTTCCAATCTGCACAAAAATATCAATGCTCTGTGACAATGCTTTTCATTTCTTTAATAGAAACTGCACTTCGTTGCCACTTTGCCCTTTCCACTTGGAAACTAAAATACTGTTCTAAGAAGCAAGGCTAAAAAAGTGCTTTATAATCAACAGAAAACACGAATTTGGGTAAAAGCCAGGCTTACCAGAACCCGAACTGCTCTCCTTGCTAGACATGGCACTTGAAGACAGTAGCTGCGGATGTACCTGTGCTTGCTGGTCTGAACTGCTGCTACTGTTAGGGACATTTTTATTCCACATATTCACATTTTTGTAGTTGTATTTGCTTGGATCACCCCAAGCAGAAGTTCCATCATCAATCTCCATCTTGCGGCGTATGGATTCGGGGGATGGCTCCTCCCAGCCCGTGGGCTCTTCCTCCTTTGCTGGGGCTGGCATTGGCCCCCCCAGCCAGCCAGACCCTGGGGGCTTGTTCGTGGCAGATGGGGCTCCCCAAGAGCCAACATCTTGTTTGTTCCACTCAGGAGAGTTGATTGGCTTTGATGAGTCCCCCCAGACTTGAGGCTGATTGGATTTCGGAGGGTCTCCCCAGCCCTGGTTCTGATTAGGCTTTGCAGGCTCATCCCATCCTGAAGAGTTGTTTGGGGTTGCATTGTTGCCTCCCCAAGTAACAGAATTTGATTTACCTGGCTCATTCCAACCAGACACCGACCTGTCGCTGTTGCTGCCTCCAGAACTGGATTTCTTTGCCTCACCCCAGTGGTTACTTCTGGAGTTTTCACCCCAGCTATCACCAGCAGACACTGCCCATCCCTGGCTGGCCTTCTGTCCATCTCCCCATCCCTGCTTCATCTTCGGTGTGTCATTCCAGGATGACTTTTCCTCTTTGCCACTTCCCCATGATTGATTGCTCTTGACCATTACCGTAGCAGCAGAATCTTCTTCCCACCCCCCTTGGCTGTTTGACCCTTTGGAGTCTCCCCACCTTGTAGCAGACTTTGGATCTCCCCACCCCGATACAGATGAGGTATCGTTATTATTAGGGCTAGGTCTATCCACACACCCCCCTGAGCTGGAAGTCTGTGTCACAGAGCCCCCCCAGGCCTCTGTCCCGTTGTCAGTTTTTCTTTCACCCCTCGGTGACGTTTCGGTATCCCAGGCAGTGTTCTGTTTGATTGGAGTCTGTCCCCAACCAGAGTTGGAAAGGACACGTGGATCTAAGTCAGTTCTGTTCACTATGCTTTGGAGTAACGTGTGCTGGTCAACTTTCCTCCTCTCTCGGTTCTGGCCTTCCGTAGCTGCTCTGTCCTCGTGGCACCCGGCGCTCTCGGAGCTGCCCTCGCTGTCCCCCGTACCTGTTTTGGCCCATGTGCTGCTCTGCTCAGCCATCTGGGAGGCAGCAGAACCCTGGCTGTTCAGATCCTCCTCCTCAGTAGACTTCCATCCGTTTGTAAACTTCCTGCTGTTTCCATTCATACCTTCATTGGAATGCTGATTGCTGGGCAGTTTGCTCCATTCCCCGTTGGAAATGTTGGTGCCAGTGTTCTGTGCAGGGCTGCCCCATCCTCTTCTGCTCCCACCAGCACTGGCACCATTCCCGTTTGCCCAGGGCATGTTCTGGGAGCTGACTGTCCCTGCCTCCCACACCCCTCCTCCTTTATTCCCGTTGATTTGAAAGTTAGTGCTGCCAGGCCCGCTGCCGCCCGGCTGCATTAGAGTTGCATTCACAGTGTCACCATTAGCTTGGCTGTTTGGGCCTGGACATTTGTCTCCAGAGTAAGTAGAACCATAGGCACCCCAGGTAGTACCATAAGAGCCGCCAGTTTTGGCCTCCCCGTTGCTCAGGTGAGAGGTGGAAGTGCCGTTTGCCACTGGAGAGGCCTGAATCTGAGAATGATTCATTGTGCTCACGCGCCAGGCCCCGGGCCCTGCAGTGCTGGGCAGTTCGCTCATCTGCACCGAACCGGCAGAGTTTGGTAAACTAGAGGTCATAAAGTTAGTAGTGTTATTTGGTCCATTCATTTCAGTGTTAAGGTTTTGAGGTTGCCCACTGAATGAAACATTCCTTGTACCATTTACTTCAGAATCACAACTTTCCTGAAGGCTTCCCCAGGAACCGTGGGCTGAGCCACCCACTTTCGAGTTAATACTCTGGCTGTTGGCCATCTGACCTATGGTACTGCACTGAATGCTTGTGCCAGGACTCCCACTCCCCACGGACCCTTTCAGGGCATGTCCACTGTTCTCCAACACGGACCAGGCACCATGGTTGCCATTTGAATTCAAAGTGCTTGGATTTAACCCTCCATTTGATGAAGAGCTTATGGTGCCCCAAGCATTCATTCTATTGTTGCTACTTTCAGATTTGCTGTCAGGAGCATCCACAGAAACTTGACATGTGCTTATTAAGGACCCATGGGACAACCCCCAGGGCCCGTTAATACTTCCATTGCCCACATTATTGCTGTTGCTACCAACCACAAACTTATTCTGAGCCCCATGTCCGATGCCATTGCGAATGCCGTCGCCCTCTCCTGTGCTCCCTGAAGCCATGATGACGAGGTTCCGCTCCGACCCAGAGCTGGAGGCAGAGTCAGTGTCCATACATTCTGAAGTCAGCTCTGGGTCACTGCCAGTGATTGATGGCCATGCTTCTTTGTCAGAGCCGTCTACGATAACTTTATCCCAGTTTGTGCTGGAGTCGCTATTTGAAGAGACTGGTCCCCAGTGAGAATTTTCATAATGGGATCCTAGACCACTGTGGTTCAGATCTAAAATGAAGAAGGAAAGCCCAAGAGTATTATTATGAGTTTAGTATTATTACTTCATTAAGCAGAAGAGGAAAAAATAAAAAGGTATAAAGATATTAAGCCAGGAATTATTTTGCTTATTATTTTGCTTCTGTTAAAACTGCAGTCATGGCAAGTGACAGAGAAAGCTCCAAGAACAGCTGCCCAAAGGCTGTCACACACAACCCAGAACACCTCCCAGCATGCAGAGCTGCTCTCACAAAAACCTCTGAAAACTTTAGACTCCTAAAGGTCCTCTTCTTCCAGAGAAGCATTTTTTAAATACTCTGTATCACCATATACAAAGTATTGTCTAAAACATATATGCATATTAAAAACCACAATACTCAGGAAAGCCTGAAAACACACCGAAAGGCAGGAATTCCAAGAGGACATGGCCCTGGCCCAGCAGTACCAAGTGCTGTGTGACAGCAGCAGAGAACACACACCTTCCCAGCCCTGTTACAGACGTGGTGTAAGAGTCTTCAGTACAAGTTATTCAAGATATTTTCTTTTATACAACAGTTTGGCACAAAAAACACAAGACCCATCTGAAGTTCTGCCTTCAGAATGCACTGATGCACAAGTCTATTTGTATTAAATTTTTAATCAATATCAGTATTCCTCATCCTACAGTGAAACAGAATTGAGTCCAAGGCCCTGGCTCCCAGAGCTGGAGCAGCACAGAGCAGGGATCACCCACGGCTCCTCAGCACCTGGCACTCAGCTGAGCTTCACCTGCTAAATCACCATGACAAACAGGATGGTGGCTCAGCAGTTTGAACAGGAGGAATGGGAAAGACCCGAGGCAGGCAGGCAGAGTGCTGTGGTAGTGCCTGGCAGCTGCACAGCCCTGGAGAGCCACCCCCACCATCCTCAGGAGAAGCAGGACTCGGCTGAGCACAACCCAGAACCTGCTGATTGGTGTGGCACGACAAGAACCCTGTCACGTCTGAGCAACTGTCCAATAAACCTCAAGGTTTCAACTCTCCCCCTGGTATTTTAAAAAAGGACATTTAATCTGTACTGAGGGACTGATCAAAGAGCTGTGTGCACTCCTGGGAGAGAGAACCAATGGCACAGAACAAGATCCTGCTCACACAAACATCGTCCCAGTCACAGCTTCCCTTCTAAAAGCAGCACAAAGGCACACACCGATGGCAAACAGCCTGAATTCAGCACAGAGAGACACAGGTTAGAGGGAAATGGTAAAACAAACTCTAACTTGCACAGCAGCAGAATACATGAAGAACTCCTGTATTTGTTAAAATTCTGTTACCCTGATTTAGCTGTGACGCAGTTTGTGCAGAGCCAATCCACCAGCAGCACGCAGTGATTAACTTCCACTCAGCTGATCTGCTCCCATTACATACAAAACTACTCAGACCAACACTCTCTCAGTCTTAAATGTGTTAGTGATGTCTAGTATGAGCCATAGCCCTGGAGCATTCCTACCTGAACCTCTCCAACCTATGAACATCAGAGACTAAGGATACAAACACTGAGCAAGCAGATATTAGCTCTGACTTTTTGTATCTGGCAGAGACCACAAAACACCCTCAAAACTGAAAAGTGACATGTGACAACACACTGCACTTGGTGCACAGCACAAGGAGCCAAAACAGCCTACTCTTGCTTTTCTTCCCAAAACTATTTAAAGTTGCAACTGAACTTTTGCTGCTTAAATCCTTGACAAAAAACCATTTACACAAACCCGAGTTTCTTAAAATTCTGAAATCTGCTAAGATTGCTTTCAGTAATTTTTAATTGAATGCTTTCCAGCTATGAGTTATCCAGCAGGAAACATTTGCAAAAAACTGTATGCATTTTAAAAAGCAGTTTGTCATCACACGGGCTAAAATAAACAGGATTGAGAAGCGTAAATTAAGAAATACCTGAATCTTGCACCCTCTGCCTCCTTTTCCTGCTCCAGCACACCTGGCACCCCCAGACTGTCAATACCATACCTTGCCAATCACTGCACCTTTGGGCCTTATGAACAAAAGCATTTCAGTAAATACAGTCCTGGGCTTTTAGCAAACAATCAAGACATGATTTCCTCCACAATGTGACACGTCTCTGATAGGAAGCACAAGCTTGCACAGATTAATCAATACCATAAAGAGGTAAGTCAGTATGGAAGCTTAAATGTAAAAAAAAAAAACAAAACAGTATTTTAATGCTAAGGTGACAAAAACTCGTAGTATGAATTCTGACTTAATTAGAAAATTAAAAATGTCAAACCAAATTAGTATGCAATGGCACAGAGAAAGTATACTGCAATCATTCACACACTCATGCCAATGAAAAGCATAAGCCAAAGAATAAAAATAATAATAAAAAAAATCAGACAAAATTGTGTGAAACATGTAACTACCACAAACATGTAGTGCAAAAGCAGGTGAGATGGAAGTAGCTAACCTGACTGGTTAGGGGAGTGGCTCACCAAGTCCCGAATGGGAGGCATGCCTACAAAAAAAAAGCAAGAAAATCACAGAAGTGTTACTTCAGCAAATGAGAGAACAGTCCCCAGAGCACTCACTGCTGTGAACCCAGGCCTCAGACCCTTCTTCAGGACAGGTTTCTGTCAGAGCCAGCTCAGTCTCACTGCCTGCCCTCATGACAACAAACTCGGCCTGGGGATGGGAGAATTAGCAGTTCTGCTGCTTTTATGACATTTCCATGATGACCTACTTGTTACACATTTGGCATTTAATGAACCAATTTAACATGTCCTTAAATGTTTGATTCATACAAAAAAGAGGAAGAATTTACAGTCAGTGAAACCAAAACCAGTTCATTTTGGACTGTACTAAGAAGTTGAGCAGTCAGCCCTGAAATTTCAGCGAGTTCCTCTCCCCTCTCTGAACAGCACATTTGCTTCACATCCAGGTCAGTACTCTGCTGTCCGAGCAAACAGCAACATTTGAGCATGGCCCAATGCTGATTTAACCTAAGCATGTGCACAACAATCCATCATTTGCCCTCTCTCACATCCTCCTCCTCCCCTGTGCCACACAGGCACTGCACAGAACCAAACCTCATCTTTCAAACTCACAAATTTTACAGCTGGAGCCCATAACTGCTACACTGAAGGCAACGTTCTCCAAACGAATCCAACCTTCATCACTGCTAACTGCAAATCCCAACTGCTCCCTTCTTCCCTGACTGCTCCAAGAGCTGAGAACCACCCCAGGGCACAGCAGGGACCTTCTGTTCCCAAAGGCTCTGCCTGGGACACAACTTGGTGGCTGTGCTGTGAGATGCACCAGGATAAAGGCAGACAGGAGGAATCCAAACTGGAGCCCTGCCAGGAGCCCAGTGGTGCTCTCCTGTTCTGCTCTGGCCACAGCAGAAAGCAATTACTGCTGGAAATATTTCAGTTCATGACAGAAATCATTGCACTGTGCAACAACCACCTGGTTATTCCAAGGTGCTCCAGAGCAGAGGTGAGCAAACAGCAGGGCAGGGCTCAGCCCTTCCTTTCATGTGAAGCTTGCACATGGGGCACGTCAGTGAAGACAACAACTAAACTGGGTATCCAAGTGTCCTGATAAAGATCTACTTAGGGAGATTTCTTAAAATAACCATCCTGGCACTGGCCTGGATCTGTTTCAGAAGCACTACAAGACATGAGCTTCATTTATGTCTTTGCTAAAACAATATGCCAGATGTCCTAAAAACAGCAGGAAAAAGCCCAGCCCATCTATCCCTTCTTCAGCTTTAGTTCTAGACAATGTATGTTGATTTTCCAACCAGGAGACAACTGTTCACAAAATACACAAGTAAAGAGATGGGGTTTAGACCACCGATACAATTTAAAAATTCGCCAATACTAACAACTTAAAATCTTAGTGTGCCCAGGGCAATTAAAGACTTTTAAATTCAGCAGTATCTGCCTGCATTCCCAGGCTTTTACAAAGCACCTGCCAAACCATTCCAACCACAGCTGGAAGTGGAGAGAAATCCTTTCAGGAATTACACACAAACCCACAGCCAGTCTCAATTCCAGCAATTCTGACTTCAACACTTGAAGCCACAGTTTTTCTTTTATCCCTAAAATACAGATCAATCCCAGCAGCCACTGATTTAACCCCAGTATCCATGGATATCCTGTCTATGCAAGCCAGCTACAGATCTGTCAGATCCCATGGGGTTTTTGATTCCAGAGGTAACAAGGAGAGTACCTGGCTTCTGGTGGAGGCTGAAAGAGGAAGTAGGGAGTGAGTGAAAGTGAGACAGGCAAATGACAACTGCATTTCCTTTCAGATACAAAGGTGTCAGAAGACACCAGGCCCTGCTGGATGGGGCCTCCTGCACCTCACCAGCAACACATCAGACCAGAGCCTGAAACCAGGACAGAAATCCAGCACAGAAAAATTATCTGCCTTTCTGTTATCATCTTGTCTATGCATAGGAAAGAACATGACAACACATCCAGACCAAGCTATTCCTGCTCATTCCAGGGAAAGAGACCTTCCAGGCACACACAGGGCACCAAGAAAGGAGTCCTGAGTGGCCAGCCCCAGAGTCTGAGCTGTGCTGGGACACACAGAACGCCAGGACACAGCTGTGACAGCAGCTAAGGCAGCACACACATTCTCCTCAGGTGACAAAGGCATCTGGCCAACCCTTCTGTCCCTGAACCTCACTGGCTCCAGCCTGGTGTGCAGACACACCACCCAAATAATCAGGAAATTCCTCAGAGCACAGAAGTGCCCCAGACACCAGTACAGCACTGGGATGTGCTGGCAGTGCCCAGCCACACCAGCACAAAATCAAGGAAAACTCAGCAAACCTGGGAAAAATGCAGCACACAAATGGGAATCACATCCTTTGTAGTCTATAGAACACTAATTTTGAGAAACACTGAGAATTCAGTGAAGTCACAGAAGAAACTATTTGTGGGAAAAAGTTACATCATCACTGCTACGTGCACATCAAAATATAAATACAAGTATAAAAATAAGAAAGTATTAAGCATTGGCATGCATTAATACCAAATCCCTTTGAAAAACTAGATCCCTCACAGAAAGTTACTTTTTTCCAGACAAAAATAATCCTGTAAAATTAACTGAATTGTATCTTAGTGCAGCCACTGAACAGCACATCCTATAAAAGCAACAGGCAAATGCACCTGATTGAAAAGTCTGTTTGAAGGAATGCATAACACACCAAAGTAACAAAAGATGACTGAACTTAAATAGCAGTGAAGGTAAAAGTGGATCCATTCTGTCATACAACCAAACTTCAGGTGAAAAAACTGAGAAAAACTCTGACCTGACAATAAAAGACAATTCTGATATCCTGAACAAGCTGTACCCTGGCTGGATCTCCAGGTATGAAGTTAAAATGAAAGCCAAGTCTAAAGGTGCTGCTCAGAATCACACAAAGAAATGTGCTGGAAGGGGCTTTGAAAACCTCTCAGTTCCATTGCCATGGGCAAGGACACCTCCCACTGTCCCAGGCTGCTCCAGCCCCAATGTCCAGCCTGGCCTGGGACACTGCCAGGGATCCAGGGGCAGCCACAGCTGCTCTGGGCACCCTGTGCCCACCCTACCAGGGAACAATTCCTGCCCAATATCCCATCCAGCCCTGCCCTCTGGCACCATCCTTCCTGTGGGCTTCCTTCAGGTACTGGAAGGCCAAAATTAGGTCACCCCTGGTCTCTTCTCCATGCTGAACAATCCCAACTCCCCCAGCCTTTCATCCCAGCAGAGCTGCTCCATCTCTCTGCTCATCCTGGAGCCTCCTCTGGACTCGCTCCAGCAGCTCCAGCTCCTCCCTGTGCAGGGCGCCAGGGCTGGGGCAGCTCTGCAGGTGGGGTCTCACCTGAGTGGGGCAGAATTCCCCCCTCCCCTGCTGCCCAGGCTGTGGGGTCAGCCCATCTCAGCGATGGGTCCCAAAAACCTTTCCTTCTGGGATGTGTTATCAAAACTGGGCACAACAAAGGTGCTCTGTACCACCACCATGCTTGGATCCAAAGACTGGGAATGTGCAGCACAGCAGGGGTGACACTGGAATCACCACCCTGCCGTGTCACTGCTGCCAACAGCTGAGACCAGGGCTGAAGCTTCAGCCTGGAACCTGCCCAGAGAGGCCAACACCACCCTGCAACATTCACTATCAACTGACACACGAAGGGAGCTCCTCATGCTACAGCTTACAGTGGAAGTTGAAATAACGTTGGCTGAAATGTTCCCCTGATAACTGAATTGAAGCTGAAGGAAAACAGGGTACCTGCCCTCACCTGGCTGTTTTTTGCTGCTGTTGGGCACTTCTCCGTTGGTCACGGGCTGGTTACTGGTGCCAGGGCTGCCTCCTGACTGGCCGTTTAACACTTTGGGAGTGGATCCCAGGTTTGCAGCTATCACTGGTAACTGCTGCCCTCGTTTCAGAAGCTGTTTCTGTTCCTGCTGTCGGAATCGTGGTGGTACTTCCCGAGGAGGGTATCGAGGCAAGGGCTGCTGCTGGCTGCTGGCTGGGGCCCGCTTGGCATTATTAGTAGTGCTGGTTCCTGTGGAAGTGCCGTTGGAGGTGACAGGCTGGGGCTGGCTTACACTTGTCTTGGTTTGTTCTGGCACTACCCCCACCCCCAGGAAAGAGAAAGTGGGACAAAGTTATTCATGTGAGCAACAACGCAAAAAAAACTGAAGACTAAGTCAATATTATTAGAGGTGTTCATACATGATGTAATGGCAGCGTTTCTTCTGAGTCAAGCTGTAACTCATCCCTGAGGAAAAGCTGTTATCCCTCAATCACACACCCATGGCACAGACCTGGAAGCAGGAATGTGCCTTGCTATCACTCCTAACCAAGTGATCTCAGTCACAACATGCTAGCAACCAGCTTTCTACAGCCTTCTGCTGACAAATCAGCACCGCACTGTTTAGTTCAACATTTAACCTTTTTTTAGAAAACGTTTAAGCATTAGAAAATTAAGTTTCCCATTTAAATATTACACATAGAAAACTGCTCTGGCCTGGCCCAAAAAGAACAAGGGGCAAACAGGAACTACAGGACATATTGCTAAGGCTTCCCTGCTTGAAGGAGCCCGAAATCTAAAAGGGAAAATCATTGATGCTCTGGAGTGAGAGGTGCCAGCAGAAGGGCAGCCAGCACAGGGAATGCTGCACACAGCCTGGCAGGACAGTGCTGGCACTGGGAAAATGCCAAATGTGCAACTGCAGCTCCAAATGATCTCAGTCCCAAGAGCACGGCCCCAGCAGGGCGAGGGGAAGGTCACACCATGGGCAGAGGGAACACAGCACAGGACAGGGACAGGGACACAGTCAGGGCACCAGGCAGGAACTCTGAGCTCCTGCTGTGACTCTGCCATCCCTCACAGTACTGATATGTTCATCTACTTCC
Organism: Sturnus vulgaris; assembly: GCF_052056855.1. Lineage (NCBI taxonomy): Eukaryota > Metazoa > Chordata > Aves > Passeriformes > Sturnidae > Sturnus > Sturnus vulgaris. Next base: position 635,998 of record NC_142258.1, read on the forward strand.
CAAATTTGTTAGATGAGATATCCATAAAATGTCTTAATATTTATTGTGCAACTTCCCAAGACACCTCAATATTCGACCATGACCTCCCTCAGCACCAGGAATAATGTTACTACATGACTGAGAATGTAGTTTTCAGGGGCTTTTAAAAAATCTTTTAAATATGTTTAAAGACCATTTTATCATTCACTTTCAGGAACTGAGTCATGGGAATACAACAAAAAATAAAAACAAACTCAAGCTTTTGTTTAAGGAATCAATTTGAATGTTGTCAGTGCTACTTATGATATAATTTCTGTTTATTTCTACTTAACATATTCTGAAAAACACAAAATAGAAGCCTTTAGAATAAAAAGTCACTGAAGAATCAGCATTTGAGTTGTGTTTTAATGGAATATTGCATTTTGGCTGCTTAAGGGAAGCAGAAAAGAAAAACTCTGGAGACCTCCTTGTTTGACAAATAGGCAGGGAGAAGCCTCAGGGTGAGGATACCCAACTTCAGCTGCCCCTCCCAGGGCACAGCAGCGACCCAGCTCTCCCAGTTCCCAGCTGACTGGAGAGGGACAGGATTTAGGAGAGGAAGGGCCAGGACACAACTCAATTGATTGTACAGAGCACAGGGAATAGAAGGGATTGAAAGGCTATTAGATAAACTGGGAATCTGACAGAGATCACAGCCACCACTTCAGATTTCCTCAGTTTAAGCTCTTCCCTCTATTAAGGGGAGGAAACTGGTTCCTTGCAAAATATTTTGATGCACATAATGAGACAATAAATTGTGATTCTGACTTCTGGTTCAAAACTGAACTTCACAAATAAGAAATAATATCAAACAAATCTATTTCATTTGGTGCTTCTAGAATTTCTTGCATTATAAATAAACCAACTGAGAGTGACTAAGCCCTGAAGGGGGGGAGAGGTGCTATTTAAGCAAATTGCTGAGAATTTGTTGACAGTTTAATGCAGAAGGACTTAGCACTTTTCTATGATCCAGGTACTACAACGAGCTCTGAAATTGAAACACATTTGCTCCCACTCCACAACCTGTGTAACCAGTGCCCAAACCACAACTTTTGGTGCTGTCCCTGTGCCTCCTGCCCCAGCTGCTTCCATGGGTGACCCTCCAGAGCCTGGAGCACAGCTCAGCTGAGCTGGGACACACAGAAACTTTCGTGCAGCCACAGCCCAGGCAGGGGGACACACACTCCTTCAGCCTCTGGCACACACCAGCCCAGCCCTTGTTCTTTCCACTGCCACCTTAAGCAGAAAATACGAGCACACCTCGCTTGAAGAGACTTTAATACAACACCCAGCCCCGCTCCTCTGGGGTAAAGTGAAATAATTTCCATCTGACATTCCCTGGACACCCAGCCAGAGCTGCCAACAGCACGCCCAGGGCACCCCTAACACTTCACTTTCCTCATTAAAGCACTTTCAGACCACGGGTGTTAGAACAGACCCCAGGGGACCTGCAGGAACTCGAATCACTTTTGACTATCAAGGGGAGCAACAAATAAACACGGTACTCACTGCCCAGCCAGCCCTAAGGCACAGCACTTCTCTAACAGCTTAGGAATATTATATTTCATATATATCTAAGCATTTGTTTCCTTAGCAAACACGGCAATTCTATCTACTATGATATCGGCAAATTGTATAACACATTCGCCAGGTCCCAGGGCTAGGCTATACAATATGCAGAGTCCACAATTATATGCTAATTTTCAACTGAAATTATCCAAAGTGCAACAGAATTCCCCTGCCTTTGCTTCCCTCAGAACCACAGCGTAAGTTCCAAGCTATAAAATTCACCCTGTCCAACACTTTCTGCTCCACAACTTCTCAGAAGGCTAAATTAACACATTAATATTCCAATATGGCTACTATGAATTCCAGCACCCCTAAATTATTATCTTAACATTTTAACTCGCTCTAAACTAGTTGTTTGTTAATAAAAGTTTGTTCTACACACCAGTATTTTATTTTTAATTGTATTAAGGCAGAGAGATATTATTAACAGACTCACAGTTTATCGCGGTTAATTGACTAGCAACAGCAAGTTTACAGAAACTAGCATTAAAAAGGACAGATTTTCATAAAGAACAAACCTGCTGCAAACCCTCAGAGCAGGGGATGGTGGAGTTACAGTTTACAGAGAGATTCCAAAGAAAGACGCTTCCAACTTGTGTTGCTTTCCCACTCTGCAGATTTCATTAGAAAATGGAGGAGAAGCATGGTGTCATTTTACTGCTCCAGGAGCTGCCTGCCAACTCCTCCTGGAGCAGGGGCCCAGGGACTCGCACTCCCCCTCCAATAAAAAAAAAAAAAAAAAAAAAGGCAGCTGCTTGAGGAACTTTAATGCAGATGGAAAACACTTTCTGTCTCGCACAAAACCAGCGCAGAGAGATCAAATCCTCTGCTGACCTGCACAAAGAGCAGCGCCAGGCTGGCAGGGAGAGGCTCCAGGCTGGGGCTGGGGCTGGGGCTGCCCCCCGAGAGCCGCCCGCTGCTCTGGCCGCACGGCATGGCCCGCGGCTGGCACGGCTGAACCGAGCGCTCTGCCCTTCCAGGCTGACACACACACACCTAAAGATGCCGTGCTAGAATTTTCGTGGTGGAAAAAAAAAAAAAATTAAAAAAAAAAAAAAAATGGCCGCAGCTGGGAGCTGGGAGCTGCTCTGGAAAATATCTGCGTGTGTTTGCCAAGGCTTTAACCCCTGCGGATCCGCGCGGAGGTGAGCGCGCCCTTCCTGCGGGGAAGGCACAGCCCCGGCCTTCAGCAGCCACCCCAGGGCTCCCCTGCCTTCTCCAGCCACCCCAGGGCTCCCCTGCCTTCATCAGCCTCCCCCAGGGCTCCCCTGCCTTCTGAGCCACCCCAGGGCTCCCCTGCCTTCAGCAGCCACCCCAGGGCTCCCCTGCCTTCAGCAGCCTTCCCCAGGGCTCCCCTGCCTTCTGAGCCACCCCAGGGCTCCCCTGCCTTCTGAGCCACCCCAGGGCTCCCCTGCCTTCATCAGCCTCCCCCAGGGCTCCCCTGCCTTCTGAGCCACCCCAGGGCTCCCCTGCCTTCATCAGCCACCCCAGGGCTCCCCTGCCTTCTGAGCCTCCCCCAGGGCTCCCCTGCCTTCTGAGCCACCCCAGGGCTCCCCTGCCTTCTCCAGCCACCCCAGGGCTCCCCTGCCTTCTGAGCCTCCCCCAGGGCTCCCCTGCCTTCTGCAGCCACCCCAGGGCTCCCCTGCCTTCTGCAGCCACCCCAGGGCTCCCCTGCCTTCTGAGCCACCCCAGGGCTCCCCTGCCTTCTGAGCCACCCCAGGGCTCCCCTGCCTTCTCCAGCCACCCCAGGGCTCCCCTGCCTTCTGAGCCACCCCAGGGCTCCCCTGCCTTCTGAGCCACCCCAGGGCTCCCCTGCCTTCTGCAGTCACCCCCGGCATTTCAGAGCTAGCAGGAGAGCTTTTCCAGCCGGGAAAAGCACAGCCAGGCAAGGGAAAAAACCCCGGCAAAACGCAGCAGGGTTTGTGCACTCAGACCATTGCGCTTCGCCGAGAAGAACAAGCGTAAGAAGTTTCCAAGGTGGGAAATATGAGTCAAAGATTTCAATTCCACACCCAGCTATTTTTAGAGCACTTTCCGTTCCAGTGGGCCATTCAGTTTACTCTGTTCTGCAATGAAAGTGGCACTTTCTGGGCTGCTCTGGCTCCCCTGAACTTTCAGAGGCAGCCCCAGTGCCCCCAGCTGCGGGCACCTCTCGCCCATTTCTTCACATCCATCCACTCAGTTGTGTGCCAAAGCCATTTCAGCCCCACGGGCTCCCACCCTGGAGCACCAGGCACAGCCCAGCCCAGCCTTTCCTTCAGTGTGGGGCTCACCAGGCACTGCCTGGGGTCACTGGGCTGCCTGCAGAGCTCTGGGCTAGAGCAAATTCAGGATAAATGAGTTGACTTGGCTGTCTCTAACAGCACTGCCTCTAAACACAGCAAAGGGACATATTTTGCCATGCTAAAAGGAACACCACAACTGAGAATTCTGCAGTGCTTTCAACAAATAGGAACTCATAAAACTACGCTTATTTTTTCCTAGAATACCTGGTACAAGAGCACTGGGAAGGCACATGATGTGCCAGCTGCTGCACAAACAGATAAACTTTCCACTTAGCAAATAATAGACTTGCCTCTAACTCTCCCAACCTCCTCTTCCCTCCTTTAATAAAACCAGCTGGATCAAACCAGGCAGGTCAGAATCCCTGAAATCCACAGGAATGCCACAAGTGCATTTTTAACTGCAATATTATGGTATTAAAATGCTGCTGGTACCAGAAGCATTGTTGTTAGCATCTTTTTCATTACTTTAATTCCCAATCCTGATCAGGAAAACCCCCAGCTCCGTGAACTTTCCTTGGAAGGTTCTTGTCATTTTACATGAACACTGGGAGCTGCTTCAGCTGGTACAACAGCAATTTCTTCCTTAGCTAAAACAACAGTTTGGAGCTGTCCAAACTACACTTAAAACCAAGAAATACCCTCCCTTTCCACCTCCAGCACTTAACCAGCTTCTTTTCTGAAAGAGGCACATAATTCTGAATTATTTAGAGATCCTATACTCTTGTATTTTATCTTCAGCTCATGCACAGAATAAATTATTTAAGACATTAACGTGATGGAAACTTGGAAACTAATGAAACATTAATTTGCATCCTGAACACAAGGAGGCAAAACTGGTGAAACAAGGCAAGAGCCATGTGCAACACAAGCTTTGGGTTTTGTTCCTATAGAAACTGTAGCAAAAAGTTGTGTATCTGCATCTCATGATGTCTTTTCTTCCACAGCACTGCCAGTTTATGTTTCTCTGACAACTCTAAATTCCTGCTGAACTTTATGAAATACCCTTTAAATAATAACATAATTAAGTTGGAACTTTACACTTCCATCAGTGAATGTTAAACCTCCAAGCAGAAAAAAAAAATAATAAACATTTTTTAATTACTCTGTCCTTCAGAAGAAAGACATTTTCATTCCATGTGAAGATTCCCACTGGGTAGCCTCCCAAGCAGAATTCCTGCCCTCCTGGTTCAGGCTATTTTTAGCCATTTGCTTGTGCAGCCCAAGCACACTGGTCAAATGGGCACTCAAAGTGCTCATTATTATACAGCAGAGTATTCTATCATTTCCCATCATCACTGGCTTTTCAGACATGTTTTATCACTTCAGAATAAACCCAGACATTTTCATAATTCCTTAAATCTGGTCTATTATCCTAGAAGCCTTCTGGCAGGAGTGTACAGAAGAAAACCAACCCTTAGCCTGTATTCCAACACAACTCCATGCACTGCTTGAAAAGGGGCATGCTAAAAACAAATTAATATTTATTAATTATAATAGTCTTCCAGCAATTTTACTAATTATTCTGTCCTGTGCCCGAAGACAAACCTGGAACTGCCGATGGATTCCAGTGGCCACAGGGACACACACAGCAGCAGCTTCCATCACTGCCAGTGGCTCCAGGAATGCTGCACACCCTCCTGCAGCTCACTCAGGGCTCTGGCAGCTCCTTCTACCTCCAGAAATCCCATTTTTTTTTTTTTACAAAACCAACCCATCATCCTCCCCAGGCAGCAGCAGGAGAACTTCCCCCTCAGAGCAGCACAGCTGCCCTTGCTCCCTCCCCACAGCATCCACTAAAAATCCACTGCTCCTCCTCAAGCCAGGTATTTGTCCCATTTAAACACGGCCTCCAGAGAACACACTGCACTTGGAAATGCCAGATCTCCTCTGCTGAGAGCTGGGAATGGGCTCTGCAGAGCATCAGAGCCATGAGGAGAACCTGCCTGCCCCACTGCCAGCACCTCCCAGCTGGAATGTTCCTGTCACAGCCCTTGGGAAGGGACATTGTGATTCCCTGCCTCTCGCCAGCACTCAGTGTCCTCTGCCAGCCCCCTGCCTCCAAGCCCCAGCAGTCTTCAAAGCCGTTTGGATTTTTCCAGCAGGAATTACATCTCTGCTAAGCAGGGCTCCGAAGCTTCTGGAGCGTCTGCCACTGCTCCAGTAAGTGCTAAATTAAACCAGTGCTCCCAGAAAAGAGGGTTTCAGCCAGCACTCCACACGATCACTTCAGCAATCACTGTGAACTTCCCAACTAACAGGTGAGGTGAAGGTGAAAATTATCTTTTTTTCCCTTTTTAGAAGCTGGTTGGGATGGAGATCCACACAAACCCCATACAAACACTCAGAAAACAGCAGTGCTCCCACTGCCATGAGTACTGAAATCACAGCTTTTGGGCACTGGCATCCTGAGCAATTTGCAGGCTGAGCCCTCCAAATGCAGGAGTTAAAACATATTAATTACTTGTCCATCATGTTCCCAATCCCAGCTGCAGTTAGAATATTTGTAAATTAAGTTTCAAACAGATCCATCCTATACACAGTTATCCTGAAGTGTTGGTGCACTTCTCAAACAAAGCAAAAAGAGAAAGGAAAAAAGCAAGCAAGGAAAGAAGCTTCAGGTATTTTGTCTATGCCTGGTGCTCTGTAAGCAAATAAGAATGGAAAACAGGAAGATCAGCAACTCCAATCCCTGGATAAACTCTTTGCTGTTACTTTTCTAGATTTTTGTGGTCACTTTGAAAAAGTGCAGCTGAAATCTCAAGGGTCCCATCTGTCACTTTTGGGAGGAGATTTCAGGTGACACATTTGATTCAACGTATTTAAAACCCCGGAAATAATACACAGAGTAGAACTAACTGTAAAGTAACTTACCTTTGATTTTTTGTTCAATGGCCTAGAACAAGAAAAAAGAAGTGTCAGTGATTTGTGCAGATAAGGGAGAAACCACATGTACACGTGCCACTTCATAAAGCAACATTAGCTTTTGACTTTCCTCTTTTTAAATGGTTTCAAGTTATTTAATTATCTACTTCAGAAGCCTCTCTCTAACCAACCCAGGACTATTATTCCTTATGTTTAAAAAGCTGTTTAAATGTTATAGAAGACAAAATTAATTTGAAAGATAACTACATGAAACAGACCAAATTAAACTTGCAAATTAAGATGTTTTAAGTGAGTTTAAAACTGTGCCTGGAAGCAAAGAGCTGCCACCACTTTTATTGCAGAACAGGGCAGGGAAGGGGGAGTGACCTGGAAATGGAAAAGAATGAGAGAGCAAATGCCAAAGCTTCAAGTCCTTCATTTGCAAGATTCAATGGGTTACATGTGTGATATGGCCAGGATGAGAGATCTATTTGAATAAAAGTTTATCACAGGACAAAATGGGAGAGGAACATTCCCTGTATGGAAATGCACCTCAGTGGTGTGGTTAAAGTGTTCCCCACAGTGAGGCTGTGCATCACAGAGAGCTGCAGAGCAGGTTCACTCTGCTCCTACCTACATGGGCATCTTTACAAACTGCATTTACAGCTCCTCTCAAGCTCAGGGTCAATATTTAGAATCAATGCCACCATGAGGATCTTGTCAGCAAACAAGGATTCTGAAGTATTTACAAGCACTTCTGTGACGTTTCCATCCCTAAACATCTTTGTCAATGCTTTCTTTTCTATGGAATTTTTTATTCCCTACTAGAAATCCTCTCATGGCATGTTTCCATACTGAAGAATAAGAAGATATATTAAAATAAGGATGCAGCTGAAACCCCCTGCCTTAAAATGGTATTTTCATTCTATTAGTAAAGGCAATAACACTGAGGTGCTTCCAACCTGAGACTGCCTCAACTGACAATCAGGAGAAAGAACCCAGAAGAAAATCTAGCTTTAGATTCTAGATTTCTAACTAAGAAACTATACAGAGCCAATTACAATGTTCAATATCAGTTACCTCTAAATAACTGACAGTACATTTAAATTTAAAACATTCCATTAATAAGAAAACAGTTGTTCTTACTAGTGATGGAACAAGCCACCTCCAAGCACAGGGCTTTCTTCTCAGAGCTCCACATACCTTTTTTTGAGCAGCTTCCTTCTTCTTCTTGTCTTCTTTTCTCTTTTTCCTTTCTTCCATCAACTGTTCTTCCTCTTCTTGCACTAAATCCCTGAACCACACAGTTTGTAATTAACTCTCCCAAAATACAATCTGTACACACTCAGATTCATTTTAGAACAATTATTTCACAGTGACACAAAAGGAACTGGGGAATTTTGCTTCTAATTGGATCCTGTTTCTACAGGGACCATCACTGTCAGTGCAAACCACCAGTGACAGGACCTGCAAGTGCAGATGTGGTGTCAAGCTACATGTAAGGAGTTCTTTCCTCCACAGCTTACAGTGAACACTTAGGGTTGAATCTGGTTCAAAACCCAGCAAATTCAGAGGTTGTTTAATGTGTCCCTGAACTGGTGTGAGCCCTGGCACAGCCCAGCCAGGGGTGTTGCTGCATGCAGCCCAAGCCACACAGTCCCTGTGCCTGTGGCCCAGCTCCCCCATCCCAAACCCCCTGGCAGGAAAGAGCCCAGAGTGTGGGCAGGGGCAGCCCAGAGCTGGCACCAGCGGGGCCATTCCCGAGCTCCCCGAGCCAGAAACAAAACCGTAACTCGCCAAAAGTGAAACCAAAAGTGGGAACGTTCATTAAGGACACTTGAGCCACAGCATTTCTGCTCAAACCACGGCTGAGCAGAACAGCACTGCCCAGCTTCTGCTGCTTACAAACTGACTTTGTCAGTTCTTTTCCTCCAAAAAAAAAACTTGCAATGTCAATATGGGGCTGTGACTACACGGTTTGTATCTGCCTGGAAACACTGAGCTGGCTCCTTTTTAACCCCAAGCCACCCATAAACCTCCAGTTTTAAATAAGACAGTTTGATATCTGTCAGAAGCAATGCAAATTGAATGTATTAAAGCACATGACAGTCCACAGGTACTAAACTTTCATTACTTTTTAAAGTATATAAACAACCAGTTAATTCTACTTTTAACTCAGCTCAAGTCCCTTTCAAAGGGAGTGCAGGCATCAGCTTCCCCTGACCAAATTCTGGCTTTTAAGATTTTCCAATAACAGAAAGCAAGCATCAGTTACTTCTTTTAAGAAAGAATGGCTTCTGACGTGCTCAGGTATGCAAAACAATTACCCAAAAGTGTTATTTCTGAGACCCCCTGCACACAGGCAGAGGAATCACAACCCATCAAACACAATGAGATAAAATTGTGCATTTTATCACAGCTCCATCAGCTGGATACAAGATCCACCGAGGATGGTCTCACTGCAAAAGCAATCTTGCATTCACAATTAGGTCTCAAAAATGGTTTCATGGACAGCTAAGGGGTCAGACACCAAGCTAGAGAAACAATTCCAGCTGGCCAGTTTCACTGAGAGCATTCCCTGGGTCCTGTGCAAATCTGAGCAATGATTAACCTGCAGTGACATCTGTGCACTACAAAGGTGACACTTCAGCCAGTATTGCCCCTTGCTGTCACACCCTGAGCATTTGGAAGCACAGGGATTTGGTGATCCTGACCATCAGTTTGGATTAATTTGAGACAGTCCAAATTTTAACAGGCAATTTGAACTGGAGAACAATACCAGTTGTGGAATCAGCTCCCACAGATCCCAGTTCAGGCACAGCTCCTTGCATTCAGAGCAGAACCTCTGGTTTGCTCCTTGGGAACTCAGTCCTGGGCTGGACCTCACCTCTGCCTGCCTGCTGGGGCTACAGCTGAGTTACAACATCTGTAATAACCTGAGCAGGGCTCTGGGAGTAAAGGCAGCCACCAGCACTTGCTTTGTATAACAAATTTCAGTCTGTCACATGCCAAAACTGCATTAACTGAAAAATCATTCTGCTTTTAGAAGAAAGCTGTAGCATGTTGAAGAGCAAGCAGAATGCAAAGTAGTATTTTCACAGGAAAAAAAAAAAAAAGCCCTCATCAATCCTGCTACAGTTAAATCAACACAATTACATTTCATTTTGGGAATACAGATGCTAGCAACTAACATACCAACATCTCTGGAATATTCTACTACAGCATCACTGGGTTTTTGTCACACAGGAACAACAGAACTCCTAAATTCTGACACTGTTCAATCAATTTTTATCTCTTTACGACAAAACAGATTTTAGATTATAAAGCAAGCTTAGGAGACATAAAACCTCCCTACGATTAGGATCAGAACTCTAGGTATTCCCTAGATAAAAACCATCCACCTATAGTTCATTATAAGTTTTCAAAAGTATTAATTACCACTATAACATCAAATCTCAGAGCAAAACTAACCCAACTGGCACAACCAAGCAGCAGCAGCAAAGCCCTTCCTGTCCCTGAAAACTTAACCCTTCAAGGTAGACAGGCCTGCTCACCATCCTCATACACAAACTTAAACCTGACACAAAAATTCACATTTCCCTCTTAAGTCACGAGAGAACACCTGAATTTCCATTTCTGACAGCTGGAAGCACGAGTCTCCTTTATTCTTCCCAACACACAAACCCACAGCCCTCTCACCAGACACCAAATGATGGGGTTGATGCCTCTGATTCCAACCTCCATAACAAACAAGCTCCATTTCTGCTCCTGGAGGAGTGGAATTTCCCATTTATCACCTGGGAGAATTAATCCAAGGAGCTTGTGTGGCCAGGAGTGTCTGCAGCAGCACACAGCCTGTCAGCTGCCTGGGAAAAGCATTCCTATTGATAAGGTGAATAATAAACAGGTAGCATTCCTATTGATAAGGTGAATAATAAACAGGTCTGTGATTTCCCCTGTCACACACCCAACTTCCACCCAAACACGGCCCAGGCAATGGCCTCCCCCTCCCGTGCAGAGAGATTAGCCTGCTCAAGGTTAAACGGCCTTAGCAGAAATGCAAACCGTGGTTTTCAATTTAGATCAAGTGAAAATAAAACAGCCCGGCAATAGGAAATCCACATCGGAGACAGAACAAAGGCCTCCGGTTTCAACAGCTTAACTTGAAAGGTGCTTTATTTTCAAGAGAGGCAAAATGAAAATGGATCTTGATCTCAGGAGAGACTGCACATTTGATGGCTCTGAAGATGGGCAAGCAGAAGCTGCTGTTATCTGCATAAATTTAAGCAGACCGAGGGTCAGATAAATATTTACCATTATTTATTTAACAGTAAATTTTTGTTCCAATTGTGTACCCCAGCACAAGCCTTTGCACACAGGAGGGAAAAAAAAGCCAACAAACTACTAAAATGCTTTCCTCAATTAAGCTATTAAAAAAAACCAAAACAAACAAAACCAACTTTTTAGTCTTTCTTAGACAGGTTATCAAGACAGTACAAGGCATTTCATTTCTCTATGGCTTGATTTGTTATTTGGCTTCTGAAGTGGAAAAAGCTGTCATGCTAAACTGCAAACATTTCAGGTAATATTTGTATCAAAACATGCTTCACTTATTACCTTACTTCTTGTAAAAAAAGATACTATTAATCTTTAATTTCTAAAGCTCCAGCTTAGCATTGTAAAAACACCTGGGCTGAAACAGACACACTTAACATTTATTCTTATGTTGCAGAAGAGCAAAATCAAGTTGACCAATATTTCTCCTGGCAGACAGGCTGAGGATGCAGTAATTAGTATTTGTGCAGCTTTGCTATCTTTGCTGTTACAATATATCAAAGGGCAACACGTTTTGCCACAATAAAAAAATCAAAATTCTATCACCACACTGAGGAAATGATGGTTACAAGAACCAAGAACCCCATCACTGGAGGTATGGAGCAAACACACAAGAAAGAATTAGAAGTTATTACATACAGCAGCTTCTGAGACCAATGTAAAATTTCCAGTGATGGATATATTAAATTTTTTTAAAAATAAATAAATTAAATCCTTTCTACCATTTGCTGTTCTTCTAGTTATAAATTAACTTGCAGTGCTACAGGTGGAACACTGCCAGGTAGCTACAGGTAAGTATCAGAGATTGAAAGATCTTTAACAATTCTGCAAAGACAACATCACATGTTCAACCTACAGCTGATCTTCTACAGAGACTTTGAAATGTTGGTGAGAACTGATAAATCTTCTGCATTCTGACCTGCAAGTTCCCTCATCTTTCAATTTCATTTCAATTTCAATGACACAATTACATAAAATTGACAATGAAAGTGATTTCTCAGGCTCTGTAAAAACCAACAACTAGCTTTCCTACCCACCAGCATTCTACAAAAATCAATTATAAAATGTATATTTTGATTAAAACGGGATCCTACAATTCCTTTATCAATGCCATCCACAAAAGAACACACTACACCAAAGGAGCACTTGGAGTTTATGGAACAGACAGCAGTACTTTGAAGTTGAGTTAACAAAATAATCCCAACAAATGCTGCCAGTGCTTCAGATGGAAAAGCTCTGGCACCTGAACCCACCCAGCGTGTTCCTCAGAGCACTGAGAGCCTCAGGCAGTGAGAACAAAACAAACCCACTCATTTCCAGACGTGTGTGTGTGTGTTCTTTCCAGCTATTAACAGAGGAGAGGTGCTGCCAAGCTAAAAACTGGAAAAAAATACTTCAATGAATAATTAATTAGTAAATGTGTATCAGCGACTTTCTTTTTTGCTTTTAAATACCTCAGCCTTTAAATTACCACCCTAAAAATGAAAAGACTGAATTCTACCTACCAGGTCTGCCACTGCCAATGACCTGGAATCCACTCAGCTTTCCCATTTCCCTAATACAGAGGCTGGCTCATCACAACGATGCTCCCAAATACAAGGACAACAAACGGGACGTAATTCTGGAATATTTGTGTTAGTTCTGCCCTCGAGTTTCACCCAAGATGTTTGCTCCTACACAAGCAGACAAAAGACAGATCCCTTTCCCAAGAAGTTTATCATCCAACCACACGAGACTCCAGCAGCAGCCATAAACAATCCCTATCATCCTGTACCAAACGAGGAGCCCAGGAAAGCAGATTAAACTGCTCCTCCACAATCAACTGCTCGAGCCCAGCGCTGACTCTGCCCTGCTCCAGGCTGCTGCAGTCACTGCTGCAGAGGCAGCACTGCTTGCACAGGGGCTGCTGTGACACCCAAACACCAAAGGGACCTGGTGGGGACCACCTGCCAACCCCACACAGCCCCAAAAAGTGTCTGCGGAGGACAAAGGGATGTGTCCTTTTACCCAAGTACCTGTAAAGGTCTTGCAAGCATGAACAGAATGTTTTCTCTGCAATAAACTCTTCCTGTTTCACAGCAGATACCTCTCCATAAGAAGTTTATCAGGAAAAAGAGCCACCCCCAGAAACCCAACAGAAAATCAAATGCTTACACATCAACAGAAACAACTATATTTCTCACTGGTTTTATATGTCTATCACTGGGCCAGTTCTAGGTTTTCCCTGCAGCAGATAAGAAAAATATCACAGAAATGTGGTGGTTATTATTATGGTGGTTATTATTACATGAAAGTGTAAAAATCAATTGTACAGTAGTAACTTTACAGAATATGTGGATGAAATCTAGAGGTGAGAAGGGTGCTCTGCCAAAACATGGCCAGTCTGCAACCAAGGTGGGCAGAATCACAGGTGAATGGAAGCAATGGAGACTCTTGCCTATGGTTTGCATGCTTGTGAAGCAACAGTCAAACCCCTGGGGTTGGGAAAATGATTGTCAACATATTTCAGATATTTACCTTCTCTCAGTTCCACATAAATGAGGCAGGAAAGCCCTGTTTACCAAACAGAATTGAAAAGTTATTGCTCAAGTCAGAACTAATTGGTGATTTTTAGCAGTCCTGATTTTAACCAAATTTAACTCTTAGATTCATCAGGTGACATTCAATTTGCAACATGATGCCACGATAGAGTGTGCAATGGATTTATTTGAATCACTGTTGCAAGTCATGCACTAAGCTTATTTTTGAGACCAGGAATATTTGCACAGCACCAGGCATGTGTGAATTTGAGAGAGAACACAGACCAAATGAGGATTCTTTTCCAAAAGGCCAGACAAGCCAAATGCTAATCCTGAGTGTAAAACAGGAATCACTCCAACTGGATAAGCAAGCTGCACTGAAAGCTGTAATACTTATCCTATCACAAACCCACAGTCTAGGCCAATATTCCCAGTAAGATTGCAAAGTGTATTTGCTACCCATTAATTTACAAGCATAAACTCCAGAAGTGACTTCAGAACACACACAAAGCAAAGCCAACGTCCTGTGGAGTTCAGTCTCCATTCACACTGTGAAATCTGAGATTAACATAAACTCTAGCACAGGTCTATGTACCTTCCCAGGAAAGGATATTTGCTCTTTTACAGTTCGACTAGGTCACTGCAAATTTAATAAGACTGTAAATAATGACACTGGAGGAAGAACGAGGGCTATCTGCTGAGCTCTACCCAGTAAAACAATTAATCAGGTGTATCCAGCGCAGGCATGCCACGCTTTATCAGCTGTGTGCTCTCACAACCAGAGCTCCCTGGCTAAACATAAACCAGCTGGGGCATTCATGTGAACTTCAAACCAGTTCTGAATCTTTTAAATGAATAAAACATACTCCTCTGTGCCAGAGAGACATGAGGACCCGTTCCACAGCAGAATTCACTCTCCAAGCACCGAATTTCCGAAGTTCTGTAGTTTTCTTTCACTTCCTCTCACTCTCAGCACTGCCTGCCAGCATGACAAGATCTCTGCTAAGGTCATAAAAATGTGAAGATCTCCTGACTTACTACGACTGGCACCAAGTACTGCTCTGAACTTAGCACTCTGTCACTCTGAATAACACAGTTCTGAAATCACTTCTGGCATGGCGAATGCAGCGAGTCCCTGAATGCTGATGGGTTAACAGCAATGTGCCAAAGGCATCTTCAAGGTTCCCAGTTATTCCCTGTATTTCAACAACAACGTGGGGAAAATCATTCATGCTTAAGTGTATTACCAAAAAAAAAAAAAAAAAAAAAAAAAAGGGAAGACACGCACTGAGAGCAGGGGGAAGCAAAGCAGTTTTCACATTACAATCACAGCTCAGCCTGGAAGTTGGAGACTGCTCGGGCACAGGAAAGGAGGAAAAAAGCAGGGTACCAAACCTGAGATTCTATCAGTTATACTCAGGCTTTGGGCACATCTCAAATGGGCCCACTGGAAATCCCTTTAACAGATCACTAGCAAAAGGCCTTTAAAGGTCTAACTGAAAAAGAACCCAAAAAGGAAGTAGGACAGAAGTTGAAAACAAAGAATGTAACCAACAGAGCAGATACTTGTGAGAAAGTCACCTGACCAAAACCAAACGGTGCAGAAGAAACAATTACTTAAACACAAAAGTGATACACATTATGGCACAGAATTCTTAGCTCAACATGACTCTGAAGTGCCGAGTCCAGGAGTTAACTCCCGAGCCCATTCTGTTAATTTCTCATTCTGAAAACTACACGTAAACAGGAAATTCACCAGCGAACTCTTCACGGCAAAAGAGGCAGAGCCAGTAGTTATATGGCAACATAAAGTTTATTGAGTTATTGCCACAACTGTCTCGCCTTCAAACAGTATTTGGCTGAAGTGTATAAAAAAAACCCCAAACCCTTAATTCATTTTTCAGTTATTGTTAGATACTACAACTTAGTGCAGAAAATTTATTTTTCTCTTCAAAAACCTCCCCTATTTTAGAAACCGTATTAAACATCTGAAGTTGTTACACAAAAAAACCCCAAAAAAACAAAACAGCTAAAAACGTGTTTAGTCTGCAGAATCAACTGAACTTGCAGACATTTCTCCATGCAACAGTGAACGTTTTCAAATTCAGAGGTTTTTTTTATCCTTACAATTAACAAGAGATTAAAGCTCCCGATAAAGCCCACAACTATTCCTAGCCCTAGGCCACCTTTCCACCTAAACTGTGGGAGGGAATTTAAATGAGTCTCTTACCTGCTTAGTTTTCTTTCGACTTCTTTGGTAGCTTTAGCTTCCAATTCTCTGGAACAGAAAGTGGTATTGGTTTCCATGTCAACAGCAATGCAGCACGAAAATAAAACCGGTGCGGGTCAGGATGCACAGGGAGCTGCAGGTGGGGTTGGTCAGGAGCAAAGGGCGAGAGCAGGAATCGCCCCGGGACCAGTGATTGCCCAGGGACCAGTGATTGCCCAGGGAGCCGGGATTGCCCAGGAACCGGCGGCGGGGGTCCTCAGAGACGGCGAGGGGAGCGGGCAGGACCTGCATCTGCCACCCTGTGTGCCCCAACAGCACCTGTGCGTACCCCAGCACCATCCCTGCATCCCAGCATCATCCCTGCGCCATCCTGTACCCCAGCACCATCCCTATATCCCATCAGCATCCCTGCGCCATCCTGTACCCCAGCACCATCCCTGCACCCCAGCATCATCCCTGTAACCCCAGCACTATCCCTGCACCCCACATCTGCCACCCTGCGTGCCCCATCCGCATCCCAGCACCGTCCCTGTGCGCTGCCTGGGCCCCACACCCATCCCCGCGTGCCCTCCTTGCACTTCAGCGCCTCAAGGACTTTAAGGGAAACAATTCTGCTGCATCACTTTCAGCCCGCGAGCGCGGTCCGAGCGCAGCCCCGGGACGCTCCGCGCCGCACCGCCGGCCCCGGGCGCTGCCGGCCCCGCAGGAGCGAACTCCGAGCAGGGGAGGGCACGGCCCAGCCCGGCCCAGCCCGGCCCGGCCCGGGGGGAACGGGACACATCGCTCCGGGCGGGCACTGCAGCCCCTCGGGCGGCCCCTCCGGCGGCGCCGCTGCCGCGGGGAGCCCGATCGCAGCCGCTGCGGCTCCGGGGGCTCCCTCTCCGCCCGGCCCTTCCCTTCCCTTCCCCGCCCGGCCCGGCTCGGCCCGGCGCAGCCCGCCCGCCCCGCTACCTCATGTATGTAAAGTGCTCGGAGTCCGTCCCGGAGGCTGCGGCGCGGGCCCGGCGCGGCCGGCGGCTCTAGGCGGGCTGAGCCCGGCGCTGCGGAGCGGGAGGGCCCGGCAGCTGCAGCCGCAGCTCCGCCGCCATTTCCTGCCGCCGCCGCCCGCCCGCCCCGCGCGCAGGAAGCGAACCCGCCCCGGCCGCGCTTCCGGGGCGCCGGCTGAGGGGGGAGCGGGGCCGGGACCGGGACCGGGGGGAGCGGGGCAGAGATCGGGACCGGGGGGAGCGGGGCAGAGATCGGGACCGGGGGGAGCGGGCGGAGCAGGGCAGAGATCGAGACCGGGGGGAGCGGGGCAGAGATCGGGACCGGGACCGGGACCGGGACCGGGGGGAGCGGGGCTGGGACCGGGACCGGGACCGAGGCAGATATCGGGACCGGGGGGAGCGGGGGGAGCAGGGCAGAGATCGGGACCGGGGGGAGCGTGGTAGGGACTGGGACCGGGGCAGAGACCGGGACCGGGGCAGAGACCGGGACCGGGGGAAGCGGGGCAGAGATCGGGATCGGGACCGAGGGGACCCGGACCGGGACAGGGACCCCGGCACGGGGGAAGCGGGACCCCGATCCCGGCCCAGGCCGCTCCTGCGGGGTTGGAGCTCGGAGCCTCGGGCCGGGGTCCCGCCTGGATCACAGCCACAGAATGATCACTTGGCCCGTGGCTGTGTCAGGGGTTTGGGTTGGAGCTCGGGAAAGGTTCTTCCTTCACTCTGGGCACTGCCCAGGCTCCCCAGGGAACGGCCCCAGAGCTCCAGGAGTGTTTGGACACCCTTCCAGGGATGCACAGGGTGGGATTTTGGGGTATCCTCTGTACAGCCAGGAGTTGGAGTGGATGGTCCCTGTTGGTCCCTTCCAGCTCAGGAGATTCTGTTAGTCCGTGATCAAGGTTGGAAAAGACATTTAAGGTCATCCAATCCAACCTTCCACCAGCACTGCCACTGTAACCCCTGAACCCCTAAACTACATCACCCAGTGCCAGATCAAACACTCCCAGGGATGGACACTCCACCACCTCCCCGGGCAGCCTCTTCCAAAGCCTGACCACCTAAGAAGTAAAAAAAAGTTTTCTAGTATCTGATCTGAACCTCCTGTGTCCCAGCTTAAGGCCATGTCCTCTGCAGCATGGTAGAGGAGATGAACCCCACCTCACTACACCCTCCTTGTGTGGAGAGTGATGAGGTCCCAGGCACCCATGTAGTCTTTAGTTATCCCAATCACACACAGGAATTCCAGGCACTGTCTCATCAAGCAGAACACAGTCGTTCCCCAATCGATGCAGGACAAGGCACAGAGGGACAGAACATCCATTTCCACGCGTGTTTTCCCTGTGTGGGGCAGCTCTCCCAGGGTGATGCTGCTGTGCCAGCTCTATGCCAGGCTTGAGGCATCAATAACTGGCAGATAAAAGGAATTAGTGTCTAAATAACCACATAGATACTTCTCTTAACCTTCCACTGACTCTGCTGGGTTGAGGGAGAGAATAGAAAAGTCCCCAGCACTGGCAAATTTGGTGAGAGATTGATGTATGTGAACATAGAGCTTAATCCAAAACACACAGAGATACTTCAAATACAGCAAATGAAGAGTGAGGAGTATGTGAGCCACACTCTGTTACTGGACTAGGCTTCAGTAACAATATCCCAGAAATTAGAAAAATCAAACCAGTCGAAGGACTGAACAGGATAATGGGTTAGAACTGAGAGCAGTAATGTCAGGAACAAGTGAAACTGAGTGGACAAGAATTCCCAGTAAGTGTTTCTGCATCTGAAAGGCACTCCCAACCAAGGTTTCGTTGGTGTGAGGAAGTTCTCTCTCTCTCTCCTTGCTTCCAGCTGCACATTGGCATCAGCATTTTCCAGCCCAGTTTCAGTGGGCCTTGACCATTTTTACCAGTGCTGGTGAGAAAAGGAATGCTGCTTGATTCCTCTGTGGGACAAATGGGTGGCCTGGGCACATGAGCCACGTCCTGGAGATCTGCTGCTGCGTCCACTGTCTTTCTACCAGCATGGACAAAGTACAGTGGTTTTCAGCTGAAGAAGGTCCTACGGTATTTGAGGCAATGTTTATGACAATGCAGAGTAGCCAGTGAGTGTATTTCTGTCCTTAGAGGCTCAGTAATGCAGAGTGCATGGCTGCGAGCTGAACAGGCACAGCCGTAAAGTGACAGTTTGAAATCAGTTTCTCAGTGTCTTGTAATAACTTGTAACTTAATTTGGTCTTGTTTATTTTTCTTCATATGAAAAAGTTTGGACTGTCATGTAATTGTGTGTAACCGAAAGCCATTATTTCCTAAAGTATGACTCAGCTCTCTCTCACTGTTCCATTCACAGCAGCCCTGTTTCATGTCTCTTTGGAGGCACTACACGTGGTGTAGGAGGGCTGCTGTTAAGTCTGTCCTCAGTTGGGAAGGATGATGAATTCATTATGTACTCCTGTTATGTCAGTTTGTTAACTGCATTGTGCCACTGTCAATAAAATTCATAGTCAAGGTCCGCAGCTTTCTTTATTATTTTAGATTGTTCTCTAATGTTATTTATGCACGTGCTCCTAGCAACTAGACAGCCACAGCAGTGGCCTTCTTTGTGCATGTAAGTGCTGCAGCTGGCTGTTCACCATCAGCAAAGCCTCTGCAGGACCAACCCTCCATCACTTACCCCATCATCTCCTCCTTGCATCATGATCTTACCTCTCACCTCACAAGTGACACTTTGCTCAGCTGAGTTCTGACATGTATGAAACTGGTGAATTCCTGCACGGACTAGGGAAATTCAGGAATCCTCAAATAGCAGGAAGGTTTTCTTCTAGAAGAACCAGCACATTGAGCTTCAGGCATGCAAAAGCCCATCATCCAGAGCAGTGGTACTGAGGGCTGGCTGGAAGCAGCACCTGGATGTTAATCACTGCTGGTTTTAGCCTTGATATGTGCTGAGCATAGAGTTATTTGGGGACTGAGGTTCTGGAGGACCTTCTCTCCTGCTTACTACAGTTCTTTGGTTTGTTCTTTGTCCCTTGGTACTCTCTACAGCTTGGACCTCTGGACTTCTTCGCTAAGGCCCCAGATTCTGATTCTGCCAGCAAAGGGGCAGCAAAACACCTCTGTGCTTAAAATGATGTTCGTAACCACCTGGCTTGGGAGCTGCTTTCAGCTTGAAGAGCAGAAAAATCCTTAACCCCCATCTGTGAAGTGTCAGTGCTTCTCTTCCTCATGGGATCCTGTCCCCAGGAACCCCCGTGCTCCTGGATGGGAAGGAGCACCCTGGGCAGTGTGTGCAGGGAGGAACCAGCTGGTGCCACCCGTGATGCTCCCTCCTCACCCTGGCACTGCTGCCCTTCCCTGATGTGGGTCTGAACAGCTCTGCAGCACCCTGGTCACACACAGCATCAGAAATAATGAAAGCAACTCTTCAAGGGCAAACAAGCTGCATTCAGGCAGCTGCCAGGGACGGACCTGTGCAGTTACACTTTCACCACTGGGCAAACATGCCCTCCTGGGCAGTGATCCCCAAATATCCTCTCCCAGCAACAGCAGCCACCACCTGCACCCTGCCAGCCTGGCACACACACACACACGTCCTCCCATCGCCACCTCCCCATCCACTTTTTAATTAGGATTTGCATATCATCAGAGCAAGAGAATCAACTGCAGGAGGCAGAGAAATGCAGTGCCTGAAAACAGTTAAAGAGGAGCTGGCGCCATTTCAGCGCTCCCATCCCCTCCGCCCTTCCCCTTCAGCTGCAGTTTGCTCTCCAGGCAAAGGAAGCCGACATGTTAGAAAATACTTTCTGCTTCATGTCTGGGGAAAACAGAGCTGGGGCTGCCTCGGGAGAAGCAGGGGCCTGGGGATGTGAGGAATTTGCCATCAATAACTCGCAGCCGCTTGCTCCATTCAGCATCGCCACACAGAGCGGAGCCGCTGTCACCCGCAAAACAGATTGTTTTCAAAATTGCTCTTGACTTAAATAATCTAAATGAGCTGATTTGACAGACAAGGGAAAACAGTCTCCTCCTCAATGTGGTGGCTCTGTGTTCCTCTGCAAGGAGGCTCCTTTCTTTTTCGTTGTAGATGCTTTATTTAAGGATTTAAAAATAGCCCAGGCGACGGTAAGAGACGGCAGCATAAAGGTACTGAACAGGCAGCACTTACTGATAAAACAATCCCTGCCCCAGAGCCTGTCGGTGCAGTCAGCTGGGCTGTGTGCTAGAGGGGAACATCTGGGGCTCTGAGGATCCTTAATGAGGAGAAAAACCCACAAATGACATAACTGGAAGTTGGTAGCAGAAAGTGTTGGGCTTGCCTTCCAATCAGCCCTGAAAGCAGCTGGCAACAGACCTGGGAAGCAGCTGGGAACAAACAGACCTGGGAAGCAAGGAACACCCCGTGTGTGAGGCTGGGGGTTAACAGTGGGTTTTGTTTCCTGGGCTGCAGCAGCACACAGCCATGGGATCTGAGCAGGGAGAACATTCCCTGCCTTTCCTCCGGGCCCCAGCGCCTTGGCACCGCTCTCAGAGCAGGGCAGAGCAGGCACTTGGGGTTATTAAATGAGGATTTAATCCAACCCTTTAAATCAGCAAAAAAATTATCAAAGATAAAGGATTTCCCTGTGTTTTAAAGCCAGTCCAACTTGCATTCCCTGATCTGCGTTTGGGAAGGCTGCCAACTGCAAAATGGAATCGCTGAGCCTGGATTTCGCTCTGCATCCAGCCAATTACAGCAGCCTGGCGTCCCCGTGCTTGAAGTGCTGCAGCACAAGAGACTGACAAGATCTAATCTTTATTTATTTACCAGGGCTGCATTGCACTTCCAAAGGGAATCACAGTGCTGGGCTTCCTGCAGCCCTGCCCAGGTCCCATGCTCTGCACTGCTCAGGTGTCAGTGGATATGGCCCGGTCCAAATCCCTCCTGGGGGGCTGGTGGGGGTGTCCCCGGCTCCAGAGGGGGTGTCCCCCAACTCCAGAGGTTCCCCTCGAGATGCTGCCCCAGCAGTGGATCCACCCACCCCGGGCATCACCTGCCCTGTGGGCAGCTCAGCCGATTTACCCACATGAAGTCTGCTGGCTCTGCTCATGCTGGGCTCTATTCCACAGCCATGGCTCTTTCCAGCTGTTTCTAGGTTTTTGCTAACCAAAAATACAATTCCAAAAAGCAGTGGGGCATTTTTTTGGAGAGCCCACAGAGCTACAATCCACCAGCAAGAGGATACAGATGATGTGTGGAGGGAAAAGTGTTTCCCCTCCCATTTCTGCCCTCCAGTCTCAGTTATTTGAGTTGGCCCCATGCAAACACTGATGTTCACAGAGCAAACAGCTTCCCCTGCCTTCAGCCCAGCTACACCCACGGCAGAGCTCACCCATCCTCCAGGATTAATCTCCACTGGTGAATTGGTGAGAGACGTGAGCTGCTTCTCCAGAGAAAATGCCAGAGCCCCAGGAGAGGAAGAGGAGCACCTGGAGCCCAGGAGCTCAGCTCTCACCTGCCCAGGGCTGCACACCCTGCCCCTGTGCTCTGTCCTGCACCGTGCCTAGCAGCCCTGAGCCCTTCCTAATCAATACTCATCAATCACCTCACTCACACCTGCCCTTTTTCAGCACAGCTCCAGATTAACAGATCTCACCTGTTTCCTTTGCACTTCTCACTGAAATGGCACAAACAATTCCTGCTCTGTCGCAGACCAGTTCTTTTTGTGCCAGCAGTATGCTCTGGTTTAGGCTTCAGAGAGCGATTCGTCTGCTGAGTTTCCTAATTATGGAGAATAAATGGGGCCAGGACACTCTTTATTGAGCAGCACCACAGACCACGGCAAGAGCTCTGGCATTTTTTACCTCCTGGGACTGTCTCCAGGTGGGGAAGTGTCCTCATGCAAAGTCATGTCAGTGCTGCCAGGGTGGCTCTTCCAGCCACTGCTGTGCCTGAGCCACAGCTGGCACCTGCCCTGGTTTTTCTGTGGGACCCTGAACTCCAGTGCTCCCAGTGCTCCCAGTTCTCCCAGTGGCCCCAGCTGCAGTCACTGTGGTGCTGAGGTGGTTACATCTCACCATAACGATGCAGTGAATCCCTCAGCAGAGTGTCTGAGGCTTAGCAAGGTGTAAATGTCCTTTCAGTGAGACCCTCGTGCCCAATGCAGCTGCAGCCCAGCTTGGCACAGCCGGGCTCCGAGTGATGTGGCCCAAGGCTAAGGAGCTCCACAGCAGCAGGGTAGGACCAACTGCAGGATAAACTCCCCTCAGCTGCTGCCCCAGCTCCTGCTGCCTTCCCACACTCCTGTTTCAGAGGACAGGTTCTCCTGGACACATTTTTGTTCTGGGCAAGGCTGACACGCAGCTGCTGCTTCTGCCCTTAACAAAGTATTCACTGTTCTCCTGTTATCCTCTCATTTCCCTCCTGCCTCACTCCATGCTTTGAGAGTTTCAGGGACACCCTGGGGAGCGCCAGGACCTCAGCAATGACACTTCACAGCCCCTTTTGTGTCCCCTCCTGGCTGCCTCTCTGCACCCTGGGGAAATTCCACAGGGACAGGAGTGCCTGGAATCCCCACCAACCCTCGATAATGCACCTGTGGATGCAGGCACGTACTTTTGCATCTATCTTTGAACAGATGTGTAACACATCCCTTCTTTGAAGCCTTGAACTCCCTGGAAGCAAGGACAGATATTACAATTAATGCTCTGTCCTGCCCCTGGCAGAGCTGGCAGTCACAGAGGGGAGAAGGTAGCGAGCTCGGGCAGGATATCCCAGTTTTGGCCTTCGAGTTCACTCCAGGCACTTTTTTGCTGGAATCTTCTGTCCCAGTTCAGCAGATCTGGCTGCCCCTAAGCCTGGAGGGCAGGGCCGTGCTGACAGTGGCACTTGTGACTGTGCAAGGAAATGTCAGCGGTGCCTGGGGAAGGGGAGAGGAGGAAAACTCCTGCCCCCATCGCTGCTGCCCAGGCGATGTGCAGGCGCCGGCACAGCCCCGTCCTGCTGCCCTCTGCCAGGCGATGTCTCACACAGCTCGGGGACGGCGAGGAGAGCGGCGAGACGCAGCGTTCTCACCCCGAGCGAATCCCATGGATTTCTGAGCCGTGCACCGATAAAACAAAGGCTGCTTTGAAATGGATGCCTGGCCTGGCCGGCTGCCAGCGCCAGGCGGGAGACAAAGGCTGGGAGCACAAACAGCGCTGGAAGTGGCGAGCCAAGGATGCTCTGCGGCACGGAGAGCGCGTCGCCATGGAGACACGGCGGCCAAACGGGGAGGAAGGAGCCGCGCTGGGATGGACTGGGAGCCACCCGGGCCACAGCAGCCATGGGGGCCAGCGGCACGGCAGGGGAGAGTGCCCTGAGCCCTGCAGAAATGCTGGACCAGGAGCTGGCTCTGTGTCACCCCAGCCCCGGGACCTGGCCTGACAAGCGGCGTGAATGGCATCTGGCAAGAGGGGGCATCCACGGAGGAATTCTCTTCCCCACTCATTTCATCCATGCAAAAGCCGTCTAGGGGGGTAAATACTGCTTTAATTCGTTCATGCAGGGGGCACAAGCCCCTGAGCCAGCCTGGGCAATGACACAGACAGAGCAAACCATCCCACACATCCCAGAGAGCTCAGATCACCTGCAGGAGGATGGAACAGTCACTGTGCAGAATTTTGTCATGAAAGGCTGGTGGTGATGAACACGATTTGTGTGCCTGATGGTGGGGCAGGTCATTGACCACTTAGGGAGCAAGAACTGCCCCTGGCTCCTGTCCCAAAGGCTGGAGAGCCGTGGATGGCTCGTGTGTCCTGCCAGGATGCAGGCAGGGAACACCTGGGGCTCCCACTGTGGGCTGGAGAACAACCTTGCCTTCACCATGGCCCACAGCAGGCTGGAGCTGTTTCCAGGGTAGCCTGAGGTGATGTGGGGCACTCCAGGGCCACCCTGAGCTCAGAAACAGCTCCAGGACAGCAGCCACCACCAGAGCACCTGTGACAGCAACGTCCTGAGCCCCACATGTCACCACACCCTGTGCAGACCCCTGGGGAGGACCCTGCACCCCTGGTGTGTTGGAAGGGAGCAGGGAATCCTGTCCCACACGCTTTCCACACAGCCTGAAGCCCCTGGGGCTTTGCAGAGCGTGAGAGGGAGCAGGAAGCAAACCATCATTTTTTAAGCCATGGGAGACACTCAGGTGCCAGCACAGAGTAAAGAGCCTGAAAGACAGATTAGACACAACAGAGCTCACTGTCAGCACACGACAAATAATGAACGAAGGATGACAATCCCCGGGGAGGCACTTTTCCAATAAATGACATTTTGATCTATAGATTTAACAACTCGTCCCAAGCCATCACATTCTGAGTTAGGGAAAGGGACCCCATAACCTGCCCTGAAGAGGGTCAGGGAGGCAGGAATGCAGCAGTGGGGAAGGTGATGGGGATAATTTCTGCACTTGTAGATTGACTGCCAGAATTCATTGTCAGCTTTACCACTGATAAAAATCACCAGGGAATTTCCTATTTTCAATGCTGAATGGCCAGTGCTACCACAGCCAGCCCCACGCTCTGATCCTGCCCCACGGGCTCTGCAGCACAGGGAGGAACAGAACAAAAACCAGCAAAGTGTCTGCACAGTGAGCTGTGCTGAAATCCTCAGCCTAACATGGTCGGGTGGGTATTTTTCCATCAAAGTTCAGCTCATGCTTCCTCTGCTGGACACCCCCATTCCCCATTCCAGGGGTGGCTGTGACTGCTCTGGCTCTGACAGCCACAGAGCCCAGTCCCCACCACATCAATCACCAAACTCTCCAAAATCACCCTCTCAGCAGCAGCCTGGGATCGGCCATCCCTGGGTCTCACTTGTGAGCAACTAAAACTTCATTTATCTTATTTTAATTAGAGCTACAAAAAAAAAAAAAAATCAGTAGTCTTTGATTTCTCTCTTTGCTTTGCAGGGGGGAAAAAAAGCCAGAAGGATAAAGGGATGGGCAGGAGAGAAAAGGTTTTGAGACGAACATTCACCAGCTCTGTTGGCTTTTATTTTACGTGTAGCCTTTTTCTTAAAAGAAATAATTACGTTTCAAAACCTCCTTTCCCTGTTCTGAGCACTGCCTCTTTCCACATTAATGCTATTTGCATGCGCCATCTCCTCCCACCCTTCAATAATTTAAACCTTCATTTTTTATTCACTCAGTTGTCAGATTCATTTACATATCATATATCTATATTTAACACTGACTTTGCTCCCCTGTATTTTTTTAAACAGGAAATAGATTTCCCTTCTAATTTAACCACGTCTGGGGCAGGGCTGGCTGGGGGATCAGCAGGGGTGCAGAGGGGTTGGGGGGTGCTGAGGTGGCCTTTGGTGGGTGCAGCAGTGCTGGCAGGGGTTCAGCAGCCCCATGGCCAAGCCCTCACCCCCATCAGCTCCAGGGAGCTCCCAGTGTGGCCCCCACCTGTGTCCTCCTCCCCATGGACTCCTCTCCACATCTCAGCCTCGTCCCTGCCATGAGCTGGGGCCAGGGGATGACTCCAGGCCTCCCCTCCAACCCTCGCTGCAATTTTTGGCAGCTCTGCCTTCATGGACAAAGGCTGGGATTGCTGTCAGCACTGCCAGCAGGGTGGGACTGCAGCCCCAGCAGGGCAGGAGTTCTGTGTCCTGTGCACAGGTGTCCTTCAGCTGCCTCTGCCCTAAATCTGCTCAGAAAAACAAGGGCAGTCATCAGGGAAGGGTTCAGCTGGCATTCGAGCATCTCCACACGGCAGCACCTGGCACCTCCATGCCCTGGTGGCTGTGCCAGACCCGGGGTCAGCCCCTCCTGACACTTTGGGGCAGGATCTGCCCAGCAGCCCCCACCACAGCCCTGCAGAAGGAGCGAGGGATGAGGGGACACAGAGCTGGAGACCAGGATCTGAGGACAAACACAAGGCAGAGCCTGGCAGTGAGTGCTGGGGACCACCTGGGCCTGACCTAAACCAGTGCCAGGCTGGCCAAACTGGTCCCAGTGCTCTGTCCCACAGGTGCAGTACCCTGGGAGTGAAGGGTTACCTCCATTCCACACGGGTAGGCTTAAGGCCCATGGAAAATAAATAGCATTAAAGGCAATTTGAAGGAGAGAAGTGAATGAGAAAGGGGTAAATCACAGAGCCAGTCACTGAGGAGAGGCTCAGATCCCTCTCCCTCATTTTCCACATTACTAGAAAAAACAGTGAACTGCTCTCAGACAAATGAGCCCTCTGGACCCAATTTTTCAAGTTAATGAGCTCCTCTTGCAGCACTTTGCCTGCACTCCCAGCACCTACTCTTTGGCACAGCCTCTAAGGAGCAGAGGCACCACCATCCATCTCCGTGTGTGCTGGGGAGGGGCTGACACCTGGGCACGGTGGGCAGGGTGGGCAGTGACTCCCCCAGACCCCACCTGGGCACGGTGGGCAGTGATTCCCCCAGACCCCACCTGGGCACGGTGGGGCAATGATGCCCCCAGACCCCACCTGGGCAGGGTGGGCAGCAGAGAGCCTGGAGCCCTGGCCCTGCTCCCCCTGACCCAGGGGAGGGGTTTGCCTGGTGCAGCTCTGCCAGGGACGCTCCAGGCTGATGGTTTAGCAGCCCTGAGGGTTTGGTGGCACCTGCCCTGCAAGCCCAGCACATTCTGCCTCTCCCAACCCTCCAGCATCAACCTCCAGCTGAACTGGGGGTTGCCAGGTTCAATAGAAACTCTTGTTCCAGGAGAAAATTGCTTTCCTTGCTCCCAGGAACATGTCTGCAGTGCTGGGTGGAAGATTTCCCAGGGATTTGAGTGCATTATATTAGAATTGTCCCTACACTTGCCCTTGCCCAGGCGGGAGGGGGGAGCAGAGCTGCAGGACACAGCTCTGGCACGTGCAGCTCTCCCCACTATTGTGCTTAAATTAACAAGGAAGTTTTGGTAAATTGAAGACTAATTTTCTCTTGGGAGCAGATCATTAAATTACAGAATACTAATGAAAATTTACAGCATCTGGAGAGAGGGTGGAGGGAGGGGCAGAGGGAGCAGTTTGTTGGTATTTTTCACTGTTTTTCCTGGCTGCAGCAGGCTCAGCTGCTCCAGGCACTGGAGGGGCTGTGCCCATCACCCCTCCCGGGCTGGTGGCATCAGTGCCCATTGCCCTGGCAACGCTCTGCCTGAGCTCACAGCCTGGCTTAGGGAGGGAACAGCAGCCACGCTCGCTTTTTCCAGTCGAACTCAATTTCTTCAGAGCAATGAGGCTCAATAGCTCCAGGAGTGCAGAGGCAGGAGCTGC
Source organism: Sturnus vulgaris (assembly GCF_052056855.1). NCBI lineage: Eukaryota > Metazoa > Chordata > Aves > Passeriformes > Sturnidae > Sturnus > Sturnus vulgaris. The sequence goes on from NC_142258.1 coordinate 664,039, forward strand.
CTTTTGGGGAGGGGGCACTGGGTTGAGGGGTGTCTGGGGGGCTCAGAATGAGGAAATGCAAATTTTTCATTGCTTTGACTATACATAATTCAAATATTCAAACTACTCTGGATTTCATTAAATTATACATGAATTTCACAGGCAGCATTTTTGTAAATCTTGAAAGGTATTAACGTTTTTTTCACTCCCTCCAATACCTTGGCTAACCTTAAATTTATTTATTTTTAAATTTTTAAAAATCCGGATCAATCTCATCCAACACCACCTTTGCTGCTGGGTGTTAGTGGGGACATGTGGTGATGTCAGCTTGCTCTTGGCTGTGATGCAATGTGTTTTATGGCAGTGTTTGGGCCAGCCTGGCAGGGTGAGAGATCTCTGGGCTCCCTCCCATGAGCATTTCCCAGCCCTATAAATCTCTCTGGGGAGCAAGTGAGAGGCTGGAAGAGAAGCAGGGACCCGTGCAGCCCTGTCTGCAACCTCTCCCTAGTTAGCTCATTCCTCATTATCCTTCCCTACCCTTTTAATTTCTCTCTAAACTCAACCAGCTATTGCTGTTCAAACTGAAATAATTAATTGGAACAAAATTGCCACTGTAGGAGAAAAGAATGATTAAACCCATCCAGCGGACAATGGGGCAATCACAGCCTAAGCAGCTAATTACAGGGATGCAGGATAATAACAGAGCCCTGGGCAAAGCGTGGGGCTGGATGAGCCCCGAGCAGGGTCTGGGCTGGACTCAGATTCCTGGGGTAAGGGAGGGTTCCAACAATCACTCGTGGGGTTCCACCAGGAGCCACAGCATCAGGAGGTTGGGGTGAGCCCATGGCCATCACCAAGGCTTGTGCTCAGGGGAAAATGAGAAAAACGAGCTCTGGGAGGTTCTGAGCTGTCTCTGCAGCACAGGGTGATCTCGGCCCAGGGGACCTCGCTGCAGGGCAGTACCGGGACAGGGAATGGGAGGAGGTGCTGTACTGGGACTGACTGGGACTGACAGACCCACAGAGGAGGAGCTGAGCCCCGACAGAAAAGGAGCACCCACAGCATCACATGGGTGATGGGCTACACATCTGAGCCCTGCTGCAGGGGCACCCTCTGCCCTTCCCAAAATCCCGGAGTTTTACAGCTCTGCATTGGGCCCAGCATGTGGAGCAGGGTCGCCTCCCCCCACACCCGTGGAAATGTGGGGCAATGGCGAGGTTGACACCCCACCTCACTGGCCAAAGTGAGGGCCACCAGCCTGCTCCAGATGGGCACAGCAGCAGCAAAACCAAGGGACAATCCCTTCCTGGGAGAGGCTGTGCCTTGCCACACTCCCAGGGGAGCCCAGGGACCACCGTGGCTCCCTCCCTGCCCTCCCTGCACACATTAGAGCAACATTCAGCTCCCAGTCAGGGGCCCAGGACTTCCCTTAATAAAGACATTTTTCATGTCCCCAGCCTCAGTGAGAGCGAGTTCAAAGCAGTGTGAAATTGGAAATGGTCACGGTGCTTCCCCAGGTAGGGCACAGGGAGCTCCTGCTCCCATAAACCCCAGACAGCCCCGAGTCCCTGCAGTAGCTGCTCATTTTCTGGGGATTTGTGACTGTGCCTGGAGCTGCTAACAGCCCAAAGCACTGCTGGATGCACTCAGAGGGGATCTGATGCCTGGGGAAGCCAGGACTGCCCCTCACCCCATGTTCTGCCCCTCCTGCAGCAGGGATAAATTGGTGATGGGGAAATTGCAGCAGGGATAAATTGGTGATGGGGAAATTGAAGCATCAGAGGGAGGACAGGGCAGCTCCCAGCACCAGCACTGGTTTGTGTGACTGCCAGGCCTAAGTGGCAAAATCACACTCGTGACAAGGAGGGGGAAATGGCCAGAGAAAACCCAGTGTACATCAACCACACAGCAAGCCTTGGGAAGAGAGAGCAGCTGCCTTACTGTTCCCAGTCTTCAGGCACCGCAGGGTGGGACACCTCGTCTTGGCACTTGGAGAGTGAGGGCTCTTCTGTGACCTTAATGGAGACAAAAGACAGACAGGGGTCAGCTCCAGGGCTGGGGGACAGGGCACAGGATCAGCTGGGGATCAGAACCACGTGTGCTCTGCCAGGCTTTGGGATGCTGGGCTGGGGTCACACAGTGCCCAGTGCTGCCGTGGCACAGTGAGGAATCAGCTCAGGCTGCCAGGGAGGCTGGAGCCCTGATGCTGAGTAAATGTGCCTGGCACGTTGAGGAGGCTTCTGTCAAAAAAAGTGGTTTTCTATGAATATTTTCACACTCTAAGAGCTGCAAACCCTGTGCTCTGTGCCTGCCCTGCAGACTGGTAGCAGTTGTCCCCTGGGATGGGGTCCAGCCCTCCTGCAGGTGCTGTACCCTGGGTGTGAGACCACACTTAGCACAGCACAGACTCTGCACTGTGAGCTTGTAAAAGAAAATGAAATGAGTCACAGGAACAACTCTGTGGATCCACTTTTCCGAAGTTCAGTGGGAACAGAGGAGTCTCTGCAGTTTAAGTGTAATCCACTCCTGCAGTGCCAAACACGAGGCCACGTGGTGCTGGGTGGCATCTTGTGGTCCCTCTGGCATTGCCCATTCCCCTGGAGCAGTGCCCAGCCAGAGGCAGCTCCCTGCAGCCCTGTGGCTCCCTGGCATGCAAAATGCAACGTCAGGAATTGTGAATCCCCTGAATGCTCTGGAAGGGAAGGACTGAGACCAGTTGCAGATTTTGTTTTCCATTCTAGCCACCTCCACCTGAGAACAAACAGCCCAGCACAGGCCCGTGGCCCTGCCATACACAGCTTAATTAATCACATTGCTCAGGAAAATACATTGGCATAATTAATAACACAAAGCATCTCAATTGGCCTCTGTGGCGCAGCAAATTCTGAGGCAGCAACACTTGGATGTGTTGACCTGGATTTCATTTATAATCCATCAAACCCCCCCTGCCCAGCCGGGTCTAGGGAGGCACAAACAATACAAAAACCAAAAACAAAACAAAAAGCAAGATGGACAGCACTGGTGCTTCATTAATCACTCCCAATGCTGTGGGGATGGGACCCCCTATTTTGCCCTTGACTCTGCACAGGTTTTGGCATGTCATGGGCCTGGAAGGGACCTTCCTCAGAGACATTCCAGAGATCCCCAGAGAAATCCCATTGACTTTCTGTTTCATTACTGCTGTCAGCTGGTGAGAGGCTGATGTGTGTTCAGTGGGAGCCCTTGGAGGGGCAGGATCAGGTGAGGGATGAGAATGCAGCTGGATGTTCACTGAAACTGGATTTACCATCCCTTTAGGGAGATGGTGTTTGGCAGCAGCAAGGAAAAGGTTTGCTGAAAGAGACAAAAATATTTTCAGTAGAGAAAGGGAATCCTCTGGTCAAAACAAAACAAAATAAACCAAAACAAATGAGTTTGATTTACTCAGCTGTGAGTGAGCTCTTGGAGCTGGGCCCCAAGGCTGTACCTGGGCTTTGGGGCTTCCATAGAATATTCACCTACTAAATTAGTTTAATCATGTCTGTCATTAGTCATCTTCGTTGAGTCCTCATTTGGAGGCCATTTAAAAGGGATTAGAGGAAATCTCTGCTCTTTATTCCCCTACAATAGTGATTATCTCTCTGGACTCACACAGCATTTTCATATTGATGGAAAGAAGCAAAGCGAACTCATAACCACAAAATGCAATGTCTCCAGCACGGAGCAGGACTCAGAGGCGGTGCCAGGAGAGGAATGGCTGGGGGGACACCTGGGGTGCTCACCTGTACTCAGGGGAGCTGCCAGTGCAGGGCTGAGGATGCTGAGGCTGGGAGGAGCCGCAGGGCAGTTCAGCGCTCTGAATGCTTCGGGTGAGATCTGGCACGCCGGGAGGGAACCACCAGGTTCCTGGAAAAAATCTAATTCAGGACGGACCTGACTGCAGGTACTCCAAAATCATCAAACTCTGTGAAATACACAGAGAAAAGCCTTCGGCTGGAGATGCGATCGGTGTTGTTCCAACAAGTGGGAAGTCCTGCAGAGGAATCCTCTCCCCCAGGAGCGCCTCGGCTCCCCAGAGGTCCCCACCGGCACGCAGGGCGCTGAATAAACATTTCCTAATCCAAACCAATTCCAAAGCACCTGTTGGGCTGTGCCAGCAGCTGGCAGCTCCCCAGGGCGCTCCGTGCCTCTGCTCGCTGCCAGCACCACCCATTCCTGCCTCGCAAAGCCAGCCCGGCTCTGCCCGCACCTGAGCGCCGACATCCCTGACCCGAGCCTGCCGCATCCCTGCCGCCTCTCCCGTTACCCAGAGAAGCACGGCTGCCACAAACAGCCTTCCAACATCATCTGCAGAATGTGCCTTCGCCCTTCTCCCGCTCGCCACGACGGCCTCAGCACTCGCCAGCCCCAGCCGAGCTGAGCCAGCATCCCCCGGCTGCAGCGGAGATCCCTTCCCGCAGCACGGAGCGATGTGCAGCCCGGCGCACAGAGGGGACCCTTGTTGCGAGAGCTCATTAATCTTTAACACAGCGTTTGGGTTAATTGGAAGGGTTACTCACCCCGTCAGCGTGAAGGGATCCCGACGGGAGCGCTCCTCCTGCGCCCGCCGCAGCCTTGGTGGGGAGGAGAGAGCAGAAATGAAACCGCAGCGGGAGCGCAGCGAGCTCGCATCCCCTGCCCGGGGCTGGGCACCGGGAAACCCGGGCACAGCGGCCACGGGAACATCGCGGGGCCCGCCGGACCGACAGAACAGAACCCCGGGCAGAACAGGACCGACAGAACCCCGGGTAGAACCGGACCGACAGAACCCCGGGCAGAACCGGACCGACAGAACCCCGGACACAGCCGGACCGACAGAACCCCGGGCAGAACTGGACCGACAGAACCCCCGGACATACCGGACCGACAGAACCCCGGGCTGTCCCCGGGCCGGGCACTGACCTGGCCTGGGCTCCCGGGGGGTCTCGGGGTGCATGGTGCGGGCTCGGGGGGTCCCCGCCGCTCCCCGAGCTCCCGGCAGCGCCGGTGCCGCCGCTCCGCCCGCGCTCGCCCTCGCCATCGTCCCGGCGCTCACGGAACGGATCCTAAATCAAAACGACGCCCGTGCAGCGCTGGAGCCGCTTCCTCGGCTTGGGGACGGCTCCGGATTTGGATTTAACATCTACTGAGCCAAGTCCTCGGTGCATTCTGTGTTAAATAACTAAGGTTAATTTGATTTGATGCACCACTTCATTACCATAAACAGCTCACAGTGTGTCAGTCCTCTGTAATTATGGCTCCTTGCAGCCGGAATCTTGTTCATTCTCCATCAGTGCTGGAGCTTCCCTGTGATCCCCTCCCAGCCAAGCCCTCCTGCCTGAACTCCCCCAACAGTAATTAGGTGTCATTTATTCTGCAGCTGACAGTTACACTCATTTGCAAAAACAGGGGCAAGGATATAAAATTTACTTTTCATTGCAGCCACACTTGCCTCTGGTGGCTGGGACGGAGCTGTGTGTGCAGGGGGCTGGCGGCAGGAGGGATGCTCCGAGGGGAAGGAAGGTGCTTTGGCGAGGGGATGCCATGGCAGGGAGCCCCGGGGAGCCCCAACAGGGACGGGTCCGGCTCAGCAGTGCCCACAGAGAGGGAGAGGGCAAGACGTGGTGCCAGTCACTGCCCAGGTGGGATTTCTGCCCCTGTTCCTGCTGCCAGGGAGGAAACTGCTCTGCCACCACCACCAGCACGAGAGTGAGTGCAGGTCACAGCCCCGACAGAGCAAAGCGAACACACAAAGCCACCGTCAACAGCTGGCCCCACCTTTGGCCCCTTTTGGGCACCGGTGCCTCTGCCAAGGTGGGCACTGCCACCCTCCTCCTCCTCCTCTGCTGGATCTTCCATGGGAGTGCAGGAACAGCTGGGAGCCAGGGTCGAGGATGGGCACTCCAGGCTGTCCCTGTGCTGCTGGAGCAGGGAATGGGGCTGCCCATGCTGTTCTGTCCTCCAAAACTCTTTCTTCATTGTCTCCCACTCAGTTCCATCCTTGTGCTGGGGGTACCGTGCTAGAGACATTTGCCATCTCTTTGTCTTGACAAATGACTCCAAGAGTTTGGAATCTCCCTCATTTGCAGCTACAGAAACCAGAACTACAGAGCCACGCCGGTTCATCCCACAGCAAAGCAGCTGTGGGACAAATTCCCCAGCTCCACACATCACAACTCACCGGCCTGCTGCACCCCGGGAAAAATCTGAGAACTGAGCAACGAGCAGCCCAGAGAAATCTAAAAGCATCACGCTGTGGCTGCGGGGAGAGCTGCAGGTGCCATGAGCAGCCTGGCACTCGGTGGCAAAGCTTAGGAACGCAAAGAATTCAGCAGCAGCCCTGCCCCATGCTGCTCCCAGTGCCCGCTCTGCAGAGTGGGACACTGCGGGATGAGGGTGTCCAGGGCAGGAGAGGAATACCCAACACAGAGGAGGAACGCCTGGTAAATGACAGGGACACCCAGCATGCCCCAGGAGCACCCAAAACCTGAGCAGAACAGCCAGGACAGCAGAGGAACACTCGGAACAGGAGCAGGATACCCAGCACACAGATGAATCCACCAGGACAGCCCTGCCTGCAGCCCGGGCTCCACCTGCTCCTGCTGCCCAGAAGAGCTGGTGGTGGCTGTGGACCCATCCCTGGGGGGTTCCTTGAAGCCCCCCAGGCTCCTTGAAGCTCCACTGGGCTGGGCACTGCTGAGTTCCATCCCTCCCCACCCAGCAGAGCTCCCAGGGGATGTTCCACACGCTGCTCCCCGCAGAGCAATCACAGAGCTGAGCTGTGCCCATCACCCCCAGGGATCGTTTCTGGGGTTTTTAATTGCAATATTCCCGGAGCTGAAGCGATGGTGTTTGCACAGACGGCGGCACTAGCGCGGCACTGGGCTCTGACAATATAAAATAGATATTGTTAAAAGCCACTTAAGCCTTTCCATGGGAGGATTGTGGGTCCCTGGAGCAGAGCCCAGGGGACAGCCCTTTATTGCCATTGTGACCAGGTCAGCTTCTCCAGAACCCAGCAAATTATTTATGAGGTGGTTGGCCTGTTAGAACATTAACACATCCATCACCTTGCTGCTGATCCCGCTCCCGCCTCCACTGCCCCGTGCTGGGAATTTACTGGCGGTTGATTTGCTCCAAATCTGCATTTGGAAGAAAATCCCCAGCCCAGCTCTCAGTGTGACAGAGTTACAGCAGGACCTGCCGGCTTCTCCAATATCCCTGAGACTGTTTTCCCCTCTGGTTGTTTTTGCTCCTGTTGCTTTGTTGCATGGTCTAAACAAAGGCACGAATTTGGTCTCCAGTTTGCAGAGATACTTTAGAGCACTAAAAATCAAATTTAGCCATTACCATTGGAATCTGTCCTGCCCTTTAAGTGTGAGTGCTGGCGGTGGGAGTGGGGATGAGCCAGCCCAGCCCCTCCTCTGAAAGGGACAAAGCATCGAATCCGGAGGACAAATGGGCTGTGGGCATCCCGTGGTGACAATCCAGCAGGGAGAGGCAGACAGTGCTTCCCGGGAAGTGGGGGCATTTACTTCTGTCTGTCAAGACACAGGAGAGATGGAAAACACACAAGGAATGGGAATTAGTGTCTTAATCTACTGCGTTTACTCTCGTCCCTTTTTTCAATGCCTTTGGCTACTCATTTTCCTGCGTCTGATATTTTATTATCACGCCTGTTATGACATTTCCAGATCCTTATTAAATCAAAAGGGAGAGCTCTGCTTTGTGTGCTGAGGATCCCAGAGACCAGGTGGAGTAGCTGGGGATGCCTGGAGAGGAGTGGCTGGAGCCAGCTGGCTGCTGAGGGGGGAGTGGGTGCCCCAGCCCTGCTCATTTGGGTGGGAGAAGGAATAAAACCACGGTGCAGGGAGAGCTGGGCAGACCCTGGCAGCTCACCCCGCTCCTCCTGCACAGCCCCTCTGGCTCAGCCCCATCCATCCCTGTCCCACACTGGGTCCAAGGCTGCATGAACGTCCCCCAAAGCAGCTGCTGTCCCCTCTGTGATGGACAAAGCCGCTGCAAAGGGGGAAGGAAGAAGCTGCTCTCCATGTCCTCTGTGGATCCCTGTGAGGACACTCAGCTCTAGAAGAACGGGCTGTGCCAAACCTGAACTCCCTCGTGGTCCATCTTTCTGAGGCAGGAGTCAGGGTGAGGCTCCTTCCCCTGCTGCCAGCAGCCCCAAGGCGCCCTGCACATCAGGGACAGAGGAGGACACATGTCAGGCACAGCCTGCTCACCCCAACCCCGTCCCCTCCAGCCTCCCTGAGCTGCATGAAGCAAATTTGGTATTTGCTGGGGGTCTTAATTACCGATCATTTGTTCACAGCCTCTGATGAACTCGTTCTTAATTCTCTGAGCTGTCCATGGGGGCTCTCCTCTGCTTCCTTGGCTCTGGGTTTAACAAGGGCTGGGAAACTCAGGGTCCTGGGCAGGTCTGTCAGCAGAGTCCTGGTGTCCTGCAGAGTTCAGCTCTCATGCTTGAAGGTTCAGTGTTGGCAGCATGTGGAGCTCTGGAGCAAACTCAGAAGCAGGGATGGCTGTGGGAGCCGGGCAGCACCAGGTCCGTGTGGATGGAGCACCTGGGAGAACCTCAGTGGGACAGTCAGGAAGCTCCAGTGGGAAGATTTTGAGGAAAGATCTGGTTCCTGATCCTGGAGGAAGGTCCTGGAGGAAGGTCCCTGGTGGTGGCTGCCCCCTCTCTCTGCATCAGGTGTCTTCCCAGCTCTGCAGCTCGCAGTCCCTCAGGAGACATCAGCACATGAACTGCGCTGGAAGCAGCAACAGGGCCTGGAAGAGAAGGAGCTGAGGGCAGCCCTGAGGCTCCACAGGCAGCAATGGGACAGAGCACAGAGTGACAGGGCTGGGCCCAGTGCTGCTGGCCCCAGAGCTGGGAGGGGAGCAATGGGAGTGAGGAGGAGGAGGAGGAGACGGGAGGAAGTCCCCCTGCACGGAGTGGCTCTGGCTTTGTCACCTGAGGAGCTGCTGCGGTGGGATTTGGCTGTCCCTGAGCCAGCACAGCTGGTGCACAGCTGGAGGTTTGCACCCAGGAGTGGCCCTGACCCCTGAGACACGACACTGAGATCCTGGCAGCTGCCAGGGGCTGTGCCCACGGCTGCAGGTGAGACCCACGGGCTGCGTGTGCCACACGGGGGCTGCACAGCAGGCAGGGGATGCCAGGCTGGCACTGGGGCTTCCACCACATCCTCTCCCTCGTACTTATCTCGCTTCTACCACAGGGGAACATTCACAGGAGCAGGTTTTGATGGGAGCAGAATTCCTGCCGTGAAACTATGACAGAGCCAATCAAACCCAATAAAAATCCAGGATGTGAGCAAAGTGCTGCGGGAGAGCAGCGGAGCGAGCGGGGGCTGCTGGCTGTGCTCAGGGACAGCCCCTGCCAGGCACAGACAATCTGTGAGAGCAGGGGGAAAAATCCTCCTCCAGCAGCGGGGAAAATCCTCCTCCAGCAGCGCCACCGCGTCCCCTCCGATGGAATGAAACGGGAGCCGGGCTTGGGAGCGGCAGCAAATGTGAGAGCAGGGCAGGGCAGACGCTGGTGCCAATTAAAAGCCTGTGGAGCTCCTTCCCCATATGGCAAATCCCGACTCCAAACACGAGCCCGGCTTTGCCGGAGCCGCCGCCGCGCGTCCTGCGGGTGATTGGCAGCAGAAATCCCTTTTTGTGCTGCTCCAGCGACATCCTCAGAGATGCCTCTGACACATTCGGCTCCTTCCAGGGGCACACAGGGCTCGCGGTGCCCCGAGTGTTAAATACGGGATCACAGCACCGCGCTGGAGCGGCAGCTCCTATCGCCGTCAGCCCCAAGGAGCTTTCGCGAATAATTAGTTCAAGGACAGAAAATATGAAATTGCTCAGTCTGCGGCGGGGCCGGCCCTGGCCGTGCCCTGGGCGCTCTCCCCGCTCCCCGTCCCTGCTCTGACAATGGGGGAACAAAGGCCGGGCCGGCACAGGGCAGTAATTCATCCCCAGCCCGGCACGGCTGCCAGCCGCCCCAGACGCGATTCACCCTCGGTTCCCGTGGTCTCCAGGGAGATGGTGATGGACCTGCATCCTAATGATGGGCGGCCTCGCTCCGGCTCTGCCCGCACAGCAGCGATCGGGGTGGCCCCGGTCCAGCGGGGACATCACTGGGGACATCCCTGGGGACATCACTGGGGAGCCGCAAGGCGTCGGGTGAGCGCTAAAATAAAACCTGAATTGTCTGAGAGCAGCTCTGCCAGCCCGGCACCATCGCTGAGCACCCGGCACCGCCCGCCCCTGGATCAGAGGAACAGGAACCAGCCCCAAAACCACCCACGCGGGTTTAAACCCTGGCACGGAGCGGCAAAGGCCAGGAACGCCCTGACCCCCGCCCCGAGGAGCCCTTTGGGGACCCTGGAGGACACTCGGACCTTGGCCGGAGAACCGATGGCCCCGCCCTGACGCCTGACCCCGGCCGGGCTGCGAGGCCGCGGGCGGAGCCCACGCGTGCCCCGCAAGATAATTAATGAATCGGCAGCGCCGATTAATTGCTGGAAGGATCTGCTCACTCACCGGGTGGGAGCCGTGGTGCCGGGAGGAGGGCAGGGCTTGGCAGCACGGAGCCGGGCAGGTGAAGGCAGGAGACGGGAGACAAACCCGCCGATATTTTTGTATTTAATTTTTTTTTTTTCGTTTTTTTGAGCTCACGTAGCATTTAGGGTCACATGCTGCCGAGAGCATCGGTGGCACCATCACGTGCTGGGGTCAGGGCTCACGTGAGGAGCAAACCTGATGAAGTGCCACCACGACCCTAAAAAACTTAGCTGTAAAAACCCAATTTATAAAGGAGTTAATGAAATAATTAATTTTCGAAGCAGGCTTCTAACCTTTAAGACCAAATAATTTCAATGGGAGGGGGTGGGAGAGTAAGAGATGGGAATGAAGTGCCAAGATTTTGATGAATATTTAATACACCCTCCACGCTCCTCAGCAGCTCCCGCGCTTGGAGCGGCGCCAGCACCGGCTCAATCCGTCCTTTGTTAATAACCAAATCCACGCTGCTGTTGTGGGTTGGTGTTTGTGCCTCAATCAAGCTGGAATCTGTCACAGCGGATCGGGAGGGACGTGGGGCTCAATGAGCACCGGGCTGGGCCCCACCCTGCTGCCCCTATAGAACCCTAATAAATCTACATGCACACACTTGTGTTTAAAAATGTCTTGTTTTCCCAGTCAGAAACAGCAGAGGATACTTCCAAAGGTTCCTTGCTGCCATATCAAGAGCAGAATTTTGCATTGTTTGAAATGCTCTTAGTTTCAAGCAGAAAATAGCAAGGCACATCGCACATTTCTGCAATTCCACAAACAAATATCTCCACCCTCCCCACCTGACCGAGCTTCCCTCGGCGGGACTGCAGGGGCTGCTCACACGACCAGCAACAACAGGATTGTCACAACATCCCAAGGGCCGGCGGGCAGGGCACAGGGATGTGAGGTACAAGGACAGGGTTACAAACCAGCCACGGCCCCACTGGGCATCAATAAACTGAAACTCCACCCCAGTTCTGCCTGCACACTGATTTATATAGATCAGGGAAATAAACGGGAAAACCTTCCCTCTGGAAATCCGGCAGTGCAGCAAGATCAGAGAGCCCAGCTCTGAGCAGAGGGTGGAGGTCAGTCTTGGAGTGTGGGTGGGGAGGTGTGGGCACCTGCCAGCCCTCCTCACTCACAATTAATTCAACTAATTGGACGAGGGCTCCGGCATGAGCGCCTGGATTCCTGCAGCCGCGGCTGCTCAGCATTCCGGGGGGATGAGCGCTGCGGTGCCGGCCGAGCCGGGCCCTCATTGGCATTCCCGGCACACGGAGCCGGGGCTGCTGCAGGAACATCCCACCGGCCACACGCCGGGGAAAAGGGGAACAGAGAGACACAAACCCGAGTTTCACCTCGTGCTCCATCAGCACGGTGGGGGGCAGGGGTCCTGCACAGGGCGCTGGGCAGCTCCTGGCACTGGAAGCACTGGCAAGTCCCCAATGACACCCAAGTCACCACCACGCTGCCCCCGCTGAGCTCAGTGTGGCTGGATCCTTGGAGCTGGTAGCCCCAAAAGGGCAGGATTTTACACCTCAGTCCCCTCCCTACCCTGCTGGGATGTCCAGGACACGGTGGAGCTTTTCTTCCCTTCTGTCTGAGAGGAAGGAGCGCTCCGGCTTCATCTGTCACTCCAGTGCTGCTGCACAGAGCTGTCAGTGCTGGGTTATGTCCTTCAGACACAGACTGGTGCTATCCGGGCAAAATGCCACGAGATCCCTGGAGATCAGGGAGTTCCACACCACATCCAGAGCCCCAGGGATCATCCAGAGCCCCAGGGAGCCCCGAGCACAGCACTGCCAATAACCATTAACCAGGTTATAAATCAATAACCATCACCTGCTGTGTGGCTGGGGTGGAGCACGGAGCAGGGGGGCACAGGGAGGCTGGGCAGGGAGCAGAGCTGGCACTGTGAACCCCACACTGGGGGTCCCTCTGCAGTGGCACGAGGGTCCATGGGAGTGACCCCAGCCCCTGAACTCCTGACACACCTGGACCTGAAACTGAAATGGTTCCATTTCTTGTGCCAGACACCCACCCTGGCTGCCTTCATGTGAAACCAAAACCACCTTTAAAATCAGGCTCCAAGCACCTCTTACCTGTTCCTCTCTGCTCCCAAGATCCCTGGTTACATTTTCCTGGGCATGATTTGCCAATTCTTCCATTACCTACATGGAAACACAGCACAGCTACACTTGGTGGGTCTCTGGAGGGGCTCACAGGGAGCAGAGCTCCCAGCCCCAGTGGCTGCCCCTCTTGGCCCTGGTGTCCCAGGCTGGGTTGGAGCAGCCTGTTCGAGTCAAAGGTGTCCCTGCCCATGACAGAGGAGTGGAACTGGGTGTTCTGTGAGGCTTCTTCCAACCCCCACCAGTTTGTGATTCTCTGATCCCCTGCCAGGCCCTACAAGAATTAGCAATGCTAAATGGAACGGATTTCACTGAATTTCCCTAAATTAGAAAGGTTTAGAAGCCAAGCAGTTTTGCACTTACCCTTGAGAGCAGCTCTGACAGGGAGCCAGGACAGGAGGAGTGACACGCTGGGATCCCTCTGCAGGGACAGGGACACGCCCTGCACACACCCGGGTCCCTGCAGCAGAGGGCACAGCCCCTCTCCAGCCTGCAGCATCCCTCTGTCTGTCCAGGACCCCCATTTCCACTGCCCCACATCCCCCCGGTGTCAGTCACTGGAGCTGGCACATGGAGGATTCACTGCATCTAATTAAAACATTTATCCAGTTAATTACTGATAATCATGAATTTCCTCTCTAGTCCAGGCTCCGGCAAAGCTTGTGCTGAGGACAGCAAAGCAAAACGCTTTGTTTCCAGTAGTTTTTTTAAAATTAAAAAGCTCATTTTGTCTTAACATGACACCAAGAGGCAGCACAGCATTCCTGGGCTCCAGCCGTCCCTGCAGTCACAGACCAGGAGATTCAATTATCCCGCAGAACATGTCCCAGAGGCATCCAGATAATTGCAAACATAAGTACAAAATCTGCCACTCATTATTAAAGAAACACCAAATAAGGAAATCAAGTGATGGAAAAGTTGCTGCTGGTGCAGAGAGCACCCCCCCGTGCTGCAGGGCAGCGTGTCCCGAGGGTGTCAGTCCTGCTGGGACCCGGGGGGTGCCCTGAGCCCATCACGGGCCCCTTGCTTCCACACAAAGGCTGTTCCATCACCTCACACATCACCTAACAGTGCCACAGGCTGAACACCCCCGGCTCTCCCAAACTGGGAGTTCAACTGGCATTTAAAAAAATAAAGAAGAAAACAAATGAACGAGAACCAACCCCACAGGTGGATTTAGGCTGAGGCTTCAGCACTGCTTGTTGTTGTTGTCAATATTCACCAACTGCTTCCATCCCTGGAGTTCAGCTCTCCTTTCTCCCCAGTTTTCCAAGCTCAGCCCTTCATCCTTGCCATGATTCAGATGTTTTTTGGATCCGTTCTCCCTCTGCCTCACAAAATTCTCAAGGATCCGGACTCTGCCCAGCTGCAGGACTGTCACAGCCAAGCCCCCCAGCCCTGCCCGGCCCCCACGAGTGATGCTGGGGGTGTATTTGGGAACATCCCCACGGCTCCTGTGTCCCTCCCCGTGGCCACGGGGCCGTCCCTCGGCACGGAGCCGCTCCTTCCCCCCGGGCCAGGAGGATGCTCCGAGTGAGGGGCTTGGAAGGCAGCCCACATCTCAGGGCTCCTAAAGGGAAAGCAGCTTCTCCCTGACAGCGTTTTGGCAAAAAGAGCGTTATTTAAACACAACAGTTTATTCAGTCAAAGTAAATAATAATTAAATAAACCCAATTAAAATCAGGAATGCTCCAAAATATTCTCAGAAGCATCTGAGCACTTAGATCCTCGTGGGAGGAGCACGGGCTTATTTCAGGGCTGGGGGGCTGGGAATGTGGCCGGGATGGGATGGGATGGGATGGGATGGGATGGGATGGGGGTGCCTCTGCATCCTCCCCACCCCGGGCTGCTGGTGTCAGCCCAGCCTGGTCCTCAGATGAACAGAGCCAGGGCCACAGCCCAGCCCCAGCTTTTGGGCTACCCCACACCCTTGGGGCAGAGCAGAGCTGCCCTTGTCCCCCAGCCCTGCCCTGTGCTCTGGGTTAGAAACAGCTGGAACAGATGTACAGGACTTGGCCAAACAGCCAGGGAGGGATCCCCAAATCCTCTGATTCCAGACCCGAGCACATCCAATCCCACCAGGCTGTGGGGACAGGGAACACACAAGAGCATCCCAGCCCCGAGGCACAGCTCACCAGCAGGATTTGTGTCAAGCAGGACTTAATTATATCTGCACGGTGACTTTTCTCCATGTCCTCGTTTCCCTGCATCCTTAAAACCCCGTGCAGTGTTTTTATCTGTGGCACAGAGTTTCACCAGCTCAGGCATCTCATGCTGGGCAAGGCTCTCTCCTTCTATCAGCATAATCCAAATAATGATAAAATCAATGAAAACACGTTTTTTTTGAGAGCATCCTTAGGAAGCCCGGGATTCTGGAGAGCTGCCAGCTGCCCTCGGGGCAGGGCTCCGGGCGCGGAGTTCCCTCCTGGATCTGCTTCAGTTCTCAGCTGGCAGAACATTGCTGAAGGCCGCTGGCTGGGGAGGCACAAATGTCACCCATGTTTGCACACATCTTCATCTGCTTTCCTGTGAAACATCACGATATGTCTGTGCTGCTGGCAACGCTCAAAGCAAAACAAAGCAAAACAAAACAAAACTAAGCAAAACAAAGCAAAACAAAGCAAAACAAAACATCCCTCTCCGGCAGCTTCCAACTCCAGGAGCTGGGGGATGCCGAGGCAGGGCTGATCCCTCGGGGAGCACCGAGGGCAGGGCTGAGCCCCGGTGCCGCTCACACCCTCGCCCGCTGGGCATGGCCAGATCACTCCGCCTTCGCTGGCCTCGTGTCACCAGCCCAGCGCCAGCGAGCCCCACAGAATAACTGTTTGCAGCTGTCATTAGCGGAAAACAAGGCGAATCTGCATATGCTTCGTGTTAATTAAGCAGCTTGGCACGGAGCCCTCGATCGCTGCTACCAAACAGCCATTTCACTCACAAAAGGGTGGCAGCAGCCCCGGCGTGTGCGCACACAGACACACGGACAGACACACACGGACACACGGACAGACACACGGACACCGTGGATGGACAAACTCCGAAGCCTCGTCCAACAGAGGGTGCTGGGGCGGCCCGAGCTGCCCCGTGCGCATCCCAGCCCACAGCGATAGCGGAGCTGGGGGAAAGGAAACCCGAGGAATTTCGCCCCTCAATGCACCATCGCTAATTACTCAACTCTCATTTACCTCTCAAAGGCACGGGCGTTGGCAGAGCTCGCGGGGGCATTTCCGTGGAGGCCGAGGAGGAGGAGGAGGAGAGCCCGGCTCTGGCAGCAGCCTGGGCTGGGTTAGAGCTGGAATTGGCGAGCGAAGCCCTCGAAGGGAAGGGAAAGGAAAGCGGGTCACGGGCTCGGCGCTGTCCCCTCGTGCCCGGGCTGATGTCAGCCCCGTGCCAGCCCTGCCTGGACTGAGCCTTCCTCTTCATCACCATCCTCCTCCTCTTCATCACCATCCTCCTCCTCCAGAACCCTCCCGCCGCTGCCCAGACGAGTCTGGCACAGCCTGGCACGTTGCTCCATTGCCGTGCGCACCAATACAGCCAAGGTGCCACCACTCGCCACGGGGCCAGGGCTGTCCCCAGGGGCACCGTGGCTCACTCGCCACCCGCACTGCCGGGGCACCGGGGCCCGTGTACCGGGGATAGGCTGCAAGTAAACGCCTGGAGAGTCATCAAATCTTTAGCAAAAGCAGCCCCAAAGGCAGATTTTGGACAAAGCCATCCCGTTATTCCTAACCTGACACCCCCCAGGACGTGGCAGTGCCAAGTGCCTGTGCTGCCTTTGTAACGCCGGATTCCAAGCTTTATCAATTTACAGCATATTCTGCACAGAAGGGAATTAAAATAAGGCTGGGAATCATCAAAACGTTTCACTTTTAATTGAACTTAATTCCGAGATTACACAACAGGGAGGCCAAATGAAAGAGACACCCAAGGGAACTCCACCTGCCGGCCCGAGGCAAACACCTCCAGGCTGTGGCACAGTCCAGTCACCTGTTCAATACCTCAGCAGGGTGAACTGGGCATTAGGACAGACTTCAGCGACGGCTTTCCAGCACAAGGTTATATAAAAATACATAATATTACTGGGTTTATGGAGCTACTCCATTAAAAAAGTTCAGAATTTGATTTCAGTGCAGGCTTACTCATTAACTTGAATCTCGGTAATAAAGCACTTAACACATGCCAGCTCAAAAATCCCATTTCCCCAGTTCCTGAATTTTCAATTTCATTAGGCCAAAGCACCCAGAGAAGTCCAAAATCAATCCTGTTCTCCAGCCTCATCCTCACAAGCACAGACTGAGCAAAGGGAGACTCTGAGGGTGCTTTTGCTGTGCTCCCACCCTGCCCCACACACAGCAAACCCCAGCCAAGCACCCGTAACACCAACACCCACCTGTGCTTTTTCATGCTGGAAAGCGAAAACGGGAGCAGATGAACTGGAAACCTGCTTTTTCTTGGGCAGAAAACACCTGGAATTCACCAGGAAGGCACAAGGTCCTGGGGTGAAATCCAGCAGTGATCCTGGTGTGCTCATTTTACCTTTCAGGATGCTCCATCTCTGATCCAGGATGTCCGAGGTGCTGGCTCACCCCAGGAGAACCAGGACAAATGTCCCATTTTACCATTTCTGTGCTGCTCAGGCCTCAGGACGGCCCCTCTGCATGGTGACACTTTCTGCCAGCAGCAAATGCCACTTTCCCACATTTCCCCACAGCGTTTCCACCCCAAACTCTGGGCAAATCCCTCGGTCCAGAGCTGTCACTGCTCAATCCTGTGGTCATGGGTGTATTGTGCCCTTAGTGACACCCATTCCACTGCCACCTCTTTGTTAAAATTACATCTTCAAACTGTCCAGCTCGTAATTTCCATTTTCTATCTCCTCTCACTGCTCAGAGCAAGATCCTGCCTTTCCAAGCTTCCCTGTCCTGCCCCTTCTGAGCCCCACATATCACAGAGGGGTCAGGGCTGTCAGATTCCAGACTGGTTTTGGCTGGAAGGGACCTTAATGCCCACAGAGTTCCAACCCCAATGGAGAAGAGCTTTCCAAACCAAGCACAACAAAGCAGCCCCGTGGCAGCTCTGTGTGTCACATCCCACGTCCTGCCCTACAAATCCCCAGCTCCTTGGCACACAGAGGAGGACACACCACCCCCAGCACCTCCTCACCCTCCACCTGGGCAGGTCCTGCCAGTTTTCCCAAAGTTAAACCCCTTTGTAAGTTATTTTTCCCACACAATAGTTGCCAGCAAGCTTTTTCTCTGGCACTACTGTTAGAATCCTGGAATGGTTTGGGTTGAAGGACCATAAAAGCCCACCCAGTCCCACAGGCAGGGACACCTTCCACTGCATCAGGCTGCTCCAAGCCCTGACCAACCTGGCCTTGGACACTTCCAGGGATGGGAAGGGTTGGGATGCTCCCTGCTCACGTGCAACTCCCACTGGAAATCTCACATTGGGTCATTTACTGAAAACTTTTTTATTGTAATCAAAAAGTGACATAACAGGGCTGTAATGTATTCTGCATTTCATCTGCTGGTATTTGGTAACTGGTACCAGCTGCTTCTGCCAGGCAATTAAAAAAAACCCAAATGTGAAAATCTTCACAGTACAGTAAACTCCACCCAAAATAATTAATGGTGGTTAAAAAGAAGATGCCCCAGCAAAACCTTTCATGTTACATGGTCACAACTCACAATTCTGTACAAAATGTTCACTTTTATAAAGCTCTGATGTAAAAATCAAATAATCAAGCAGCAATATTTTAAGTGCAGCACAGGGTCTTTCATGTCATTATTTACAACGCTTGAAGTCGTTTACATTTTAACAAAGATCATACAGATGACTTAGTAATTAAGTCATTTTTTCATTATCTGTCGGTTTATGTCGTGACAGATTTCACTTTTTGGTCGTCTTTCTCTTTATCTTTGCTCTTCTTCGATTTTTTCTTCTTGTGTTTGTGTTTTTGGCTCTTTTCCAATTCTGTTTCATTCCCCATATGTTTCTTATGCTTCTTGTGTTTCTTGTGCTTCTTGTGCTTCTTCTTCTCTTTTTTCTTTTTCTTCTTCTTGCTGTCCTGGCTCTCCCCTGAGCTGGCACTGCTGCTGTGGCTGCGTGTCTGGCTCTCGGAGGGGCTGTGGCTGCGGCTGCGGCTCACGCTGGGGCTGCTCTGGCTCTGGCTCCTGCCCACCTCGGGCTGCTCTGCGGGCGCCGGGGCCGCCGCCTCCTCCTTCGCCTTCTCCACAGCCTTTTCCTTGGCCTCTTTGGGCGTTTTCCCCGCAGCCTCCTCGTCCTTGGCAGACACGTTGCTCTCGCTGTCGCTCTCGTTGTAGTCGGGCACGAAGGCGGCCTCGTCGGTCTCGCGGGTGAGGTCAGACGAGAGGCGGGCGGCGCTGCTGGCCGGAGCCTTGGGCTTCACCGCGCCCTTCTCGCCCTGCCCCGCCACGCCCTCCTTCTCCACCTTCACCTCTGGCGAGTCCTGCTTCACCGCTGGTTTCAGCCCACCTGGCTCTTTCTCCTTATTGCTCTTGACTTCCGGTACGTGCTTCTCCTTCTCTTTCTCCTTCTCCTTCTCCTTGGGCGGGTTTTTATCGGGAGGTTTGTGTTCCTCAGCGGGGCGCTTGGGGTCGTGCACAGCTTTGTGCTCGGGGGGTTTGCGCTCCCGGGGGGGGCTGTAGCTGCCCCGCTTGGCCTCTGCAGGGCCCTTCTTGGGCGGCTCCACTCGCTCCTCTCTGGGTTTGCTCTTCTGCACTGCTGTGGAGTCCCTGACCCGGGATGGGGAGTCTTTCCTCCTCGCCGATTCGCTCTTCTCATCCCTGCGTTTGGAACTCGAATGCTCCCTGCTGCCGTCATGGTCACACTTCTTGTCTCGGTTGGGAGTGAAATCCTTCGCGGTGGAGCCACGGCCACTCTCGTGCTTCTCTGAAGATCTGCCATCTTTGGAAGATTGAGACAGAGCTTTTCCATTTCCTTGTTCAGCTGCACGCTCTGAGTGCTCTTTTTCTGGCTGAACACTGCTCTTCCTCTTCTCAGAACTGTCCTTGTCTGACAAAGAATGATCCCGGTCTTTGGTTTTACCTTTTTCACTCAACACGGAACTTTTTGAACTCTTGGCATCGTGTTGGGTGCTTTCATAACTCACCTCTTTTGCAGCTTTCTGTGTTTTCTCCAGAGGCTCTGTCTCCTTTTCAGTGTGTTTGAGGGGGTTTGGTGCCTTTGCACTCACAGGTTTGATAACACTGGTGGGTTTTCCTACAGTTGGGGGCACCTGGGTGGTGGATTTGATGTCTTCCTCTTCAGACTCAAAGTCATCTTTATCCCATTTGGACTGAGGGACCTGGATCATGATAATGACATCCTCAGCAGGGGCTGTTATGTCGTTGTTATATTCCTCCAGGGTTTTAATGACAGTTCGTTTGGTGTCTGGCTTCTCCTCAGGCTTCCTGACAGGGCTTCCCCCAGTGGAACTCGTGCTGGGAGGAAAAACATGGACATCAGTAATAGGATTTGCACACATTGCCAGCCTTGGGAACATTTTATAAACTGGCTTGTGTTTGAGTTCTAAATTCTCAGCATTTTCCTCAAGGATGTTCAATTAAGGGAACAGACAAGAGAAAGGCCGAGTCCACTGGCTGAGATTATGAGCAATCAATTAATTTAGTATCTCGCTACTATACATTTAATTAACAAAGACACAAGATTATCAGATTGGGGACTGTCTGATCTGGTAATTCCTTCATGTCCTATTTCTCCCATTGGCAGATACATTAGACATCCATTCTTCTTTCAACATGAAAGCAAGCAATTATGGAGAGGTACAGACAAGCCAAGTTTTATTCTCATGCCCCAGTTCCTCCTTAGAAAAATGGACATTTTAAAAGCTTTTTAGATTACCCAGACACTATCTTAAGTCTTCAAGAAATGTCTTAAAAATTTTGAGTTTGCATCACAAACGAATTAACCCTTACCAGCTTCCTGTGCAGTACAAACTGCTTCTTTTCCTTAACAACATCTGAGTCTGACCCAAGTACAGTTTCATACGGAAGATCATGGATTATTCTCCAGTTTAGCACAAATTTAGTTGTTCCTTTCTTTAGGCACCACAAAGAATTGGACAGAGAGAGGAAAGAAAGAAAGAAAAGGAAAAGAATTGCTGAGGTACCTGGTGTAATCCACGAGAGTCGAGCTAGCGCTGTCAGCTGCCGTCACTTTCCTCCTTGCTTTTCCCTTTGCCTTTTCTGCTTTCACTTTGCTGCTGCTGGGCTCAGGTTTCTCCACAGCCTCTTTTCCAGGTGGCACGTTTTCTGCGCTCACAATCTTTTTTCCAGTTTCTCGGTTCAGTTTAATCTTTTTGGACGGGTTGTTAAGAAAAGCAGCTTTATCCTTTTCTGGTGTCCGCTCTCCTTTCTCCCCCTCAGGCTCAGCCTTGCCCTTGGGTGATGTTTTCAATTCTGCAGTTTCAGGTTTATAAGCCTTTGCAGAAGTGGCTTCGTGTTCTTTATCGGCCTTTTCCTCTGCTTTTCTTTTCCTTTTCTCAAGTTTGGCATCGGAAAGTTTACTTTTCTCAGCAGGCTTTTTTGACTTATCTTCTTTGCTGGAGGGCTTCTCTGCCTTGGCTTCTTTAGGATGTTCTTTCTTTGCCTTCTCCTCCTTGGCTGGTCTGGTTTCTGGGTGATCCTTTGTCACTTTGGGATGAGCCTTCCGTGGTGTACCAAGAGCCTTCTCATCCTTCTGAGAGGAAGAGGTTTTAACACTGTCTGTCTTTGGCAGCTCTTCCTTGACTTTTTTCACAGGAGGCTCCGTCCGAGGAGATTTTTCGCGATCGGGGTCTGCCTTTTCCTGGGAAGCCTTAGCTGGTTTTGCTACGTTGTCTTTCTTCGGAGCAGCTGCCACTTCCACTTTCCGCTTTGTTTTCTCAACCTTTGCTTTTGGCTTATCCTTCTCTTTTTTCTCCTTTTCAGACACTGGTTTGAAAGCAATGGAATCCGCTTCCATGGGCTCATCCCTTACAGGGGTGGCATCATCCCTGCTTGGCAGCATGAACAGAGAGTCTGTTTTAGCATCTTCTGTTGGAACTGGCTCTCTTGGTTTTCTCGCCCCTTCTAACAGCTCAACGTTGGGAAATCCTTCATTCTCATCCCCTTTTCTTCTCTTCCGGTGTTTTTTATGTTTATTGCCTTTGCCATCTCCCAGTGGATTTTCCACCTCCTTCTCTTTTGATTTTGTAGGATCTTTGATGCCATGGCTCTCTCTCCCAGCCTTTTCAGGGTAGTTTCCAGCTACGTTACGATTCCTGTGGCTCTGCCCAGCGGGATACTCCTCCCTCCGTCCCCGAGCGTAGGGTGAATTCTCTCGCCTGGTCCCAGGAGGGCCAAACCTTTCCGGAGAGAAGTTCTCCCTGTTCACCGGAGGCCGTGGCTGAGCGCCCACGGCATAGCCCTTGTAAAACTTCTCGTACCACTCTCTGTAGTTCCTCTCCCACTCTCTGTACCTCTCCTTCTCAAAGGGGTCTCTGAAGTCCACCGAGCGCCCATAGTAAGCCTTCATGTCGTAGGGGGGCACCTCCCTGTAGCGGTTGAAGTACTCGCGCTCGGCCTCGGCCTGCGGGACCGCCCGCTTGCTGGGGGACTGGCCCCGGAACACGGGGGACCTGGAGCGGGAGTGGTAGCGGCGGTAGGGGGGCGAGCGGGAGCGGGAGCGGTGGTAGCCGTGCGAGCGCGAGCGCGAGCGGTACGTGCGGCTCTTGCCTTTGCCTCGTCTCTGGTACGGCGGGGAGCGCGAGTAGGAGCGCGAATGGGAGCGGCTAAAGGAGCGCGAGTAGGAGCGGGAGCGCGACGAACCTGAGCGGGACTTGGAGTAGGTGTACGAGCTTCGGGAGTAAGATGAAGCGCTATAGGGAGACTTGGACCTTAAAGAAACACAACACAAAAAAAAAAAAAAAAAAAAAATAGATGAAGTTAATTCCAAACAGTCGTTCTCCTCAAATCTTTTCCTCCCACATTTATTTTTTTCTTTCCTCTCCACATGCTTATGTCAAAGCTTCTTTCAGCTGCTGACATAAAGCTACTGCAAATTGAAGAACTTGATAACACGTAAAAGTTTCTGCTCACAAGACAGAACAGCTGCTGCTTTGTTAGTGTCAGAACACACAGAAGGGTCAGTCTACTTCCACTCACTCTATCACATGAGCTACTAGAGCTACGGACAGATTTCAGGTGGTTACACTGGCCTCTACTGGTACAGGAACACGCACGTTTGTCACTACTCAGCAACCACATGCAGTGCAAATCATTTTTGTTGCAGTAAGATGCAAAAAGAGCAAATCTGAGTGGCTACAGTGCAGAATCACACCGAGAAAACACCACGTAGCCAGAAGACAGCAAAGCCCAATGTTAAAATGACAGCTCAGTCTAGTTAACTTCACCCTTTTTTGGGAATCTGGACAGATGCACGATCCTAATGCTGCAAAGGACCAACAGACAGGCCTGTGGAATCCACACTGCCAGGCAGGTGTCCCAAAAACGTCCTGCACATTCCTCCAGCTCTAACCAAGGCGAGTGACCGCGTTGCAAGAAAAATCCCATCTAAAAGCTTCCAACCTCAGTCTCCAGTCACATGCCCCAGTGCCATGACTCTGGGAAAGCTCCTGACAGCACTGCTAACAACTACTCCTGCCCAAGGGATTTCTGGGGACAGAAAACAGCACCTACCCTCAGGTTTTTCTTCTACTGTTTTTTAATGAATCATTTCACATGATTCATATATTCATTAGCATCATTCCTCCTCTCCAAGTCCCTCACCGATCTCAGACTTCCTTACAAGTAAGTCTGACCTTTTAATTCCCAAGAAAAATTTAAACAATGTCACCCAACAAGTGAAAGCCCCCAGTCTGCAGTCCAGGTTCAAACATCTCATGCATCCACAAGAGATGGACAAAAGCAGAAATGAGGACGATTTCTCTCACCTATCTCCTCCAAGCTGCTTGGACTGCTTGGTTACAATCAGAATAGCGAGATGCTGAAAATCCAGCCCCTACAGCTATTCTGCTCCTGGCCTCCTCAGGGCTGTTAGGCAGTGAAGGACATCACTGCAGAGACACCTCAGCGAGACAGACCCTCAGCACTCCTTAGTGCCTACTGCCCAGTGCTAATTCAGTCACCTGCAATCTCTGCCACACTGGAGCCAATAACCTGTGCATGACACTCTTGTCACTGCTCATCCCTCAATCATCCAATCCATCTAACGACAGGGAGGTGGAGTGGAACTCCTCCTGATTCCTCTAGACAATCTGCTTCTCCATTACGGACATGTAAAGCAGTTACCTGGAAAACGAACGCCTACGCTCCTTTTGAATCTTTTTATATTCCATCAATTCCTTAGCAAAATCATTTGTAAACTCATCAAGTTTGGACTTTTTCTTTTCCCTGTTAAAATAAGTTTGACCTTTATTACAATTATAGTTTGACCTTTATTACAAAAGACATCAAGAAACAAAACATGGCCAATATGAGAAAATGTTTACTGCATGCAATGCAAAAGGTGAACATCCTATTTAAGCAAAAACAGTTCCTACAAGTTTTAGGAAAAGTTCTAGAATTACATTTGTCTCGGTTTAGCTTTGCATATTTACCATCTGCAATGAAAAAGTATATTGGAAGAAACACTATGTCACTTTTGCTAGGTCAGATGCACTTTAGTGTAACCGCAGTCGGATACGCTCCCCCGATACAGACACGAGAACAAGGCAACGTTAGCGAGCCAAATACTTACTCCTCTTTAAGCCTCCGCTGCTCTCTGTAAAACTCCTCCCTAGAGAGAGGAGGTGCTTGTGTCGTTGGGATGGTGTTTGAATGAGCCGCTGGCACTGCTGTTGGGACCCAAGCTGATGACATGTTTGCAGGAGCTGGGGGATATCCGGGAGGGGGGACAGTGTACCCAGCGGATGGAGGCTGCCCAGGTGGAAATTGAGGAGGAAACTGTGGTGGTGGTACCCCCGGAGGAAGAGGAAGAGCATGGGGTGGTGGAGGATACAAGGGAGGTGGAGGCACAGGCACAAAGACTGGTGCTGATGCTGGCAGTGATGGGGCCTGAGTCCTTTGGGCACGGTCACTGTGCGGGCGTCCTCGATTTGAACTTTAAAGAAACCCAAAAACACGTGTCACAGTTTGGCACAGCCTGCCCTGAGCGAACACAGGAAAGCGAAGCGGCAGCACGGCGGGAGCTCTCCTGGTCCTCACTGGTCTCCGGCTTTCTGTTCACTCGACACTACACTCAGTCCTGGAGCCTCGTGCTCGGCTTGGCTCGCCCCAGCAGCTCCCTCAGCCTTCTCTCCTTACACTCGGCTTGGGGGCTGCGTGGAGAGGGTGAGGCTGCCCCGAGGCCCCCAAGCTCCCGCTGCTGCTCTGGCCCTGCTGGACACGCCTCGAGCTCCGCGCTGCGAGCACTGTGCAGGAATTAACTCACCTCTCAGACCTCTCCTAACCTCTCCCACTTTTGCTTCCTGAGCTCCTGCCTCACGATGGATTTGGCCTGTTCTTGTCCCTGAATTGTATTTTTCTTGTTTACTGGATTTGAGATTTTAGAAATCTGGGGGCTGGATCCTGGATCTTGCTTTGATTTATCTTTCAGACTTTATGAAAACAAGGACCCTTACAGCCTGGCTGTAACAAATCTCTAGCAAATGAAGGACTAATTTGACACTGTGATAACAGATAAACAGGCTCCTCTCTCTAATGAGAAAAAGCAGCTTGGCACTTTGAGATGACTAAACTGCAGAAATACAAAACTGTCATACAAATAAAAGCCTCTAATTTTTCAATAATTTGCTTAATCAGTATCAACTAAGTTGTTAAAGAAAGAATGTTGGAGGGTGATTTCTACTGGGAAATCAATTTCTTCAGCCCTATTCAGTCAGCAATCAAAAGGGTGCTTTTCCATCTGATCTTTTAATTACATTTAATTTTTATATGTAATTTAGGTTTCCCAAAAAGTGTTCATTATTCAGAATCTTCTTTTCAATTATGTACTGGTGTTTTATTTTTCAATAATCATACTGTAAGCACAGGTCCCCTTTGTTAAAGCTAATTTAAATTAAGCCACTTGAAAATTAATTACCACTTGAATTCTCCACATCTATTATTTCATTATAAATCAGCTGTTGTCTAAGTGATGTGTTACAGATTAATTTAACCAGCAACAACTAGCAATACATTAAATTTCTGTTAAATACTTACAGTTCCCAGCCTGGCCTGCGAAGTGCACCAGCTCTCATTGGATGACCTTTTGCAGGGGGAGGGCAGGAAAAAGAAAATCCCAATAAGTTTATCTGAAGACAATTTTTGGATGAAATTCTGAAGTTCTAGTTTCTTACCAGTTGTGGGTATTGATTGTCCTTGAGGGCCCAGAAGACTCGGTATCGCTGGTTGTCTCAGGACAGGAACCTGATAGCCCTTGGGAATAAATGCACACAGTCACAAAATAAGCTCTACTAGAACATAAGAATCATTGTATGTGTTGAAATAAAATTTACCTTCTCTTCCAACAAACTGCTGATTGACAAAGGGGAAGATTTGGAAAGCTCAGCAGCAGCCATCAGAGGAGGCAAAACAGCATCGGCATCACTACAAAAAACAACACATTTTTATTATTGAAACACTGCTTTGAGGTGAAATATAAAGATATTGAAATATAAAATCCAAGGTGAGAAAAGGCTGACTTCACTAAATAAAAAATATTTTAAAATAATCTTCACCAGATTTACACCTGTGAGGTCGGCAGGTTCCAGAGGAAGCATTGCTGAGGACTCTGTTTGGATATTGGCATTTAGAGAGGAAACTCTCTGGAAAAATATTTGATTAAACAGCACTTGAAGGGATGAGAATCCATATAACCCATGCATTGAACCTCAGCTTTGGAAGATGCAAGAACTGAAATTCCATTAGAAATGTTTCTGTGCTCCTCTGAATTGTGATCTTTGTACTGATGGCCCAGCTGAGCCTGGCAGCCCCCTGGACACCCTGGCTCTGTGCATCCAAGCCAGCAGGGTTAAAGGATGTAACCCTAAACACTGGTACACACTTTTGCATGAAAATCTTATTTCCTTAGTACTAAAGAGAAATTAATTAAGGTCTGATGGCTACTCTAGGAATGGCTGGCCACTTCAAATCAGCACCAGTCCCTCCTTCAGGGCAAACCTGAACAAATGGTAAGGGAACCAAACAGAAATGCTGCCAAGAAAATCCTTGCCTGAGTACATATTCTGCTTACTGAAGTGTTCTCATTGCAAGTAAAAACAGAATCACAACTCCCACCGTGACCTGCAGCTGTCACTCAATGATACACAGGGCGCTAGCTGCAAAACTCAAGAATGGATTAGTTTTGCATTCCTGTTATCCCCAGATGTCCTTACCGAAAAGGCCCATCGGGCTTTTCCCCACGGAGAGAGAGGGACACTGCCGGAGGGAGGTCAGACACAACCACAGAAGAGGGGTTGACGGGCAGCCCGGGCGCCATGGCCGGCCCGGGGCCCAGGGAGGAGAGGGCGGAGCGGGAGGCCAGCGAGGCCAGCGGGATCATGAGCGGCTCCTGCTGGCGGGCCAGCGCCGGCCGCATCAGCGGCTGCAGCGTGCGAGTGATCGTCTGCCGCATCAGCGGGGGAGGCGGCGGCGGCGGCGGCGGCAGCTGCTGCTGCTGCTGCTGCTGTTGTTGTTGCTGTTGTTGTTGTTGCTGCTGGATCTTACGGAGCCTTTTTGTGTAACCGGTTTCATTTTTGAAGTTGTTGACAGCCTAAAGGTAGGGAAACAGGTTTGGAAAGGTGAGAATAAACTTCAGTAGAAATACGAATAAAAGCAATCCTACAGGAAAATCACTGTGTGCTTCTGTAAGTGCTATTAATCCTAAACCAACCAACACACAGCCATGAACACATCCCATGAAACTCTGCTATCGATGACTGGTACCTCAGTCTCTGGATTAAAAGTACTTTGCTGTTAATACCCAATTTGAAACTGAAGACATCCCTTTAAACATAACTGTGTCCTCAATTTGCCAGATTGTCTCTAATGAGCTGTAGGCTTTTGTAAAAACAGATAACGTATTTGAAAAGTAAACTTAGCCTTGCTTATGGAAATCTAAATTAATATTTTCATCCCTTTCAGCTCTTTACAAATAGATTTTTCTAGCAAAGAGTTCAGGTTAAAGTGCCCACATTACCTGGCGCAGAAACTTGTTGGCGATTAAAGCATCAGGAGAAACGTCAGTCTGATGGCAGGTAGGGCATGTGTGCTCCTCAGACTCTAGCAGGGCTGTTCTAATACCTGGGAATATTCAAGTAGTTTATAGCCAAACTAAGGAAACTTTTTTGGTTCTCATTAATTACAAAAACAAGCATACAATTAAACATGGAAATATGGTCTTGAAAGGAAAGCATGAAGCTGCAAATGTTCTATAGTGCAAAAAACTGGCAGAGGAACAGGCTGCCCAGAGAAGCTGTGGCATCCCTGGAAGTGTTCAAGACCAGTTTGGATGGGCCTTGGAGCAACCTGGGCTAGTGGATGGCCTCCCTGCACATAACAGGGAAGTTGGAATAAGATGAACTTTAAGGTTCCTTCCAACACAAACCATTCTGAAATTCTACAGCAATTTCTAGCATACAGCAGAGAGTTGATATTTCATTGTGGTAATATGTAAAGATGAAGAGCAGACTGGTATGTGACATCACAACTGATCTTTTCTCCACTCTAGTACAGCAAGAAGTCATTGCATGCTAATGAAAAAAACACATTTCAAAGAAACATGAGGAGCTTTGAGTTCTGAAGGTTTTAACTAGCTCTAGGGAAGAATGTGGATGAAATGCCTCCATGTCAGTTCTTTGTAGTCCACAGTAAATGCCCAAAACTGGAAACATAATTCTGTGTGAGGGAAAGGGCTGTGGACAAAAGAAATACATTCAGTATCTAACAGTGTAACCACCTGCACTGATATGCACTGCCCTCACCCTCTTCCTTCTGCAGGTAAAGAGGATTTAATTAGAAACTTAAAGAGGGAAAAAAAATCTCTCTGCCTTTTTTCCCCATCTACCCAAGAAGAGTCTTTCCCTGCTCAGGACATGCTGAAGTATTCAACAGAACTAACACAGCAGTCTCCTTATCTCCTATTTCTGCTCTCAGAAGATCAAATTTGATGTTTGGAATTAACAAACGTGGCAATAACACTTACATTCATCACAGTAACTGTTTCCACAGCAGGGAATAACAACCGCATCCGTCATTATATCCTTACAAATGAGACACAACAGCTCATCTGGAATAGGATCATCTTCTTCTGAGGAGGAGGATGGCTCCTCAGGTAGGAAGGGAGGCTTCTCCTTCTTTCCTATAGCATAAGCTTCCCTGGAAGTAGTGGGGAAAGCAAAAGAAAGAAGTTAAAGGGAAAACTCTTCCAAGCTTTGAATTTAATCAAAGAAAGAAAATATGTGGAATTCTTCTCTCTCTCCATTGACCTTCCCAAACACAGCTGTTCAGCTTGAACTACTTTTCTATAGCCCTAACACAAGAAGAGGGAGGAATTCTCCTGCAGAACTATCCCACTCATTGTATCAACTAAGAAATCACTTCAGACTAGAAAAATATTTGACAGCTCACATCAGGTGAAATGAATCCCAGCTCTCCTTTGCCAGAGGCTAAATGTAAATTGGAGGCTCAGGATAAAGCTGTCTCCCAGTAATTATATTTTCTAACTGAAAGAAGTCAGTGTTACAGCTTCCAAAAAAGGACACCCAGGAGAGAAAATCAGAAGGGCTACCAAGAGTATTTTGGAACAGCCAACTGTGCTCAGCACACACAAGTGTTTTCCTAGTTTATAGTAACAGGAAAACTAGAATCTGCTTCACATCTGAGGGAGGGAGTCACAGTCCAACAGCTGCTTTATTACATTTTACATGAAACCTTTGAAAGACAAACTAGAAGCAAAATGAGCTCCCTGACAGAACAATCCCAGTCACCAACGCTGCTGAAATGTTCTGCAGAAATGGTCTCAGCACAGCCCACGTTTAACCAGCTCCCAGGGGCGTGAGCAGCAGCACTCTCATTTTAATGTCAGGCAGCAGCATGGATTTTAAAGTTGAGATCCAGTGCCAATGCCTCTTCCCCACAACTCCAGGTGCTGGCCAGTGTGGCTGCACCACCACTCACACATTTCCCCCTGGTTTCTCTTATTCCCTTTTTGGATCAGTCCAACCAATCCCATACTTACGCATCTATGGTTGGAATTGCATATTTCCCAGTGTTGGTCAGCATGGCACCCTTTGTGTTGGGGTCCTTCACCTCCATCATAAAACTTCTTGGAATTCCTGTGCTTTTTTTAATTCTGGGAACAGACTCGAAATTTTTGTCCTGTTAAGAAATGCAGACATATCTCAAGGCCCACACTGCAAATGAGATTTCAGTGACTATTTTAAACACAAAAACCTTTAACCCTCTCCTCCTACCTAGTAGTGGAAGGGTTGTTGGGCTAAAATACTCATTTCCCTAAACAAATGCAGCCCGGGTGTTCCAGAAGCTGGAGCAATGTTTTGCTGACATTCTTTGGCTTAACTACAGGTTCCTTAAGGGTGAAATCCTCCAGATCTGCTCCTCCTCCAAAGGGCAATTCACAGGGAGCTGGATTCAGGGCTCGGAGAAACTCATTTTGAGACATATCAAGCTATATACAGGGCTGCACAGAGAAACATCTATGGGAATATTTAGTGCCTCTGACCTACAATTCCAGGTTTTTCCTGAATCCAAAGGGTTTTGCAACACTGCCATGTAACCTCTGTATTTCACACCAAAAGACACAATTCTTACTGTGAGTATTCACATTTTATGTAACTATCCAGATAAAAATTAAAAACGGAGTACTCCCAAGTCCCCCAGGTCTTACCCCATTTGTTGGACAGTTCTTTATGTAGTGCCCAGGTTTGCCACAGCGAAAACACGTGTACGAGGGTGGAGGTGGCCCCACGGGTTTCTTCATGTAGCTACAAGTTTTTTGGGGGGAAAAAAAGGAAAAAACATTCATGTGTCTCTCTTATTTAAAACAAACCATCTCTACAATTTTTACATCAACTTCAAAGAACAAGTTTCACATGAGCAACACTTACTTGACTGGATCATATTCATGGCCAGACTGTGTCATCATAGCTTTTATTTTATCCTCCTCGGAAGCATTGGCTTCAGCCAGATTGGCAGTCTGTGCAACAGGCAATTATTTGACACACACATTAGAAACACATTTAAGCCCACGCAGCCCAAGACAACACCACTCATCCAATCCTGTAAAGAGCAGCACTACACTAGCTGAGCTTGCATGAGAGCAGCTGCTTATACCAAACACATTTGTACTGAAGATGGTCTGGGGAGTCCTTATGCCATGACATGATGTTTATGTGCCTGAGAACCTACTAGAAAAGAGCACTCTTGGGCACTCAAACCTTAGGCTCTGTTTGTACCTTACAGCAAGACTTGTGTAACCAATCCAATTTCCTTCAGAGGACTGAAGCTATGTGTAGATAAACAACAATATCCAGTATTTTTACACTGATCTTTAAGCTCCAGAATATATGCAGGAGAAGCTCTCCACTGGACAAGGAATTGAGATGGATACAAGCAGCATTATTTACATTTTGCAGTATTAAAAGGACACAGAACTGCAGAGGTGGGGCAATTAGGTTTGCTCGCTGAAACTCAGCTTCAGACACAGAAGTATTAAAAGGACCAAAGGATTTTACAATCCCTCAGCAAGGCAAAATTCTTTTCAGCAGAAATTTGCCCAGCAGGACTGCAGGCAGTCCAAACTGCACATTCCCCTCTCCTAACTTCTTCCTGTGAAGTGATTTAACTACAGTGAAGACAATCTGCAGGTTTTTTTCAAATTGACTATGTCCTTTTAACACACAAATTGTAATATAAACCTTCTGCACAACTAGATCCTCCAATTTCTGAAGCCAGCTGATTTTTAAGTCGTATTTGTTCAAATGTTTTTATTACACACTAGTCCAGATACAAGCAGGGTCTAAGGGAGTGACTAAATGACTTGGGCCTTCAAGCACCTATCACTCAGCTCAAGCACTCATGGTTTGGTTTTGTATGCATTCATTCACAAAAGCAACCAACTAGTTTCAACATTTTATTAAATGGTTGTTTCATATACACAGTGTTTCTCCACAGTAACAGAATCCGGATCGCCAACTATGAAATCATTTCCATTAACAGTTACAGAAAACTTTACAGATAATATTTGACTAATTTGTTTGAACCCAAACGGTTTACAAAACACATCCAAAAGCCACAAAAAAAACATTAGTAGGAATAGACCAAAATTCAAATATGGCATTTCATACATAGTAATAATCACCAGAGAACTGTTAACACATTGCCTCCGTGCTGAGCCGGGCTGCACTAGAGCCATTAGAGGGAGTGACAGTGCTGAGCCACTTGGTGTCACCTTCCTGCATCTTTCTGAAATACTTCCATATCCTCAAAAGCTTCAATGTGTACCCCCACCCCTTGGTCAGCTTTGAACATTTTAGAGTAAAACTCCACATGAGGTTACAGACCCGAGGACACGTTTAGGGACAGCACTAATGGGGACCAATTCTTTGGGTGGCTACCTTCCAAATCAGAGATATTTATATATATAATGGGTTTTTTTTTTGCCAAATGTGTACCATTTAATTTCTGTAGCGAGGAGGGGAAAAGCTACCAGTGGGAAGAGATTTCTTTTTATTAGAAATGAACTCCAGCCTTTATCTTGATGACAAAGAACTAACTAGCTGCTCTGCCCCAGGCCCTGCCTACCCTGCTGCCTGTAGCTTTAGGGACTGGTGGTTGAGCACTCGCCTGTCCACACAGTGCAGTCACTAGTGCTTTCCCAGACAAATTACACATTGGTGAGCAAAAATGCAAGCAGTTCCCGAGCAAAACATGGCATTACAACAGTTTCAGAAGGTCACAGCTGCTCAGATGCCACACATACACATTGGTATATTCCTATAAACAATGGGGTACATTTACACAATCTACACAGTCTGCGTTCAAACAAATTAGATCGGCTTGTCCACTGTATGGATCCCACAATTTATGGAATTGTGCAGCATTCAGAGAATGGGTCTGTAACTATGACTAGGGGTTCAAAAATAGCCATGCAATTGTCCATGGTACAGAACCGCTTCTCTTGTGGCTGGTCACACCCCCCTGCAATGTCCGTAACTTACAGCCAATTAAATTCTTCTGTACAAACTGGGTTAGTTTCCAACGCAAAATTAATGAAACGTATGAAAAACGGTAAAACAGCTTCTGCAGAGCTTCTTCTTTGTGTCTTGAGGATGAGTAATACTGCAACATTATGCTGAGGCTGATAAGGTACTCCCCTTCTATCTTCCCAAACTGGGAACTACTCTTTACAGGATAGTATCAAAATATACACACATTTTAAAGTTAAAATAAATATTTAAGTTAATGGAAATTAAAGGGGGCTTTCCAATTACAACAGTTATTCACCTATAGATCACAGTATCAATTTAAAAATAGGAAGCAAACACTTTTTAAAGTATTTGACAAGAATATATATATATATATACCTTAGTAAGCTGGGCCAGAGAAATAGATGCAGAAGAGTCATCAATCTGTTCACAAAAAATTAAACACATATTCAAGTTCTACAGTCAAAACACAGCAATAGTTAACCTCTACTATAGTCTGAATGTCTGCACTACATCCCCCTGAGTGTCACCCAAAGGAAATCCCAACCCAGTGTAATTTGTATTTATTCAAAACAAAGTCCAAATCTATGATGGCTTAAGAGTATCTACGTTCTTATGAGAAGAAATTAAATAACCAATCCCACTGGAGATCTACTTATTGCTCAGAATATCTCAGAGAGGGATCTCTTTCAAAAGGGTAAGGAAGCTGTCAATTTTCAGCTAAAAAGGATTTTAAAAAATCTTTAATTGAGGAAGAAGAATCACTTCAGGTAACATAGTATGTAGCTTGTAAATGAATCAGTGAATGTCTCATAATTTCTATATGCACACTGTGATGATTTTGTGAACCCAAATCTGCCTGTCAGAGTGAAGACCATCCCCAGCAGCCCCAAACACACACTCTGCCCCTCCTGCAGTTCCCAAATAAACCCAAATAAAAGCCAATCTAGAACAGCAGCCACAACCTGCCACTCTGTCTGGAGAAAAAAACTGCTTAAATCATTTATACAAAGGTGTTTATAATGACAGAGCAGACTATAAAAATTGAGAAAACTGATTTCTTGTACGTTACTAGACCACAGGCCCTACCACCCAAACCAGTGAGAATTGAGATGATTCCTTGCAATCAGACCAAGCCTAACCTTTAATAGCAGCCCAGTGCTAAATGAACAAAGCAAAGTGCAAAGCATACTCCTGATGATAAAAACATGGATTCAGAGCACAAGCCTGGAATTTTTGTCTCCATTTTTCTCTTCCCAGCTGCCTATGGAACAGCTCTCAGGAACAGAAGCCAGAGAACCAGTGCTGAAGGGCAGTTTTGCTACAAGTAAAAAGATTAACTTGATCTAGTTCCTTCTGCAGTATATTGAATTATATCATGCCATGAGCAGCACTTGAGCTAGCACAACAATACCAGAAAGACACTTGAATCACTGCTTATTACATCTAAATTGCTCAAAAATGTAGAATAAAATTTCACAATGTGAACTGAACAGCTCTCCAAGAAGTCATTAAACAGGTCAAAGAGATTAAAACCTTTCCTTAAAAAAAGATCTTGTGCTTTACTACCTAATGTAGCAGAGAATTGTAGGGAACAGTTTTAAGCAGACTGGGAAAAAGTATTTCCATGCACAAGATGATTCCTCACACCAGTGAGTTGTTCCTCTCCTGTGCTTCCAGGAAAGCACAAACAGCATTCCTGCACTCCTGACTGAAGAGCTCTTGTGTCTTTGGAGAGGAACACAGAGATCTGGACAAAGAGACCTTCATTCCACTGCAACATTCACCACAAGATTCACCTCTCCTTCCCTCCAGAATGCTTTGTACCCAGCTCTGTTCTAAAGGAGGTCTGCACAAGTATTTTGAGGCTTCATGCTCCATATGTCACTCTTTTACACGTGAAAAAGCAGGCCAGTGCTCTCTCAGGGCAGGCACAGATATAATTTCGTGTTTTTTTCAGAAACAAGCAAGAAATCAGGAAAGCTCTAGCATTAAATGGTCTAGTACTGACCAGCAACTGAAACACACCAGTTAATAAACTATGGATTTTTTCCTCTATATTTTTAGGAAGCTGCTATTATACAGCTGTAGCCAACAGTCTAATTTCTTAATGGAGGTGATACTGAACAGTCACCAAAAGCAGCAAACAGATAATTAATGTGCTCTTCAGTGCATTTGCCCATGGCCATCTTTCAACCATCCTACTACATTTTTGCCAATTTTGTTCCTTTTAAATCTCTACTGTAAGTACTGCCTGGCAGTCCCTCAAAACAGTCAAGTAGAAACAACATCTCCATGAATTTGTAGACAACCCTAAGATAACACTGCAGAAGTATTGTAAAAAAAAAAAAAAAAAAAGCCAACAAACAACCCAGAATAATAACCCCCAAACCCTAAACTCGACAGGCAATGTTTTAACTCCCATGTTGTGCAGCAGACTGAACAGAAACTATCAGGAAGCCAAGTGGGCAAGGGGACAGGAGAGAGGAGGAAAAGGCTGACCTCACTGCTGGAGTGCTACACTGAAATTCCAGGGCTTCCCCCAGAGCAGGAGCTTGGCTACACAGAAGTTCAGCCAGGGAGGCTCCAGCTGTGCCCAGAGGTGCTAAACCAAGGAGCCCAAAGGACAAGACAATGACCCTAAAGCAGAAAGGCCCCACACCTGGCTCTGGCTGTGCCAAGGGTGGGATGGCAGCTGGCAGAAGAGCATGACAATGAAAAAATACTAAAGAGAAGAAGCTTTTGTGCATCCTTTAAAAAAGAAAACCGATTTTAACCTTGCAGCTTTACTCTCCATCAATAACTGACAGGATTCCTAGTGATTTACTCCAACTACACAAGACCTAGCTGCTGCTCTGAAATACATGCAGAAATATGTGTGTTTAAAAAAAAAAACCAAACCAAAACAAAACAAGGCAAACAATCCCCCCACACCAAGACCTGAGTTAGCTTTAAGAATGAACTATTTGTGTCTCCAGCCCCAGGAGCTGCTGAGGCTGCAGGGCTTTTCCAGGGAGAGAGGGCCTGTACAGAGGGATGCAAGGCTTCCACCCTCCCAGACCAGGGACAGTCAGAGCACACCAGGGAATGGCTTTGCTTTTCCTTTCCTGCTGTTAGTTCTCACTCACACTGTCTTCCCTCCCACTCTGGGATTTTTCCTTTTTTCTTTTTAACACATCTATGTTAGCTTATGGTAAGATGCTACTGAGCAATGTAATACAGACATGCCAGGGAACACACAAGGCTAAAAGAATGTTAACTTTATTTATGAACATGTGGTTTGTGTTTATACACATGCTAGTAAACAAAAAGAAAAAGAACTGTTTTCAAGAAATAAAAACCCATCTGAATTAGATCAAATACTATAAACGTGGTTTACACAAATGCATTACATTAACTACTAGGGTCACTGGGCCAGTTCAGCTAACTCCAACTCACAATGAGAGGCATTAATCTCCAAAAGGAATTGCAATCAATCAGCAATAGAATTATGGATGTCACATTTAGTGGTTTTAGACCTACACACAGCAAGTTTTTGATTTGAAGTTGATTGTTTCCATGGGAACCAGAGGCTGTATTCTTCCCAGAACACAGCCCCAGAGTTCAGGAATTTCTAGATTAAGTTATCCTAATAGCTGATCAAGTGATCAGAACCAATGATCCAGGGTTAGTGTAATGCCTCACACCAGTCTAGTGAAGGAGAAGCAGTTATATTTAAAATAAAGATAAAAAATGAACCCCACCAAATAGAACTTTGATACTCTAAGGACTATAGGAAAAGCACAGTTGCACACAGTACTGAGCCAAGTGGCACACCAAGATCTGCCCATGGCCAGCCAGGGTTTCCATGTGGGATTATATGTTAGCAGCAGTACAAGTGTTTGCAAACCTGAAGGAAAATGCTGCCCCTTTTCCAAATGTGAATTCCAAGTGGTGGTATACTAAAGAAAGGCTTCACCTTTGGGAATTACAGCAGCAGCCAACCCTGGAGTCACCCAGACCCAAAAATGTGCTGCAGGCAGAAGTTAAGAAAAGTGACAGGGATTTCACCCCCAAATGCCCCAGGCTCTAACTTGGTGCCAAAATTTGTGTTACATATTGTCATTTGCAGACAAACTGTTGAACTAAACTGCTTCACCAGATAAAGGGGAGAGATCAAATCAGAACTTTAGAATACCACTCTGTGTAGCAGCGATATTGAAATTCACGTCAGGCTATTAAAGACATTTCTGTACTCAGGGGGGCCCAAACAATAGCACTTCAATTATACAGTTTTAGGAACAAATACCCAAATATTTAAGGACACAAGAAGGAATCATTTAGCTGCACAGAACTGTCCTGAAAACATCTGGGATATGCTGGGTTTGGTATTTGTTTGAACCCCCAAGTCAAAAGTAAGGAACAGCACCAAGTTTCACAATAATGATTTCTCAGCGGTTTTTGATAACATTTTCAAAAACCATTAGGCAAAAAAAAGGTATTTAAAAACAAAAGCTAAGTGATACAATGTGAAAATGGCAAAAAATACACTCCAAACAGTTTTTATTGCAAGAAACAAAAAGCACACAACAACCTATACAAACATACATATCACTAGCTATAGACAGACAGATGTAGAACATGGCACCATGTTCAGTGTGCAAACCTCGAGCCTACAGGATCTGGAAACGATCATACATTATCTGTACAACACAGAGTCATACAGGAGAGATTCTGGCATATTCAATATGAAATACAATGCATTACTAGGCACAAATACCAATATTCACATTAGAACTCTGCAAATGATGGCATTACCCAGTTTTTACTATGCTGGATCAAATACAATGTATTTACAACATACACTAGGTTTTACTGGAAAATATATTAAGTTAACGTTTGGCAAATTAATAAAAGGCTGCATTGTTTAGAACTAAGTGCAGTGTGTAGGAAAAAAAGTGTGAGATTGTGTTTTTACATACTGCTTTTGATGTTCCACTCACTGGCTCACTTCGACTTCTAGAAGAAGAAATAAAGGTGATCAGAATTGAAAACAAATCACTTGTACCCGACACAAAGATTGCAGAACCTGAACATCACATTATACTCCAATACTCTAGTGAATGTAGACATTTATTTGTAACATAAACTGTTCTCTCTTGGTACAGGTGCAACTAAAAAACCCCCCCAAAATCACATTTCTACATTGCCACAAATTACTCAAGACTTACAGATCTAGAACACAACAGTGCAAGAGAAGTCCTCAGACATTTTGTCTCTGCTCTCTAAGTATCAAATCCATGAAGTCTGTACTAGAGCTCTGTGGTCTCAAATAATCAATCACCAAAGCAGGGGGCAGCTTTGGCCAACATGTACATCCCTGGTATCACCAGGTACCAGGTACAGGGCTTCAGTTTCTATCAAGGAACAGTGATAATCTACAAGGGCAAGTCTGCTCAAGTGAAAAACATGTGACAAAGGGGCAACATAACAGTGTCAGCAGCACAGTCTCTAGAACAGTGTTTCTTTGTGGAAGCCCAAGCACTGTGTTCAGAGATCTACTATATTCAGCCATCAAAGTGCCAAAATATTAAACATGTTACATATGCTATATTGACTAAAAGTAGTAGTAGAAATGTCACCTGAAAGTAGTTTCTAGGATTTTGTGCGATTTAGGAGTCCTGTGACAAAAAAAAAGGTCTTAATTGCCAGAATTTGCTATAAGATAATCTTGAATATGTTACAATATTTTAGGAAATATTATTACATTTGAAAGCTTGCTGAGATTCCACATACTCGGTGGTCTGGACCTGCATGCTCCTCACCATGAACCACACATGCAGCCGCTGAGAGAGCTAACAAACAATGCACACACCATCCAGAGTCCCATGAGCAGAGAAATGCAAAGGCTGCTGGGGAGGTCACATGCCAATGGAGAGGCTCAGCTTCCTGCCACTGCTAAACCCCCCAGGCTCCCAATCACACCTCCTGAAGGTGAGGAAATACACGGAAATACTTTGGATTACCACACAATAGCTGCTTCGGCCACTTACTGTAAGGTGAGTGATGCCTTTCTGAAGGCTCCCCACCATTCCAGCAGACATTCCCCATCCCCAAACATTAACCACCCCATCGGTGGTTCCTGCAGGGTTTCCAGCTCATGTGCCTGGTTAATTTTCAACTGTACCCCAGCATTGATCCCCCACAGCAGTGCTGACACAATCTTTGATGCCAGCTTTGATTCTTTGGAGGGCTTTACACACCAGGTGAGGTGCACTGGCAGGACAGCACCCAGCTGAAATGAACCCCAGAGCAAGGCTGTGCTTACAGGCACAAAGCTGTGGGTGCAGAACCCCAGGGAGAGGCAGGGAGCACTGCACCAGCTCCTGCAGTTACATGCCCCAAGGTTACATGCAGAGCCACATCTATTCGGGGGTTTTTTTGCTTGCAAATGGTTCATGGGTACCAGGATGTTGCTGCATTGTTTGTTCAAGACACACTGTAACTCCTCAGGGTACTTGACTGAGAACCAACATTAGAAAGACATGGCAAAACCACAAGCTAATAATATCTCCTGCTGGTGGTGAAGAGGCATGGCTTTGAGGAGCTTGAGAACCATGCCCATTCTAACACAGCTGATGTAGCCTTTATAGACCTCGACTGCATGAAAACATCAATGCAGCAATAATCCTGCAGTCAGGATTGCATTTGAGTATGTGTGATTTTAATCAATACTGAGGACAGAGAACCAGGTGTAAACCTTAGAAATACAGAATTAAAACCTGGAGCACACATCCCAGCTTGGGTATAGACAGACTCAGAAAGGTAACCAGCATATTTGGTAACGTGCTAATTCTGAGATTTGAGTTTGGACAGGATTAACTGTTCCTTCATGGTACTGGCACAAAAGCCAGCACCCTTTAGGGTATGGTTCTTTTTCTCTTGCCTCAAACAGATGCTGTGTGTTTAGCAAACGCACAGGAATCACTTCGGAATGAAACTTCTTGTTTGTATGGTTCACCAGCTGGCAAACCTTGATCCTCTCTCTGCAACTACTATACAACAACCCCAGATGTGAGGCAGAAAAATACCTGCCATACCCTGCCCCACCTCCCTCAAATGCAGGTGACAGTCCAGCACCCAGAAGCAAACTCCTCTGGGACAGGAACAAATGCTAAGTTTACACTACAAAGTGTACCTGCCTTTGTTAAAAAGGCAGACACAGAGTAAGGAACCTCCCCATGCAGAGGAAACAGGATCTGCACTTGAATCTCAGAAATATGAACCTCAAAGCAAACTCAATAAAATCATCATGAAAGCTATCACTGTTGGTGTCTGAACATGGAAATCTAAGTCTCCTCTGGGACAGACACATGGAAATCTACCCCATGACCACAAACACCAGCAGCAGCTTTAAGAAGCAAGGAACAACCCGAGTGCCTGTGCAGGTGCTGGCACTACCCAGGTGGGCACACTGAGCCCTCCCACACACGAGAATGTTTGCAGTACTTACATAACATAAGTTTTGCTGGTAGCTTTAACTCCTCCAATGGGGATTCTCCTCACAATCACTGATGAGTTCTTGGGAATCAGAGCACTGTCATCGGTGTATTCTGGAAACAACATCAGTACAGAAAAAACATTAGTCAACTTGTAAGAATGTATTTAATATGTAATACAAAGCACTTTTGAGAATCACTTTACAGATTTAAAAGCAAAATTTTATACATAACATCAGGCTTTCATCCTCTCAACACACCAACAGCACCTGTCAAGGAATCTTCAGGTTTGATTATCAAACACAAGCAGCAAAATCATTTTCAGTTTTTAAAGTTAGTTTGAATGCCAAGAGCAAAATGGTTTCAAATTACACGAAAGCAGAGTCTAACAATGCATGAGGTTTTTCCCTGATCTGTTTCAAGCTGTTTTTGCTTCTGTCTGGCTAGGAAACCAAGAGATTTCTGGAGAAAAACAAACCAAAACCAAGCCTCACCTGCAAAAACCAGATTCTAAAGTCTGTGTTTGTCCTGAACAAACCAGGCACTG
Source organism: Sturnus vulgaris (assembly GCF_052056855.1). Taxonomy (NCBI): domain Eukaryota; kingdom Metazoa; phylum Chordata; class Aves; order Passeriformes; family Sturnidae; genus Sturnus; species Sturnus vulgaris. Next base: position 704,974 of record NC_142258.1, read on the forward strand.
GCTAAAGCAGGGAAACTCTGCACCAGTGCTTTCAGTGTGTAAAGTACACCTGCCTCCCCTCTGCTGCCCTGCTCAGGCCTGGCAGAACAGCAGAGCCACCAGCTCTGTGCTTGGAGCTGCAGCATCCCCAGCCAGGCTGGGCAGCTGCTCAGGGCCTGACAGAGAAATGCAACTGAAACCTGCAGCACTGCACTTTGGGGTACAAAAACTTGGGGGTTTCTGCTTTCACAAGTAGGACAGAAGTGGCTCAAACTGAAGTGGCACCTCCCTCCTTAAGCTCACCATCCAGCCTGAATTAACCAAAGGGATGCAGGTTCCTTCCACTCACTTTCTGTAGAGAAGAGAGATGAAATCACTTCTGAAGGCAATCTTGAAAAGCTTTTGGAAAACAGCATGTGCCTGGAGCCTGCTCTGCCTTGGCCTGTACTGGGCTGGTTGTCCAAAGAGAAGCAAAGCCCTCTGACCTTTCACACAAGGCCCAAACAAAAACCCAACTCTCAGACACACTCTGAATAAACTTAAAATGCAAAGCCCTCTCTGTAAGAATGGTTTTTATATGGAACTTACACAGGCTGGATATGACTAAATATTGTAAAGCACTGTGAGCAGTCCTTCCCTGGGATGTGCCTGCAGTGTTAGTTATTCCAATCCCTTACCTCTGCAGACTGAATCAGAACACTGGTCTGAAACCCAGAGCTGTTGTGCATCTAGTCAAGCTCTGTCAGGAAGAATTTGCTCAGTGATCACACACAAAATAGGAATATCTCACAATTTATGCTCCACTTTTCAGTATATTATTCCTACAGGCAGGAACCTCCCTTAGACCAAACCATACCTAGCAGAAGACATCACTTCAACCATGAAATTAAAATTTTACTTCTATTTCCAACTAACAGAACACTTCTTCAGAAAACTGAGAAATCATTTAGCTGAAACTAATTCCTGATCTTCCCCTCAGGGAAGCAAACAGGGAGACTCCTCTGGACTGCAGAGTAGTCTAAAACTGCAGGTGAGAGGACTAGCAGTGACAGGAACAGCAGCTCTTACAGATGTCACATCCTGACACAGTCCTGGAGCTCTGCTCCTCACACAGCCACGTGTCAAGAGAGGCTGCACTGGGACTTTCTGATGGAGAAGGAGCTCAAGTAGTGCTGAGACCAAGACAAACACCTGGAAGATGGTGCCAGCTGCAGTTCTAGAAACCCAGAGCAGCTGGTCCTATTTGTGGACCAGAGTCAAACAAAAGTGTTCTTTCTTTCTGGTCCACATCACTGGACTGTGATTTCAGAGATACAAGAGAAGCAACAGTGGCTTCACAAGAAGGCTTTCAGATTCAACTGGCATCTCCCAAAAGGAACCTGCTCCTCATGGGCAGCAACATCTCCTGGGCAGAGCCTCACAAGTGCCAGGACCTGCACAGCCCTGTCACTGTCCCTCCATGACTCCACACCTCAAGGTGAGCACACAGCCACTGCTCACACTTGTCCAAGCAGAGCTCCAACAGAAATACTCAAAGCTGGAGGAAACAACTCCCACTCCCATAGAGCACAAGCTTGTTTTACCACCAGTGATGGCTGGGAAGTGGCTACTGGAATTTGTCCATCTGAGCTGTGATTAAAGGTACCTAATTAACCCAAAATGCCTGCAAAAACAAAGACAGACTTGGATATTAAAGGCAAGAGCAGAAGAGACACAACAGTCTAAAACTTGCTATTTATCCTACAAGAAAAAAATAGCTTGGAAGAGTTCAGAGAAAAAAGTATTTCAAGGCATGAATGGAGGTAAACTAGTTAACAGCAGCTACCCTGACTGCTACCTCACACTGACACAGAAACCTGACATCAACTACTGCATTAGTGTCTACAACCTTCTAAAAGCCAAGTGCAAAGAGCTCAGGTTTGCTGGCAAGTTTTTATGCTGCTTTACACGGAATGAACAATTTAAATCCCCCACTTTCTAATTTATCTATTACAAGAATTTCTGCTAGTTTTAATAATTTGTGTTTATGTATGCTATAAACAAGTTACTGACAAAAGTTCCCATGTTAGTTTCTGGTCTGCTTTCATCCACATTTCATCTGACAGCATTGCCCAAGCAGCTCTGAGCACTCTGAGAGGTTTTTCACCCAGGTGAAGTGCAGAACTCACCAGGAGTCCTTGGAAGGCAAGCCCAGGTGTGCCAGGGCAGGGAAAAGCCTTGCTAAGCAGCTGCTGGGGAAGGACGTGCAGGTAAGAGCAGCAATGCCTGCCAACATGCCAAGCTGTCCCCACCACAACACAGGGAATTCCCTGGAACATTTTTTTCCCCAGACAGGATTTAACTCTGTTCTCATCACCACCACTTTGGGACAAGCCATCGTTGTGGTTGCTACAAAAGCAGCCTTGAAATTTCCTGAGTAACAGACTGGGCCAGTCCTGTTGGATTTTCTGCTTCTCCCAGAAGAGGAATCCCTGATCTCACCTACAGCAGATCATCAATTCTGGAACAAGCTGGCTCAGGAGGCCAAACAGCCCAGGGAATCTCCACTGCACTGCTCTGAAGGGATGAGTCAATGAAATCCACCCTACTTCCAGTCATTAATCCCATTACACCACCCTGCTTTAGGGTCCTCCTGGCTCTGCTGTGCTGTCAGTGTGGGGCTGAAGTGCCTGAGCACTACTGTGCCTTAAAACCATTCCGCCATCCCACACCAGTTCAGAGCTAAGTTTTGGGTTTATTTTCTTTGCATTTTGCCCTGTAAGTACGGCACATTTTCCAAGTGTTCTGTTTCAGAATGTCACAGTGCAGGAAAGAACACTCAAGAAACCTCAGCTGTGGAGCTTGCAGCCCTTCCACATTTCTGGGAACACCCGGTACAGAACACAGGTAAACAAATCCAGATCCAATGAAATGGAGGCAAGCTCAAAAGCACCACTCTTGAGCACAGGCTTTAGAAAACGTGCCTTGATAGCAGGCATGGAAGAGGAACCCCTTGCATAAAACAGGTCCCACCCACTCACTCTGCATTCCCAGCTCTTACACAGTCCACCAGATCCTTTTTTCCCACCAATATTTAAAATCCTGTGGACTTTTAGCCTATGTTAGCATCTCCTATTACTAGCTTTTCCATTAGGAAAAGTAACAGCTCCAGAACTGTAAAAGCTTACAGGATCTTGGAACAATCTGAATATGCAGCACATCTCCACTCATGGCCCACTCTGTTCTTTCCAAAGATCATTTTAACATTTACTCAGAACTCCTGATAGACAAAGTTATAAAACCCCAATACTTAAGTCCACATGTAAGAATTCCTAACATCCCACTTAGGCAGAACATCCTGGTCTAGCTGTTATTTTAATTTATGCAGGTTAATTTAATCATCTACCTCTGATTAATAAAAAGCGAGATTCACATTTATGCATATAAACCAAAGATGTGACAGACATAAATTTTGGAAACACATTCTCTAGCTATGCTCTGCAAACCACAGAAGGGAATTTTGCCTTTTCACATGGAAAACACCCTTAGGAAAGCTTCAATAAGCATCTGTGTCACTAATACAGAATTTTAAATGATGTATTCGACATAGTTATATATTTATAATTGAATACTCATTTTGCAGAGGTTAAAGTGCAACACAACCTGCCCATAGGATCCGGGACAACGCTTTTTTAACTTCACCTCGAGGCAGCATCACATTTAACACCTTCCAGTGTGGCAAACACTTCTCCTTCCCTGGAGTTACAAATGAAAACAAAGTAACACCCTGGTAAATCTGGTACCACGGATGCTGCAGTAATACTTTATGAGGTGACATTTACGAGCATCTTTTTTTCTCTTAACAACTTTGCTTTCTGTTCACTCTACAACAACCCCCGTGCGCTCGGCCTGTTTCAAAGCAGTTGTTCTGTTCCCACAGCGGGGCTCCAGCCCAGCTCCCTCCCCAGGCTCAGTTCCCAGCCCCGGGCAGCCCGGGTGACACCAGAGTGCCCCGAACTCCGGGCACAGCCCTCGCAGCAAACCAAACCCAGCCTTCGAAAGCTTTCCACAGCTTCATTCAACAGCGTCACAAAAATCCAACACTTCTGAGTTTCGACACAACAGCATCCCCTGCACCCCTAAAGCTCTGCTGGCAGGTCACGCCACACTCTCCTGGAAATAATTTAAATATCTGTAGATAAACAGATGCTTTAACTCCAACCCCTCTGAAGGTCAGAGCTGAAGTTACAGAGCATTCTGTTTAAACTTCAACACATAACGCTGAAAGAAAAAAAAAACCCACTAGTGCATATTTTAAAGAAAAGAACTATTGAGACACAGAACCACGGGGTGTTGGGGAAATAAAAAAGTTTAGCGTTGCAGGAATGAAAATACAATTCTTTTTATTTCTGAAAAGTCACACTCCGAAGTCTTTAATCACATTCAAACATATCAGGATGGCAGATTACCAAATTGAAGCATCATAGTAACACAAGCCCATATTCACACCGCAGAATCAAGCACTATTTATTAGATTTAAGCGAATTTATGACTTCTCGAAGAACATTTCTTACATATATTCACTATAAATGTTCTTCCATAAAACTCCAGCACTGGCCTGATACAGCAAACACTAAATGCCAGGAAGAAAAACAATAAATTAGACGAGAATGATGAAATGATGCTCAGCAGTACCAAATTACGGCGTCCTTTGTTTGGGAAACTTACATTACCCAGGAATTCCCGAGAGTAATTTTGCTACATAAAACGCTGACTGTGCAAGAGGCTTTAAAGGTCTGCAGAAATTGTAACTCAGTGATACACTCGATACAAATTGTTGCTTCTAAGCAATTACTGCAATGGGCACTCGCTTTCAATGAAAGGCGGGTAAAAAAAAAAAGCTATAAAGCACCTTCCAATGAAGGGGGGCAAAAAAAGTTGAAGACAAAGTTCAGTCCTCAAACACACTTTCTAAAATTTGTTTTCCCCCATTCAAATAGCCATGAGCTATATTCCTATCACCTTCACATTTCCCTACCAGATTTCAAAGAAAGCTGAAAGGTTTGTTATGACAAAACATCCTCTCCCTTCCACCCCCCGATTTTACCCAAAACTCCGGGAAACCAGAACTTCTGTAGCCCGGTCTCGCACGGAGCCGCGCTCCGCACGCTGCGAGAGCAGCGGCCACAAAGGAGCAGCCCTGAGCCCACAGCAGCCACGGCTCCATGGCCGCAGCCCCGAGCCCCACGCACCTTCTTTGGTCTGCGCGTTGGTGATCTGCAGGTCGCAGTCGGCCGCCTTCAGCTTCTCCCGGCCCATGATCTGGCGCTTGAGGTCGCTCAGGGAGATGTGCAGCCCGTCGAAGGTGACCGTGTCATAGTTGAGCTTGGAGGAGAACTTGTAATGCACGCACGACATGGCGGGGCGCGGGCGGCGCCCGCTCCGGCGCGGCGGGGCCGCGGGGGTCGGGCAGGGCCCGCGGGGACCGGGCAGGGCCCGCGGGGGCCGGGGCGGCGGCGCTGGGGCGGCGAGCGGCGCTCAGAGCCCGCGGCGCTGCGCCATGGCCGGGCCGCGGCCTCAGGGCTCGGGGCTGGGGAGGCCTCAGGTCTCCATCGTGGCGAGCCCGCGGCCCCCGCCCCGCAACGACCGCGGCCTCGGCGAGCGCGGCGCGCCCGCCCGGCTCCTGCTCTCGGCCCCGGCTCGACCCGGGCTGGGCCCCGCTCGGTTCGGGGTCGGCTCGGGTTCGGCCTCGCTCGGATTGGGCTCGACTAGGACTCGGCCCCGCTCGGCTCTGCCCGGCCCCTGTCGATTCGGGCTCGGGTTCGGGCCCGCTCGGCCCGGCGCCGCCCCGCTTGCTTCAGGCTCGGTCCCGCTCGGTGCGGCTCGGCCCGGTTCGGCCCCGCTCGGCCCGGTTCGGCCCCGATGGCGGCTCCCGCGGCCGCCCCTGCCCTCAGCGCTGCGCCGAGGGGTTTCCCGGCCGACACCGCACGGGCCGCGCGGGCATGCGCAGAAGAAGCGCGTCCACCACGCCGCACGTGACCCGGCGCCGCGCGTGACACGACGTCACGTGGGCGCGGCGGCCCCGCCCCCTGACCCCGGGCGCCCCCTAGCGGAGCGCGTGGTGCGCGCCCCTCGTGGGGCCGCGGGAAATGCAAGGACGGGATCGAGGGAATATTGACATTACAGCCCATAATAGTCACCGTCCCCTGGGCTTCTTATCGCCATGGACTCCATATGACATATCACGTCATGATTAAAGCCCTGCCTCATACCCATACCATCACGGTATGCGCTGCTGCCGCGTTCAACCCATCCGGAACCTTACAAACAACAGTCTTTCACTTCACAAATATTTATTTCTTAATTCTCAAATCTTTACACAGGAAACTTTTTGCCCACCAGCTGCCGCTGTCTCAAAGGAATCAATCCAAAGACGAGTTAATTTTTCAATTAAAAATAACGAAGCCTTGGAATAAACTCTTCTCCTTTAAAATTTTACTCTAAGCTTGCGACCTCTGAACGCTGTTGGTGATCAGGCTCCTGTGTCCAGCAGAACCCGCCGGGAACATTTCAGCCCAAAGGGTGGAAAATTCGTCAAAAGCCTGGTGAAAATCTCGGCTTGGGCTGTGGGGGACAAGGCTGATGCTTGGGGACACGGCTGGACAAGGGGGGGCTTTGGACACAGCTGGACAGGGCAGGAGGTGTTTGGGACACAGCTGGACAGGGCAGGAGGTGTTTGGGACACAGCTGGACAGGGCAGGAGGTGTTTGGGACACAGCTGGACAAGGGATGCTCCCAGGAGCAGCTGAGCTGTGAGATCAGAGCAGGAACCTGGAGCAGGAGGGTGCTGACCCCCAGTGCCAGAGGGTTGGCTGGGATACTGGGGAGAAATCCTTTCCTGGGAGCTGTGGCTGTCCCTGGATCCCTGGCAGTGTCCCAGGCCAGGCTGGGTGGGGCTGTGAGCAGCCTGGCACATGGGAGGTGTCCCTGCCATGGCAGTGGATGTCCTTTCAGGTCCCTCCCCACCCAAACCATTCCATGACTCCAGGATGTGTCACCAGCTCCCCATTTAGGGAATGCTGCCATGCCCTGGCCAAACCTGTCTGACCCGAAGGAAAGGTCTGATGTGCTGTTCCAGGCTGTTTCCTGCATGTGACACAAACGGTCACGTCACACCAAATGTTTTCAGTCACCCACATTCATAACTTGACAAAACAGAACGTGAGCTTCCTGACGAGGCAAGGAAACACCCCGTGGCTTTTGGAGGGGCTGGGTTACTCTGAAAGCCATGAAACACTAGAGCATCATTGAAACTTGGTGGTCTCTGCACACCTGTGGGCACCAGGGCTATTTTTGTAGCTTCAAATTACTTCTGAAACTTTGAACTCTTTCACTGCAAATACGTTCAGCAGGAGACTGCTCTCCAAGTTCTGCAAAACAACATAAAATGTGTCGGCACTTTTTTAGGTCATGCTCACACATTAGTTAAAAAAAGAGAAATATACAGAAACGATTTGCTGTAATGTGGAGTTTCAGTGTTTTACCATGATGGATTGTTGGGAGCTGTGTGGGAACTTCATCTCATTTAGTACTTTACTGATTTAGAAGCAGTTTTATCTGAGCACAGTTCTGCTGCTCAGAGCACCTTTGGCTGAGCTTTGGTCTTTGTTGCTTTAATTATCAAATACACAAGTGCTTGAATCGTAGACTCATAGAATAATAGGATGGTTTGGTTGGGAATGGACCTTAAAGCTCATCCAGTGCCACCCCCTGCCATGGCAGGGACACCTCCCGCTGTCCCAGGCTGCTCCCAGCCCCACCCAGCCTGGCCTTGGGCACTGCCAGGGATCCAGGGGCAGCCTCAGCTCCTCTGGGCACCCTGTGCCAGCCCTGCCCACTCTCACAGCCAGGAATTCCTTCCCAAAATCCCATCTCACCCTGCCCTCTGGCAATCCATGGCTGTGACATTTGTTTTCAAGCCTTGGACTGAGGCTGATGCAGAATTGTCCCTGTTGTACAACTGAACAGCACAAAAAGAAACAAACAGAACTTCAAAGCCAAGCAGGACAGATCAGGTGTGGCAGGTCTCCTGCACGAGCAGGCTCACAAGGTGCCAGGGTGTGGAATTGTATTTCCTTCTGCAGTTTGTTTTGTCGGCAGCAATGACTCTACCTGTTTCTATTTTGTGATTTCAGCTGTGAGCTCTGCAAGAGGAGAGGAACTCCTTGATCTGAGCACTCAGGGTTTGGGTGATCCAAAATCCCAGCTCAGGATCTGCTGAGGCTGAGCCCAGCTCTGCTGGAACACCCACACTGCTCCCTCAGCGCCAGCCTGGGGCCCCCACTGCACCCCAGAGGGGCCCAGCTGCTGTGGGCAGGCACTGGCTAAAGCCAAGCTTTAATTAACACTGACTGATGGTTTTCCAGAGTTCCTACCCGTTTGCAATCCATGAATATTTGCCAGCTCCCTGAGGCTCACAGGACTCATTGAGGGAAACTGGAAGAGCTGTGCTGGAATATTGAAACAAATCCAGAAACCTGCTTTTAGGTCATAATAAGGAGCAAACAAGGAAGCAAAGAAGCAACCCCAGCCTGTAATTACCCAGAGTCCAGGGAGCTGCTCCCTCCTTGGCTTTACCCTCCAGCACACCCCTGATCTGCTCACTCATGTGGGCTGCTGGAAGGTGCTGACCCCGTTTTCAGAATGTCCCAACCCTGGACAGCCCCAGCGCAGCCTGACTTTAACAACCTCTGTGCTAAGGAGAGGATTTACCCTATCAATGAGTGAGAAAGATGAGAGCTCATTCCTCAACACAGAACGAATCAGGAGAGGTATAGCAGGACAAACTCCTCCTTGTGTGAACAGAAGTCATCAGAGTAAAAGCAACTTGTTCCTTAATAATCACAACTAATTTAATCGGGAAGCCTAAAATTCATCCAGAGAGCTCCAGGAGTGTCCCCCAAGGAGCCCATCCCGGAGCAGGGCAGTTCCCACCTGAGGACCCCAGCCCCAGCACCCCTCAGTGCCCCCATCCTCTCGTGCCCTCCGTGGGTCCTGACCCCAAATTAAAGCAGGATCTCGTCCGCAGAGGGCTTTCCTTTGCTCCTGCCCCCCAAGGATGGCAGGAGATGAGCTCAGCTCTGCTCTGGCACTGCCCACGGAGCCCAGTGCAGCAGAGCTCTCAGCATCCCCTCTCCTGCCGCTCCTGGTGCCCGAATTTTGGGCACAGAGGGCGATTGCTCTGCTGCTGCTGCTGGGCACAGCTCGCCCTCGTCCCGGGAACCCAGAGGCTCTGGGAAGATCCGGCTCCTTATCCTGCTGCCGGGCATCACCTCCCAGCCTGATCCCCCTCTGTGTGAGAGCACCAGGGTGATCTTCTTGCGTAACGAATTTCGAGTCACTAATTAAACTGCTCGGCGAAAGAAAAGAGGAAAATTAACTGACCATTGCTATCTCGGGAGAGAAGGAGCCCCACGCAATTTGCTTTATATTTTAGGTGGTTTTTTTTTTTTTGTTTTGTTGGGGGTTTTTTTGGTGCTGTTTTTTTGTTTTTGTTTTTGTTTTTTTTTCCCAAAGAACTCGAGCCCGCCGCCCCCGTCCCCGCCTGCCACTAGAGGTCATTTCAGCACCGGGAGAGGGAGCGGCAGCGGCGGCTCCTGCCCTGGGCAGGGACACCTTCCACTGTCCCAAACCCTGTCCAGCCTGGCCTGGGGCACTGCCGGGGATCCAGGGCCTGCCCACCCTCACAGGGAAGATTTTTTTCCTAATACCTAATCTAACAGTTAGGAGCCATTCCTCCTTGCCGTGTAAAAAGTCCTTTTTCAGCTCTCTTGGAGTCCCTTTAGGCACAGAAAGGAGACCTCAGAGCCTTCTCTTCTCCAGGCTGAACAACCGTACTGATAAAGCTGAAAAAAAAAAGCTCTGGTGCCTGTTTTGGGTGGTTGTTTCTGTTCAGAAAGGCAGGAAATGTCCCCCTGGTAACACCCAGTCGTGTCCAGTAGCAGAATCAGCAATGGTTCATGCCCAGCACAGCCCCACACACTGGTCCCAGTGCCCTGGCCCCTGATGGGGACTGCCACGGGCACAGAGCACACAGGGCTCTGCAGGAGGCAAACACCACTGGGCACCTGCTATAGTTTGGATTTGCCAATTGAAATATATTCGTTTTCTGTTGTGAGACAGAACCAGGAGCAAAAGCAAGGCAGGCTTAAAATTTAAAAGGGGGCAAAAAGAAATTTGTTAACTACACAAAGAAAAAGGAATAGTAAATTCAGAATAAAATTTTCAGACTTCCTTCCTCTTCCCATTCCTTCTTAACAACAGCATACAAAGACACTTCAGTCAGTTCAGGTGCTTTTGGTTAAATGATCTATCAAATGGAACACTCTAATTTTCCATGTTTTTTTCTAGAGTTTATAGGAATTTTTAGTGCAGTAGAGTCTACTACACCACAGCTCCTGTGCTGGTCCCAGTGCCAGCAGCTCTGTGGGAGCACCAGGGTGTCCATCAGCACTCAGCCCCCTCTGCCCAAGCTCCTTGCCTCCAACCTTTCCCAAATCTGTGTCCTCTGTGCAGCCTCTCGTCTGCATCCATCCCCTCACACATCAAAGCAGCCCCAGCGTCCCTCCTCATTCTTAACTTCCCAATCCATTTTCGACCAGAATTAATTAGAGGGATCAAAGGCCCCTCCTCGCTGTCCCCTGGAGCCCTGCCCTGCCAGGCTGGCTGCACACAGCAGCTATCAGCGGCTGCAGATGCTGAGGATCAGGAGAGGCAGAGCCAGAGCCCGGCACTGCTCCTCTGCAGCTCCCCGTGTTCCTGCACTAATCGCTCAGGAGACGCTGCTGAGCTCGTGGAATTGGCTGGTGATGGGAGCACGGCTGACTTTATCCCTGGATCCCGTCTGTCTTTGAGTCATCTCGGCTGTGAGTCACAGCAGCCGCTAATCCCGTGCAGATAAGGGCTCCATGCAGCTTCTGCTGCTCTGCTCTGCTCTGCTCTGCTCTCAGAGCAGAAGAAATCCGTGCGAGCTGCGGTGGTGCTGGGAGCACTCCAGGACACCCTTGTGGGGTGGCTCCGTGTCACCTCGGGAGCCAGGGCTCTCAGCCACTCCTGCCCAGGGGCTCCTGCCTTCCCAGAACCGTTTACCCCGTGGGCAAACACCACCACGTTCCTCCTGTCCTCCCTCCCCACTTCTCTGCACCCCCAGCAGGACCCTCCTGTGCCTGGTACACCTCCCTCAGCACGGGTGAGCTGAAATCCAGCATCATTTGTGTCCTTCCTTCTAAAACCTTCTACGGGTCTGTCAGTAAATTGTTCCTAGTTCAATTTCTCCCTTTGTTAAATGTGTTTTATCCCAGCTTAAATCTCTCTCAGTTACACAACTTCTTGTGCCATCCATCACCAGAAACTTCCCACATGACAACTGGAGACCACAGCTGAGTGATCTTTAACCCCCTTGACTCACCTCTTTAATCTTTCACCCCGTGGCAGATTTCCAGCCCTCAAGCAGCTCCTGCCAGGGCTCTGCAGCTCCTCAGCCTGGCAGGGAGCAGAGGCAGCAGCACTGCTCCCAGGATCTTACTGGTCTGACTGGTGCTGTGTAGAGGAAACTTCCTCTCTGGGAATTGTTTTGGTGTCTCCCTGTGGATACCCAGGACCAACACTTTGCCCGTGCTCTTCCCTGGCCATGCCCTCACCCTGTTCTGCACCCACTGCCATCTCAGCCTGCAAGGGAGGGCCCAGTGTGGGTCTGAGAGGCACCAACCCCTGGGAAACCCTCTTTGATTCCCACTTTTTTATTTCCTTTTGGTACCTGCAGTGATTCATGAAGCCTCTGCTGTTTCCAGAAGCAGCACCCCTCTTCCCAACCTGTCCAGAAGCAGGAGGAAAAGCCCCATCCTCTCCTGCAATGAGGCTCAGGTGAGCATTGGGTGCTGCCTGCCCTGATCCAGCCCACCCTGGCAGTGAGCTCAGCACCCAGAAATGCTGCTCTGCTTTTCCACCCACCCCCAGGGTGGGACACCCTGCTGTGCTGGCCTCACCCGTGTCATCAGGGATGATGTTCTCCTCCTCTCTTGTTCTCCCTAACCCAGGGTGTGGAAGCCACATTTGTATGCAGAGTCTGAGAGCAATTAAATTGAATTCTAATTATTGTATATCGCAAATTAGCAATTTCTACCATGCTAATATTAATTGCTAACATGTTGATAAGGCCTATCAGGCAGTCAGGATGGAGCAGGAGTTTGCTTGCTTGGAGAGATGTGTGAGAGCAGAAATCAGTGCAGACATGGATATCTCACAGCAGGGAGATGATCCTGGGCTGGGGGCACTGGGGCTTGGATTCAGCCTCCAGCCTTGCCAGGGCTGGAACTGCCAGGGCTCAGCTTGGCTTCCTCAGGCAGGGCCACTGCCAAAGGCACCTGAAGCACAGGGCAGGTGTGATGCAGATGTGCCTGCTCCCTCCTCCCCAGCTCAGGGAGTTTGGGTGAACCTGGTTGCATCTGTGGAAAATTCAATAAAAAAGCCATTGGCTGGTTGGCTCTAGAGAGACAACTCCTTAATCTCTGCCTAGAGCTCCCTAATCCCTGCCTGGAGCTGCTCTCCCAATCCCCCTGGGATGTTCCTCCTCTGGACAGAGCGAGGTGGCAGGAAGGGCGTGGGGTAGGAGACCCAGTGCCATCACGTTTATCACAGTCCATGAAGTTGCTGCAGTGATCTTCACCTCTGTGAGGTTGGAACCGTGGATAAATCCACACCGGGACTGTGGGGTGAGCACTGGTGTCTGAGGAGATGGACAAGGACACGCAGACCAGGGGACTGAGCCCTGGGACTGACATTCTGATCTGAGCTCGTCACAGACGCTGTGGCAGGTGCTGGCTGTCACAAAGTCCTCACCCTGTCAGAGCCAGCATTCACAACATCCTGACATCACACGGGAAATCCCAGATCACAGCTGGACGCTGCTGTGGATGAGCCCTTCCCTTGGGAGAGTTAAACAAGGACACAACAACCCCTGCAGCTGTGGAATGAGCCCTGACAGAGCCTGGAGTGGCACCGAGCTGGTGACTGGCAAGGAAACCCTTCCCGAGGAGGTTGCTGCAGGTCCTGGCAGTGGCTGGGCTTGTGGGGGCTCCCTGGAGGGAATCCAGGAGCTCAGGGCTGTCCCTGACAGCTGGGAGAAGTCCTCAGCACGTTTCTGTGCTGGGAGGGAGCAGTGAGGCTGCAGGCAGATGGAGAGGGCTGCGGTGCTGGGCAGGCACACAAGAAGAGCTGGCTGAGGCTCAGCAGGCAGAGGAAGAGCAGTGAGCACCCCCAGGGCTGGCATTGCCCATCACTCATCCCCCAGGACTGGCATTTCCTGAGGGGCTTGTCCCAGGCAGGCTCTGCTCACCTGCAGCTATAGTGATTTAATATCAATGAGGTAATTTTGTCCCAAGGGTTATTTATCCGTCTATTGAATAACCCCAGCCCTGTGTGAGTCACCAGGCTGCACTACAGCCCTGTGATGAATTACACTTGGACACATGCTAGATGACATTTACCAATAAATTAATGCAGATTTCTCCTGTAATCCTTCTCCTCATCAAAAGTAGTAATGCTTTCTCTAATGCAAATGCACTGTGAGAGCCTCACCACATCAAACCGAGCTGGGCTGAGCAGCTCGGAATTCAGAGCGATAATCTTCATTGTGCTCATGAATAACCATTTCCTACAGATGAATATTCAACAAAGCCTTGGCAGAGCCTGGCGGCTCCTGCCCCCTCTGAGGCGTGTCCCACTGCCCTGTCCAGCAGCTCTGGCCAGCCCTGCAGGCACATTTCACATTCCTTTCCCTCTGAGCTTCCACAACCTGATTTAATGGGCTCCACTAATGGAGTGGGTGCAGAGCAGTGGTGGACCTGCAGCTTTGTGGGTGCTGTGCTGAGCTCTCCTCTCCGTCCAGACCTTTCCATCCCACGACCACAACCTCCCCTGGCATCCTCAGCCCAGCCTGTGGGCTCCCTGTGGGCCCCATGGGGTCACACCATTGTTGAGACCAGGAGGGTCCAGCACCAGGCTCACCCCGTGCCCTTGACCAACATTTCACTGGCACAGCGTGCCCAGAGCAGTTGTGGCTGCTCCTGGATCCCTGGAAGTGTCCAAGGCCAGGCTGGACAGGACTTGGAGCGCCCTGAGACAGTGGAAGGTGTCCCTGCCATGGCAGGGGTGGAATGATGGATGGGCTTTAAGGTCCCCTGCAACCCAAACCGGTTTGGGATCTCTGATGACTCTACAAAAACCGGGCAGTGCCTGCTCCTTCAGCTCCCAGTCCCACTGTGTGCTCCTTGCTGTGGCACAAGGAAAGGCTCCAGGTCCCCAGCTGCTGCTCTGCAGAGGGGACGAGGAAAGGGGGAAGGTGAGGACAGAGGAGGGGTCTGCTCGGTGACCCCCAACAGCCAGCAGGAAGCACTTACCCTGCAATGTCCCGGGCTGGGCACACCAGGGACCACTGAACACCCCCCGGTGCTGGAGGGGGGATCCTGAACGTGTAGAGCCCTCAGCAACCTCTGATCAGTGGGGTTTACGTTTTTGTTCATTCTGGAGATGATTACATTCTGAGCAGTGATGATCCAAGCTAACGAACCGCCTGCCATTTGTGGCTTGGCAGGAAAAGTCAGACTGCTGGAGTTGTGGGCTTTTCCTTCAGTCCAAAACACAGACAATATGGAAATAAATGATTTCTTTCACAGTTATTTAATATAATTTTCTCTGTTCTGGGTTTGATGCCATCCTGACATCCTGGCAGTCCCAGCTAACCCAGGGCAGGGGCAGTTCCAGCACTCCAGAGAGTTCCCTGCCAGCTGGACCAGCAGCAAGAATGGGAGAGGAGCCAGCAGAGGCTGCAGCCGAGGCTGCTGAAGGGGCTGCCTGGGAGAGGGGCAGCAGTGCCGGGCACTGCTCGAGCTCAGCTGAGAAAAATGCCCAAGGCTTCTTCTGGAGCCCAGCAGCACCAGCTGCAGGGCTCCCATGGTGTGGGAGGTTAAGAGGCACTTGAGCCTGAGGTGAGAGCCCCTGGGACACACCCAGGGTGATTTATGGCTCCTCCACTCACCCAGAGCCAGCTCAATGCCCTTCTACTTCTTGTTATCACTGTGAAATAAATATGGAGAGGATCTAAATTCCGACTCTCACCCCAGACTTTGCTGCTGCAGGACCAGCAAAGGGGGAGCTTGGGGTTGTGATTGTACAACTCCCAAATCAGGAGATGCTTTCATGTTACCTGCTCTGCATGGGAAGTCCCTACCTGCCAGAACTGGAGGAAAAACAAGCATGAAAATGCACAAAAACACCCCCAGAGGACTGGGGGGGTGCTGAGGAAAGCAGCAGCTCAACGGGGATGGCCAGGAGCCACCCCAGCCACCCTGACTGTGCCTAGCAGTGATGTGGGCAAGAACCACCAGGGGAGGAGCTGCATCCACTGCTGCCCCTCCTGCATCCACTGCTGCTCCTCCTGCCCCTCCTGCATCCACTGCTGCCCCTCCTGCATCCTCTGGGCACAGTGCCTGGGTGAAGGTTTTTGTTCTGCAAAGCTCGTGGGGCTGCTCCAGGCATGCTGGACACGGTTCCCCACCATCCCACCCCCCTCCAGCACTGCCCGGAGGCACAGCCCCCATCTGTCCTGTGCCAGCCTCACCTGTGCCACTGCTGCTTCACTAAGATTTCTGAAGATTCAGGCTATGAAATCCTGCCCTTGGTATAAACATTTTAATTACAAGTTTCCGGGACTTCTTTCCTAAGATAAACACATTTTAATTGCAAATTGCTTCTGCTGTCTTTACCCACCCCCCCCAACACTGCCAGCAGCTGCTGGATTTAATATTTAATGAAACTGCCTTTGGGCTGGCAGCAGCAGCAGGGCTGGGGGACGCTGGGTGCCTGGGGCAGGCCATGGGGACAGCCTGGGATGCAGGACAGGGCCAGCTCCTTGGTCCTGCAAAGCCACCACAGCTGGGGTGACCTGGCACGAGGAGCTGGTACAGCTGTGACATGTGTCCCTGCCAAAAGGGACAGAGTCACCTGTGGTGAGTGAATCCCCCACCCCCAGCAAGTGCAGGGAGGCTCTGGGCAGCTCCTGGGCTTGTCCCCCATGGCAGAGGATGCAGCCATGGCCACCTGCCCATCACTTCCATCAGCCACACGGTGGTGGCACAGCCACGAGCAGAGGCTCCGAGTCCCCTGTGCCACCACTGCCCGTCCCTGGAGCCACCCTGCGACGAGGAAATGCCATTAGCCGTGTTCGTGTGGCACCTCACGTGCCACCACTTGTAGGTCAGGTCTCTGGGCACGGGCACCACGTGTCGGAGCCCTGCAGCACCAGAGCAGCAGCACGTCCTGCAGGGCTGGCCGTGTGTCACCTGTGCACGGCCTGGTGGCTTCTCTGGGGACAGCCTGGCTGAAGGCAGAGCTCAGGGGACACCTGCACGGTGTCCTAACCCCTCAGGGCTGTGCCTTGGGGGAGCTCGGGGTGGCCCCAGAACTGTGCTCTGGCACGGCCTGAGTGGCGCTGCCCTTCCCAGGCATGCTGTCACCTCACTGTCACCTCATTGTCACCTCATTGTCACCACAGCCCCTGGGGAACCAGCTCTGCCCTGCTCTGGGGTCAGCTCCAGCACAGGGACACAGGATCAGCCCTGGGTGTGTCTTAAATCCACCCTGCACCACCAGAACCTCACATAGGAAACCAACTGACAGCTCCCACTGCTCTGCCTTTTATTCCTTCATTTTTCTCTCTTCAAATGTTCCTTTGAAACCCAAACTTCCTGCAGTTTGAAATGGACAATCAGGCCGCCCCGGCAGCTGCAGCCCAAGAGCTTCAGCTCTTGGCAGGAGGATCAGAACTACAAAACTATTTCTTTGAGGCAAATTATGCATTCATCCAGCTCATTTGAAACAAAATATGATTTGCAATTTAACTTTCCATAATGAGCTCCTGCTATTATACCGTTTCCATAATGGCTGGTTTCATTGGAACAGATTGTTGGTGCACATGGTTTACAAAACATTTTCAATGCAAGCCCCGTTTTTTCTTATTTTAAATAGCAACAGCTGCTAAGCATGATAATTATTGTATTTCATCAAAATAAACTTACCGAGTTGCTTCTTGATGCCACTCGTCACAATTTTCCAGCGGACCTGCAGGTTATTAAAGAAGCTGAAACTTTAACTCAGCAAAGTGAGAGCAGCACCTCATCCAACCCCCTGCCACAGGCAGGGACAATTTCCACTGTCCCAGGCTGCTCCAAGCCTGGCCTTGGGCGCTCCCAGGGATCCAGGGGCAGCCACAGCTGCTCTGGGCACCCTGTGCCAGCCCTGCCCACCCAAAGGAACAGCTTCTCCCAGTACCTGAGAGTGTGAAGCCATTCCTCCCTGTCCTGTCACTACATGCTCTGGAGTCTCCCCCATCCTGCCTGGAGGTTCCCTGTGGGTACTGGAACACCAGGAGCAGGCAATGAGAAGCTGTAGTAATTAATTCCTAATTGCATTTACCTGCACCACTGTTTCCCAGGGCACCTGTCAGGGTTCCCCAGCTCTGGAGTGGCCCCAGAGCTCCTGTCCCAAACACCCTCAGCTCCTGCTGGCCTCCAACACCAGCTCAGGTGGTGAAGGAGGATTTTCTCCTCTAGTGACTGGAGGGAGGACAATGGCAGAGGGACAGGAGTTTATTAGTAAAGAGCAGGTGAAAGTCTTATTTGTTGAAAATTTTCTGGGGAACTTTGGAGAGCTGTGTTTAGTGGCTGGAGATTTACGGATGTGCAGGATAACGATGCTGGAGAAGCTATTCCAGCTCCCAGTGAAAGGCTGCCCTTTACAGCACCTCAGCATTTGGATTTAGATGACAGATAGTAATGGCACCACAGAAACCATTACTGTCCATCAAATAAATAATCAACACATGATATAAACAGTTTGGCCTTACCCAGTCTCTCATGAGCTATAGCAAATGGTAAAAACTCCCCCAAAAAAATCAAACCCGGGAAGGAACAGCCTGCAGGAATGGGGATTAGGGAGCTCCCCTTGCAGCAAGCGGCAGAGGGGGCAGTGCGTTTGTCCCGCTGTGGATGCGGAATTAGGGGTACAAGGGTGAAACGCAGAGCTCTGCGCTGCAGCCAGGGCGGGCTCCGTGCCAGCGCCAGCTCCCGCGGGCTGACAGCGCTGCGCCGCCGGCTTTGTCATCACAGCACCAACACAGCGATTAAACCTTCCCTGGGGAGCCGGGGGGAGCGGCAGCCCCGGGGCCGGCTCAGCAACGCCCCAGCCGGGGCTGGGAGCCACCCCCATCCTCATCCCCCTGCGAGAGCCCTGTGGGTCTGCGGGGCTGGACCAGCACCCCAGGGCACACCCTGAGTGCCCACCTGGGCACCACCAGCACCCCAGAACAGCATCAGCACCCCAGGGCAGCACCAGCATCCCAGAACAGCATCAACATCCCAGGGAACACCAGCACCCACCTGAGCTGTACTAGCACCCCAGGGAACACCAGCACCCACCAGGGCACACCCTAAGTGCCCACCGTGCCTGTGTCACCTGCGGGGAGCTGTGGGTGACCCCACTGCTGCACCTGACCCTGACCCAACAGGTATCCCGAGGTGTCCTGCGGGATGGATGCTCCTTGCTCTGCTGCCCGTGGGATCATTCCAAGGGCAGAGACTGAATCACTGCGAGCCCTCAGCTGGGGCCAGTGGAGCCCACCCGCTCGTTTCGCAGTGTTTACAGTGCTCCCACGATGATCTAAGGCTGCACAAAGCCATTGTAGGATAAATTTAGAGCACTGCAGCACCATCAATCAGCGGCTCGGGAGCAGGGCGAGGATCGGGCTCACGGCTGGGATGTGGGTCCGCTGCCACTCGGGGATGAGGAGGGGCTGCATCTCCACCCCACACTCAGCCCCGTTGTCACCACCCCGGGCTGCTGTGCCCGCGATGGAGGTGGCCACAGGCACTGCCATGCCCGTGGCTGGCATGGGAGCGGCGCTGGCAGCCACGTGCAGGTGATGGGCTATCATCGTGTTTATCAAAGCCTGGCGGAAAGAAAACAAGGTAATGGGGCGTTTGCTGATTCAATTCGGTGAATTTGAACAAATCTTTTTAATCCTCCTCCCCCGGGGATTGGAAAGGTCAGGAAATGGGCAGAATGTGCACTTTCAGGTATTGAAATTAAACTTGTTAAGAAATCCATATTGATTTGCACTTCTCTGAGAAATATTGAAGCCTCCAGATTTAGCCTGGGTATTGATTTTCTCTTCCAGGGGAAAGACACCGGCATAAAGGGAAGATATTACACGTGGCAGTAAACACCTTCAATCACTGCCCCTGTTCCCTGGCTGTGCCCCCAGGCTGCTCAGGGGTCCGTGCCCTAACCTGACACGGATGAAAAAGGACTTGGGCTGTGCCCTTAAGGGCCTGGTTTAACTTTAGGTCAGCCACAATCTAACCCAATTATTCGGGAAGCTGGAGATGGTCACTGCAGGCCCCTTCCAGCTGAGCTGCTCCACCCCATCCCACTCCGTGTTCAGCACTGCCAGCCCCTTCACTGCTTTGCTTTTGAATATTGCCCTAAGATGGGGGTGCAACTCTCCTTTGACTGTTTTTAACACATGCAATCAGCAACTACGGCAATTAAGAGGCCTAATTAGCATCTGAATCAGCCTTCTCGAACAACCCCCTTTGCAGCAGTAGCAAATAAGGGTGAGGGAGTCGAAATCTTCCCTGGCAGGGTGGGCAGACCCTGGCACAGGGTGCCCAGAGCAGCTGTGGCTGCCCCTGGATCCTGAGAGTGTCCCAGGCCAGGCTGGACATTGGGGATTGGAGCAGCCTGGGACAGTGGGAGGTGTCCCTGCCCATGGAATGATGTGAGGTCCCTCCCAACCCAAAGCATTCAGTGAAGAAAGTGCCTGCAGCCCTGCTCAGCCCTTGCTGAGGCCGCTTGTGGAGCTCCAGGGAGGATTTCACTCCAGCACAGCTCCTGTGCCAGCTGTCCCAGCGGCCTGCCCGTTATTCCCAGGAAGGATTTGGATGTGCCCATGAGCAGCCAGCTCAGATTTGGGGCAGCAGACTCAGGGTGAGGCTGCTCAGGCTCTCACACTGCTCACCAGATGTTCCCCTTCTGCCCAGAGCCGAGTGAACGAGAGCCCCGCTGGCCCCAGAGCAGCCCCGGGGACCCTGTGGGAATCTGCCACTTCTGTCAGAAGGTTAAATAAGATTTCAATTAAGTGACACATCACCACTGCTTCAAAACTGCCTCCACTTAGACGAGCTCTGCTCCAGTGGGAGAGTTTAAAGCCGAGCCTCGGTCTGCTCACACACTCCCTGCAGTCCCAGCCTGACCTCCCTCCTCCCTGCCAGCCCTCCAGTGCCCACTGCAGGGTCGGTGCGACCTATTCAGCCAAGGAACTTGCCAAACTGGACAATTTTATTGTTTTTCTCTCGTGGATCTCCCAGCCATTAGGGAATCCCACCCCACCCGCAGCACCACGGCCGCGCTCTGCCCCTCGGCTGTGCCCAGACAGTCATCTCTGACTGCGTGTGTATCACCTGCAGGGAAGGAATTCATTTTCTTGCAACATTAGAGGCGAATTAAACGCTGGATACTCGCTACCAGTCACTGGAGTGATTCTGCTCCTGAGTCCTTTCATGGCCTGAATGGAAGGAAGGAAGGAAGGAAGGAAGGAAGGAAGGAAGGAAGGAAGGAAGGAAGGAAGGAAGGAAGGAAGGAAGGAAGGAAGGAAATAAGCCCTTTCGAGACCACAGAAAATTGCAAAAGGATGTTTCTTCCAACCCGACATGACAAAATTGAATTCCAAGCTATTTAATGCATGCACGAAACGCCATAGAGGAGCCCAGCCCGAGCACTCCATCCAGCACGACAGGGAAAGGGGTTCGGAACACAAGCATGGCTCCAGTGCTTCCAGCTCCGGACTTCCAGGCGATCCCACCGACATTAACTACCGGGTTAAGGGTTCTCACAGACAGGGCTATCGCCAGCATTTCCATGGACACACAGCTATGGGAACACTGCGGTTATGACCACACGAACGATGGACACCTCGGGGAGCTGCTGTCCCGGGGGGCTGGAGCCCGCTCAGTCCGCAGGGCACCGGGGCAGGGTCCCCTCCCCGCCGGGGCTCCGCAGGCACGGCAGCCTGGCCCGGCCAGGGGCAATTTCAGGAGTGAAAAACCAGCCCCACAGGGCAGGGGCACAGGGAGCCTCTGGGTCTGTCCTTAAAAACGGGGTTTCACAGGTTACACCGTCACGAGGGTGATGCCATGCAGCCTGCCCACGGCCCGGCCCGCCTCAGACCGGCGTGGTTCGTCTGTTGGCCGGGTTGTTGTGCAAAGACTCCTTGAATTCTTTGGGGATGGAGTTGTGCACCTGTAAAAAACCGTGGTCCCGCTCCGAGTTGAGCAGCGTCCCCATGGTGACCTTGGAGGGATCCCTGGAGAGGGTGAACATGGAGATGTCGGTGGAGGGGATGGTGCTGAAGCCTTTGCTGATGGGTGACATGTCCCGGGAGCGGGGCTCGGTGGAGCGGGAGCTGGACCGCCGGCGGAAGCGGTACCGGTACGGCGGCAGGCGGGTGAACGCCGACTTCTTGAGCAGCTCCGAGTGCGACCTGGCGCGGATCTGGCGGTGCTTCTCGATGTACATGTGCACGGCGATCACCCCCACCATCTCGGCGATGATGAACGACAGCGCCCCGAAGTAGAAGGACCAGCCGTAGGAGTAGCTCTTCTTGGAGTCGCTCTGGCCCGGGTCCCCCGCGTTGGCAGAGATGTAGACGATGATCCCGATGATGTTGCTGAGTCCTGCGGGGGGGATGAGCGGGACAGGCGCTCACCTGAGTGCCAGCAGTGCATGGCGGGATGTGTCCCCACGGGGCACCAACCCCTCTGCCAGCACACTTGACCAAATCCCCTTGCAGACCTGTGCTGATCTCCCAGGATAACTATATATTCCCTTACCTATACATCTATATACCTATATATCCCCTTACCTATATACTCCCTTACCTATGTACCTATATATCCCCTTACTCACTTTTTCCCTCACACATTCCCTCACTCCTGTATATTCCTGGGCACTGGCAGGGAAGGAGCAATAACCACAGTTTTGTCCAGAACAGGGACATTTCAGGAGCTGCTCGTGCTTTGCTTTGCTGAGCAGTGGATGCAGGAGCCTGGCTGGTGCCATGTAGCAGCAGAGCCAAGCTGAGGGGTACAGGGGGATCCCCCCAGCATGAACCCCAGCTCGCCATGGCCCTGGGAGCACAGGGGAGCCACAATGGCTCTGGCTCTTTCCATTTTGGTGGAGTCCTGAGGCTTTGTTTGGGACAGGGGCAGCCTGTGCCCCGCCAGCAGCCAGCGGGGCTGTGCTGCAGGCTGGAGAGAGGCTGGTGCATTCCCAGATTTACTTAATGAATCGATTATGTTCTCTCTGCTGTTTTCTCATCTGCATCAGCAGCTCCTGCCAGCCAAGGAGAGAGAGTCATTTGTCTTTTTGTGGGGAGAAGAAAAACACAAAATAGAGCGGTTCCTTGAGACAAAGACATTGTCACGCGATAATCAGGGGAAGCGTTGGGGAACAGCACAGAGAAATGAGTAATCCAGCAGGAACAGCCTCTCCGGAGAGTGATTCCCATGTGGGGCTCTGGCAGCCCCTCTGCCTGGTGCTGCTGCTGCGGGCACAGTGCCCACTGACAGCCCGGGATGGAGGGCAGAGCCCCAGTCCCTGTCCCAGGGAATGGCTGCACTCCAGGACCCCCTCCTGGGCTGTGCCCCCACACAAGGCAGAGCAGGGGGGCACTCGAAGCCCTGCCTGGCACAGTGACCATGGCCACAGACCCCTGATGGCTTTTCCCTGCTGTGAGGATTTCCCCACAGGGCTGGAGCAGCTCTCAAACCTCAGGATCTCTCTGTGCTGTGGGAGGACCCACACCCCTTCCCCTGCTCCCCCGTGTCCCCCGAGGCTGGAGGAGCCCCCGGGCAGCTCCTACCTGCAGAGACGAAGAAGATGCCAGCGCTGAGGATGACGTTGTGTTTGCTCTTGTAGAACTCGCTGGCAGCCACGCACAGGCCCCCGAAGAAGAGCAGCCCCACGCTGAGGATGGGGAAGATGCTGGAAGCTCTCACTGCACCTGTGGGACAGGGACAGGGGCAGGATCAGCCCCCAGAACCCCCTGCAGCAGCACCAGCACCTGGGGAGGATCCGTGCAGGGGCAGCCCTTGGGCTGCCAGG
Source organism: Sturnus vulgaris (assembly GCF_052056855.1). NCBI lineage: Eukaryota > Metazoa > Chordata > Aves > Passeriformes > Sturnidae > Sturnus > Sturnus vulgaris. Next base: position 728,206 of record NC_142258.1, read on the forward strand.
ATGGATGGGGAGACCCAGCTCCAATCCACACCGTGCATCCTCTGCCTGTCAGGGAGTCCTGGAATGGCTGGGGTTGGAAAGCACCTTCAAAGCATCCAGCCCCACCTCCTGCCATGGCAGGGACACCTTCCACTATCCCAGCTTGATCCAAGCCTGTCCAGCCTGGTCTGGGACACTGCCAGGGATCCAGGGGCAGCCACAGCTGCTCTAGGCCAGGGCCCACCCTGCCACGGTATTCCTCCTGTATATCTCACCTAAATTTCCCCTCTTTCAGTCCCGGGGCTGGGTGGGGGTGGCCCTGTGGACAAGGGGCGCTGTCCCCTCAGTGTGAGCACGTGCTGGGCACCGTGACAGAGGCTGGACACAAATGACACCCCCAAGCTGCAGAGCCACGTGTGTGCCAGACTGCTGAGGGCTCACCCCGACCTCTGCACTTCCAAACAACACCAGAGGCAGCCCTGGGGCTCCCTGAGCTGCTGGGGCTGGGAGGAATCTTGGGAGAAGGGTCCTGTGCCCATGGCCTGGTGCTCAGCCCCAGCCCCCTGCCTGACCCAGCTCCTGCTCATCCAGTTGTTGCTCTGGACTCCCAAATTTCCACATCTCTGCTCACCCAGCAGAGAGGAGAGCGAGTTTAATGAAATGAGTTGCAGTTTTAGTAGATTAGCTGAAGTTCTCCCACCCCCTCTCACATTTAAAGTAAAAAGTCTATTTTAGAGCCCCCAGGAGTGGAATTTTAATGGAGCTTCTCTGTGTTTCTCTGCTTTAATAACGGCCCTAATCGAGGGATGGGAGCCCAAGCCAAGGCACAGTGTATTTTTGGTGCAGCAGGTAGTGATCTGCTGCATTCATTACTCTCTACTGGCATTCTGGAAGCTGATCCATGTAGGAGAGTGGATTGGGCTGGGCTTTAGGGTCCCTTCCAACCTGGGCCATTCTGGGATTCTATGTGAAAATGGCTCTGCCCTGGAGCTCTGCTGGCCCCTGAGACAGGAGGTCCCCCTTTTTCCCAGGAATCTGCCAGCAGCTGCTCCCTGTGCTCTCCCGGCAAATCCAGCCAGGCTGGAGGCTCAGGGAATGGGGACACCAGCACGGACAGGCCATGCAGACGTGTCCCTGTGGTGTCCCAGCCCCATGGGGGGACACCAAGACACCCGGGCTGTGCAGCAGCTGCTGGGACCGGCCGTGGGGACAGCGAGTGCCAGGTTAAGGTGCCAGGGAGGGGGTGTGAGGGGTCCCTGCAGTGTGACGGGGGGTGCTGGCACAGGGGACAGACTCACGGAGGAGATACTCGGCCGTGTCCTGCTCGTAGTCTGCATCCTCAGGGAAGTGGTCGATTTTCTTGCACACTCCTCGGAAGGTTCCTGGGGAGACACAAGCCAGGAAAAGCTGAGAACCCTGCGCTGGCCAGGATGTGCAGCAGCCCAGGGACCTTCCCTAAATGGGGACACTGAGGCACAGTGTGGGAACAGCAAGGGACAGGGGGCAGGAACTGCAGCATCTCCCCCGAGGAAGGGCAACCCCCTCAGCATCCCGGCTCTAGAGCATGCGGCCAGGTCACACTGGCCCTGTCCCCTGTGGCATGGGACCAGAAGGACACGTCACCAGGGAGCAGACAGGACAAGCCAAGCCTCGGGGTGTCCTGCAGGGTGGCAAGCTCCCAGGCTGCGCTCGGGGGAGCTGAGCAGCACGACAGGCATCAATTAAAGCCTGGAGATGAAGCTCTGGAGGAGGCAAGCTGTCACCCAGAGGGAGACACAGCATCCGAGGGAGAATCGCCTGCTCCCGTTGCTTTGGGAACTGCGGGAGAAGGGGATGCACTGGGCACGGGGAGGACACAGCACAGCCCCCAGCCTCCTCCTCCTCCTCCTTCCTTCTCCTGTACCCAGAGCCAGCAGACTCTGCCCCCCACGAGTCCCTTTGCTGTGCAGGGGCAGGGGCAGCCCCGGCTCCACAGCCTCTGCTCACACTCTGACATTTATTGTGGCTCCTTTACTCCCCCTGCTCACCAGCTGATGCTCGTCGTCATGGCGATGCTGACACACAACTTCAGCCTCCAAACACACACCACAACAAGGCTGAGATCCCAAAAATCCCCCTCTGACCTCCAAGATGCTCTCCAGGGACGGAATCCTGCCCCTGGGAGCTGCGGCTGGAAATGGTTCCAGGGATGGATGAGGCAGCTGCTCAGGGTCCTGCCTGGGCCATGTGTCACATCCTCAGCCGCCAGCTCCCTGCCCCCAGTGACAGCAGATGAAACTCCGTGTGTTCCTGTCCCTGTTTTACAGCTGGGCCTGGCATCTCCTGGATGGTGTCTCAGGAGAACTCTGGCTCCGGGCACTCACAGTCCCTGCTAAAGGCTCCAGCACCCGGCACTGAGAGCTGGGCACAGCCCTGGGCATGGGCACAGCGTGGCACAGGCTGGACTGGAGCTGCTTCCTCCCCGGGTGCTGCCAGCTTTGGGCTCCTGTCCCAGCCCGGAGGATGCCAGGCTGCTGCCCCCAGCACACCCCACCCTGCTCCTGAGCCCTTTGCCAGCCCGGCTCCGTGCTGGCAGCCTGAGCCAGAGCCCCAGGTGTGATTCACCTGCAGCCACTGAGCACCAGCACAGTGCTGCCCGTGCGCGCTCCCTATCTCAGCAGTTTCCTCTCCCTATTGGTGTGATTCCCAATTAGCCATCTTGGCTTTTCACCAGTTCCCTGCTGGAGCCCAGCACGGCAGTAGCTGGCTCAGGGCAGTGGGGCTGTGCTGGGAGCCCTGAGCCCCCCAGACCGGGCAGCCAGACCCCCCTGTCCCCTCCTTCAAAAGGAGCAGCCCCAGCTCTGGCACCAGTTGGTGCCACCTCTCTGGTCACCTCTGCAGCTGCCACACAGCCCCGGCCTCACCCAACTGCAGGTCAAACTCTCCATGTCATGGCCTCACCTCCATCCAGGGAATGCCCTGCAGCTGGGAAACCTCCCAGAGATTTTGGATATCTCAGCAATGGCACCGTGGGTGCCTGCAGGGTGTCCCTGCCCTGCCCCAGGCTCCCGCAGCGAGCTCTGCCTTCGGCTGGGTGACACCGCATTGAATTTGGGAGCGATGAACTCGCACTTCACACCCTGCGGCCGCAGGTTCACAGGGGCATCCCTCCCCTCCCTTCCCATCCCGCTCACCCCTCCAGCCCCGCTCCTCCCCAGCTCTGAGAGCCCCCGGAGCCCCCAGCCCCGGGCAGGGTTTGTGCTGTCCCTGCTCTGAGCCCCCAGCCCCGGACAGGATTTGTGCTTTCCCCTCTCCGCTGTGCGCCCTGAGCTCCCGCACCGCTTTTATCGGCACATGCAGAGGCAATTAATTGATTTGATCTCAGGTTGTTTTCCTCTCAGAGCCCGTTCCCCAGGGAGGGCTGGGGCACGGGGAGGGGGCTGTGAGGGAAATGCGGTGGCAGTGGTGGAAATACAGCCGAGCATATCGATCCCAGCCCAGCGAGGCAGAAGACTAAAGAGCTCCAGTTATGGTGTTAAAATCTCATTACTTTTCATCTGGTGGAACAGTTTTCCAGGCACCACTCTGGGTGCTGCTGGCGTGTGCAAAGGAAGACTCAGGCTGAGGAGGATGAGCTGAGACCACTCGTAAATGAGAACAGAATTCCTCACCCCCCTCGTAGTGGCTCAGCCAGGAGCCAAGGTCACATCCCAGCCCTCAGCTCTGATAAATCCAAGTGAGTTATCTCCCAGGCTGTGGTTTCCAGTAATGGCCTTCCTAAAGACACTGTGTTACACTGAATCCATCTGAAGGAAGTGGTGGGGCATGATGGTCTAAGTTCTCTGAAAATTAATGTTTTGGAGAGCCAGAGGTCGGAGCTGAGCTGGGAAGTGCTGGGGTAGGAAGGAGCCTGCACAATCCCAGAGATGCTCAGGCTCTGCACTCCCTGAGTAACAAGAGCAAGATACCTAAATATCTCCGAGGAATTAAAACTTCAGGGCTCATCTTTTTTTACCTCCCACCCACCTCCCAGATGCTTGGAGAGATGGAAAGAAATTCATCCGTATTCCTTGCCTTCCCCAGCTCCAGGCTCTGCAAAGCATCCCGAGGCTCTTTGCACAAGCTCCCTGGTGTGAGATTGCAGAGCTCTGGGATTTGGGGTCTGCGGCCCCAGGGAAGGCTGGGTTGGGTCTCAGGAACCCCCCAGCACCTTGTTTGCCTCCTGCATCACCAAATTCTCAACACAGCCTGAGTCCAAAGACACACAGCAGCTTAGAGAAGGCTGCTGGGATGGCTGCAGGCCCCTGATGCACAGCTCAGAGCCTGGAAATGCTGCTGGAGCTGAGCACAGGGGCTGTTCTCCACCAGGGCAGGGAAGCCCCGGGGAGCCAGGTGTCCTGTCCTTGGTGTCCTGTCCTTGGTGTCCCAGCAGCTCTGTGACTCCTCAGACCCTTACTGCCACCACCCCCTCACATCATCTGCTGGCCCCAGGTCCACTGAGAGTGGCTGAATGAAGGCAGAACCCGGGAGCCCCCAGCCCTGCTGGTGCTGGGATGGAGCTGGGATGTGCTGGGATGGTGATGGGATGGATACTGGGATGATGCTGGGATGGGTGCTGGGCTCCTCAACACCTGGCAGTGGGAGGAATCCTCCTCCTCGTCGCCAGCACTGAGCTCTCCTGCAGCACATCCCCGTCGCCCCAGCAGCCCCACACCAGCTTCCCCCAGCGCCACGGGTGGGATCTGGCTCCGTCTCCATTTCACACCCTCTCCCCCTCTCTGCGGTGGTGGCTTGTGGCTGAGCAGAGGCACCTACACAGACACGCCTGTTCTGAAGGACATTTTTCCCTAGTTTTATATATATATATATATATATATATATATATATAAAAAACCCCACCAGTGGAAAAAACCCAAGTCAGATGAGAGGAATGCAGGAGCGAGGAGGCAGCAGAGGTGGCTGGGCTGTGGTGGAGGCCAGCACACACCTGAGCACACCTGGCAGGGGGACAGAGCCCCTGAGCACCCCCAGCGTGGCTGGCAGGGTGTGGGGAGCAGGAGATGCCCGTGATGGGCATCCCCAGGGGGGACACGGGCACAGCTTGGCACTCGCACAGGGGTGGGCTGGGAGCTCCTGGCAGCGCCAGCCCGCGAGGTGCCAGCGATCGGCGCGTGGCACAGGGACTTCACTCCCTCAGCGGCGTTAAAAGCGAAAAAAAAAAAAAAAAAAAAGGGGAAAAAAAAAAAAATCTACATTTTGACAGTGACTCATCATCTCCCATTCTGGAATCTGTGGGGTTGGTGCAACCTACACAAGGCAGTTCAGAAAAGCAAAACAATTCTGAATAATAGAGGAGGAAAAAAAAGTTTGCAGCTGATGGGTAATTTCCAGCCCTTTGCTCTGAGGGTTTTCTCATTTTTCCTCATTAGAAAAGTAATCAGGTAACACTGTGGAGCTGCTTCCAGGGGCTCCCCCCACGCTCTCCTCAGCTTCCTTCCTCCCTGCATCCTCCCAACCTTCCTCCCTCTGTCCTTCAGCTCCTGGCAGGAGAACACCTGGCTCCTGGGGCGGTGCAGGGCTCTGGGTGTCCCCTCCCTGCTGTCCCCCCTGGCACGTGGCAATGGGCAGCAGCTGGGAGCCCTCGGATCATGCTGGGGAGGAGAGCACTCATCAGCGTGTCTTAGGAAATCATTTCATGTTTTATCTTTAACAGTGGATAAACATTGATTTTTATTTTAAAAGGTAATTGACATTCCTATGAGAGCGCAATGAGTGCTGGAGCAGCCGGAATCGGCGTAAATAAGCCGTGTGCTAGAAATTAATGAGCTTCACTGATTGAGTTTATCTGTTTAAATTAATACAATTCTGGCAATTATATAAAAAAAATAATGATCTTTGGTTTGTTTGCCTGCTTGGAGACATTGATGGTAAGAGATGGAGCATCCCAGAGCCCGAGGCACCGGGACTTCTCCCTCTCCCCTCGTTTAATGAACATTTAAATTGATTTGGGTTAACTGATGGGCTTCTGGGCAGGGTTTGCCTTCCAGCCTCCTCTTTGGCTGAAGGCAATAGGGGTGGCCAGCCCAGCTCGGGGAGGTTCCTGGATCCCACATCTTTTTCTAGCAGGGTGTGGGGGAGGTGGGTCTGTCCTGCAGGGTGGGACCCCTGTGCCCGTTTGGCAGAGGGGGTTTGGGCTCATCCCCATCCTGCCCTGCCACCACTCCAGGAGCTGGCAGAAGCTCCCAGCCCAACCCTGCTATGAGTGCCTGGTCTTTAGGGTCTCTTCCAGCCCAAACCATCCCATGATTCCACGATCCCGTTATCCAGCTGGATAATTCACAGACAGATCCAGACTCACTCATCTGCAGGAGAGAGTTTGACCAACAAGGTTCATGTCCAGAACACTGGGGACAAAATCTGCCCAGCTGGGACCAGGGGGAAAACCAAGAGTCAAGAGTGTAAAGCCTGGCATCCTGTGGTTAAACAAGCTGCCAGAAACTCAGACAAAGAATCTGTGGGTGCTCCAGTGGCTGCTCCCACCCCGAGCTCAGCAGAGGCCAGATCATCCCCAGGCTGCTTAAGCACCTATTTATACCAAGGAGGAGAGAAGCTGCATTATGATGGGGAGCTGGAGGTTTCACTTCACCAGTATTAAAATGTCCTCTGAATTTCTAAAAACCTATAAATGACAATTTCATAGCTGTGAAGCGTGGCATCCAGCACAGGGGAGTGCTATTTTCGATTCTGTGTTGACAGCTGAAGGGGAATGGATCACAGAATTAAAAACTAGTTGCTGCTCAAGTCCAAGCAATCATGGCTTGATGATGCTTCTTATGGGCACACAGAGGCGAGTCCGAGGCACCAGCACAGACTCCTGGTGCTTTGAGAGGTCAATTCACAGAGCAGAAAACAATTATAAGCCAAATCACTTAGGAGAATGGATTTAAGCATAAAAGCACAACTGTGTACAGAGAATGATTTAAGAGTGTTTTGCCCGAAAACTCCTCACCATGACGGGAGTTTGCACTGGTTTAGAAACTGCCTGGCTAATAAGCAAACAGCTATAAAAATAAAAGCAGGCCCAACAAAGAGAAGAAAGGAGATATTCCTAAGTGTGAATATAAATCAGCAGCTCGGCATTGTGGAGCACCGATAAAGGCTCGAGCAAACAGCAGAGGAGCATCAGGACGTCCTTGCCCAGGGATTGGGATGAGCAGCAGCAGCAGCAGAAGGAGCAGAGCCCGTCACCAAACACCGCAGCCTTAGTCACAGCCCCAGAAATGGGAGAGAGCTGAGCACAGCCACAGCACTTCCCATGCAGCACCTTCCCATCCCCGAGCCCGGCCAGGGGGGAAGGAGCTGCCTGAGCCATTCCAGCCCTGTGGAAATCTGCTCTGGGAACGGGGAGAGGCTCAGACGCTGCTCTGCACACCCTGCCCTGAGCACGGCCCCTGCCTGCATCCCCTCTGCTGCTCCAGGGGCACTCAGGGGCTCAGAACAAGGGCCAGGCCACTGCCACAGGTCACTGGTCACACCTGCTGTGCTGCAGTGACAGTGACAGGCACGGACCCTGGAGGGCAGGCTCAGTGTGAGGGAGATCCTGGTGTGGTCATGTAAAAACCTGGCCATTTATTTATGGCACCAGCACAGAATTCCAGAGTGGTCTGGGCTAGAAGGGACCTTAAAGCCCATCCAGTGCCACCCCTGCCATGGCAGGGACAATTCCACTGTCCCAGGCTGATCCAAGCCTGGCCTTGGACACTTCCAGGGATCCAGGGGCAGCCACAGCTCCTCTGGGCACCCTGTGCCAGGGCCTGCCCACCCTCAATATTCCCTATTTCAAGGTGAAGCAGCTGCTTAAATTTGCAATCAACAAATGTGTTTGAAGGAGGATGTCACTAAATCCATCCCACAAAGAGAGGGCTCAGGGCAGAGGTTTGGGGGTGCCAGAGGAGCCTGGGGCCCAGTGAGCCCCTCCACACCCTCAGCACTGCAGGCCCAGGGCTGTGAGAAGAAAATCCTCCTCCAAAGGAGCTGAGCAGTGCAGTGCAGAATATCCAGGCTAAAAATATGTAAATGGCCATGAAAAGCACTGTCAGAGCTGCAGCAGGACGAGCCAGTCGCCAAAAGGCAATTTTGAATTTCCGAGCTCGCTGCACGAGGCATTAAAAAGGTCACTATTTCTGAAATAAGGATCTTTACAAATAAACACATTTGCCGAGGCCTGGGTGAGTCATGCCAGAGCGGAGCACAGAGCATTTCCACCCTAATGCTCCTGACAGGCCGGGAGCAGGGAGATCTTTTCATGTTTACAGTTCATCAATAGTTATTACAGCTGCACAGTCAATCTTTAAAGCACATTTAGCCTGGGAGGAGGCTCGGCAGGTTGTTTTCCCTGAAAAAGTGATATTAAATTTATTACGTTCCTCTTCTTTTATAGCATAGATTTGAAGGTAAGTATTTGAAGTTCAAACACACGACTGCCACTCCAGCACCTGCCTTTTTTAAAAAAAATATATCTATACTTCTGTCACATCTTCCCGATATAAATATTTGAAGTTTTCAGCTGATGTGCTAAAAGGACCTCGATCCATCACAGCCTATTTATTGCAGGGAATGCAGCGGGCATTGTGCTGGTGCGGGAGGGAGGCGCTGCCATCCCTGAGCCGCAGTTCCCCGCAGTTCCCCCGGCCGGGCTGCGGGTCCGGCCCGGCCCCGCCGGTTCCGAGCGCTCGGGGCCGGATTTAGCTCCTGCCTGCCGGGAGGCAGCGCCGCCTCCTCACCATCTGCGGGAGGGAAGCAGCCCCGGGGAGCGGCTCCAAGCCCCAGATGGGGAAAGCGAGATTCAGGAGTAGCACCATAGTTTCACTCTTATTTTTTTTTTTTTTTGGAGAACAAGAAGGAACTCTCCTGCAGACAGAGCATCAGGAGAGAATTTTGCTGGTGAACGAGTGAGCGACGCCAACCTCATCTTCCCCATGCAAGAAATCAAAGCTGCCCTTTTGAGCTGCCCAGAGCCCCGGAGCCATTCCCAGGGCTCGGCACTCGCCCTGCCCTGTGCTTTTGGGACACCTTGGCAGGACTGCATTGCCGGCAGGGACAGGGACAGGGGAGGGTGCACCTCGTCCATCACACATGGCTTTGGGATTTTACAGCACCAAAAACCCCCAGCACACGGCAGCCAGCTGCTCCACGCCCCCGAAACTCTCCCCTGCCCCCCGTCTCCTCAGTCTCAGGCTGTGCTGTCCCTGCCCAGGGAGCAGGACCCCACTCCTGGCTACAAAGCTGGGCAAGCTGCTCCGTGTTCCCTGAGCCACTCACACCATCACCTTGGCCATTAAACAGCCTCACCTTCCCCAGCTTCCCAAACCTGGCTCAAAGCACAAAATGCTTTGCTAGAAAAAAAAATCAGAGCTTTTAAACAACCTCAGGTCTGTCTGGCCATTCCAAACCCCAAACAACTCCAACTCCCCATGGCTCTGCCCTTCCAGGAGCCAAGGAGAGCTCTGAGGGGAAGAGGAGAAAGACGTGGCAGGCCCGGGACGGGTGGCAGCAGAGAGCTTCACCACTCACCCAACGCTTTCCATCTTCTTTTGCACTAAACCACAGGCAGAGCCCATCCTGCTGCTGCTGCAGCCAGCGCTGCTCTGCCTTCAGTCTCAAGGACGGCAGGAGTTCCACCGCCCCCCCAGCACTTACCTGGGGCTGCCCCCGTGGATTTGCTCCGGGATTTTCAGCTCTGGATCATGCCCAGGTCCGTGGTGTTGCCCTCAGCCCACAGCACACATCCATGCAGGGGGGGCTGTGCCTGCAGCAGCCCTTTAATGGCTCTGTCCCAGCTGCAGCCCAGCAGCTCCAGCTGGTTATTCCTGAGGACACCCACCTGCTCCCTGGGGGATTGCCCAGCAGCTGGGGTACAAGCTGGAAGGAGAATGGATGGATGATGGATGGATGATGGATGATGGATGGATGGATGGATGGATGGATGATGGATGATGGATGATGGATGATGGATGGATGGATGGATGATGGATGATGGATGGATGGATGGATGGATGGATGGATGGATGATGGATGGATGATGGATGATGGATGGATGGATGGATGGATGGATGATGGATGGATGATGGATGATGGATGGATGGATGGATGGATGGATGATGGATGATGGATGATGGATGATGGATGATGGATGGATGGATGGATGATGGATGATGGATGGATGATGGATGGATGGATGATGGATGGATGGATGGATGGATGATGGATGGATGATGGATGGATGATGGATGGATGATGGATGGATGATGGATGATGGATGGATGGATGGATGGATGGATGGATGGATGATGGATGATGGATGATGGATGGATGGATGGATGGATGGATGATGGATGGATGGATGATGGATGATGGATGGATGGATGGATGGATGATGGATGATGGATGATGGATGGATGGATGGATGATGGATGATGGATGATGGATGGATGGATGGATGATGGATGATGGATGATGGATGGATGATGGATGATGGATGGATGGATGGGGAGCAGCCCTGAGGAGAGCTGGAGGACTGTGGACAAGGGCATGGAATTACAGGACAAGGGGGAATGGTTTCACACTGACAGAGAGCAGGCTTAGATATTGTTAACAAATCCTTCCCTGTGAGGGTGGGCAGGGCTGGCACAGGGTGCCCAGAGCAGCTGTGGCTGCCCCTGGATCCCTGGCAGTGCCCAAGGCCAGGCTGGACAAGGCTTGGAGCAGCCTGGGACAGTGGGAGGTGTCCCTGCCATGGCAGGGCTGGCACGGAATATCTTGAAGGCTCCTTCCAACCCAAATAATTCCACAGTTCCGTGATTCTGTTATCCCCAGTTTCCAGGCGGGTAGGGGAGCACTGCAGAGATTCAGATCACGAGCATCTGCTCGCTGCGGGTGCTCAGCTGGAGCCGCGCAGAGCCGGGAATTTCACAGCCCTGGAGCAGGCTCTGCGCGGGAGGTGACACTGCTGTCACAGCCCGGCCTGCGCCACCAGCGGGGCTGAGCCCCCGCCCCGAGCAGCTCCGGGCTGCGGGTGGGACGCTCTGCCTCTATGGAAGACTTCCCTTCATCCCCAAGGGGAGGATCTGTTCAAATTGACATCGCAAGTAATTTCTGAAGAGTGACTGAGCTCATGTGCCCTGACCAGCCCCCTCCTGAGGCACAGCTGTCACCGAGACCTTCTGTGTCACTGTCACCCTGTGTCACCGAGACCCTCTGTGTCACTGAGACCTTCTGTGTCACTGTCACCCTGTGTCACTGAGACCCTGTGTCACCGAGACCCTCTGTGTCACTGAGACCCTCTGTGTCACTGAGACCCTCTGTGTCACCCAGCCCCCCGTGCGCGGCACAGGCGGTGTCACCCGCCCCACCCCAGTGCTGGCTGCCCTGGACTGCAGCTCCCGCAGACCCGACACCACCACCCGTGGGCACAGGGGCCATTCTGTCCCCGCAGTCCCACAGCCCGGTGTCCCCAGGGCGGGAGCGCAGCGCAGCCCCACGGGCACGCAGCGGGGCTCAGCCCTCGGCATCGGCCCCGCGGGGCCGGGCTGGGCTCCCGGGAGCTGCTGCAGGCTCACGGTGTGACAATTTGGGCAGGCTGGGGCAATAGAGTATCTCTAACGTCATTACAGGCGATTATTTACAACGTGCACACCGCTCCCCCAGCCTCGCTGCCCTCGCAGGATCACGGCGCTGATCAGACACGAGCAGAAGCTCCGGCTCCTCCCCGGCTGGGGGATCTCACACCCCGCTGCAGCTCCTGCTTCCCGTGCAAGGCGAGATCGCTCGGATCCTCCTCCAGCTCCTCACGATGGAGGGGAGGCCAAAGACTGATGTACAGAAATGCACAGAAATGTACAGAAATGTACAGAGATGTACAGAAATGTACAGAGATGCACAGAAATGTACAGAAATGTACAGAAATGCACAGAAATGCACAGAAATGTACAGAAATGTACAGAGATGCACAGAAATGTACAGAAATGTACAGAAATGTACAGAGAGCACAGAAATGTACAGAAATGTACAGAAATGCACAGAAATGCACAGAAATGTACAGAAATGTACAGAGAGCACAGAGATGTACAGAGAACTCTTTCATCTCTGGCTGGAGAGTGCTGAGGAGCGACGAGAGACTCTCCCAGCACGGGGAGAAGGAGCCCCGGGGCTGTGAGCGGCTCCCGGCCCCCGGAGCAGAGCAGGGGGATCAGCCCGTGCCCATCCCGAGCGGTGCCCGCTGCCAGCCCGGCCCGCTGGCACAGCTGCTGCTCCGCGATGGGGCTGCGGGGCTGAGGCTGCTCAGGGAAATGGAGGATTTGGCACGGATGCCCAGCATCCCGCAGGAATGACTGTCTCGTTCCGGGACACGCAGCCGGGCTGCGGCGGGGACAGCTGCCCGGAGGTCACAGCCTGCCTCGCCAGGTGACAGCGACCTTTCCCAGCCGGGAAGCAGCGCCGGGCAGGTGCCGGCTCGGGCAGGAGGCACCCAGGGAAGTTCAGACCCTTGCAGCGCTCGTGCGATGCCATCGGGGATGCTGAGGTGTCACACACACACAAGAAGTTGGGGTTTGACACCCAGCTGAGCACCACCAGCCTGGCCTGAAGGGTTCCTATTCCATGTCAGGAGGGATCCCGGCCTCTCCAGGGGGGTGGAGGTGCCATCCCTGGGACCAGGGAAGTTCTGCAGGACACGAAACGCTTGATGACAGTGCCAGCAGCACAAGCCAAGGTTGATTTTAGTAAGTTAAATCAGGCACACCTCAAAAGGGTCATTGCTTGTTGGTAATCTGTCCGGGGTGCTCTCCCCTCCCCTTGTGATTCCAGGCACGAACTGAGATTAAAGGTATAATTAGGGGACAATTACCAAAACACCAGTGAAATTGGAAATGCGACCATTGGAGAGGCAAGAACACAAATGTCACCTTCAAACACCACCTTTTGTCACTGCTCACTACTGCCCAAGCCCCACAGGATGTGTCAGCAATGCCAACATCCCCATGAGTGCCCAGCGACCCCCAGGAAGGCTGGGAGGTCACATGTCCCCCCTCGTCCCTGTCCCCACCCCGGGGTTTCTATCCACCTCAATTCTCCTCCTTCAACAGAAACCCCTTGGCAAACAGCAAACACAGAGCCCCAGGGAGGGGGACAGGATGGCACGAGGGGCTGACCTGCTCCCAAACCTGCCCCCTGCCCTCCCTGCCACCCTGGCACTTCCACAGGGCCGTGTGATTAAACACCACCATTCCCAAGGAGCTGGCACAGGAACAGCTCAGCCTCCCTCTGCTGCCCAGCAGCACCGGATTTCTCTTTCCATTGTGGTGTCAGGAGACAAGAAATAAGCAATGTCTGAGAAAATCATCGCACCCTGTCACCTGCTCAGCAGCCGCGGTCCCTCCTCCTGCCTCTCCCTGCCGTGACTGTGAAAATCCCGGAGGTGTTCACCAGTGACTGAGGGATTCCTGCAATGCTCAGGGGATGAGCGAAGCCCAGAGGTCCTGACGCATCTCCAGCGGGACCAAGAGCCTACTGCAAGAACCCCCTCCTCTTCTTCTCCTCTGGGCAGGTGATCACAGAATCTCAGAACTCCCGAATCGTTTGGAAGGGACCAAAAGACACCGGGCAGTTCCAAGCACGCCGCATACCCTGGCCCGGACTATTCATTCTGAAGACATTTCAACACCTGCCGCAGGTCCAAGCTGGGAGATCCCAGCCATGTGGCATCGGAGCATTCCGCAGCAGCCCCGGTGCCCCGAGCCGGGGCAGGGAGGTGTTCCCGGGGTTGGTGACAGGTCCCGCTGGGGGATCAGCCCCTGCCCCTCCCCGCACAGCCGTGAGCCCGCACACAGGAGAGACACCCTTGTCACCCTTGTCATTGCCTATCACAGCGGGTGGCTCCATCACAGCCCTTATCGGAGCTGCTGCGCTCCCCGAGCGTGGGACTGAGCAGAGCCGGCGGCTCCCGGCTCCTCACCCCGAGGAAAGCACCCAAAACCTCCGGAGCGGAGCCCTTTGGCCAGAGCAAACCCACCCCGGAACCCTCGGGAGGGACGGGAAACCCCCCCCCCCCAACCTCTCCACACCGAGAGGAATGCATCCCAAAATGCACCCACCGGCTCCAGGGGATCTCCTCCCGAGGCTCACCTGAAAGGCTGAAGTGGGCTGTGGGTGTCGGAGCCCTTCTGGAACGGGAATGGGCAAAAATGGGCAGGACCCGTCCCCACGCCCTCCCCTTCTCCCTGCGGGCGCTTTGCAGGGACTCAGGGCACGGGTGGGCACCTTTCCCCTCGGAAGCTTCGAACTGCCCGAGCCCCAGCCCCTGGCAGCGCTGCTGCAGGTTAATCACTGCTAATGACAGCGGGTACCTGGCAGCTGCCTCCTGCCAGCGGCTCTTGTCAGCAGGTGAGGAGGGAAGAACCCCCCTGGCAAATGGGACCCCTCGGGCAGCAACTGAGCAACCCCCCCGCAGCTCCGCATTAGTGCGTTTATATAATTTTAAGAGCATTTTTTGATTTTCCCCAAAAAAGGAGGTTAATGTCTATTTATGAAGCGCACACTGCGCTCATTAAAAATCCATGGTGAAACCCATGTGAACAGGAACGGCGGAGACGCGAGGAGCGCTGAGCAAGACGATTGCTGGGCTGCCTCACCTCGGCTCGTCCCGCACAGCAGAGCCTGACAGGTGTGCACACCTGGCCTGTCCCCCGAGCAGGGCACGGCGTGCCCGGGGCTGTGCCAGCGGGCACGGGAGGGCATCACCTGCGGGCCAGCGGGCACTCCCCGAGCCGCGGGGGCTGAGCGCTGCTGAATCCACCTGGCCTCACCTTAAAAAAGGCAGAACTCACGCTGAGAGAAGGGATTTACCAAAGCGGCTCTTGGCACTGGAGCCGGGCATCGCTCCCTTGGCCAAGCGTCATCGCTGGCACCTCCCGACCAGTCCCGGAGGATCCGGCATCCGTCCGTGGGGCATCTCCCCCAAAACCACAGCCCGCAGCCTTCGTTAGCCATCTCTAATTATTTCCAGCCGGCATGGAGCCAGTGACCTTGCATGAGAAAAAAAAACCAAAACCACTTGAGCCTCATTCAAATTCAGCCTTCCACCTCTATTACACGGGAACAGCTCCGGAGATGACAGGCTCTGCACCACGCCTATGCAGCAGTAAAATGCCTGTTTCTGAGCTGTTCACAGCATTTTACTCATCACGTGCTGCTCGCAGGCACTGAGGGAAGCGGCTCTTTAACCCACCCCACAAGTGAAGGATTTTTGCCCAGAGAACATTGTAGCATCCCAGGAGGGAGAATTCTGCACCCTGTGCTGAAAGCAGAGCTGGTGGCAGCGAGCTGGGGCACAGCTCCTCCCCGGACACTCTCCAAGCTGTCCTGGAGCTGGAGGCTCGGCTGCTCCGAGCCACGGTGCCAGCTGGCAGGGCCACGAGACCCTCCGTGTCCAGAAGGATTCTTATGACTTGTGGCATTTGGCCATGTGCCACAAGAACATGGGTCTGGAGCAGCCCGAGGGTCCAGCCAGCCTCATTTCCATCTCCATTAGAGGACAGTAATTCACTTTTATCCAACACATCCTCCACCAAGTCTCAGGGATTCCCTAAACCCGAGCTGTGCCTGGGCGTTGTACGGGGCCCCTCGCAGAGCCCCGTGCCCAGGGCGTGTGTTCAGTGCTGTGTGCCAGCAGTGCCAGGGGCTGGGCTGTCCCTGCTCCAGCCTGTCCCGATGGAAAGACTCGCTGGGTGTTGAGCTGCAGCCTGGAAATCCCATCGGGTATTCTCAAACAGGTAACTGTCCCTGTCCTGCTTCATCCCTCACCTCACCTCAGGTGCCTCCATGGCACCACACCACATCCTCGGTCTCCATCACACAGGAGAGCTCCACAGCTCCCAGCCCTCAGGTGACAAAGAGCAAAGAGCCCCTTCCCAGCACCTCCCCGAACCCAGCCCTGGCCCCCTCCATCCCCTCCAGCCCACCTGGCAGTGCCCACCTGTGCACCCCTGCCCCACAGGTGCCATCCCTGGGCTCTCCTCGTGGGCACCCCCATGGCTGGGGCACTGTGGGGAGCCGTGCCAGGGGTGCTGGGCTGCTGGGCAGGGTGGTCAGTGTGGTCAGGGTGGTCAGCAGAGTGGTCAGTGTGGTCAGTGTGGTCAGCAGGGTGGTCAGTAGGGTGGTCAGTGTGGTCAGCAGGGTGGTCAGTGTGGTCAGCAGGGTGGTCAGGGTGGTCAGCAGGGTCATGGGGGGCAGCCTGGCAGCCCCACCACCCCCTCACCAGCAC
This sequence comes from Sturnus vulgaris, assembly GCF_052056855.1. Taxonomy (NCBI): domain Eukaryota; kingdom Metazoa; phylum Chordata; class Aves; order Passeriformes; family Sturnidae; genus Sturnus; species Sturnus vulgaris. The sequence continues at coordinate 744,482 of NC_142258.1, forward strand.
GGAGCTGGACTGGGCACCACCGAGAAGTGGCACACAGGGGAGGGGATGAGAATCCATCACAGACTCTGACCAGACACAGGAACAGGATGAGCAGCTCCTTAAATACCTGCCCATAATGAGGAGCGAGAAAAAGTGCTCCATCATGGGTGATTGCAATCTCAGGGACATTTGCTTGGCGCTTTTAAAAATTAAAGATAATAACTTTCTAACAGAAACAATCTTGCTGTCACCTTGGGGAAATTCTCTGCTTGGCCTCACTCAGAGGGCTGAGAGGAGCTGGAGGCGGGGGAAGAGCTGGTGCCTGGCCAGGGCAGGCGCTTCCAGCCCGATTTAATGCCTTCACTGAGACCCGGCTCAGCTCAGCAGAGCCAAAACCAGCCACGGACAAAACCATCAGGGGAAAATGGAAACTCAGGAGCAAGGGCAGGCGCTTCCCTGCACCTCACACCCCTGCCAGGCCTGCTGGAAAGGGGAATGGGAAATTGAATCAAAAAATTAAAAACTGGGGATTCTGATAAGGGAAGTAGCAGGGCACACACAACCGGCTGAGGGGATAAGTTAAAATAAATCTGCAACTGAAAGGTCAAGGCAAAACAAGGAGGAATTCTTTCATTGTGTTGGAAGGAGCTTTCCTGAGGTGTAAACCACCACTGGATCATGACAGTGTAACTGTCAGTCACAGAGCAGAAGTGACACATGCTTATTTATTCATCAGATACTTGTGTTCTGTACTTGGAGACAAACAGGCTCCTGTGCTCTGGCAGGAGCTGGGGGGATGCTGAACAGCGACTGCGAAGTGTAAACACAGAATCGGGAGGTCTGGAGAACTTCCTCCCAGGAGCATTCAGAGAACAGGCTGAGAAAGCTTCTGAAGATCTGAAATGGATTTTAATAAACCTTGGCATTCTAGAAGATGGGAGAAACTGGTTTAGTGCCAGCAGTGATGCGATGGGCAATGGCAGGAGCTGTGTCCCCAGCACCGCCCATGGGTTAGCAGAGGTGGGAACAGAGGAGGAGGCAAATGTCAAACAGCCTCGTGGAAAATAGATTTATCAAACTTCATAAATTTCTCTTGATATAGTTACAAATTCAGTTGATAAAGGAAGTCAGTAACATAATACATTTAAGAGTTCCACAGGGCATTTGATTTAGCTCTCCTGAAAAAGTTAAAGACCTGTATTATGCAGAATCAACAGCGTTTTATTAACGGGGCTGGGAGCTCACAGAGACAGTCCCTTCATCCGAGGGATGTTCCTGCACGAGGACAGAGCTGAGCTACGACAACGTCTTTATTGAGAGTATTGAATAAAACATGAAATAATTGGGAGTAAAACAGGGAGATGGCAGAGAAGAGACTGATGGGAACACTGAGGAATGAGGGAGGTGGGTCAGGCAGATTTGGGCAGCTCAGGACCTCGGGCTCATTCAGCCATGGCCATCCCTATCCCCATCCCTATAGCCAGCTCCAAGGATTAGGAGTGAGGAAGTTCCAGTTTGGGGGTGGGAGATGCTGCTCAGTCCCAGAGGATGGGCTGGGAGCCCCACCACTCTGGGGACTCCCTGTGAGGGGCTCAGTGGCCTCAGAGTGCAACCAGGAACATGGACAGACAGCCCACATGGCTACAGGACACCCAGGTACCACAGATCATTTCTTGTGTTCAAGGGGAGCTTGAGGAGCTCAGGAGCTCCTCAGTGGAACCCCTGGCCCAGGGACACCCTCAGGTGCCTCCAGAGTGACCACCCACTCAGCACTGAGCCATGCAGGAACTGCAGCTCAGGTGTAGGAAGGACTGGGCAGGGTCCTGAGGGTCAGCTGGTGGTACCTGCAATGTTGAGTGTAAATCCAGATTTACAGGATCATCCCAAAAGAGCAGCCCTGGAACTCCCCAGGCTCAGCAGGGAGGAACTGTGCTGGCAAAGGCTGTGCTGGAGCTGCTGTGGGGACACTGGAGGGGCCAGGATGGGCCCAAGCTCAGCCAAAGGACAGCTCTGGGACATCAGATGTCTGTGTCCCCCGCAGAACACCCCACATCCCACCCCAGAGGAATGCAGGATGCTGAGCATCCTCTGTGAGGGAGGCAGGCAGAGCAACGCTTGGCCTCCTCCAGAAATGACAGAGCACTTTATTCTGATGAGGGAAATGAAGGAGGAAAGGAAAAGTACCACATCGCCTTAAAATATGGTATTTTGAGCAGCCTTGGCCAAATCCTCCTGCTCCTTCTGCCTGTTTCAGATGCGCATGATGCCATGGAGCCAGTCCCAATCTACACCACGCAGCAGGGAGGACACCGAGCCTCCCCGCATTTAATGATGCTGCATTTAATGATGCTGAATTTAATTAAGTTTGATGAAAACCAAAGTTCTGTTACTTTCTTGAAAGCACCAAGAGCCTAAGCAGCTATTTCTCAACTTCAGCTCTCTCCCCAAAGTGCCGTGTGCTTCCCTCCCTTCCAAACCCACACGGCAGGCACAGAGGGGAGCAAGGGACACTGAAACAGCCACGGGGGACACGCAGTGACCAGCGCTGGTCACACCTGAGCTGGACACACCAGGGGACACCTGCCGAGCATTCACAGATTTTAAAAGCAATAATCAGGATCCAAACGCTGCGGTTCCAGGCAGACAATCGCGGCCCGGCAGTCTGGGAACACCTGCCTGGGCTCCAGCGATTGAGTCAACCGCTAATTTGTGTTTCCCAGTGTGGGTGGCTCTCCATGGGTCTGCGGCGGCTCCATTCAGGATTTATCCGCTCTCGCCGATGGGCTTGTGACGCTCACGTGGTGCGTGGCTCCCACGCAGGCGCTGGGACCGGCAGGGAGGGATGCTCGGAGCCGGGACCGGCAGGGAGGGATGCTCGGATCCAGGACCGGCAGGGAGGGATGCTCGGATCCAGGACCAGCAGGGAAAGATGCTCAGAGCCGGGACGGGCAGGGAAGGATGCTCGGAGCCGGGACGGGCAGGGAAGGATGCTCGGAGCCGGGACCAGCGGGGAAGGATGCTCGGAACCGGGGCTCCCGTCGGGCAGCTCCGCGCTGAGCCCCGAGGGCTCCAAGAGCGATCCCCCCGCGTTACCCGCGTCCAGCCCCCGCTGCCGGCGGAAAGTTCAGGCCTGAGGCGGCTCCCGAGGGGTCGGGAGCTCTGCTCAGTGCTAAAAGCATCGTGTGCATCGCAGGAGAACCGGCCCCTGCGACAGACCGTGCTCGGTGCCGGCACCGGGGATGAAGCCTCTGTCTCCGCTCAAACCCGACACAGCGCACAGAAATCAGCAGGGCCTGCAGCAGGAATCACACAGGACCTGCCGCATGTAACAGGTCCAGGGCTGTGCCCCCAGCGCTGTCCCGGCTCCTCAGCCCCCGCTCCAGCACCGACTCTGAGCCCTGCGCAGCTCGGCTGGGGGAAGTTTTCCCTTCCCGGCACCGCACTGGTTAACACAGCCTGCGAGGCGCCTTCTGCAGAATTCAGGAAGGTGATAAGCAGCCCCAGCACGTTCCCCCAGCACCGTCACAGCCCCGTACGCTCCCCCCGAGCACAGGGACCCTCTCTGCCACCCGCACCCCACGCGGGGGAGACGGAGCCCGAGCCCCGCACGAGGCCCCGGCGGTGCCGCAGGTTCGGACCGAGCCCCGCACGGCTCCCACCCCCATCCCACCCCCATCCCACTCCCGCAGCTCTCAGAGCACCAGCGCGGGGTAAGATGTGGATCAGGGAGTGCTGAGCCCATGCCCTGCTGCTCCCAGCCCCGTGCCCAGCTCAGGGTGCTGGGCTGGGATTCAGCTCTGAGCTCTGCCATGGCACTGCCAAGCCCTTTCCCGAGTGAGCCGTGCCCAGGGCAGCGGGGCCTCTCTGGCTCCTTCCAAAGCAGTGATTGATCACACTGAGGGAAACATAAAACATTGGCAGGGGAAAAAAAAATACAGGTAGCAAACCGAAGAATTTTGGAAATTACTCATGCCTCCAGCGATCCCATCTTTCACATCCCTGGCTCCTGCCTCCTTGGCTCCCTCAGCCCAAGAGGGGAGACAGATTATCTCAAATTATTTATTATGGAATTAGAGCATGATCCAAACCCTCCTTGAATCAATAAGAAAGCTCTGACTGACTTCACCGGGTTTAGGACCGAGCACCAGAGCAGACAGGGTATTTCTGCATCCGTGGCCGTGACTCACCGAGAACTTTCCAACGAGCAGGAGCAGCTCAGCGCCGTGGCTCGCCTGCCCCCAGCACTGGAGGGGTCGCTGCTGGACTGGGGCAGTCTGACACCGCCAGGGCCCCACGGGATGGTGGGGCAGCTTCACCTGAGCACACAGGACACCCACTGCTGCCACCCATTGTAAAAGTTAGAGCCCAGGGTGATGCCACCGGCCATTTTTTACTGCGCAGGTACCAGCACCTGGCTCTGTTAAAGCTCATCTTTAAGCACAGCCTACGGGCGCTCAGAAACACCTCAACCAGCACCTCTGGGGCAAAAGTGCCCCCAAACTGTGGCCTGTGCTGCAGGAGAGCGGCAGCCGCTGGGGCCTCGCCAGGCAGGCACTGCTGCGGGAGGGAAGCAGCGAGGCGAAGCGGCGAGGCCGGGCAGGCAGGAGCTCGCCCGTGGGGCAGCGTCGCTGTGCCCAGCTTGCCCCGCTGTGCCCACCTTGCCCCGCTGTGCCGCTCGGAGAGAAAGGGCTGGCACTGGCGCTGGGGCTCGGTGATGACAGCGCCGGGTGCGGAGAGGTTTCCCCCCGGTGACAGGGAGAGGGGCAGCAGCCGCGGGCCTCTGGCTCACACATTCCGGATCAGGAGAGGGACCTGTGGCCCCTCAGCCCGGAGCTCCCCGGGAGGACACAGCGCATCCGCCGCCGGTCCCCGGCACGGGGGGAGCCGCAGCCCCGCTGCCCCCGGCCCCGCGCCCCGCCAGGAGCAGCCCCCGTGTGGTTCCACCTCGGTGCCACCACGAGTGCCCGGGGAGGAGAGCGGGAGGCGGCACGGGGAGCGGCGGGGCCGCCGGGCCGGGGGATGCTCGGATGACCGGGAGGATGCTCGGATGGCCGGGGGATGCTCGGATGGCCGGGGACCCGGATCTGGGGTGGGGGGTCCCGCGATGCAACCCTTTCCCCCGAAGTTTTGGGGCCGCGGGGGTCGGTACCTTCCAGGCAGCACGTCCTCCAGAGCCCCGAGTGGGTCATCACCTCCTCGTTCTTGCGGCTCGTGTCGTTGTCGCTCATGGACTTAGTCCTGCACACGCCGCGCGAGTAGAGCCAGTAGTCAGTGCCCACGGCGATGGTCATCAGGCTGAAGGCTGCGAAGGCTCCCACCGTGGTGACGAGCATCTGGACGCCTCTGTCACACATCCTCATGCTGCTTCATCCTCCGGCGGCGGCTCGCAGGGGAAGGGCCGGCGCCGCCGCCCGCCGCCCGCCGCCTCATGCCCCCGCGGGCGGCGGAGAGCCGGGCTCCCGCGGCGGCGCGGAGCGGGGCGGCCCGGCCCCGGGGAGCCCGGCACGCATGGCCCGAGCGCAGCCCAGCCCAGCCCAGCCCAGCCCAGCCCGGCCCGGCCCGGCCCGGAGCGGCTCCGCCGTGCGCTCCCGCCGCCTCTCCCGGCGCCTCCCCCGCGCCGCCCGGCCAAGGCAGCGGCGGGGGACGGCGGGGGCGGGGGGCAGCGGGGGGCGGGACCCACGGGGGGCTGCGCCACCGGGACACCGCCCCCCGCCCGCTCCCAGCACCGGCCGGCGGCGGGGACAGCGACCGGCACCGGGGGGACGGGGACCGGCACCGGGGGGACCGGGACCGGCACGGGAAACCCACCCCGGGGTGCCGGGACTGGGCGGGGAGCGGGATGGGCACTGCCCCAGGAACCCCAGCCCGGGATGCTGGGGTCGGGACTGCCCCGGGAGATCGAGAGAGGGACCCTACAAAAATACCGGGATTGGGCGGGGGGACCCCATCGCTGGGTGCCGGGACTGAGCGGGGACCGGGGGACCGAGACCGTGACCGCCCCGGGGATCATCCCCCGGCATTCTGGGACCGGACCGGGACTGTCTTGGGACATGGAGCGGGTGGAAGTCCCCTCGAAGTGCCAGCATCTCCCCAGGGACAGTGACCCACCCGCAGCAGCCCCCGGCATGGCGCCGCTCGGTTCCGATTCCTCCCAGCTCAGTCTGCTCGGTGCCTGAGCACCGGAACCGGGCACCGGCTGGCATCTGGGACGAGGGGCTGGGAGCCACACAGCCGCAGAGCGGACCCCAGGGAGGGCACAGCACTGCCCACGCTGACACGGAGCTGTCCCTGCCCCGGCAGTATCGGTGTTCATCCCTTGTACCCACAAGCCACTCCTGCAGCATTCCCAGCGTTTACCCCCCTGCCCTCTCCCCCCTCTCCGCTGTCTCCTCAGCTCCCTGAAACATCCCTCAGCCGGCTGGATGAGCCCATGACTCATGCGACCTTTGCAACAAGCCTGGAATACACTTACCTCTGGAATTCACGGTCCTGTAAGGGCCACGGTGAGACGGGAAAGAGAATGATTTACACGATGGCGTGTGCTTCCCCAGCCCTCATCTGTATGCACTCACATGGAAATACTAGTTATTTACTCCAGAAAGGCAAACAGAGAATTATGAAGGAACTGAGAAATTAAGAATGCGAAAATTAAGTGGCTCCTCAGCCTGAATTCACCGTTTGTGCTGCTCCCCAGGCAGGGCACGCTGATTGCTGCCCCGCTGGCTGCTGGCTGTGGATCACCCTGGATCATTCCCTGCTTCCCCACGGGCCCTGTGCCTGGTTCCCAGCTCAGGCTGGAGGCGGTGCAGCTCTGCCCAGGCTCTCTGGGCTCACAGCACCAGCTCCTGCTTCCCAGCGTTCCCATCTGGAGAGTGGCACTGCTCGGAGAGCTGGGAGGGGACACAGCCCTCTGAGGAGTGTGGGGATGGGGACACGGGCTGGGGTCAGCAGCACCCACCCACCCACTCACCCTGCACCACAGGGGCTCTTCCTGTGCTTTTTTTGAGGAGGGGTTTTCGTTTCTCAGTTTGGGGGAGAGTTGCTGGCAGGGGCACGTGATGGTTCCAGGTCACACCTTGATGTCACAGACTGGACACCAGGATGAGCCCTGGGCCGCACTGGGATGCTGAATCACAGAACCCCGGAATGGTTTGGGCTGGAATGAATCTTAAAGCTCATCCAGTGCCACCCCTGCCATGACAGGAACACCTCCCACTGTCCCAGGCTGCTCCAGCCCCATCCAGCCTGGCCTTGGGCACTGCCAGGGATCCAGGGGCAGCCTCAGCTCCTCTGGGCACCCTGTGCCAGGGCCTGCCCACCCTGCCAGGGAAGAACTCCTTCCCCATATCCAATATAAATCTCTCCTCTGTTAAATCAAAACCGTTCCCTCTTATCCTGTCACTCTGTAAAAAGTTGCTCTTCATGCTTTTCCTAAGCCCCCGGTCCTGAGCAATCCCGTGGGCTCCATGAAGGTGGCTCAGGGAAAGGCCAAGTTTCAGTGGGACATCTGCCTCGTGCTGCCACCCCCGCCACCCCTGTCCTTCCCCCCTGGCTGTCACCACGCGTGGGGCAGCGCCTGACGCCAGCGCCCTGCCCGGCCCCCGGCCTGCGCAGAGGCAGCAAAGATATCTCCCACCCACAGCTGAGGGGCTGCAAATTGCCTTGTGAGTGGGGGATTTTGCAGCCTTAATTGTGTTATTTTAACACAGCGTGTGTAGGTGTGAGCAGAGTGCACATGTACCGTTTCCTAGGCTTTGAACAAAGCGAGCTCCAACAGAAGCAAAGTCCGTGTCAGATCGTGTTGGCCCCTGTGGGGCTGGAGGTGGGGACACCCCTGCACCCCTCTCATTGCTCCATCAATGGAGTGGCAGCTCCAGGAGCCAGCTCAGAGCTCTGGCCTTCCCAGGGGTTCACTAAGGTTTGGGACTAATGAGAATTTGGTGACCTTGGTGTCCTGTTCAAACTGCAGGGTCACAGCCTGGCAGCCTGACCAGGGCAGCCAGGGCTCCTCCAGCCCCAGCCCCAGCCCCAGCCCCAGCTCCATCACCTCCTCCTGTTCCCTGCCTTGTCCATCGTCATCTTCCTGCTCCTGGACCTGGACCCTACTGCGCTGGGCAAAGTAGAAACGAATAACAAAATCCAGCCCACGCTGCAAAGATTGTACAACTCTTGCAAGAAAAATGCTGTCCTTGCAGGCAAAAAAATGTCCTAACCTGAGATCTGTTAGGCTTTGTCCTCCCAAATCCAGCGATGAAAGCTCTGCTGCATTTAAATTGGCAAAGTGACAGTGACAGGAAGTAAGTAGTCAGAAATAATCCCTAGCTGGATTAGGTTTTTCCTTGAAGGAAGAGAGGCTGATACAAGGCGAGTTTGGGTCATTAGCGATGCAGGGAGATGCTCCAGCCCTGCCTTGTCTTCACTTCATTCTCTGCTCCCGGGGGCTGAGAGGGGATAAGGACTCCAGAGCCTTCGGCACATGTGTTCATCCTTCCCCACTCCTACGAGGGGATTATTTATATCTGCACACACTTTGGGAGTGCTGGCTGCAATCCACTGGCTCCAGCAGGACTCCAGTGGTGAGGCTGGTGTGTCCCTGTGTGCTGTGCCGGGGGGTGACAGCAATGCCACCCGTGCCCATGGCACGAGCTGGCTGGCTTGGTGCAAGCTTGGTGCAATTCCCCACCAGCCCTGCTCTCCCTGCTGGATTTCCGACAGTTGAGTAGCAATAAAAATAGCAGGGGAGGAACAGAAATCCATTCTGATTAAGCCTCTTTATTCTGAGCGATGCTGGGGGAGCAGGGGTGGCTCTGTGTGGGCCAGCACCACCCATCCTCCAGGGCCCAGGCCACCACTCTGGCAGCAGCTGCGTGCCCACATCCAGGCTGCTTTGCCCACATTTGTGATGTTCCTCAGCGTTTTTTCCCCTCTGCACTGGCATTTGGGCCCCCTGAGAGGAGTGGGGGGTCAGTCTCTTCTCCCAGGGAACAAGGGACAGGACAAGGGGAAACAGCCTCGATTTGCACCAGGGGAGGCTTAAATTGGATATTAGGGAAAATTTCTTCACTGAAAGGGCTGCCAAGTGGTAGAGCCCCCACAGGTGGAGGGATTTAAAAGCTGTGTGGTTTGTGGGTTAGACCACAAGGCCTTGGCAGTGCTGGAGGAACACTTGAACACGATGGTCTTGGAGAGCATTTCCAACCCGAATGATTCCATGATCCTTTGATTCCCTGAGCAGACAAAACCAGCAGAGGAGATGGAAAGGGATGGCACAGGACAGTGGCAGTGCCCCAGGGCTCCCACAGCTGTTCCATGGGCAGCACCTCCCCATCTTCCTGATCCTGGGCTGTGTGAGGGAAGCCCAGAGAATCCCTGCCCCAAGGTCAGACAAGGACCAGCCTGTCCATGGAGTGTCTGCATGGCATGGGTGGAAGGATGGATGGACAAAGGCATCTGTGGGCAGTGGTAGCCCAGAAGCAATAAAAGAACAAATAGCAGAAGATTAAACCCATTCTGTAGTCAGGTCCAGCTGGACCACGCTGAGCCACGAGGAAAGGTTCACTGCTGCTCCAGCCTGCCACAATTTAATTGATTTGATTTAAATCCTTTGAAGAAGAAGTGGATAAGGAATAATGAGGCAAACAGGATTGTAATGCAAATGAAAGAGATGAAAGATGGCTTCGGGGAGACGCTCTTGAAGGTCAGCGCCCAATGCAGAGCAGCTCCTGGTCACTCAGCCCAGCGTTAATGAGGCTGCGTTCCCTGGATGCTTTGATGGATGGATCAGGAGGCAAGCACCAGGATGTCTGGCCTTTAATCCCCTTGCTGGGGGCAGATGATCGCTCCCAGCGAGGGGAGGGGCTCACCTGGCTGTGACAGGGACAGCTCCTGCTGCCCGTGTCACGCTGGGTGAGCACACTTCCTAATCGGGTTTTTCCAGATACTCCAATGGAGGCTCTAACTTCAGAATTAATTAACTTCACTATCAAAAGCTGAGTCATTTGTCACAATGGTTTTGTCATTAGCTCCCATAATTAAGGAAAGTGTCACAAAACCAAATGTTTCACTTACACAAGCCAGGAGAGGCGAAGCTCAGGAGCGTTTCCAACATGGAATGGGAATGGGCACAGTAGTGAGCCTGGGGCTCAACCAGGCACCCCAAACCCCTGGGCCGGGCTGGGGGCTGAGGGAAGAGGCAGGGGCTGGGCTCGGGGAGGGGAGGGGGCACCCCCAGGGCTGCCCACCCGAGGAGATGCCAGGGTGTGCCAGCAGGGCTGGCTGGGCCGGGCAGTTTCCCCATCCCCAGGTGAATTGAGGCGTTCCTGGTGACCACACGGGCTGGGAGAGACGAGGGCATTTTACTGAAAGCTCAGCTGACAGCCCCGAGGACAGGAGGAGAAGCCCTCCCAACACAGCCGCCCTGTTCCACACCCGCCCAAAAGCAGAGTTCTGAGATGGGCAGAGGCAGGGACTGATGTGCCCTCGGCCAGGAGCCCCCAGAGCCCCTGCAGGGCTGGGGGATCCCAGAGGGTCCCGACCCCCCTGCCCAGTGCTCACCAGTGCAGCCACCCCGTGCCCACAGCCCTGCACCAGTGCCAGACCGGGGCTGGGGGGAAAAGCCTCTCCCGCAGCTCTCAGTAACTCGCTAATGAGCAATTAACTGATGACACAAAGCACGTGCCCCCCTCCCCTTCCCAGTGCACCTTTGGGTGCAGCTGCTCCTCTCTGGGACCAGCCCCAGTCACTGAGAATCCCCAGCTGTGCAGCTTTTTATCCAAATCCCTGAAGTTTCCCAGCATTTCCTGCTGTGCCAGGACGTGGTGGGGCCCCCCCAGGACCGCCCCCCGACCATGCCCAGCCCCCGGCTCACCCCCAGAGTCTCGTGGGCAAAGGATGCCAAGATCTCAGGGTTTCTTTAAAATTAAATATTTTATTTTTTCATACATGCAGCAAATTGAATCAAGAGTATATGCCCATCTAAAAGGAGGTCTTCATGAGAACTGTTTGACAACACACAGCAGGTAGTCTAGGATGTAGAAAAGTCATCAAATACTTGCAGGTGAAATCAAATTCACAAACACAAACTGTTCAACAATAAACATTTTCTTTTTTTTTTTTTCTTTTTTTTTTTTTTCTTTTTCTTTCCCTCCTTGTTTTAATTGCCACTTGGAATGAGATCAGAAATAAACAGCTCAGGTGACACTTCCATGCATGGAGCCAGAGGCGTGTGCCCAGGCAGCCTCACCTGCTCCTGCCCAGCAGAGCAGCCACAGCACCTGGCTCACAGTGTGAGCAGGCTGCACCCTCCAGGTGCAATCCCAGCCCTTGGGAACTGCAGGATCCTCGTGTCCTGTGCCCAAATCCCCTTGGCTCCTCCCTGGGGTTCCAGCTCTGGGACTCACAACCACCAGAGCACAGCGACTGCCCTGTGCCCACTCATCTTCCATCTGTCTACATGGCTTGGCCACTGCACAAGCTCACATTTATTTATTAAATGGATTAAATCGATCCATAGCTCCCCTGGTGATGGGTCTCATCGGGAGAAGCTGCTCAGAGCCCCAGCCAGGCACAGCAGCAGCTCCCAGCCATGATCGAGTGCAGCCACACTGGGAGCAGGGCAGGCTCTGGAGCTGCCCCAGAGCAGCAGCCAAGGGCTCAGCACAGCCCCAGGGGGACCCGTCTGATCCACCCTGTCCCGGGGGAAAGCAGCTGAGAGCCTGAACCCACTTACCTGTAGCACTGGGATGCAATCCAGCCTGGACAAAGCCAGGATGTGCAATCCTGAGCATGTCCTGCCTCCTCAGCCCCTCCTCTGCCCTTCCCCAGGCTCTGGGTCCCCCTCTCAGGACCCCACTGCCAGTCCCACTGCATCCAGGTGGGACACCAGACTGAGGCCCCCCCTTCCCCTGCATCCCCAGCAGCTCCAGGTATGCTCTGGGTACGGATTTCCTCCACACATCTGTGGAGCACCTGGGGGCTGGGGACCAGGGCTCTGCTGAGACTCTCAGCTCTGAGTATCCTCCATAAGCTCTGCTTTCCCCATCCAACAGTGCCGATTAAATCATCATAAATGACACAAACAGTGACTCAACCCCTGTCACTCTGCCCTTCCTTGGAGGAGTCCACACAGATCTGAGGGTCTGTGCAGGGCCAGGCACATCCCACTGTACATTCCTCCCAGAACAAACAGGTCATCTGGAAATAAACCTTGGAATGAGAGTTTGGCAAGCAGCAGAGTGAACAGCGTCAGGGACACTCAAGGTGTGAGTCCTGAGAAGAGCACCTGGCCTTTGCCAAGCTCGCCCTGGAGCGTGGATCTCAACCCCAAAGCTGCCTGGAGCCACATCCCAGCTTCCCTGCAGGTCCCCTCCAAGGTTTGCTCAGGGTCTGCTCCATGCACGGGTGTCACCCCACCACAGACACAGAATCCCGATCAGCAGGGATGTGACTCCCCCCGCAGCAGCTCCTGCACTGTGCCCACGGCCCCGGGGTGCCCCTCAGCCCCGGAGACCTTCCAGCAGCATCCTGGGAGCGCCTTCAGAGCCAAAGGGATGGAAATTAAAAACATTCACCACCGAAGTAACAGAAATTCTGCAGTTACAGGTTGGCAGGTGACAGTGACGCACGCGCTCTGCAGGGGATGGAGCGATGTCCTCGGGATGTGCCGGGCTCGGGGGAGCCCCCAGCAGCCACCACCCCCCTTCCCTGGGCACGGCCTGGTGCAGAGCCCCTCGGAAACCCCCTCCTGGATCTGGCACAATTTGCAGTTTTTTCTGGGTTTGGTTTGGGCTCCTCCAAACTCAGCCCTCGCCCCTGCAGGCACAGGACAGTGCCCATGGGTGACAGGGGGGGGACGCTCACCCAGCCCCCAGTACTGGGACAGCGCCTTAGCTGCTGGCAGCCTTTAGTTCTCAAAGGAATCATTAAAATAAGCAAATAATTTATGTTTATAAAAGATCTACAAACTAGAATTTCCTCTGTAGAATTCCTCGTGATGGATAAACCCCCACCCATTTCCCTGGGGCCGGGAGGAATGGCTGCATCCAGCAGAACCAGTGCTGGCTCAGAAAACACACCCGGGGTCCTGCAAGCCAGCCAGACTGGGCTGTGACAGAGCAGGGGGACAGGGGCTGGGGGATGCTCACCTGGGGGGATGTTCAGCCTCTGGGAACACAAAAATCAGCCAGGGTCACTGGCCGGCCAGCAACGGGCAGTGCCTGTCCCCTCCTGCCTGCTCCTGTCCCCTCCTGCCTGCTCCTGCTTTCCTCTCCCTGTTCCTGCCCTTCTTTCCCTGCTCCTGCCCCCCTCCTGCCTGCTGTCCTCTCCTGCCTGCTCCTGCCCTCACCTGTCCATCCTCATCTTCTCCTTCCTCCCTCCTGCCTGTTCCTGCCTGCCCCCGCCCTCCCTCTGCCTCACAAACAGCTGCTGGAATTGTCTCTTCTCATTCAGAATAATTTTTTTTTAATGATGCAGAAGGTCCTGGATTACTGACTAAAACCCCCAGGAATTTGGTGGAAATCAGGGAAATCAAGATGTCTGTGAAATCCATGGGTTTGGAATCTGGAAGAGAATAGCAGAGGGTGGAAAGTAGAAAAGTTTCCGTTATAAATAGCCCTCAGTGCAGCCCTTTAGTCTTGGGCGTGTTTTCAGTTGGTAAACTGTAAACCAGGAATATAAATGTGTTTTGTTTTGGCAGAATATTAATATCCTTTACAGAGCTGTTACATCTCGACAGTGTCTGTGAAAGATTTATGCGAGTGCTGACAGAGCGTATCAAAACTGCAAACTGTTCCAGATGTTACAAAAAAAAACCCCCACCTTTCACTTAGAAAAAGGTTTGCTCTGGTGTACAAGAACTGGCATGGGAGTGGTTTGGAGTCGCAACGCCCGAGCGCGGGGAAGGCGGATGGGGACGGGGGAACGCCCCGACCCTATGGACAATGCATTGGAAAATAGAGGTCTAGAAGCAGATTTTTCCACACTGATCAAATATATCCATGTCTTGAACAAAAGGCTCCTCTAAGACAAGCTCACACTCATCGCAAGCTTCAGCACAACGCTTTAAGCGATCAACCATGCTTAGCATTCCACAGCAACGCTTTGGGAGTAGCTGGCTCACTGGGATCTCAGCATCCCACTGCAAAAATTACAGAGACCGTAGCAATTTGGTATATTTCTGTTTAAAAACTCTATTAGTCACCACCAACTATAGTTCCTAGAAGTATCACTGACCGGTAACTGGCACCCCGGGCTAGGGAAACCAAGCTAGCGAGTGGCACGGACATGGAGAGGCTCCGAGGAGAAGCGGCCGGCGAGTTTGGCGGGAGGGGATGTGTGTCTGCACTGCTAATCCCGGAAGACTATGTCCTATGTACAGGGCCAGCTGGCGTGCGACAGCGAGGACGGGGCTGCGCCGCGACTACACGTTAATGACAAACTCGGGGTTGGTGTAGGAGAATCCAGCAAACTCGTTCTGGTCCAAGTTCATGATGAAGAGTTTGTCCGTGGGCGTCAGCTCCACCGGCTGCCGGGTGAACTCTTTGTCGAAGTTGGAAGTGTCGCGTTTGTCTTTCTGTTAAATGGAAAGCACAGAGTTAAACTGGGGAAGGAGCGGAGAGGTGACAGCACCCAGGGTGGTGGCAGCACCTGAGAGGTGACAGCACCCAGGGTGGTGGCAGCACCCAAGGGCGGGGCTGGGGGAGCTGTGCTGTCCCCACTGTCCCCAAGGCAGTGACGCTGTCCCAGCACTCCACGCCGCTCTCTCAAGCTGCCACCGACAGGAACTCCCAGCCCTGTACAACAGAAGCAGCCCCACAGCAGCAGCGAGAAGAGAAGAACAGTTTAACGCTCCCGAAACACACGAGCAGGACACAGAGGGACAGGTGAGAGCTGGGTGTGCTGGAGGGAACAGCTCTGCTCTCCTGCTCGCTGTGGGACACAGCACGGAGCAGTTCTCAGCATGCAGAGCCCTCACTGCAACCAGAGCTCGGCACTGCACGGGAGGAAGGAGCCTGGAGGAAGCAACATGCCTCGAAATGGCAGCAACAGTCATTACCGTGTCAAAATTTGCACAAAATAATCAGCTGCAAGAGCTCTTTCTGCTGGAAGCTTGATTTTTTGAATGATGCCGTGATATGGTGTGAACCAACACTGGTTCATTGATGGAGGATGTGATTTGCTCCGGGGTTGTACAGACAAAACACACAGCACTTCAAAACCTCTGAGAAGGAAAATTCCACGTATGTAACATTTTCTCCTCGCAATTTCTTAAGAACAACTTTGCAGCTACACCCAAGCCAAAGAAGGGAAAAAAAAGGACGTTAGTGTCAGGATTAGCACAGGGAACCTGAGATCAGCACTGCAGAGCCAGAGCTGGCAATGCGTGGGCTGCTCCTCCAAACCCTGCAGATCAGACAGCCCCGGCTCAGGGCTCAGGGCTGCCCTGCTCTGGGAGGTGTCAGAGCTGTGCCTGGAGGGGTGGCTGAAGGTACAGCACAAGCACCCAGGTCCTTCATCCACGCCACTGGCAGGGGAGGGACATTGGCAGCCGGGAACTGGCTCTGCTCTGCCTCATTACAAAACTTCTCCATCCCTTCTTCCAGGTCCCTGTGCAGGAGAGACCCCAGCTCCCTGCTGGAGGTGATCTGCCCCTGCCGTGACACAGGGAGGACCCTGTCACAAATCTGACGCCTTGTATTGCACCTGTATTTGCTCTCCATTTTCCCAGACTTTGCCTTTGAAGTGTTGCCCCCACCATGCCAGGTCCTGGCTGTGCTCTGCTGCACCTGCATTTCCAACCCTGGATTCATCTGCCAGCTTGAGCTGAGGACAGTAACTGTGGGGATCCTGCAGGTCCTGCACCCCAGCCCACCCCCCGTGGCTGTCCTGGTGAAGGACCTGGCAGCAGAGATGCTCTGTCCTGCCTGCAGCCCCTCCTGGCCCAACGGGACACTGGGGAACCTTCGTGCCTCAAGCAGGAGCATGGCCAGGACACAGAGCCAGGTCCTCCTGGCAGCCTGGACAGGCCAGGAGCACCTCACTGCAGCTGGACTGAGCCCTGGGACATGAGCCAGAAATGCATCAGGACCTCCAGAGACGCTTGGAGATTCCATAGGAGACATCTCACAGGATGGCTTCAGCCTTGGGGAGAAAGATCAGGAAAAGCCAAGGATGATGGAGAAGACACGAGGTGAGAAGAACAACAGGTCTGGATGGAACTGAAGGCTCCAAGGGAGGAAAGGCAGGAGAAGAGCCAGGGTGTGGCTGTGCTGTCAGGCCTTGAGCACTCGGCCATGCTCTGCAGGGCACTGGAATCTGCAGCTCCCAGCACCAGAGTCCCTCCAGGGCTCCTCTCTCCAGCAGAGAAGGACGAAGATGTGGATTTGGGGGCACAGAGCAGGAGCAGGGAAGGGCAGACAGGGTGAAGGGGTCACCTTCAGGTGCAGAGTTCTGCAGGTGAAGCAGGGTGAAGCAGTTGGAATGTGAGGACAAGCCCACCTCGGTGGCAGCAGGGTCCCCCCAGGGACGAGGGCTGGCTGGTCCTGGCAGAGTGGCCGTGGCTGTGCTTGGGGTCTCTCTGTGAAAAGTGGTCCAGGGCTCCTGAAGGCCACATCCATCCAAACCAACGTGGGCCACGACAGCACTGTCCTGGCAGCCAGGAGCTCCTCCTGAGCAGGAATGCAGTGGGATGCTGCAAAGGGGAATCACACATCCACATGTGACCGGTGTCACAATTGCCACCGTGGTCCCCAGCCCTCGGGAGCGCTCAGCCTGGAGTGGGAAAAGTGTCCTGCTGCTGCTTTTTGGCAGCAGAAAGCCCTGGGAGAGGCTGTGATGTGCCCGGGAGGGGGCTCAGGACAGCCCGATCCCCTGCCCTGCCCTCTCCAGCAGCCCCCACTCCTGGGGGCCCTGGCTGGGAGCTGAGCACGGCACAGGGAGGGTCGCTGGTGCCTTACCTCGAATTGTGCCCGAACTGGAGGCAATCCGGCCTCTGCCGGGATGAGGAACGATGTGGGAGCAGGCAGGGAACGGCCGCGTGGATCTCACCGAGAGAGGGGAGCGCAGGGGACACTCAGGGCTGGGAGAGCCTCCAGCAGCGGGAGAAGCGACTCTGGGAGGTGACGAGGAGCACAGCGAGGAGCACAGAGGGATGGCAGCGTGGTGGCACGGCGGGGTGGTGGCACAGCACGGTGGTGACACTGGGTGGTGGTGGCACGGTGTCCCACTGCCCGTGGCCCTGTGCTCCAGGTACAGCTGGCCCAGGGCAGCATTTCTGCCTGGCCCCCAGGGATGGGGGATCCTCGCTGACCTCTGCCAAGGAGCCCCTTCCCCTGGCACAGCTCCAGGGCTGCCGGGGGGGAGGACACCGGGATCAGCTCCCGCTGATGTTTGGAACCTCTCAGAACAACCCTGCAGTGTCCAGAGCTCGGCAGAAGCGGATCCCCAAAGGCAGGAGAGAGGTGAACAGAAGCTGTAATCCCTCTAGAGCTGTAAGAGCTGGGCTGGATGAGGATGGATGAGTCAGTGGCTCCGGGCTCTGCAGTCTCGGGGCTGGAGGTGATGCTGCAGTCAAGGCTCTGCCCAAGGCGCTGCAGGAGATCCTCGAGCAGCTCCCGTGTCCTCCCCTCGGGCTGTGTCCTTCCTCCCGGGCGCATCCTCACAAATTCCTTCCCTGCCCGTGCTGGGGCAATCACTCTCTCCTGGATGATGCTTCCAGTACATCCCACCTCGGATTTTTGGGATAAACACAGAGGAAGAAGGAGCCAGCATCCCCCAGCAGCCAGGGCGGCTCCCAGCCCCAGCTGCTGCAAGGAATCACCTGGCTGAGCTGCACAAACCCATTATTGCCAAACACATGCAGGTTTCTGGGCTGTGTTTTCTCACTTTTTATTTTATAATCAGTATCAGGAAAAAAATAAATTGGCACATTACAAATCAAGCAGATTGATACAGTGACAGCCCACGAACATCTGCAGGGGTATAAAAGGAAGCAGGGTGATTGTTGTCCTTTCACGAGAAATTCAGCCTTCCTGAAATGTTTCCTTTGATGCCAGAAACAAAACTGGGGCCATTTAAATATCCAGGGGCAATTTTTAAGGTTAGAAGTATCCACTGAAACAAGTGTCCTTGCACGCTTCCTATCAGAATTCCCAATACTGCTCCGAGTGAAATATCTCCCGTTTGGGTCAATACCACTTTTGACACATTTAAAGCACAGGTAACAAACTCCATCAATGGCTTTGGCATTTGAAAAGAAGAAAAAGCTTCACTAGGGAATGGATGTTGCTGTTTACTAGGGTGACCACAGATTCCAAATTTCCCATTTACCGCTGGATGTTTGCTTTGATTTTAAAAACCTGCTACTTAGAAACTGCACAATCAGGAGAAATCTTTGCCAATGGCAACTCTGCCTTCCCAAATAATTTATCCCACTGCTGGGGACCCAGCACTGGGAACAAGCCATCCCAAAATGTCTGTGCAGGGAAGGGGAGCTGTGCTGGGGCTGGACACACAGCAGGGCAGCCAAAAAAAAGGAGCCAGAACCAACAACTTGGCTCTGCAGAACTTTGGGGAGGAGACAGACTCCAGGGAATGGTTTCATTAAAAACACTTACTTGCCACCAAGGCTAAGAAGGAGAAATATTAAATTTTCATGATTATATTAAAACACTAGAAAAAAGAAAGAGCAGGAATTAAAGTACATGATGAAGGGATTTCTCCCAGTTGTCACCATGTCTCTGTTTCCATTCTGTCACCCACTGAGCCGTTCCCATTTTCTACAAACAAAACGTTACAAAAGCCCGTTTGCAGCATTTCTCGCACATCACTCCCCTCCAGTGACACCCCAAATAACAGGAAGACACTTGAAATATGGTCACTCTAGCAAGGAACTAAAGACAACCCATGGATGCAGGTTTTGCAATGGAATGTGTCACCACAACAGCAGCTGGAGCCGGATGACAGATGCAAGGATGAGATCTGCACAGCAGCTTAGCTCTTGGCTTGAGGCTTAAAAAACTCAGAGTTAACAAAGGAAAATCCTTCGAATTCTGACTGGTCAATGTTCCCGACGACTTCCTGGTCGGGAGGAGTTAGCACGGGTGGGTGGCGAGTGAAAAACCGGTCGAAGTTTTCAGCATTGCGTCCACACTATGAGAGGGGAGAAAAGAACCGTGGTGGGTGGGGCAGGAAGCGTGGGATGGGGCACAAAACACACTGGGCTAGTCAGCAGGGCATGGCAGGGCATGGCAGGGCATGGCAGGGCATGGCAGGGCATGGCAGGGCATGGCACAGCATGGCACAGCATGGCAGGGCACGTTGTATTGCACTGTTTGTTCCCGAAGTTGCCCTGCTCATGGTTTCACGTTGCAATGTTATATTTATATATTGCACTGAGGAAATGGTTTGCCCTGTGTCTCCCCGGGCCTTGTGAAGTTGTTTCAGCTCTCCCTCGGCCCCTCCCTGTCCTTGGTGTCCCGTTGCTCACGGGTCTGTTCCTCCCCTTTCCCTGAGGTTAAAAGTGCCTGCCATCTTCCCCCTGTCTCTCCTTTCACCACATGGACAGAATAAATTGTGGATCACCTTCCCACGGGAGAAAAGAGCCTTCTTTGGGTTTTGCCTTTGTCTGTGAGGATTTCTCACCCCTCTCTGGTCCGGAGAGGAAAAAGGGATTTGTCCTCAGCTGGTGCCCAACGTGGGTCACCAACAGAGGTAAATCTCATTTTCCTCTCTGGTCCCGAGCTAGCTGGAGGACTGGAGAGGAAAAAAGGATTTTTTTCTCCACAGCCACGCCCTGCTCACTAACCCAGTGTGTTTTATACCTCACTTCAACGAGGCCCAACAGTAGCTTAAAGCCTTTTTAAAGTGAGTTAAATCAGGGCACCAACTGTGAGGTTAGACCCCCTGGGTGCTCTTAGGCACCCAACTCGTTGGGTTGTTTGTCTTCAAAGAGCCAAGCAGCTCACAGATGCCATAAAGTTATTTATTGCAGAAGCACATCAGTCTCAAAGGCAAAAACAAAGCAAACCAATGGCAAAAACCAAAGGCAAAATGGACCAGGATCTCCCCTAATGCACGTTCTTTTATAGAAACTTCCCAACAAGTTAAGACACAAATTCAAACCACAGCTCCTTAACCTGTTAGATTTCTGATTTCTTAGCACACCAGGCTATGTATAAACTACAATCATGGCCTGTCTTGTTCTAACTGAAAAATGTAAGCAATATTCTTACTATAAGTCTATTATTCTAACTCTGATACCAGGTTCTTGGAGCCTCCACAGAAACACCAGTATCCAGGACTGTGTTTTTCAACCTTCACTAGAACTTGTACTACTCCTCTGGTATCCAAGACCTTTACTCACTAAAAGCACTTAAAACTTATTCTACTTACTTGCTTGCTTATACTGAAACTTAAACTTACACCTCTACTTTATGTGTGAGTGGCTTAACATCCTTCAATCCATCCAAAGGCTTTAATTCAATCCCTGCACTCTGATTTCTCTCTGAAAAATTCTGACTTAGTGACTCCCAACAGCCTGGGGCTGGCAAACCCTGGCCGTGCCACAGAGCAATGGGATGGGTTGTGATGGTTCCTGCCCACACACACCTGGTACCTGCTCCAGGGCACTGCCCACCTGGGCATCCCCCCCTCTCCCCAGAGCAGGAGGTTTCCATCATGTCTGCACTGCTCAGAGGTTTCCTCCTGCCACAATTTTTCCTGGGCATTTAACTTGCATTTGTTAAGTAAACAGATCTGCATTTTTAATAAACATCAGACTAAATATAATAAAATATTAATGATAGATACACACAGAAGTCAATGTTTCCCAGCTCCTTCCTCAGCTCAGAGGTTTCAGGGGAGACAGCAGGGATATCCATCAGACATCCATGGGCTGCTCCTTTGGCAGGTTTGTAGCTCCTCACAGCACCAGGTGAGACACTTGCTCTCCTCAACCCTCGACACCGAGCTCAAGGGCCAATGTTTGAGGGGATTTAACTGCAGCTCCAGCCCCTCAGCGTGGCACCCTGGCATTGGTAAAGCCACATCTTTACATTCCTAGTCTGGCTTGGTTAAACTTCTGCTCCCTGACCTCCTGCCCATGCCCAGCCCTGCTCCCCTGTCCTGGGCAGGGCATCCCCAGCTCTGGGGAGGATGTTTGAGATGTTTGACAAGTGAGCCCCAGCCCAACACCTCCCCCAGACCACCCCATTAACATCAGAGCAGCAATTAAATCCTGCAGAGGAGAGCTGCCAGCCCCACGGAGCCCAGGGGCCAAAGGCAGGGCAGGAGCAGCCAGGCTGGGCTGGCAGGGCCACTGGGGTGGCACAGACTGGGGACAGCATCCCTGGCAAAGCTGCAATGTGCTCTGGCTCATCCAGGCAGTGCCACCCTTGGCAGGGCTCACCTGCAGCTCCCAAAAAACCCCCAGAGCCCCCAGCCCCGTTCTCATCCCCTCTGAGCTCCAGGAGATCTCAGTGCAGACACCCAGGGCAGCCCAGCAGTGTCTGACAGCACTGCCTGCCTCTTGGCTAGGAAGAAATGTGCTCAGGAAAAAAAAATAATTAAAAAAAAAATCAAACCAGCAACCCCCTCAGAAAGACTGGAAAATTAATCCTGATGAGAGGCTGCCAGTTATTGGAATAGGAAGAACAAATATATTTTAATATGCATATTGGCAAGCAAGGATTTCTCACTATCAAGCAATGAGGTAAGAATATGTGGATGGAAAATCTGAAAAGTTGCATCTATCCATGGTATTTCCTGCCCTGCTGTGTGGAATTTATAGACTTTCTGTTTGGATGCAGACAAAATGGATGGGTAAAATCAATACTTTCAAGCTGAAAAGTGTCTCTGAGTTTACAGAAGGCACCTCCCAGCCCTACCCTGAGGTCTGGAGGAGCTGAGTTCCAGGCTCCAGGTTTGGCTGAGGGAGAGCAGGGAGGATCCTGTCACTGTCTGCACCAGCACCTTCCTTACAGCTTCCCAAATTTAAGTTCCTGGTTAATGGACACAGATGCCATATGGATTTTTTACGTTTATCTAAAGCCATCTAGTGAAGAATTGTCCTCATTTTAGTCTGATATGAATGTACAGGCATCCCTCCATCCTGACTGGAGAAAGGGGGAGGGTGGCAATTTATCTCACATAAATCCTGGTGTGTCCTGTCCAATATTTATAGCCAGCACAGAATGGCTTTTCTCCCTGAGCTGCAGAAATAAACCTGTCAGCTCCAAAGATGGCCTTGGATTTAATCACCTCCCTGCTTGATTTCCAATAGAGACAAAAGGCACAATAAAATATTTTCCATTGATCCCTGGGATGCAATCAAGGGCCATAAGAAACCCAGGATGCTGCTGCCCCCCACCCTGGCTCCCAGGGCCAGGGGAGGTGCTGGGCACCCTCAATTTCCCAGGGTTTTGTCCCAGACCAGTGGCACAGCCACAGTCCCACCTTGCAGGCATCTCCTGGGCAAGTCTGACCTTCCTGGGGCTGCCCTGGGCCAGGGAATTGGCTCCTTGCCCCCTGGGGAGGATCAGGGCTCTTCTGGAAATCACATTTAGGGGAATTTGGAATCACAGCAATAATCTGGGGACACACTGAGGGTCAGGGGGGACAGTGGTGCCTTTCCCTTGTGCCTGGCACCCAGTTTGGGATGCCCCAGCACATCCCTTTATCCCTGCTGCTGTCAAAGGGAGAATCCACTGCAAGGGATCCTGGTGTGGGACCACCCCTCTCCCAGGGAAAAAGCCAAATTTCTGCCTAACCCACTGAAACCAGAGGCTGAATAGTCTGGGAAATCCCAGGGAAAGTCTCTACAGGGCCCTGGGTCTCAGAGCAAATCCTGACTGGATCATCAGGGATGTTTAACCTCAGCACATCCACCTGCCCAAAGGCAGCCCCTCAATCCTTAAATCCCATCTAATTAGGAAATTGCTTATGCAAACATTAGAACTCACCTTGTACAGGCTGAACTAAGGCTACAAACCCCCCTGTGCAGGGAACTGGTGTTTGTACACACCTGGGTCTGAGAGTGGCATTTCAATATTAATTAACTCCAAGCAGTTAGGGGGGAAATTAATTTATGCAATTAAAAAATATTAGATTAAAAGCAAATTTTTTTAAATCCCCCATGCTGTTGTGAATAATCCTGGGTTCTGCTGTGTGATTCCAGCGCTTTCAAAATGAGACTTTTTCAAATCACTAGGCTTTATGTAAAGTAAAGGAGTAATTAGACACCAAAAACAATAATTATCTCAACGAGAGACAGGGAGAGCAGGGAAGTGTAAATACACTCCCAGGGTAGCTGCAGACCCAGGAAAGGAATTGTTATGCAGCAGCCAGAGCAGGGAGCAGCCAAGCAGAGCCCCACGTCAGAACCACCAAAGACAAGGCAGCCCCTGATGTGTCTCGTTGCTGACTCTGTGATAAAGGTTAATCAAGCACAGAGCAGCACAGCAGCTCCTGGGAATTCACTCCGAGCTCAGAGCAGCCTGGCCAGGCTCAGCCTCCATGTGCTGCTGGTGGGGAAATGCTGGAGGTTTTGGGAGGGCTGCAATGCCCAAACCCCTGCAGCCTCCCTGTGCCCCCATCCCAAACTGCAGAGAGGCTGCAGGGCCAGGGAAATGTGGCCAAAGGATTGGTGGGGGCTGCAGCAGGGCCAGGGAGCAAAGGTGGCTCTGTGGGGACTGGCAGGAGCTGAGCCAGGAGCTCAAATCAAACACGGACTGATGATGCCTCACGAGCAAAATGAGGCTGCAGAGAATTTGGATGGGGCTCTGCTCCCCTTGGAGCCCAGTCCCCATGGACTGGAGAAAGGGGAGCCTCAACTCCCAGCCCTCATTTGCATCTCATTCCTTATTTTGAAGCTCTGGATACAGACAATTCCTGCAGCCTGACCTTTAGAGATGCTAATTATAAAAAAAAAAAAAAAAAAAAAAAGGAAAATAAAACAGACTTAAGCCAAGGTGAAGAGCCAGGCCAGCACCAACCTGCAGTGCAGCAGCACTTGGTCCTGGTGTGGCCACCTGAAGGTCACAAGGATTTGGCCACATCTTCCCTGGTCACCCCAAAATGCTCCTTGCAGTGTCCCAGCCCCATCCCCATCCCTGCTCCACCCTGTGCTCACGGCTGGCACCACAGAAACAGCTTTTTCCAGCACGGAGGCACTGCTGGAGAAATATCAGCTATCAGCAGGTACCTGAGTTGTCTTAATCCTCCCTAAATCCCAAATCAGCTGCTGTTAATCTCCCTGTCCTATCAAACAGGGAATTTTCCGGGTGCCAGCTGCTGGGTGAAGTGACAGCTCACAGTGCCCCTCCCCAGGGCTGGTGCCAGGGGGATTTTTAAAGAAAGGAGACATTTAAAACAGGACAAGATTTGCACATTTTAAAGCAGCAGAGCAGTAGGGATTCCTTTTGATGGAATTCAGTTGTTTTTCACTGTAAAACACCAAACACCAACGCTCAGGCCCTGCCCAGGGCAGGCAGGGACACTGGGGAGCTGCTCAGGGACACAGAGATGGGTGGAGGGGACACAAGAGCAGCAGCTTCACTGGAAAATGGACACAGAGGTGGGAAATGGCAGAAGACATGGATTCAGGAGAGGGAATTCTGCACAACAACCCCATGGTGCCCCTTCAGTGGATCCAGGTATGGACCAGGATCCCTCCACAGCTGGAGCTCCTGGATCCCCCCCTTGTACCTCAGCATCCCCTGGCACAAAGGTCGGATCCCAGCCCCAGACAGCGAATTATGGGATGCACAAACGGCCCCAGACACTTCCACACCACTGTGCTGGGATATCAGAGTTACAGCTCTCCCAGTGATGCTGTTCCCACACGCTCCACTGCCCTGAAGGGTCCCTTCCCTGCCAGGGAAAGGCAGGCAGGGACAAATCCAGACTCTCTCCGGGGCTGGAGAGAGCAGGACAGGACAGGACAGGACAGGACAGGAGGGGGAGCAGGACCCTGCCCCTCAGTGGTGTGGACACAGCCCGGGCTGTGCAGTGCAGGGCAGCACCCTTGGAGCTCCCTGCAAAGGCACTGGGAGTGCCAGGAGTGAACCTGGTGAAAAATCTTCTGCCTGGAATCCAAACAAGCAGCCCCAAACACAAGGCAGGGCAGGGCCAGCAGCCCCAGGGTGAGGGGCAGCTCTCCTGGCCAGCATCCCTGCCCCATCCATGCCAGAGCAGGTGGGGCAGCCACCACAGGGGTGTTTCATTCCTCTCTGGAATGGAAAAACCTGCTGGAGCAGAGAGAGCAGAGCTAAAGGCACCGAGCACCCTCCACCCAAGGAACTCCCTCTCCGTGCTCTCCCTGAAAGCAGAGCTTTACCGAGCACAGAACAGACAAAGCTGCAACAAACACAAAGGGGTCCAGGAGCTGAACGTGTGGAGCTGCCACCCCTGCAAGCCAGAGCTGGGACCGGGATCAGGGACTTGTCCTGGCCCAGCAAGGCTGTGGCAGTGCCACATCCCAGGGATCACCACCTTCCAAGGGGACAGAGAGGGAGGAGACACCTCCAGGATGAGCAGCAGCCACTGAGGGTGGGAGAGAGATCCCAGAGAGTCCCTGGGACAGAGGGGGAACCTGGCAGTGGGACAGAGAGAGACGAGGCAGGGGGACAGAGGGGTCTGGAGTGGGACACTGGGGGGACCCAGCAGTGGCACCCAGGGGGACAAAGACACACTTACAGCCTTTGGCTTGAACGGGGGCTGGATCTCCTTGCGCTCCAGCTTGTCCCAGTCGATGTAGCGGAAGAAGGCGTGCTCCTTGATGTCCCTCTCCCCCTCGGGGCCACAGCCCAGGCGCTTGGCAGGGTGCTTGGTCATCAGCTGGGGACAGCAGGGAGCACACAGTCACAGCCTGTCCTTTGTCCCCTCTGAGAGGCCCCCGGGGAGCTGTGTCACAGCACACCCCACATCAGGGTCCTGACCCTCCCGGCGCCTTTGGGGCTCCAAGGGGAGGACACTGAGGAAGAAGCTGGAGTGACTCAGGGCCAGGGAAGGCTGACAATGAGAGCAGACTGTGCAGACGGCAGGTTCGTGGTGGGCACATCCCCTCTGTGTCTGGGAATGAAGCTGGTTTGCCAAGGAACAGCCCCGGGCTGCCCAGCCTCCCTGTGCTGGGCACAAACTTCTCAGCATCTGCAGGGTGGACTCTAAAACCCAGAGCCCCTTTAGGATGGATAATCTGCCCTCCAAAACTTCCATCAGCCCTGGAAGCAGAACCCTCTCACCTCCAGAGACACGAGGTGGATTTCTAAGGAGAGAGTCAATTTGGAGGAAAAGCAGCACAAACAGCCCATTAATGTTGTTTATCATCTAAACTTCTCTTCACTGGCTCAATAAGGGAGAGGAGCCCCAGGAATTACAGCTGTACAACATTAATATCCTGGGGCAGTGCTCAGAGATCAGATGGAGATTCCAGAGATTCACAAGACATTGATAAGGATGGAGAAATATGAGCTTTGTACCTGCAACAAAAGCACTGCTTTATTAAAAGGGCTGTCCCTGCGAGGGACAGGAGGTGCCAGGGCTGTGGCTGGGGAGCTGAGACACCTCCCAGCCACTGCCTGGACACAGGCCAGCCCTGCCACCCCAAGGGCACAAAAACTTGCTTAGGAAATCCCATCTTTAACGGCTGCAATAGGGCACTGAAAGCAAGGAAAACCCTGGGGGGGAAGGAAAAAAACCAAAACCAAACCTAAAACCTGAATGGACCAAAAAACTCCAACAAATACAAGGTGAGAGCAGAGCCACCAACTGCTCTGTGAGCAAACAGCTCCACATCCCTGGCCTCCAGCTGTGACAGCATCTGCAGCTGGGGGAGTGATGGAGAGCAGCTTCCACCAGGCAGCATCTCCCTGGAAATCCACAAACAGCAAGGGCCTGGCAGGCTCTGCAGCCTGGGCCAGGGATTTTCCAGCCTCTGCTCAGGGTGAGGATGTGACTGGCATCAGCATCAGCCTTGCAGTGCCTGTGCCCAAGCAGGGAGCCAGGCTGGAGGGCCAGGGAGGGAGGGGCCAGCAAAAACAAAAGCAAGAAGATTTTTCCAACTTGCTTTTTGTTAATAATTGAGTTTCCCTCGGCATTGCAGCACGCAGCCCTTTACAAAATAAAACCCCGAGGACAAAACCAGGAGCTGGGAAGGTGGCACAGGTGACAAACACGTGTGGCAGCAGCACGGGCTGCAGCCCTGCTGGGCTTTCCTCAGGCAGCATCACAGGGGGAAATTCCACCCAAAAGACCTGCAAATGTCCCCAGAATCCTGCAGAAAACATTCCAGGCCTTTGCTGCCAGGCAGAGATTGAAGAGGGAGCTGCTGGCCATGACCTGCTCCTCTGCTCTGCTCAGGCACCACCAAACCCCTCCCGTGGGGTGGGAAAAGCTCCTGGAACCAACGTGGGGCTCAGGAGAGCCCCCCTGGAGCAGCTGCCCAGGGACACAGCCCTGAGCTCAGGAACAAACCCAGCAGAGCAGGGCAGTGCTCTGTTGGATCCGGGGGTTTTGTTAATAGGGCTGTTAATTGCCGGAACTGTGTCCCCGAGCCTGGGGAAGGCTCCAGGCTCCTGCCAGCCAGGGATCCCTGATGAACCTGGCTCTGGGCTCTGCTGGCTGCCAGACCTTCAGGAGCAAACACATTCCCTCTCCCAGCAGTGCAGCAGGAAGGGGTGACTGGCACCAGAATATCAGAGTGAAACCGTGGGGGAACAGAGAAATGGGTTTGGAGAAGGTGCTGGTGAAATCCCAAACCCCTCACCAGTAGGGCAGGGGTTCCTCCAGTTCCCCACTGGGTTTGTGCCCTGCCACACCCAACACAAACAGCTCAGTGCAGCTCATCAAAGGGTATTTCACTATTTCAGGGGAAAACATAAACACTTAATTCCCAGCTTACTAAAAAGTTCTTAAATCCCACATGCCCTTCTCATTAAAGTTTCTGGTGTAGAAGTTTGGTGGTGGCAAAAAATGCCACGAGGTTTTGAAACAACAGAGAGGGAAACACCACTGCTAAAAAAAACCCCAGGAATTGATGGAGAACCAACCCTCAGTGCCTGCCCAAATATCCTCCCATGCAGCCTCCCATCCCCAGAGTGAGAAAAGCCAGGGCAGCTGCACCTGCAGCCCCTGCAGCCCCTGCAGCCCCTGCTCACTGATTTACAGCACCCACATCGTGCCTGGTGCAGCAGCAATAAAAAAAACAAGCAGTGAGCCTGGGCCCTGCTGAGCCTCTGCTGGCCCAGCCTGGGGGATGCTCAGCAGGGTCCCCCACCCCCTGCCTGACCAGGAACACGCTGGATTTTCCCTTTCCATCCCAAAAAACACCACCAAGGGGATGGGAGATGGTGACAGCCGGTTTCTGAATTAAGGACTTGATTTTCCTGCCCCTTGCTGAGTGTGGCAGGGCAGCCCTTCCCTGTGCCCCAGCCCAGGTGGGGACACCTGCAGCAGCTTTTTCCCCACGGGACAAGGGAAGGTTCCCCTCGAGCAGCAGCTCAGAATCCTGGCAATGCCAGGAAGAGGCTCTGAAATGCTGCAGTGGGAGAGCTGAGCACAGGATGTGTCACTTGCAGATAGAAACACTATTTTGAGAGAGAGAACATTCAGATATTTTCAATATTAACTATTATAAGCAAACATTTCTTAAATTCCTACACAAACACTTATTTATAGCAGTGTGTGGCACTGGGGGGTGAGATGAGGCTCAGTCCCAAGCACACAAAACAACATCAGGACCTCGGCAGCCTTTATCCATCACATCCCAAATTAATTCAGGCTGCAATTAAGTCAGGCCTAGGCCCAGTCCATGGAGAGCCCAGCCTGGGATGCTGGGCAAGGCAGAGCTTCACTGCAAATTAAGAGACAGGATAATGAAAATGCTGCCCTGACCTCGTGGAGACAGAGCAGAGCTTCAGGTGGTCCTGAAGGGCAACTTGTCACAGCTAAGTGGAAGGATGAAGGTTTTGTGTCTGATCTTAGGAGAACTGTTTGGGAATCACATTTTCCCTGCTCCATTTTCCCTGAGCATCATTTTTCATTTCAGGCACAGGTTCAGAGAGCAGCCCTGTCCTCACCTGGTGAGGACACCCCAGTTCTGCCCTGTCCCCAGGCCAGCCCCAGTCCCAGTGGAAGGGCCCAGAGAGGATGCAGGAGTTATTTTCACCTGGGTTTAGTGCACACACACCACAGAGTTGTGGTTTTAGGACTGGAGGGCACAGGCACCAGAACCCAGCAGTGTCAGAGCCTGGTGATGCTGGGGAGCACTGGGATGAGCTGGGACCCCCCAGGGGTGCAGGATCTCCCTCCCCACACCCCCCCCCAGCCCAGCTCAGGACCCAGCCCAGCCCTTACCCCTTTGCAGATGGCCACTGCCTCCTTGGACATGGACTTGGGGTAGGCGACGTTGTGCTCCATGATGGACTGGAAGAGCTCATCTTCATCTTCTCCCTCAAAGGGGGCCTGGAGCAAAGCACACTCAGCTCCACACCCTGCACCTCAGAGCTCCCGTGTGCTGCTGTGGTCCCCGGCCCTGGAGCCAGCCCCACACAGTGACACCAATCTTGTCACTGCAGCCCCTGGGGCTGTGCCCCCAGTGTCACCCCCATCCACGTGGCAAGCCCCAGGGCAGCCTGTGCTCACAGTGGAACGTGACCCAGCCCAGAGATTTTAATCAATTCAAACTCAATTACCTGGCCAGCCAACATCTCATAGAGCAGGACTCCAAATGCCCACCAGTCCACAGATTTCCCATAGGGCTGGTAAGCAATGATCTGCAAAAACAACAGCACCAGCAGCATTACAGCCCCACCCTGACCCTGTGGCACAGGGCACAGCCACCATTCCCTGGGACACATCCCAGCAGTGGAATCCCTCCCCTGAGCACACCCGGAGTCCCTCCCCCTGCTCTTTGCCCTGGGAAAATTCAGGTGTGAACAGTTCACACCTTAAAGGTCTTTAAAAGGAAAGAGCTTTGAAGAAATCCCCTGTGCTGTGCAGTCCCCAGTGCTGGTTTGGGGAGGTCACAGCCCAGCAGGTGAGCAGCAGCTTTGCTCAGAGGGAATCACACAATTCAGGGGCTGTTCTCAGGCTGTCCCTGTCACCTGAGCACACACACAGCTCTGCTCAGAATAGAAAAAGGGCCAGAAATGGGTCAAGCAGATCACAGGACAGTTCCAGCCTGGAGCCACTTTGGCCACTTTGCAGCTCCCTGGAGGAGCAGGCACAGAGCAGCACAAGGGCCCTGCTCTGCTCCCAAGGGCAGTGGGATCTCTCCTCGGAGACCCACAGCCTTTAATGCCTTTCCTGGCTGCCAAAGTGATTTGCATCCTCATTTCCCATTTGCTGTTTTTTTCGGGAAAAAAAGATGAATTACAGCAAGGAGAGGAAAAGAAGAGTTAAAGTGAAAACACTTGGGCAAACACATGGAGAACTGGTCATTTGTCCTGCTCTGAAGGAGCATTAATCACCCACAGTGACAAGCTCTGCACCAACACCAGCAGCATTAATCCTGCTGGGATGAGGGAGGGAACACACGTTGGATCCAATAATGGGAAACCTCACTGGGTGCAGCAACCACAATGTGGGGTAGCACTCATTGATGTCCTAGCAAAGAGAATCTCTGTCTCTAAAACATTTAAATGGCTAAATATTAACTTCATCATTGCAAATTCAGCAGTGACAAGAGTTTAGAGGGATACTTTTAAATGAAGGGAATGGACATTTGAGAAGAACTCCTCCTCTGAATTTTGCAATCTGGCACTAAACTGTGCCCATAGAGCACTTGATGGAAGAGTCCTGTGTGACTCGATCACATCAGTAATAACCAAATGCAAACTCATTTTGTGGGGGTCTAGAGCCAGGGATGGGGAGCCTGTCCCCATCACACACATCCCTCACTGCAAACAGAGATCCAAGGATTTCCACTCCACATGAAAATCTTACCCACTGATAATTCCCTGTTTCTCACTGGCCATGCTGTGCTGGAAGCTTCTATCACACCCACAGTGAGGGGCAGGGCTGAGCTCTGGGTTTGTCATTTCCAGGAGCAACCTGTGGTGGGTCTGAGCACGCCAAGGACAGAACAGGCACAGAGCTGCCAGCAGGGTGGGCAAGGGAAAAACCCCAGAGAGGGAAAAACACTGCAGGCAGGGCAGCACCAGGACACAGCACAACAGGGAGGCACACCCAGCATCCCTGCTCCCTTAGGGGGATGTGGGGATGGACAATGCCGAGGGAGTGAACTCTGCAGGCTGATGGAGAATTCCTGAATGGCCCTGGATCAGCTGGAAAGCTGCCCAGAGACAGGTGGAGGGAGCAGCAGGAGGGTCCCAGGGACCATCAGGCCCCCCTGGTCCATACCTCGGGTGCGATGTAGTCCGGAGTGCCACAGAAGGTCTTGGTGGTCACCCCGTCCCAGATGTTCTCCTTGCACATGCCAAAGTCAGCGATCTTTATGTGCCCCTCGCTGTCCAGCATCACGTTGTCCAGCTTCAGGTCCCTGCAGGGCGACAGCAAAGCCGTGACACAACACACGGGGTGAGTGCCTGCGTCCCACAGCCCG
Source organism: Sturnus vulgaris (assembly GCF_052056855.1). Taxonomy (NCBI): domain Eukaryota; kingdom Metazoa; phylum Chordata; class Aves; order Passeriformes; family Sturnidae; genus Sturnus; species Sturnus vulgaris. The sequence goes on from NC_142258.1 coordinate 776,016, forward strand.
ACCCTTTGTGGATAATGTTCGGGGAAACCACTGAAAACAACTCAGAGCTCTGTCAGGATGCAGCGTTGGTTTTACTTCTAACCCAGAGGAATGCTGTGCTGGGCACAGCCCTTTGAAGTGTGGGATGGAAAACTCTCATCTGGCAGGAGAAAGGTTGAATTGATTTTTTTTCTTTCGCTCCCGTGAAAATCCAAGTGCGCTTGGAGCTCTCACCTGCTCAGCACAATTCCCTGCCTCACCTGTGCTCTGCTCCCCCCAGAACACAACCCAGCTGTGTTTCCCTCTGACCCTCACCCCCAGAATAGCCGGGGTACCCAGCCCCCAGGAGCTCTGCTCCTTTGCACAAACTCTAGAAGTGGATCCAAGCCCTGACCCCTGGATCCAAGTCCCAGCCTTGAGCCACTCCAGAGGTGGCTGCTCCAGCCTCAAGGACGCTTCTGTAGCAAGCACTGGGTATTTTGGTGCAGTTTATACATTCTTGCTGGGTTTAGGGCTGTATTTTCTAATTATCACATCAGTGCTCAGAACCCTGACAGGCCAAAGGCACACGGACACGAGCTGGGATTGGGATTTGGAGGAAGGAAGGAAGCAGAGCCACTGGGGACCAGCAGACCCAGATCTCTCCACAGCAGCTGATGGCAAAAACCAGCCCTCATGTCAAGCTTGTTCCATTTCTTTCATCTTTAGCATCTCCTGACTCCAGCAGCACTGCTGGCATCTCCCTTTGCAGAGCACTTAATGGCATCTGACATGCCCTGGGCTCTGGGAATCCTCCCAAGCAGGGGAGAGCAGTGGTGAGAGCTAAACCAGCAGCCTGTGAGGCTGGTCCTGCACATGGCAGTGACCCTGGGTGCTGGGATCATGCTGGGAATGGCAAAGAAGCCTCGGTGGCTGCAGCAGAAGTGACAGAGTGACACTGCAGAGCCCGGGACGAGCCATGGCCAGCGCTGGCTCCAGCGGCAATGGGAACAGAGCAGGGCCCTGCAGCCGAATTTGGGGATTGGAGCTGCTCCAGCTGCCAGGGAGAATTTGTGTTGTGTGGAGAGGAACACGTGGAGCAGGGGCAGGAGAGAACCAGAGCTGCCTTCCCATGAACTGGGGTAAGGCAGGAACCTCCAAACCAGGGGCACCCCCAGCTGCCAGCTCCCTTTTGGGACACACCACGTGTCCATGGCTGGACCCCACAGGCACCCAGTGATCCTACAGGCACCCAGTGACCCCACAGGCACCCAGTGACCCCACAGGCACCCAGTGACCCCACAGGTACCCAGTGACCCCACAGGTCATTTCCAACCTTAAGGATCCTGCCCCTCTACATGTGGGCAGCTGCAGAAGGAGAAGAAGAAGGAGAAAGAGAAGAAGAAGAAGAAGAAGAAGAAGAAGAAGAAGAAGAAGAAGAAGAAGAACAAGAACAAGAACAAGAACAAGAACAAGAACAAGAACAAGAACAAGAACAAGAACAAGAACAAGAACAAGAACAAGAACCTGCTCACCTACCTGTAAATGATGCCTTTGCTCTGCAGGAAGAAGAGCCCAATGGCGATTTCTGCTGCGTAGAACCTGGAGGAGGGGGTTTAAAAGGAAGACTGGTAATTACAGGAGATAAATGAGAACCTTCCTGATCAGATGGCAGCGAAGGAAACGCATCAGGCAGATGTGACCAAAGGACAAGGCAGAGAAATTGCAGAGCAGGATCACAGGAGGATGACCCGAGGCAGCTGAGCTCACAGCAGGCAGTGATGCCACCAGGCTGCTGGGGGCTGTCACTTGTGCTTACACAAATTAAGCAAGAGCTGCACCCAGGGCTGCTCCTCAGCACGCTGGCAGTGAGGCTGGGAAAGCCAGCCCTGCTCCCAGAGGCACAGGCACTGTGGGACCAGCGCTGCCTTTTGGGAATGTTCTGGGTCTCCGGGGACTCTGCCAGAGACAAGAGCCCGGTTCAGCCCACCAGGCTCAGCGTTTTTGGGCTTTATGGGAGCATCTGGAGGCTTTGAGGAACACATCTTGCTCTCAAGGAACAGGAGCCAAAAACCCCCAGTTAGCTCCTGGGGTGGCCACCCTGGCAGAGGAGCCCAAACCCAAGATCCCTCTCATCCCCTGGGGAAGGACCAGGCAGGGCAGAGCCCTGGGGTCTCCCAGGAAGCCTCCAAACCCCCCTGCCTTGTCCTTCATGTACCTGAATTGATCCCTTTAGCACAATCACTCACAAGTACAATGTACCCCAGGGGTGAGCTGGAGGCACCAGCTTCCTTAGAAAGGCCAAGAGTTCTTCTGCATCTTCCCACTCCTGATTTGTGCCACTGCAAAGTCTGTGCCTTGGACTCTGTTTGCAGCCCCATGGCACAGGCACATCCCACAGCCACCCCAAAGGTGCCAAACCACTGCACTTACACAGCGTGGGGCTCCTTGAACCTCCCAACCTGCTGGATCTGGTACATCAAATCCCCACCATTCACATATTCCATCACAAAATACAAGCGATCCTGAAGGGAAAAAAAAGCAGGCAGTTAGCAACAGGATTATCAGAGCAGGGAACCTGCAGGGGTCAGAGACAGGAGCCGAGGTGACTGGCAGCTCCAGTCTGTAATTCCAGGGAAATGCAGCCATCATCCCTGTCCTCCCCATAGGCTCCTGCTCATACAGAGCCACAAATACAAATCCCCTGGGAATGCTGGGGGCTGGAGCTCTGCCCCTCTGCAGACAGCTCCACTGGAGAAGGCAGGTGGAGGAGTCCCTAAACCAGAGGTTTTGCACTTCCCAGGAACACATTTCTTGACAGAAGCCATTTCCTGAGTGTTGTTCTGCAGGTCCTCGCTGGCAGTTCCCAGGCACTCCGTGGCTTCAGTCAAGGGATGCACAGGGGACAGGAGCTGCCATGGGGACCAAACACCAGCAGGGATGTGGGACACCCCCAGCAGGGATGTGGGACCCTCTGTGGGGTGCACAGGTGTGCAGGGGACCCCTGGTGAAGCTGGGGAGGCAGGAGGGGCTGCTCCCCTCTCCTCACTCCTTCCAGCCTGCTCTGATCACTCTGGTCACGTCCCCAGGGGGTTAAAGGAGTCCAGAGGAGGCCATGGAGCTGCTCCCAGGGCTGGAGCCAGGCTGGGAGAGCCAAGAGAAGGCTCCAGGGAGAGCTCAGAGCCCCTTCCAGTGCCTACAGAGGCTCCAGGAGAGCTGGAGAGGGACAGGGCACAAGGGCCTGCAGTGACACCCCTGGGCTGCCCCATGCCACCCACAGAAGGAAGGAAGGAAGGACACAGAGGCTGGAGCACTGCAGGAGCTGCAGGTTGGCAGCATTACATAATAAAAAAACCATTCCCATTGCTCATTTCCTCCTTAGATAAGCTTTGCTCTGCTTTTCAGGCAGGAAGGACAAGGAGCCCACAGGAGGTGCAGCTGGAGCACTGCCATGAGCAGGGCTGGGGAGAAACTGGGGGTCAGCACCCATGGGGCACTGCCCAGGCAGGGAAATGGGGTTCAGCACCCATGGGGCAATGCCCAGCCTGGCACTGCCCATCCAGACGAGCTGGGGCTCAGCAGCTGCTGCCCCAGCACAGCCCCCCCAGCCGTGGGGCAGCCCCAGGAGATCAAACACAGCAGCACAGGGGCAATGGGGCTGTGTAAAACACGTGGCACCCATGGGATGGAGCGGGGAATTTGGCTTTTCAGCTGCCTGTGGGGATTCGGGAGCAGCCCCTGTGTGAAGGACAGCCCTGGCAGGGGCTGGCCACGTGCAGCAATGTCACCTTGAGCAGGCACAGCCACGGCAGGCAGCCCGTGACAGGCACGGCAGCGCCGGGCTCGGCTGCAGCTGCCTCCTAAATATATCAGTGTGCTTCTGGGAGGGAGAATATTAAAGAGATGGGCTCTTGAAACAGCCAGAGCCAGCTGAGCTCGAAAAGCAGGAGCTGAGCTTTCCTCCTTTGGGTGGGGAAGGAGAGCTGGAGCTCCAGGGGAAGCAGTGCTGTGACTAAAGCAGGCAGATGGCTGGGCTGCCCACGGGCAGGAGAGATGGGCACAGAGAGCTGTGAGTGCCACCAAGGCATGGGCACAGAGAGCTGGCAGTGCCACCCAGGGATGGGCACAGAGCTGGCCTGGCTGCTGGCAGTGCCACCAAGGATGGTGTCTGGCCAAGTCTGGAGCATCCAAACTCACAGAGCAGCACAGGGATGTGAATGCACAGCACAGAGGTGTGAATGCACTGCAGAGCCTGGCACGGAGCTGGTGACACTCCCCCCCTCCCTGGGTGACAATCCCAGGGCTCCTTTCAGTGCCCTGCATGACCTGCTCCATCCTCTGCACGCTGGGGATGAGAGGCAGAGCCAGAACAGCAGCCAGGCTCCCCATCCACACCTCACTGGATACTGGCAATAAATCCTTCTCTGGGAGGGTGGGCAGGGCTGGCACAGGGTGCCCAGAGCAGCTGTGGCTGTCCCTGGATCCCTGGCAGTGTCCCAGGCCAGGCTGGACAGGGCTTGGAGCAGCCTGGGACAGTGGGAGGTGTCCCTGCCCATGGAATGATGTGAGGTCCCTTCCAACCCAAACCATCCCAGCAATCTGTGATTTATCCTCTCAGTGATTCTGTGATCTCTCATCTCAGTGTGGCTTCTGTGCCCCAGAGGTCACAGCAAGGGCAGGGCTCACCTGGGGACACCCAGGGACCCCCAGCCCACCCCTATCCCAGAGCCCAGGCTCTGAGCTGGGACCCTGCAGAGCCCCCCAGACCCCCCAGCACCTCCCACCCTCCAGCCCCAGGCAGGAGCTCTCTCCTTGCTCATCTTCCCTTTTCCTTTAAAACACAGATTTGGGGCTTTTCTCTCTCCCAAAGCCGCTGAGCCAACAGCCCTGGTGGAGAAGTGTGCTCTGGACTGTGCTCCCAGAAATCAAAGTGCTTTGTGCCAGCCTTTGATAATACACCCTGCTATACATTTTGATTACATTACAAATACGATTACTATTAAGCTACTACAGGTCTGGCAGGAATAATCCTGCACTGACTCACTCCAGATGCCAGGGAGATGCTGTGTGAAGTAGCTGCTGCTGCCACATCCTGATTGCTGTGCTGCAAAGCCGGGCCACAGGCTTTAAATACACTCAATGTGTTTGGTAAATGCAATTTCTGGGATAATATTAAAATGTAATCCTCCTGGAAAGCATTGTTACGGTTCTAAAGGGCTCTGCTGATTCCCACTGACGTGTACCTGGACATTCTCATTCACAGGCTGCTCGAGGGCTGGGCAGGGATTGTGTTAAAGGTGCCCTGTCCCCCTCTCCACTCCTGACTCATACAAACCCAATCACACAGCCATGGAAAAGTGGATTTCCTGCACTCTGGATTAGATTTCTCCCTTTGCCCAGGGCTTTGATCAGAGGAATGAGTGCTGGGGGAAAAGTGCAGCACTTTGCTCTTGAAGCACAAGGGGTGTTGTGGGCTGGGGGCACCTGAGGGGCTGAAATCACCTCTAATGTCACCAGCAGCTCCTGCTGATCCCATCCCAGGCTGCAGCTCTTGTGCATTAACTCCATTTCACACACACACACACACATTTTGGTCCTGGAGGAACTTTTGCCAGAGACCTGGAGAAGGTGTGAGGCTGCCAAAGCCATTGTGAATCCTCTGCCTTGGCAAAGTGCAGTGATGTAGAGAGAACATAAAATCCTGGCATGGTTTGGGTTGGCAGGGACCTTAAAGCCCATCCAGTGCCACCCCCTGCCATGGGCAGGGACACCTCCTGTGGACACACACATTTAGAGAGCTGGGGAATCACAGCTTGGAAATTCCTTCCAGGCCTGGATTTCTCCTGACTCTCAGCTCCATTCCCAGGCTGACAAGCTGACTGCAGCTTCAGTTAGGGAGGAGTCTCCCAGGGTGATAACATGGTGACAAACAGAGTGGAATTCATCACCAACATTCACCCCTGGTGTCTTTCCCGTGGGACACATCCTGAGGTGCTGTCCCAAGGATGTTTTTCCCAATTGTCCAATGAGCTCCTGTGCTGTCCTGGCTGCACTGACACACTTTAAATCCGGGCTGTCTGTACAATAAATTGGCCTTTTTTCCCCAAAGTGTGTCGCTGTCCTTTCTCTCTCTTTGCAGGGCAGCCACCACACCCTCCCACCATCCCAGGCTGCTCCAAGCCCCAGTGCCCAACCCTTGGACACCATTCCAGTCCATTCTGCCAAGTGTCAGGCTCCCAGTTGGGAGTCCCCAGGCCCCTTGGTGGGCACCAGCTGTGGCACCAGCCCTTACCATGGTCTGGAAGCAGGAGTGGAGCTGGGTGAGGAAGGGAGGCTTCCCCGAGAGAGCCAGGACTCGTTTTTCCACCATGGTGCACTCCACGTCGTCGTCCTGGATAACCACGTCCTTCTTGAGGATCTTCACAGCATAGAGCTCGTCTGTGCCCTTCCTCTCTGCCAGCATCACCTGCACGAGGGACAGCACGGCTCAGGGGCATGGGACAATGTGTGGGGCATGGGACAATGTGTGGGACCATGGAATTGTGTGGGACCATGGAATTGTGTGGACCCACAGTATCCTGAGCTGAGGCAGGCACAGCCAGTGGCTCCTTGTCCTGTGGCTCCCCTGAGGAGAGCTGCAGGTGCCAAACCACAGCAAAGCTGCCAGGGATATTCCCAGAAGAGTGCAGGGACTCTAAGGAGTGACACATCCCCTCCCTGTGCACCTCATGGCCTCGAGCAGCCCAGCACAAGGGGTTTGGTGACAACTGAGAGAGGGAGGGACCAGGGATCAGCTGTGGCTGCCCCTGCATCCCTGGCAGTGTCCCAGGCCAGGCTGGAGCAGCCTGGCACAGTGCAAGGTGTCCCTGCCATGACAGGGTGGCACTGGGTGACCTTTAAGGTCTTTTCCAGCCCCAGGCATTGCCTGTTCCTGTGCCAGGGCAGCAGACACAGCTGCCTCACAGTGCCTGCACCTCTGCCCTCCCCCGTAGCTCTGCCCAAACAGACCTGGTTTGGTTCCCTGCCTCCATTTCTCCCCGTTTTACACGAGCTGAGCTTTACAAGGCACAGGTGCTAAAACCAGAGCTCATTTTTAGGTGATAAAAGCAGAAGTGCTTTGGCTGCTCAAAATTGGTGGAAAAGAAGAAGTAACCACTCCAGGAACTTATTTTGAGGGGAAATTAAACCTGTTACCTCGTGTAAGAGCATTATGTACAGTATCAGTCATATACAGACCTGCCTTGCCATCCCCAGCCCTGGCAGAGGAGAGGTGACTAAAGCAGGGAGCCCCTGAGCCCTGGGGGGACCTTGCTGAGGACGTGGCTCCCACCCCCCTCTGCAGTGCAGAGCTTGGCTGGGGTACCCCAAAAATGCCCAAACTGCTCCAGGCCACCCATGGCTGGGAATGGGTCATGAAGCAGCTCCCAGTGAGCCAGCCCTGAGCTGAGCCAGCCCTGAGCTGAGCCAGCCCTGAGCTGAGCTTTCCCTGCTCTGGGAGAAACTGGGGGACAGGCAGGGGATGGCCAGGGTGTGTGCCCAGCAGGGCAGGCTGGGAACCACCCTCTGCTGCTCTCCTGAGGCTCCTCTGGGCTGGGTTCCCCTCTCCTGTACTCCAGAATCCCAGAACCCTTTAGGTTGGAGGAGATCTCCAAGGTGATTGAGTCCAACCCGTGACAAATCCCCACCTTGTCCCCAGCCCAGAGTGCCACATCCAGGCCCTCCTCCAGGGAAGGGGACACCAAACGTCCTTGGGCAGCCCCTTCCAGTGGCTGACCACCCTTTCCAGGAATAAATTCCTCCTGATGTCTGAAGGTGTTCAGATCCCAAAGACCCACAGAGCCCCCGGCACAGCCCAGAGCCCGGGATGGGGATGGGTGACAGGGGCAGCAGGGCCCCAGTCTCAGCGTGCCCTGCCCTCCTGGCACCCAGAGCAGAGCCCTGCACAGCTTGGGGGTTCTCAGAGCCCAGCAGAACTCCCCCAGCTCACTGGAACCCAGAACTGCAGCGGCCAAAGGCTCCTCCCTGCTCAGCAAAACAACACAAACCCCCAGAAAGCCTGACAGCTCCAGAGCACGACAGATTGATTAGCTGCAAAAACATGAGCAAGCCACCTAATTCCACTTTCCTCTATTTATAATACAGCAAAGCAAACCCAGGCTGGGCTGTGCCAAGCACTGCCTCCCCCTGTGGCAGCACCTCCCTGCCACCAGCCTGGGGACCCCGGGGTGCCAGGGGCATCTGTTCCTGGCTCTGAACGTGCCAAGGCAGCAGCACACAGCCCCAAGCCCCTGTTTTCCAAGGCAGATCCTTCTCCCACCCCCTAAACCCGGCTGCCTGGCTCGGGGGATCTCCATCTGCCAGCGCACTCGCTGGGAAGCAGATTGCATTCCTTTTTAACTTTTTATTGGTGCAGGGAAAAAAAAAAAAAAAAAAAAAAAAAAAAGCTGATATTTAACTTGATTTATTCCTGTAATATAGAGTGTTTGTTTGGGAATGCTCCAGCATAAGAACTGGAGATATTCTGAACACAGAGAAAGCAACTTTGTCAAACTCCACCGAGGCCAACTCGTTGGTGCTCCTGACCCTGGAGAGAGCAAAGTGCTGAGCAGTAAATCTGAGGCCAAAGGGTTAATAGAGACAGACAGAGGCCCACTAAAACAGTGTGGCTGCAGCCCAGGAGCTCTCCCAGGCAGCAGGGACTGGCAGGAGGGAGGCTGGCAGCAGGCAGCCAGGCACAGGAGAGGGAGGGACACAGTGCCAGCCTTGGACAGGGATGGCAACGCCATGGGCACAAGCAGCTGCTGGGCACACCAGGGGCTGGGCAGCTGGGCTGTTCTCCCTGCCCCAGGCACCTCTGCTGGCTCCTCCCGAACATCTGGCACCTCTGGATGCACAGGAGGCGGGGACAGCGGCACCTGGGTGTCCCCGGGGCAGCAGGGATGCCTGGGGAGGTGCAGGCACACGTGAGGGCGAGGCTGCATCCACCCGGAGAAACCAACGTGCTGTTTTAATTAGCGCTAATTAGCATATTTATAACATTCTGTTCCAGGGAACAGTTTCTGTCACACATTCCCTTATATAAGCCCGAGCCGGCTGAGGAGTTTGTTAATGTTTCTCAAACTGAAGGCAAGAAGGCGGCGGGGACACGGCACAGCCACGGAGCCTGAAGGTGCCAGGCTCTGGCTTTGAGAGGATGAGGAGTTGGGAGGGAGGGGACAGGGGACATTGCGGTGTGACAGCGGCACGGGGATGATGATGCTCTGGGGGCTGGGCACCATCAGGACCTCCCCATTCCCTGCCCATGTCCCAGACGCTGCCGTGGCTCTCGGGGCTCTCCAGCTCTGGAGAGGCAGCAAACACCCACAGAGAGGCTGGGAGCTCGCAAAGCTCCAATGCCACAGAAGGATGGAGGGGAGGGATGTTCCTGCTGCACCCCTGAGCTCATCCCTGCACACCCTCCTCATCTCTGCCCCAGGAATGAGCCTGCAGGCACAGCAATAGTCCCTGCAATTAAAGGCAATTCACTAATGAGAGTGGAGCTTCCTGCAGAGCCCCAGCCTGCCCCGGATCCCCCATGGAAACCAGGAGAGTCGGCAAGACCCCAAGAAAAATGAAGGTTCCAAATCACATAATTACCAGGAGAATGGAACTCTGTTACTGCTCACAACCGGCCTGGGAAGTTCATTAAAATATTCCCATCTATTTGTAATTATTAGAGAAGAAGAAAACCCCAACCAAACGAAAAAGAGCTTTGAAGACACAGCTCATCCCCTGCTGCCCAAAAGGATGGATTTTGTGGTGGTCTCATCAGACACCACAGGGGAGCCTCACCTTCCCAAAGCTGCCTTTCCCCAGCACCATCAGGAAGTTGAAATCCGAAAGTTTCATCCTGTCTCTGCTGCCGTTGTTGTCCAGTTTGGAAATTGCATTTCTGGTCTTCTCATCTGCAGCCTTGGAGCCCGTTCCAATCTTGGCTCTCTGCAAAGGTGGAGATGGGGCAGGGAGGAAGAGAAAACACGACTGAGAACAGCAATGAATGGGAATTACAAACGCAGTGGGTGTTACCAAAATCCCACCTCAGCAGCTCAAAAACCTCCCTGAGCTTTGGGAGCCTTTTCCATGGGCGTGATGGGGACAGCCAAAAAAGCCAAGAAAGCCAAAAAAGTCAAAAAAAGCCAAGAAAGCCAAAAAAAGCCAAGAAAGGCACTGGAGAAATCACCAGCCCTGGCACATGGCACTGCTCAGCTGCTTCCCACTTAACTCTGCCAGAGCAACTGGGAATCACCTCTGCCCATGTCACCCTCCTGCCTGTGCCATGTCCAGGTCATCCAAAGCAGGGGAAAGAGGCCTAAAGAAACATTTTTGGGATGAAAACTGGCTTCTGTCTCTTACCTCACCAGAAAAAGAGGGGGGGAATATAAATATATGAAGGTAAAACATGGTTTTTTTTTATCCAGCTGCACATCCATGAGTGCCCTGTGGTCTCCCCCATCTGAGATATTCTGGGATTGTACCTGAGACTGGAGGGAATCACAGAGGAAGCCACCAAGTAGGACCCTGCCAAACCCCATTTTTAAACCCCAGCCCCCTCAGGGCTGTGATGTGCTGTAAAATCCCTCTCCCAATTTATTCCCTTTTAATTTCCAGCAAAGTGTGGAGTGTGAGGCTGTGCCGAGCTCAGCCGAGTGTGAAATTCCATTACCCTGATCCCGGTGGTTCAATCTGGCTGCTGCTGCAGCCCCTCCACACGGCCAATCTCCAGCCTTTGCTGTGCTAATTGCTTCTCTCAAGGGTCTCCAGGCTCCACAATCCCCCACTCAAGGTCACCTGCAGCACCTCGGAGCACCTGAACAGCTCCAGCACTGAGGAATGGTGTCTGGGATTCTCACACTCCAGTGCTGTGACCACGGCTCTGCCCTGGCATGTTCTGGGCTCCAGCACCCTCCACTCCTCACTCCCAGCCCCAGCACGAGCCATGGCCCAGCTGGAAGGGGATTCCATGCCTGGGACACCACAGCTGGAAGGGGATTCCATGTCTAGGACACCACAGCTGGAAGGGGATTCCCTACCTGGACACCACAGCTGGAAGGGGATTCCATGTCTAGGACACCACAGCTGGAAGGGGATTCCCTACCTGGACACCACAGCTGGAAGGGGATTGATTCCCTGCCTGGGACAGGCACACAGCCAGGTGAGGGACAGGTGTGCCCTGGCACCTCTGGACAGTGTTTGTTTTCTGATGTGGAGATAATTCATCATCCGACTGCCCTGACCATTTTAACACCACTGGAACACCGTGAAATACAACAAAAGCCACCTGTTAGTTCTTTGTACAGCCAAAAATTGGTTGTAGCCAACCATTGTATTAGAACTGTCTTTCCTTGGATACTCAGGAAAGGTGTGCATAAAAAAGATAAAAAAAGATAAAAAAAGATAAAAAAGAAAGGAGAACAGGAGCTCTGCAGTCTCTGCTACAATTACAGAGTTCATGCTGGGAACCATAAGGGCAACTCTCTCATTTCTTATGGCTCATTGCATGTGAGTCTCCAGATGCACCACACTCATTCCCAGGCTTCTGTGGAGACTTCAGCTACACTGAAAAACGGCAAATTTCTGCTAATTCAGCAGCGTCTGCATCAATCATTCAGCAAGAACTTCCATGGCTTATTAAGTGGGAAATGGACATTTCTCCTTGGAGCCTCCCTGGGCTGGACCCTGCTCCACTTTCCAGGGCAGGGAATGTCCCTTGGTGAGGGCAGGGCAGGCAGTGAGGAAAAACCCCTGAGAGTCCAAGGAAAATCAATTCACCTCGAATTTCTGCCTCAGCTCCTCGTTTCCTTCCTCTCCCTCGGGAGGCACCGGGACGTTGAAATATTCGCCCTCCTCCTGGCTGAGCAGCTTGAACCTGGAGGGACAGAGGGACAGGGAAGGACAGAGGGACAGACAGAACACAGGTGAGGGGCTGCAGGGAGGCAGGATCTCACCTCTGCTCCAGCACAGCTTTTCCTCTGCTGTTCCAGCATCCAGGGGACCCTTCCCCAGGACAGCGAGGGACCCAGAAATGTCCCTGCAGCCACCTCGGTGGCTGCAGGGACATTTCTGGGTCCCTCGCTGTCCTGTGGACCCCTCCCCAACCCCGGGAGTGTCTCCACTGCGAACTATGCTGGGCACACAGAGCTTCCAAAGCAATGCTGACCCCAATCCCACAGACAAACTCGTGTTTTCTCGTGGCAGAGCCCCATCCATCAGCTGCCCCACGGGCACAGAGCCAGGCTGGCACTGCCAAGCCAGGCAGGATGATGCTCCAGAGGAGCAGAAAAACTCGCACAGCGATTGTGAGAAATCATGGAAACACCACGCAGATCCCAGGAACTTCACCCCTGCTGGGGGCACAGCCCAGATCCACACCAGGATAGATCCTGGCTGGGTTATCCCAGAGCTCCAGAACAAAGCCCTGTGTGCACAGCACAAGCTCAGGCTCTGCCTTCCAGCTTGTTTTCTCCATTAACTGCACTTGTTTGGATATAAAACATGGATCAGAGCTCCTTCTCCTTCAGTTTACCCCAGCCAGCCCTGTGACAAGGAAAATCACTTAGATCTCCACTGACACGATTTTTAAAAGGCTGGGAGTTGCTCAGGCTTTGGGCTGTGTCAGGAGCTGGCAGCACATGGCACTCACACACCCTCACAGGTGACTGGGAATTTGTCCCCAGCAGGGCTGGCAGTGAGGAGCACGGTGCCACTGTGCCAGCCACTGTGCCCAGCTCGGTGGGGAGCACCCAGGAGTGGCACAGCGTGGGCACCCAGCCCTCCCAATTCCTCCTCCTCCCCACTCTCTGCTCTCAGGGAGATGTGCCCAGCTTCCATGGTGGAAAAAACCAGTCTGGGGTATCCAGTCAGCTTAATTACATGCAGGGTTTGGTTTCCAAAAGACATTTAACATCCCTTTTTAATTATTACACTGGCCATGGACAGGTAAACCTGGAAAACCAGGGGAATAAAGCACCACGTGTCCTGCTGGGGGGGACCAAATGGAAATGGAAATGGAGAGACCCATCCAGGGCTGCTCCAGACCTGCTGTGCTCATGGCTCGGTGCTAATGAGTGGCTGTAATTACACACGTGCTGATTACACAGCTCCCCTTGCTCTGAGCAGCGCCCCCCACCAGCTCAGAGGGGTCCCCCCACTCCCCCGGTGTCTCCCCAGCACAGAAACAGAGAGGATCCAAGCAGAAAATGCTGGAAAACATCTGGCAGATGCTGGCAGGCAGTGCCAGCTCCTCCCCGAGCCCTTCAGGCACAGCAGCCCTGGGTACCTGGCTGTGCCCCAGGAAGGAACAGCCCCCAAAACCCCCAGCCTGGGGACGAGGTGACACCAAACCAGTCCATGCTGGGCACTCACACACTGCCCTGGCACCCCTGGGTGTCACAGACACCCCACCCACGGCACAGTGACCCTCAGCAGCCCAGATGTGGAGCAGCTGGAGCAGAGGGAAGCCCCAGGAAGTCTCCCCACTCCCTGGGCTGCTTTGTGCCCACGGTGTTGATAAATCAAAATCATCTCACCATCCATCCACGCCGGATTTCTGCAGCTCAGAGATGCCAAAGGACAGGGAGCCCATGAAATCATTCCTGCTGGTCAGATCCCAGTCCCAGATCTCCACTGACAACCTCCTGTCTTTGTCTGCCTCCTTCAGCTGGCTGCAAGACACGAAGGGACAAGGGTTTGACCCTGGGGCTGCCCCCACAGCACCGTGTGCCCCCCCTGCTCCACACGGCTGCCAGGGCAAGGGATGCTCCTCAGGGCCTGCTGAGGTCTCCAGTATTGAATTTCCAAGGCTCAGGGCAGAGGTTTGAGTGCTGCTGTGTCACAGAACACAAAGAATCATTTCTCAGTTCAATCAGCTCAATGCCTCTGAATAATTAAATCAGAGCAAATAAAGCCACGTTAATTCTTGCTGGTGAGAAAATTCACTTTACACATTTAAACGTTTTCCTTTGTACTTACAATTTAAATGTCTCGTTCCACTCAGGATTCAGGGAGCACTTGATAGTTTTGGTCTTCTGTTTGCTTTCGTTTTTGGGGTCAGGGATTAGTTTAAGCTTCACGTAGGGATCTGACAAGCCATTAGGGTCCATAGGAACTAGGTTTTTAGCATCTCTTACTGGGGAAGAGAAAAAGGATTAAATTCAGTATTCCAGCTATAAAAATACCCAACAACTGACAACTCTCCTGTGTGCCAAGAGTAAGTGTGAAAATAGTGATTAAAAGCAGAATTAAAGTGGATCTGTGCAGACATGGGCATTACATGAGGAGTGACATAATTAACGCAGCTCTCGTGGAGGGGGGAGGCTGCAGGGTCGACTCAGGAGATTATTTTTACTTTCTGGCAGGCTGATTTGTTGTTTGCTCTCGGTTTTAAGCAGTTTAAAGCTTTTTTTTTTTTTTTTTTTTTTTTTTTTTTTCCTAATTTCCTCTTGCCCCTTGGGAAGCAGAATTGCTCTGATTGGAGGGGATGGAGCTTCCCTCGAGGAGTGGGAGCAGCAGGAGCCCAAGGGGGGCTCTGGGGGATGCCCACAGGGCACCACCCCCTGCCCACTGGGCAGCATCACCCAGCTCTGGGCCAGCATCTCCTGTGGGAAGCAGGAGCAGAGAGGGAAGAGCAAACCCGAGGTGACTCAGCTACTCCTAATTGGATTGCAGCTCGGACAAATTAAATAGAGCCGGCCTGGGCTGAGTCTCTTTGCTCAGATTAAGTCCAAAGGGCTCTGTCTGCCAGGAGAAGGAGCTCAACTTCCCCCCAGGCTGAGCACAGAGGGGAGGAATGACGGGTCAGGATGGAGCCAAGCCATAATCTGGGCAAAAACTGAAAAACTGTTTGGAAAGGAGCCCAGAGCAGAGCCCCCTCCCCCGGTGTGCACACAGGGATCGGGCACAGAGGGCCCTGATGTGCTGGGAACAGCCTGAAACCCCAGCAGGGAACACCAGCAACTCAGGGGGGATCAGCTTCACCCCAAATCCCACGAGGAGGAGGAGGAGGAGGAGATAGAGGAGGAAGAGGAGAAAGAAGAGAAAGAAGAGAAAGGAGAGAAAGAGAGAAAGAGAGGAAAAGAAAAACTGCAGCTGTGTGTGCAGTACCACAGGATGTCAGAAGGTACTGCCCACACATCAGTGTGACATCTGGGGGTGACACGGCTCTGGGGGTCACACCACAGGTGTCCCCTCACTGGGAGGACATCCAGAATGATGTCACACCATACAATGATGTCACACACGCAGTGATGTCACACACACAGTGATGTCACACACACAGTGATGTCACACACACAGTGATGTCACACACGCAGTGATGTCACACACGCAGTGATGTCACACACAGTGATGTCACACACAGTGATGTCACACACACAGTGATGTCACACACGCAATGATGTCACACACACAGTGATGTCACACACACAGTGATGTCACACACGCAGTGATGTCACACGCACAGTGATGTCACACACAGTGATGTCACACACAGTGATGTCACACTGCACCAGCTGTGGCTCTGCTCCGTGTCTCACTGTCCCTCCACACGCCCATGTCCCACCCTCTGGTGTTTATCAGGCTGCCCTTGGCTTCTTTAAGAACAGGAGAAGCCGTTCCTGGCCTCACACTTAATCAGTTTATGCCCTGAAGCATGAGATTTGATTACCTCATGTTATTATCTCAGCGTGCAGGCCTCCAAATTTCATTAATGGGAATAATTTTATCTATTCATTTAAAAAAAACCCCAAAATGTTTCTGCTTGACCTTAAGAAACTTCCTGACTTCTCAAGCAGAAATCAACAATTAAGTGAAGGAAAAAGAAAAAGCTGGAGCAGCACAGCAGCGATACCTCACGGCAGGGGAGACGCCAACATTTATGGCATTTCTTTGACAGTTAAATTTGATGTAAAAGAGTTTTATATCCCTCATATCCTGACAGTTTTGTGCATCATTAAGAAGCAGTAACATCATTATTAACAGTGATGAGTAAGAATATTATGATCCCATTTAAAGCAGGTCCTAAATCACTCCGGGTACCAAGCGTGGCCAAGGGGATGCCACTGTGGGCTCAGGGCACGGTCAGGACGAGATGTTGGCACATCCTGGGCATCCCTGGGGTGTGGGGGGGTGCCCTCCTCCTCCACACAGCTCCTGTGGCACTGGGGACACTGGGGACACCGCCACGGGAAGGAGATGTCACCACTGTGCCTTGCAGGGCCGGGGCTGGGTGGGTGATATTTGAATAATTTATCCTGCAAAGTTTGCAACAGCTTCTCAGTAAGGGTTCAGACAGCATCCCTGAATTACTCTGGCAGCCATAACTGAGGAATTCGGGAAGAGACACCCACATGTCCCGGGGAAAACGTGGGAAGCAGCAGCAGAGGCTGCCAGGAGGGAGCAGGGGGTCATGGCCAGATCATCACTGTGCTCTGAGAGCAGGGCAAGGCCCTTCCCAGCCCCCAGGCTATCAAGGAATGGCAAAATTCATTCACTGGATAAACAAACCCCAGCAAGTGATTCCCGAAATCTGCCACACGGGGCTCCCTTTGATGGGAAATTTAAAAAATGCCAGGATTTCAGTGCTCTCCCAGCCATGATTCCACTGCTCTCCCAGCCATGATTCCACTGCTCTCCCAGCCTTCACATCCTCCCAACCCTCCGTTTACCAGGCTCAGATATTCATGGCCTTTAATACGACAGGCTCAGCATAATCTGCACTGGGAGCTTTGCTGTTACAGAAGCAGAACTCAGCAATGCCTCCATGCCACGTCCATTTGCTGGGATTTCCTACTTTATCCCACAGCCTTTTCCCACTAATGAGACACTTGATCAAAGCCCAGAGCAGGACAGGGACTGTGAAGGTGCATTTCTGCTGTCCCACACCAGCCAGGCAATGCACCAGGGCCTCAGGGACACATCCCACATTCCAAATATTGGGAAGGAATTCTTCCCTGGGAGGGTGGGCAGGCCCTGGCACAGGGTGCCCAGAGAAGCTGTGGCTGCCCCTGGATCCCTGGAAGTGTCCAAGGCCAGGCTGGACAAGGCTTGGAGCAGCCTGGGATAGTCAAAAGTCTCTAATTTCTCATTCAGAAATGAATTTTAAGGTTCATTCCAATACAAACCATCTCAGGACTCAACGATTCTATGAAAATCTGTGTTTTCCATCAGAAAGGAAAGATTGGCTTTACAAAAAGAAGGGAAAAAAATCCGAGTAAGGGAAGAGAAGAGCACAGAGCTGAGGATGCATACGGCAGAGCCCTGCTCCATTTGTCAGCTCGAGAGGAAAATCGAAGTTGGCCGTGCCCGTGCTGCCGCCTGCAGGCACCAGCCCTGCCCTGCCCGCTCCTCACAACGGCAAAGCTTCCGAAATTCCCGGGCAGGGATCCCCCGGCTGCAGAGACAGCGAGAACATCTCCCCATCACCAGCAGGACCAAAGCCGGGCTCACCCTGCCAGGCTCCGGGGCTGCTCCATCCATCCATCCATCCATCCATCCATCCATCCATCCATCCATCCATCCATCCCTCCCTCCTGTCCTCGACACAAATCCTGCCCACCCCGCACTGGAATTCCTGCAGAAAACGTGAAAAGGGCATTTCCCACCAGCGATCTGCTGGGGCAGCCTGGCACTGCCAGCCTGGCTCTGCCCCACATCGTGCCCCATGTGCCCCCCCAGCACAGCCTGCAGGAATTGTTCAGGTCGGGAAATTCCTCTAAGGTCATCCGGTCCAGCTGTTCCCCCAGCACTGCCAAAGCCACCACTGACCCAAGCACTGTCCCCAAGTGCCACATCCCCTCAGCTTTTAAATCTCCCCAGGGATGGGGACTCCACCCCTGCCCTGGGCAGCTGTGCCAGGGCTGGGCAGCATTTCCAGGAAGGAATTTTCCCTAAAATCTCACCTAAACCTGCCCTGGCCCAGCCTCTCCTCCTGTCCCTGTTGGGAGCAGATCCCAAATCCCCCCCGGCTGTCCCCTCCTGTCAGGGAGTTGTGCAGAGCCACAAATTCCCCCTGATCCCCCTTTTCTCCAGGCTGAGCCCCTTCCCATCTCCCTCAGGAATTCTCCAGCCCTTTCCCAGCTCTGTTCCCTTCCCTGGCCACACTCCAGCCCCTCACTGTCCCTGCTGTGAGTGCCCAGAGGTGCCCCAGGGTTCCAGGTGCCCCCTCAGCAGTGCCAGCACAGCGCTGGGTGCCCACTCGTGCTCTTGGGGCCATCTGGGCTCCCCAGTGCCCAGCTCTCCTCTCCCAAAGCCCTCCCACTCCTGGAGAGCTCAGCACGCTTCCCTTCCTCTCTGGAAAAGCCAACAGCTGACACGTTTGCACCAACACCTCCAGAACGGGCCAGAAATAAAACAGCCTTTCAAAGGCAGCTGAAGAAATGAAAATCCAGCTGCACAGAACCGGGCTGGGAGCTCCTCCCCTGCCTCTGGAGCAGAGGGAACACGGCACCAGGGAGCCCGGGGTGCCGGCAGGAGGGTGAGATCTGCACTCTGATGGAGGCTGGAGGGAATCGCAGCATCTTTAGGGTTGGGAAAGAGCTCCAAGATCGCTTCAGGAAGGTGCCTGGGAAGCAGGACTTGTGCAAACACAGCTCTCCTTTAAGGACAAACACAACAAATTATAAAGTCCTCCACAACTTTTTTTCAAATTCTCACTATCATTTTCAACAACTTGCTGTTTGTTCTGAGCACGCTCCTGATGGCTCTCCCCGGGGGAAAAGCGGTGAGGAGCACCAGGGGCTCCCGCAGAGCCAACCCCATCCCACTGCCACCAACCCTGGGGATGTCACCGCTCCTCTGATGGTGACAGGGAACGCGGATTCCCGCGGGAGAGCCGGCCCAGGGCAGGCGGGGGATGATGGAGAAGGATCCGGTGTTGCCATGGGTGTCCCAGCCCGGGGTCTCTGCCCACTCAGGGCTCGGGGGGGGAACATTTCACACCCCTGCCTTTGACTCACCGGGGAATAACCGCGACAGCTCGGCCGCCCCTGCGGAGCCGCCAGCCCTGGAGCTGCCTGGCCACCCCCGCTGGGCAGGAACCTCCTTCCCAACCCAGCAGCAGCTCCACAGACAGCAATCCCTGCCCCAATCCTGCTGGCACTGCTCCATCCGCACCCAGAGCCACATCCTGGGCTGCTGTCCCCGTGGCTCAGTGTTTGGTGAGATGCCTACAGCTCATGGGGGAAGAATTTTATTCTGGGAACTCCGAATCCAGGTGGCAAAAGCAGCTGGAGATGGGATAATTCTGTTCCCTGCCACAAGCCCTTCCCAGGCTCCTGCAGATGCTGAAACCTTACATCATCCAAAAAAAAAAAACACTCTGAAAAATGACTGCAAGTGCCATCAACACACGGAGCCCTGGAGCCCCAAGCAGGCTCAAAGCCTTGTCCTGCCTGGATGGGGCTCCTGGGCAGTGCCAGCAGTGCCCTGAACCCCCTGCACACACGTACCTGTGACATCCTGGGCAGTGCCAGCAGCCCTGCAGTGCCCTGAACACACACCTGTGACCTCCTGAGCCCTGCAGTGCCCTGAACACACACCCACACCTGTGACCTCCTGAGCCCTGCAGTGCCCTGCAGCCCTGGCACACACGTACTGTGGACACACACATTCACAGAGCTGGGGAATCACAGCTTGGAAATTCTTTCCAGGCCTGGATTTCTCCTGACTCTCAGCTCCATTCCCAGGCTGACAAGCTGACTGCAGCTTCAGTTAGGGAGGAGTCTCCCAGGATGATAATATAGTAAAAAACAGAATGGAATTCATAATAAAGATTAACCCCTGGTGTCTTTCCCGTGGGACACATCCTGAGGTGCTGTCCCAAGGATGTTTTTCCCAATTATCCAATGAACTCCTGTCCTGTCCTGGCTGCACTAACACACTTTAAATCCGGGCTGTCCCTACAATAAAATTGGCCTTTTTTCCCCCCAAAGAGCTCCGTGTGTGTGGCTGTCCTTTCTCTCTCTTTTCAGCCCAGTGACCACCACGTACCTACGACGGTGAGCACGTCCTTGTCGATGTCTGCCCGGATGTAGATGCGGCCCCGGCGCTCCGTGTGGTCCGTCCCGCACAGGCTGGGCACGTTCATCACACAGCGCTTGTGCACGTTCATCATGCAGGCTGCATGGGACAGGAGGGGACACTCAGCACCCCGGCACGGCTGCCAGGAGGGCACGGGGACAGCCTGGACTGCTTTTAAACCGGGATGCTGTGAGGGGCCGGGATTAACACAGAGCAAAGGGATTTTCAAGGGCAGCTGGAGGATCCACAGAGCCTGGCACAGGAAGCCAGGGCTTCAGACCCTTCTTAAACTGATGTTCTGACTCATTAAAATTCTCCTCCATCACCCCCAGGGTGCAACGCTGGGAGCTCAGCTGGATCCAGCAGGAGCCAAAAAGAGGCATTAAAAATTACCTGTGCATCTGCATACACGCAGAGAGGCACGGAGATCTATAGATCTATAAAGATACATGTAGATGTATTTATATTTCAAAGCAGCTCACTTCCCCCTGGCAGGATTCCCAAGGTTTTAAGGAATATTCTGTTCCCAGACAGCCAAGCTTCCCCATCCCTGAGCAGCCACGCTCCTCGCAGCGGCACACGCTGCACCTCCCAGTCCCCTTAAATAGGAACACACGGGATTAACTCGGAAAAGAACGATTCCATCCCTTCCCTCTGCTCCCACCCGCCGTGTTCTCCTCCCCGAGCAGCGTTTCCCCCGGCGGCAGCGAGTGGCCACGGCCACAGGGTGTCACTCGGAGCCAGCGCTGCAGAGCGGGGCCGGGGCTGCAGGGCGGGGGAGGAAGGGGAGGATGAGGAGGGCGGGGACGGCAAGGGCGCTGCAGGGGATGCTGCTCTTGGGGGAGTCTGGGGGGGATGCTGCGGTAGAGGGGAAATGGGGGGGGGCTGGTGGGGATGGGGAGATGTACCCAGGGATGGGGGGATGATGCACACAGGGATGGGAGGATGTCGTACAGGGATGGGGAGATGTTGTACAGGGATGGGGAGATGTTGTACAGGGATGGGGAGGATGTTGCACACAGGGATGGGAGGATGTTGTACAGGGATGGGGGGATGTTGATGTGGGGATGTTGTACAGGGATGGGGAGGATGTTGCACACAGGGATGGGGGGATGTTGTACCCAGGGATGTTGGGATGTTGATGTGGGGATGCTGTACCCAGGGATGTTGTACCCAGGGATGTTGATGTGGGGATGCTGCTGCAGAGGGATGCAGGCAGTTTCCCCAGCTCAGTGCTTTTCCCTCCCCTCTCTCTGCTGCAGCCCTGGGCACTCCCCACACCGGGTCAGGAGGTGCCCACTGGTGCCCCTCGGGCACTCGGAGCCCTGCAGCTCCACACTGCTGGCACAGGGCACAGGCTCTGGGCACCCCGGGGTGCCTGAGCCACCCTGCCATCAGTCACTTACTGTCACATTTCATGCCCTGGTGGATGAGCCCGTACAGCAAGGACCCGCAGTGGTCACAGAAGGTGGGGCTGGAGTACGTGTGGATTTTAAATTTGTGTTTGCTCCGGGGATCCTGGGAGGAAAATAAAGGACAAAGATTATAAACTTGCAGCAAATGTTGGCAAGGCAGCCCTGCTCTTCCCATTCCGAGTGCCAGCTGGCTCTGGAGGTGCTGCTAATGGACTTCAAGCAACTGCCACTGACTCGTGGGGGCCTTTTCCAGCAAGCACCAGGATCCAGCTTTATTCCTCTTCATCTGTGTTGCCATAACAATGAAAATGCAATGCACTGGCTTGGCTGGGGATTTACTGTTTTTCAATAACTCAGCCTTAGCATGGAAAAGGCCAGGTGAAATTGGTAGGTAGGAACCAACAGAAGGGCTGGACACTGCCCAGCCTCCACACAGAGCAGGAAAAGCCACCCATGATTCCATCTAAATTAAGCCTGCCCAGGAAACATCCCCTGTGCTCTGGTGCCAGCCCTCTCCTCACACTCCCAGCCATTCAAGCTGCTGAGGAGATAATTTAATATTTCGAGTTTTCTTAAAAGCAAAGGCAGATTTCTGCCCAGCAGCAGAGGGTGCAGACCCAGCAGAGCCCAGTTTATCCCTTGTGCAGGCACTAGGCGAACTCCTGAGCTCCAGCAAGAGTCAGAGCCAAAGAAATCCAAATCATGGAATCCCAGACTGGCTTGGGTTGGAGGGGATTTTAAATTCCATCTTGTTCCACCCTCTGCCATGGCCAGGGACACTTCCACTGTCCCAGGCTGCTCCAAGCCCTGACACTTCCAGGGATCCAGGGACAGCCACAGCTGCTCTGGGCTCCTGTGCCACAGAAAACTTCCAGAAAAGACAGGGAGACAGAACCAAGCACTGTGACAGAGCGAGGCTTTGGCATTTCTTGTTCCATGCAAGAGAGGACAACTCAGGGAGCTGAGGAGAGCCTGGAGCTGTGGGGCTGGGCAGACGAGGCTGCTGGGGCAGCACAAGGGGAAGGTTCTGCACCCAGCAGCTTGATTTCATCTCAGGTTAATTGCTGAAGGGTTGGGATGAGGCTCAGCTCCCAGCCCTGTCATTCGAGCTGAGCAGTTTTTTAATGGCCTGGAAAGCTGCCCAGGCATTAGCAAAGACACCTTTTCAGGGCACTGTGAGCAGAGTAAATAAATAAAGAGTGGAATCAGAAGCGAGCTATAACATCACCACCAATACATTCCATCCCCCTGAAATTCATTTCCCAGCACTGCTGCACTGGAGCTTCCAGCTGCATTGATCACCAACATTCTGCTTTACTCAGCACCACACACACCCCCAGTGGCACCCGGGAGGGGGAAAACCTTCCTTGAACCTGGTCTGTGCCATGCCAGGGACTGGGCAAAGGCACTGAAACTGGAAATATCCCACATTTTACCCCAAGGAAAACGCTTCCAGACACAGCTCCCAGCGTGGCTCCAGCTGGCAGAATGGCACAGGAAGGTTCAGGGGACAAGGGGTCACAGTGAATCTTCTGGACACCCCAAGCAGTGACTCTGCAGGTCTGAGAGCCTTTTGCATTCCCCAGACATTGTAGGAGAGCAGAGAAATGACGCCTGGATTTTAGGCTGGGACGGGAGGTGGGGGGAGTCTCCCCCCATGGAACTGGGGGCAGGGAGCCAAGGGGAGCTGGAACCCAACCTTGAGATGGTCTGGAAAGTTCCAACCCAAACCATGCCGTGATCCTGATTCCCCTGCCAGTGTCCTGGGAGAGAGGAGGGGTCTGCCCAGCCCTGCATCCTGCACAGCCCCAGCAGCTTCCCCGGGCTGCCAGACAGGGCAGGGGACACGGGGACAGGGCAGGGGACACGGGGACAGCTCTGGGAGAAGCCACGTGTGGCACAGGAGGGACCAGCCCGAGCTGCTGCACTCCCTAACAGAAACAGATATTCCTGTTCAGGCAAGAGGAAGCCAGTCATTCATAAAAACCACAAGCTTTATGCAAAAGGAGACAGTTCCCTGCTCGTGTGAAGGATGTTCAATTCCCACTGGAACACAGAGTTCGAGAAGCTGGAGCTGGAAAAAAGCAAAAGTGGCAAAGCAGGCTGGGCTCCCCGAGCAGCACCCCCTGCCCAGAGCGGGGGTTCACCTTCACCTTCATCCTCACCTTCATCCTCACCTCCCACCCCTGCCCCAGGGACACACCCAGAGGGGCAGAGGCAAAGGCTGGCAGGGTGATGGAGAGGAAAAGCTGCTGGGCTGTGCCTGAGAGCCCGACCAGCACCTCAGAAAGTGCCAGAAGCTGCCAGTTCTGGGGATCAGCTCTGAGCAAGGCTGAAATCTCTGTACAAAGAAACTATTTTGGTACCAGGGAGCCAGGACTGACGAGAACACTGCGTGTGCAGATGCTGAGACTTAAAACAAGAGTGGTTAAACAGAAGAAGTTTGCCAAGAAAAGAAAAGGCTCCTCTCCTCCCCCAGCAGCGCTGAGCCAGCCTGGAGAACGGGGCAGGAACAGATTTATCTGGAGCAGGGCTGGGAAATGCCACGAGCAGAGCCAGCGACGGCCCTGCCCTTCCCTGTGCAGCCACAGAGGCAGCCAGGGATGTCACCCCTGCCCCAGAGATGTCCCCTCTGCAGCCAGGGATGTCACCTCTGCCCCCAGGGATGTCACCTCTGCACCCAGGGATGTCACCTCTGCACCCAGGGATGTCACCTCTGCAGCCAGGGATGTCCCCTCTGCCCCAGGGATGTCCCCTCTGCTCCCAGGGATGTCACCTCTGCCCCCAGGGATGTCCCCTCTGCAGCCAGGGATGCCACCTCTGCCCCAGGGATGTCACCTCTGCACCCAGGGATGCCAGCCTGCCCTGGCAGCTCCCACACCTTGCTGAGGGCATTTCTATCGACCAAAGGTCTCATCCTGCAGAGGGACATGGGAGACATGGGGGACACTGCTGCTGCCAGCACCAAACAGAGCCTCTCTCTTTCTGAGCAGCAGAAAAAAAAGCCAAGCTCAGCTCAGCCAAGCTCAGCTCAGCCAAGCTCAGCTCAGCCAAGCCCAGCTCTGTCCCAGAGCAGCGTTTGCAGCTCAGCATCCTCCAGAAATGTTTGGTAACTCACCCTGCCTTGGGAGTCTTTACTGCACCTCCAGGCAGCCCCCAGGGGCTGGCACAGCACAGAGACCCCCAAACACCTGCAGGACCACCCTGGTGCCACCCAGAACGCAGCACCCACCCCATCACCCCCCCAGAGAGAGGCACAGCCCCGGCCTGGCACTGCAGAGCCATGGGGAGGACACGGAGCCCAGCACCCTCCCCGTGCCCTCCTGCACCCTCCGAGCTCCCAGAGCCCTCCCCAGCCCTGGGAGAGGAGAGGGGAGAGGAGAGGGAAGAGGAGCTGCTCCCTGGCAGGGCTGAGACATCTTCATCCCACGGGAATTGGGAACTGGCACCGTGAGCAGCTGCCCCGGCTCCAGGGGCAGATGGCACAGCACGACACAAGGAGAAGTTAATTAAGGAGAAGTTAATTAGCAGGACAACAGAAAGCAGCGATTGCAGGGAGGTTGTGAGGATTTGCCAAAGCTCCAGGCAGGGCAGCCCAGAGGAGCTGGAGTGAGAGCAGGGATTGGGGAACTGGCAGCACCTGGGAGAGGGGACTGGGGACACAGCTGGGAGCCTTTCCATGGGAAACCCTGCCTGAGATCATTCCTGAGATCATTCCTGAAACCATTCCTGAGATCATTCCTGAAACCCTGCCTGAAATCATTCCTGAAACCATTCCTGAAATCCTGCCTGAAACCATTCCTGAGATCATTCCTGAAATCCTGCCTGAAACCATTCCTGAGATCATTCCTGAAATCCTGCCTGAGATCATTCCTGAAATCCTGCCTGAAACCATTCCTGAAATCATTCCTGAAATCATGCCTGAGATCATTCCTGAAATAATTCCTGAAATAATTCCTGAAATCATTCCTGAAATCCTGCCTGAAACCATTCCTGAAACCATTCCTGAAATCCTGCCTGAGATCCTTCCTGAAACCCTGCCTGAGATAATTTCTGAAATCATTCCTGAAACCATCCCTGAGATCCTTCATGAAATTCCCAAAATCCTGCCTGAGATCATTCCTAAAATCTTTCCTGAATTCCTCCCTGAAATTCCTCCCTGAAACCTTTCCTGACATCCTCTCCACAAACAGGGCCAATTTCCACCAATATTGAAATGTATCTCCACTGCCCCCTCACCTTCCCAGAGCACCTCTGATGTTTATTAACACATCCTGATTAATGACCTTTACCAGGATCATGCAAAGAAGGTCATTTTAACGATTATTTTGTCTACAATTTAAATAATTATGCATTCTGCTAATGGCTCCAGCTATAATTAGTTTTTCTAGCTGGAATACATTTACACAAGCTGACTGTGGGACAGACAGACACTGACTGAAAAAAAAAACCTCTCCTTTGCTTTTAGTTAATTTTTCTAACTAGTTAAATAAAAAAAATCTCCCTAAACTATAACTTTTTTGAGTTTTCCTTAAAATTTTTCAAACCTGCTCTAAACTAAAAACCCCAAAAAACACCAAACCCAAAAAAAACCACCAAAAACTCACAGCAAGCCTGGCCTGGGCTGTGGCATTTTCCAGCACCAAAAAAAACTAAAAACAAACTGAATAAACCAAACTGCAACCCACAAAAATCTCTTCTAAATTTATAATCTCTTCAAAACAACCAAAAAATTTTACTATTTAATATTATTCATTTTTATACTAAAACGTGCTTTACCTATTAAATAAACAGGTTTTTTTTTTCTGCTTCTCTCCAAAAAAAAATATTTCCAATTAAAAAAAAATTAATTTAATTTCCAATTAAACCAATTAAAAAAAACCAAACAAACCTACTTCAATCTATTTCCTGGAGGCAGCACAGCCTGGTGCCACCAGAGCTGCCACCAGTGCAGGTGGCTCTGGGCTCAGCAGAGGAAATTCCAGTTTTCCATGGTTCAGAGCAAAGCCCTGGCTCGTTCCTGAAGCAGCTCTTCCTCTCCTGACCCAAAGCTCCTGAAGGATTATTTGATTATGTAATTATAAATGTGCTATGGTATGGATTTGATGCTCTAAGAGCAAGGCTGAGAGTGCAGCAGGGAGGAAGCCTGGCCTGGCTGTGTCCCCCAGTGACACCCCCGTGTCAGAGGGGCAGGGACAGACCCCAGGGGCTCTGGGGGGGCTTTGGTGAAGAGATTAAAAAAAAAGAAAAGAAAAGAAAAAGAAGAAAAAAAAAGAAAAAAGGGAAAAGAGGGGAACCAGAAAAAAAATTAAAAGAAAGAAAATAGAAAAAAAAATGAAAAAAAAGAAAAAAGGAAGAAGGAAAAAAGATAAAAGAAAGAAAAAAGAAAAAAAAGGAAAAAAGAAAAAAACAACGAAAACAGGAAAAAAAGTAAAGAGAAAACAAAGAAAAAAGAAAAAAAAGAAAAAAAAAGACTAAAATAAAGAAAAAAATAAAGAAAAAAGAAAAAAAAAGAAAGAAAAAGAAGGAAGAAAAGAGAAAAAGGGACCAAAAAAGCACGACAAGGGCCATTTTCTCCCTGCCTTAATCCCAAGAACTGCATTCCATCTTCATTTCCAGAGTGATGTGTTAGAAGATTCATTAACAGGGCTGTTAATTACCTGGTAGCCAGCAGGGAGTGGCAGGGCCAGTGCCCAAGGCCCTTCACAGCAGCCCTGCCTGGGGAGGCCTCTGAGCAATGGGGACAATTTTATTTCAGTCCTGGTCCCTGCCTGTCCCCTGTGTCACAGCTCTGCAGGCACCCACAGTGGTGACATTTTCACTTTTTTCTCTTCTGCTCGGGTGTGCAGCTTTCAGGTTTATGTTAAGGGTCCCTAAGATCATTTCAGGGTGGTGAAGACAAAATAATTCTAATCCAGCTGGGGACTCAGGGACAAACTCTGCAAACTTCGGGCCCTAAGAGTGAACAAAGAGGAGGGCAAGGAGGATGAAACTTCATGGTTTGAGGTTATTAATTGAGGTTATTAATTAGTTCTGTATGCAAATGGACTAAAACCCATAAAGATGTGACATCTCCTGACCAAGCTCTCTTCTGATTCCATCCTGGAGCCATCCAGGCAGGGCCACCACTGTGCCCCTGGCACTGCCAGGCTGTGGCCTGTGAATAGAAATATCAATAAATATCCACTGTACCCTCAATCTAGATATGTAAATACCCTCAGTAAACATCCTCTTTATTCCTCTTAACCCTGTCTAGCCTCTGTTCCAGCTCCTGTGGGTGTCACCCCCAGGCAGAGCCCTGTGGGGACAGGGGACAGCCCCTGCTGCCCCCCAGGTGTGGCACTGGACTCACCTGGCTGCAGCAAGGTGAGAGATTTCGACATTTCTGCCACCCTGGGCACCCTCCCAGGGCCACTCCCAGCCATGGGGCCACCAGTGCCACCAGTGCCAGCCAGCTGGGGGGAGCTGGGGCTCTGCTGGTCCCCCCCTCTTTGCAGGCTCCTGGGGAGGCTGCAGGAGGGGGAACAGCCACCAAACAAACCCCACCAAACCCCCGAGAGCCCCCTGCCCCCCAGAGCCCTCTCTCCCTGGCACAGGGCACAGCCCCCAGCCCCATTTGGGGAGGGGGACCCACAGCTCGTGTTCAGCCTCCACTTCCCTCAGCCTGTCACACTGCCTGCTCCCACCACTTCTATTTTTAAGGGTGAGAGCTGTGGTGCTCTGTCGTTTCCCCAATTCGAGCTCCTGTCTCCCAGCAGTTCCCCAAATTAGGCAGTTTCCACAGCAAAGCACAGAAGCTGCCAGACAGACCTGGGTGGTGCTGGCAGAGCCCAGCCCTGAGCCCCCAGGCCCTGGCATCCACCGGGGTCCGGGGGGAACAAGGGTGGGCACTCAGCTGGCAGGAGATGGGACACGGGGACACAGGGACACGGGGACACAGGGACACAGGGACACGGGGACACAGGGACACAGGGACACAGGGACACAGGGACACAGGGACACAGGGACACAGGGACAAGGCTGCAGGCTCAGCCCCAAAGGGAAATCTCTGCCCACCCAAGGGCTCCTCTGCTCTGCTGAGCACTGCCTGTTGGATGGTTTGAGTGTTTTAATCGGCTATAATTACATGGTTATATTTTTTAAGTTAGGTATAATGAAATAATTTTAATAGGTATCCCAGAAATCTATGGGATTCCCCCACAGCTACAGAATCCCAATCCCTGAAGGGATCCAAAAGCCACGTGGGGATGTGAGAAGTGGTGACCTTGGAAGTGCTGGATGATTCTTTTTCAGCCTAAGCCACGCCATAAATGAGAGATGTGAACCGACCCCCCCAGAGTGAGGAGCCCCCAGCCCCGCTGTCCCCATACTCACATCCGAGGCAGGGCCCTTGTCAGCCCCGGGGCACGAGAAGGTGACGAATTCATGGCAGCGTTTGTGCACCACGAAGCAGCAAACTGCAAAAAGAGCACAGGGACAGGGTCAGAGAGCAGCAAACTGCAAAAAGAACCCAAGGACAGGGTCAGGGACAGGGTCAGGGGCACAGCCTGGGACCGGCACCACGAGAGCCACGAGGTCCCAGCACAAACCCCTGGGATGGACTCCTGGTTCCTTGTTGGATTCCTGAGCAGCCCCAGGAGGTTTTTATTAAACCCGCGGCGGGTTTTTAAACCCCACGGAATATCCCCAAGCAGAGCAGGCATTTTTGGGTAAAACCGAGCAGGACAAAGTGCTGAGTGAACGTCAGAGGAGGGCTGGGAACGATCCTGCTCCTCTGAGCTCGCTGTCACTCGTGGCACACGCTCTGAGGTCAGGGAATGAAAAGAGGGAGAATCTGGCGTTCTCAGGGATCTGAGCTGAAAAGTGCATGTGGCCAAAAATGGAAGATTGTACCCAAGGGAACAGGTGGGCAATTTTCCTCCCACAGCTCTGCTTTTCTTCAGCATCTCCCCAGCCTCCGTTTGCCAGACCAGGAGACACGCACGTCCTCCTCCCCTCACACACGTCAGCGCCAGCCCTGCCCTTCAGGGAACGGCACAGGGAATGGATCCTGACGTGCCACTGCCCCGACTGCCAGGCAGAGGTACCCAAACCCCCTCCCCTAAACCTCCAAACCCATCCCCTAAACCTCCAAACCAGCCCCATCCCCTAAACCTCCAAACCCATCCCCCTCCCCTAAACCTCCAAACCCAGCCCCATCCCCTAAACCTCCAAACCAGCTCCATCCCCTAAACCTCCACCCCCATCCCCTAAACCTCCAACCCCCTCCCCTAAACCTCCAAACCCATCCCCATAACCTCCAAACCAGCCCCATCCCCTAAACCTCCAGCCCCATCCCCTAAACCTCCAAACCCTGTCAGCACTGCCTGCCTGGAGCTGCCAGCTCTGTTTCTGTTTGTGCAGCCAAAGCTCTCTCCATATTTCAAGGCTGATTTTTCCCCCCCCCAATGCCAAATAAGCCCCTCACCTTCAGTGACAGAGCTTCAAGAATCATTTGTCACCGTAGGGAACTTCAAGTGCTGGCCCAGATCCTCCTGCAGGGGTCTCAGCCCCTCTGGGAGGTGGCAGCACTGCTGGGGTTCCCCACAACAGAGGCAGCACCTCAGCCCATGTCACCTCTGTCACCTCTGTCACCTCCTGGGTGCCAGCTCTGGCCTGGGCACCACCCTCTGCATCCACACCCAGGGGTGCTCAGCTCCATCCCACACCCAGGGGTGCTCCAGGGAACGAGCCCTGATCCTCAGGGCACCCTGGGCACCCCCTCTGCTCTGCCTCAGGGCTCCCCCATCCACCACAGGCTTCCCCCAGGAGCTGCAGTCACACCCCACAGAAACCTCTGGAAGATGAGGAGCAGGGATTGGGGTTTGCAGCACAGGAACCAAACTGAGCCGTGCAGGAGCAGAGCAGGTTCCAGCTGCAGCAATGTGGGACTTTCCCTAAGGAAACAAGGAAAAGCCAAGGGACGTCGGCCATGAACCTCACAACCTCCTCTTTGTGCCCTGCCACATCCAGCTGTAAATTCATTTTCCTTTTCACATTTTCCATTGTGAACAAAAACAAACCCAGAAGGTTTTAAGAGGCAGAACAGCTGCCAAGAGCTCTCTCCTCGCAGGACCTCTCACTTGCTTTTCTGAGTCAAACAAACAAACATTTTCTTGAAAGCATTGCTCACCATTTCTGTCATTTGTATATGGAGACAGAAGCATCTGGGAAGCAGGAAGGAAGAAATTAGAACTCTATTAGCAGGGATTTCTCCTGAAGTGTGTGTACAAACTCACAAAGCTCCGTGCCACCCCGAGCACAGGCTCTGCTCCAGGGGCTGGGAGCTCCCCAGTGGAGCTGGGATCATTCCAGCAGAGGGAACGAGACTCCCACCAGGCTGAACCCACCATGAAATGCCCAAGGCCAGGCTGGACAGGGCTTGGAGCACCCTGGGATGGTGGGAGGTGTCCCTGTCCAGGGCACTGGATGGGATTTAAGGTCCCTTCCAACCCAAAGCACTCCAGGATTCTGGGATTCTAATCTGTAATCCACTGGAAGATGGGCAAGCAGAACACTCCCCACACACCCAAGGCAAAGCAGAGCTCTCTGCCCGTGGGCTCTGCACCCACAGCTCCCAAGGCAGCTCCACAAGCCCCAGCAGGATCCACTGGAGCCCTTCCCACCTGCTCAGGTGAGTGCTCCATCCGTGCAAGGGGAAAACAGGGCCAAGAGAACGACTCAGGATCGGGATCTGCTGTCAGTAATCCTGTCTCAGCTCCCGAACCTGCCTGCCCTCCTGCTGTCATCACACCTCAGCAGTTTAAGCTCATGTCTTTGTCAGTTTAGAAACCCCAGCACGAGCAGCAGCTCTCCCAGGTTGCTAATTAGACAGTTAATTTGTAAATCTTATTATTTGGGTAATAAAGTTATCAATTCCCACTGGCTGGCTACAAACATCCCAAGCCATTTGTACACAACAAGAATGAAAGATGAACCTTTCCCATTCCTTACTGCACAATGCACGAGGTGTTTCCTGGCCCTAAACTCCCCTCCAGGGCCAGCTCCATCCCAGGGCTCTGGGGAGACATCCCTGCCCTGGGAGAAGGGAAGGATAAAACCCATGGAAGGCAAGAGGCAGAGCCCCGAGCCCAGCAACTCCCCACAGCCCTGGCAGATTTGCTGGAATGCACATTCTTCACAGCAGCCCCGGCATCTGTCTCAGATCTGAAAAGATTTGCACCAAAACATCAGGGCAAGATCACACACACCTCTGTTCCCTGGGATCCTGGGAAGAAAGATTTCCTGGAAGGGTGGGATTGAGAGCTAAGGAACCACAAGAGCAGCAGGGCATTCTCAAACCTAGGAAACGGCTTCTTGTGGAGGATGAGAAGGGAGAAAATGCTAGAAAATGCTAACACAGTATTGCTTAAATATATATATATACACACACAGAGAAAGGCGTCTTGGCTTAAACCACTGCTCAAAAACCCTCCAGAAACACCACAAAGCAGTTTCCCTGCTGATTCCCTCCTGATTCCAGAAGCTGCCAATCAGAAGAACCACAGCAGAATGTGCTGCAGGCGTTTGAAGGCTGCAGAGCACACACACACATCTGGCTGCAGAGCACACACACACATCTGGCTGCAGAGCACACACACATCTGGCTGCAGAGCACACACACACATCTGGCTGCAGCTGCACACGGCAGGGCTGTCCTGGCTCCAGCTCCAGCTGCTGCAGGCTCAGGGGGCTCCCTGGGCTGCAGAATTGCAGGGTTTGGAGGATTTGCTGCAGGTCCCTGCAGCAGCTGCTGATCCCAAGAGCAGCGTTCCCAGCCCAGCCCAGGCTCCTGCAGGACTTTCCCTCCTCTCTCTGCCGGTGGCACCGTGTGAAGGCTCAGGAGCGTTTCCCTGCCATCCTCACCTCCCCTCTCACGCTCCCTCTCCCCTCTCACGCTCAGGCACTTTGCCCAAAAACACCACAGTGCCCGAAGATTTGCTCTCAGAATACAAAATCCCTCCCAGGCCAGGGTTTCTGGGCAGGAAAAGCTTTTTGTCAGAGCTTTAAGCTCCTTAAACAGGCACCAGGATACCCTGGGAGCCAGCCCGACACAAGCACAGGTATTCCCAGCAATATGAAATCCCAGGAAAGGCTCAAAACTGGAAACTCCTGAGGCTGCTGAGCCCATCCTGATGTCACAAACCCGTGGCACCCCTGGCACAGGGAGGAGGAGCAGGGCTGGCTCTGGGTGCCCCTGCTTGGCCCCCAGCCTGGCACACGAGATGGGATGAACCCCTTCTCCCACAGGGAACATCCTCAGCTGCACCACAAAGCATCCCAGCAGGATGAGCCTGCCTGGCAGCCCAGGGAGCAGCTTCCACTCCATCTCCATTTGCTGCTCTAATTTCATTGCATGAACTCCTTGTCCCCATGCTCTGAGGAAGGGAATAATCCATTTTTCCCGAGTCCTCCGCCAAATGAATAATTCAGGGGCGTCACCTCTGAGCCCAGCCCTTCCCAGAACACACATTCCCAGCGAAGGGAAGCCTCGGATCCCCTCTGCCAGGCCACCGACAGGTCTGGGAAGCACCAGGAACAGCCTTGGATACAGCAAGTCAACTAAGGGAGACAGATGGAGAGTTAACAGAGACACGAGAAGGTTCAAGCAAGACTCATCTAAAAATCAAAGCCAGGGAGGAGTTCAAGCATCCCCAGGGAGCTGAGCTTTGGCAGATGGCTCCAATATCAGGGAAGCTCAAAGGTTATTTCAAGCCTATCTCAGTGTGTAGCTGCTCCCTCCCAACCTGTGGATATTCTCATTTGGAGAACGTCTCTGCTTCCCAAGGAACAACAGCTTTAGGAAACAGCTTGGAATTCAGATGAGCAAAACTGAAGGAAACAAAATAACACCAAAAAAAAAAAAAAAAAAAAAAAGGAGAAAAAGACTTTTAAAGGGAGCTTTGTGCTGCTCCACCTACACTGGGCAAACCCCCCCAGGTCAGAAGCACCGAACCTGCTCCAGCCAGAGCTGCCCACGACTTTCCATTGCTAAAAATCACACTCACCACATCAAACAGAGGCAGTGAAGCATGGTAATCATAAAATAAGGGGAAAGAAGGGCTCCAGGAGGGGAAGTCCTGAATTTCTGACAGCGCTTTACAGCTTTTAATCACTTAGAGCACACAGAGAGAGAAGCTGAGCTAAAATTTGCCCTCTTTGGATTTAATCCCCAGCTTTGGTTGAAAGCTCTCTGGGGTTCTTACAGCACAACAATCTTCAGCTCCTCGGGCTGCAGCAGCTTTGGCACTGTCAGCTGCAGGGAGATGCAGAGAGAGCAGCTGCGATGCACAGGGACAGCACCAGGAACAGCTCCAGGGCTGCCACGGCGCTGCTGCAGCTCTGGGATCCTGGCCTGGGCTTGGGGACAAGGACAGGGACACCAGGGAGCCGGGAATGTCCCCATCCAACACCTGTGACCCAGGGGCCAACACCAAAACAGCCGCAGAGCTGGGCAGGAGGGGCAGGGAGGCTGCTGTGCCTCGGAGGGACAACTTCGACATCATCATCTTCATCATCTTCTACACCTTCAACAATCATCTTCTACATCTTCAGCATCTTCACATCCCTCTTCTCCCATTGAACAGGGGCTGAGTATTTTGAGCCCAGCCACGTGCTTTTGGGAGGACTTCATGAACAAAACACCCCAAGCCGCCTGCGGTTTTCCATGAAATACCAGAATGAAGTGACAACATCCTCTGCATGACAATGAACGCGCTGGAGCCAGGCGGGATGAGCAGCATCAATCATCGCCGGCAGGGGATGAGGAGTGGGTGGGGACGGCGATGGTGACAGCAGCGCTGCTCGGATCGGGGAGAAACCTCAGAAATCTTCAGTGCGACGCCCCGAGCCACATGCAGGGCACAGGGAGCTCCAGGGATGCAGCTGGCCCGGGTTTTGTGGCTCTGGCTGGCACAGGAACCTTGGGATGGGACAGAGGCTGAAGGTCCCCCAGCCCAGTCCTGCTTCCTCTCCCAATGGGTCACAAAAGCTGCTTGGGAGCAGCGGGAAGAGCATCCCAACAGCCAAAGAACAGCCCCTGGGAGCCCTGTGCCTGTCCCCAGGGCCACCACAGCCCCCTGAGAGCCCTGTGCCTGTCCCCAGGGCCACCACAGCCCCTGAGAGCCCTGTGCCTGTCCCCAGGGCCACCACAGCCCCTGAGAGCCCTGAGCCTGTCCCCAATGCCACCACAGCCCCTGAGAGCCCTGTGCCTGTCCCCAGGGCCACCACAGCCCCCTGAGAGCCCTGTGCCTGTCCCCAGGGCCACCACAGCCCCCTGAGAGCCCTGTGCCTGTCCCCAATGCCACCACAGCCCCTGAGAGCCCTGTGCCTGTCCCCAGGGCCACCACAGCCCCCTGAGAGCCCTGTGCCTGTCCCCAGTGCCACCACAGCCCCTGAGAGCCCTGTGCCTGTCCCCAATGCCACCACAGCTCCTCCCCTGCCCTGTGCCTGTCCCCAGGGCCACCACAGCCCCCTGAGAGCCCTGTGCCTGTCCCCAGGGCCACCACAGCCCCCTGAGAGCCCTGTGCCTGTCCCCAGGGCCACCACAGCTCCTGAGAGTCCTGTGCCTGTCCCCAGGGCCACCACAGCCCCCTGAGAGCCCTGTGCCTGTCCCCAATGCCACCACAGCTCCTCCCCTGCCCTGTGCCTGTCCCCAGGGCCACCACAGCTCCTCCCCTGCCCTGTGCCTGTCCCCAATGCCACCACAGCCCCTGAGAGCCCTGTGCCTGTCCCCAGTGCCACCACAGCCCCTGGGAGCCCTGTGCCTGTCCCCAGGGCCACCACAGCCCCTGTGCCTGTCCCCAGGGCCACCACAGCCCCTGTGCCTCTCCCCGGGGCTCTGTGCAGTGTGGGGGTGTCCCCAGGGCAGGCAGACACGGCACTGCCCCAGTGCCCACATCCCGGGGATTTGGGCACAGCCAGGGCTGCCAGGGAAGCTCCAAGGCAGGAGAAGGGCAGGGCTGGCACTGTGCCCTGCAGGAACCTCTGTCCCTGCCCAGACCCAGCCTGGCAGGGGGAAGGAGCCCCCCCTGTCCTCAATGGCAGCCAGGTCACTGCAGCCACAGGCAGCTCCTCGGGCTGGAATTCGCCTCTGTCCATGTCAGCAATCCCTTCGAACTCGATTCTTCACAGCCTGGATTAGGAGCCCTGTGATGGAGATGGGGACAAGGAGGGGACAGCCCCAGCCCCGGGGCCACCAGGGCCAAGGCAAGCAGGGACACTGATGGTCTGGGGGCCACGGGCACTGCAGCAGGAACAGCCAGGTGCTGGCCAAGGTCAGGCACAGGAGGAGCTCCTGAGGTGCAGAAGTGAGGGACAGACTTGGTTTGTACCTCAGGCAAACGGGGATGGACATCGAGGACACTTCAGCCCCTCTGGGGACCCGGGGTGGGTCCCCGGGGACATCCCTGAGGACACCCCTGGTGTCTGCAGCCAAAAACACAAAAACACCCCCAAGAGCAGCTGGGGGAGCAGCCCCAGCCCCCCAACAGCACCCTCAGCACTTCCAGCAGCCAGAGATGAGAAATAAGCACTCGGTGATTAATCAAAGCCCCGAGGGAGCAGATTAAACGGTCTTGGCAATTAGTTCTGGATTTCTTAGGAAGGCAGGGGGAAGCTGCTGCAGTCCCTGAGGATGAGCAGAGTCCTCCTCAAACCCTGCACCAGTTACACAACTCGCTGTGGTGATGTGTTAAATTACAGATGGTCTCAATTAAAAGTGCAGAGAAGGAAAGGAGGCTTGGGAAAAAAAAAAAAAAAAAAAAAAAAAACCAACAAAAAAAACCAAAAGAAAAAAACCAAACCACCAACTCCACACGAGAAGAAAGAGAAGATCATTAAAAACTTGGCAGCCCTACTTTAGACTCTGGTGACCTGGTAATTTAATATTGTAATTGAAACTCGGGGTCAGAGTCCTGAGAGGAGGGAGAAATATGGAAAGGTTTGGTGGCAGGATGAGTGCAGCCCCAGCACAGATAACCCAGCCCAGCACATTCCTGCTCTGAGCCCATTCCTTTCTGTCACAGCCTTTTAATCCCCTTCAAGGCAGATAAAAACCCAGTCCCCAAAGTGCTGGTGTAACTCAGTTAAAGCTGGATTTTGTAGCTTATCTTCCAAGACAGAGAGGGGAACTTCACTCTCATTTTCTCCCTTGCATCCTTCCCCCTTAATTTTGAATATTCGGAGCACTTGTCTTGTTCCCAGGGAACCTGCCCCTCCAAACGGGCAGGGATGTGCAGGGACATCAGGTGAAGTTTTTGAGAGGGTCCCAACCCCAGCTCTGCCTGCACTGTCACACAGGGGAGTTTGTGAACAGCCCCAGAGGTGGCTGCAGCCTGGGGACACCCTGCAAGCCCAGGGGATCAAGGAGCCTTTCCAAAGGCTTCTTCCAGAGCCCTCCCCTTCCCTCCAGAAGTGTGACCAAGAGCTGGAGCCCAACACCAGCCCTGAGATGAGAACAATTCACACAATTCTTTGAACCCATCAGAGCAGAGCGTGAAGTCGGAATTACTGCACAGCAAGGGCTGGGAGCATTTACACACTGCTACAGAGCACGGGCTGTAATCCTGCTCCCCTCTGCACTTCTAAAAAAAAAAAAAACACAACACTGCATGGTCCCTTTGCTTTCCAGGAAGTGCAGAAAACAAA
The DNA here is from genome assembly GCF_052056855.1 of Sturnus vulgaris. Taxonomy (NCBI): domain Eukaryota; kingdom Metazoa; phylum Chordata; class Aves; order Passeriformes; family Sturnidae; genus Sturnus; species Sturnus vulgaris. The sequence continues at coordinate 813,128 of NC_142258.1, forward strand.
AATAATCATGAATACAACAGAAACATATTTCTTTTTGTGTCCGATATGAAGAGTAATGACTTCCCTGCTGCTGCCTCAGGCTCATTTTGAGCTGGCAGCATCTCAGGAAGGTTTGTTCTCCACACACCCAGCAATGCTTGAAGGGTTCCCTCAACACCCAGGAACGTGAACAGCTCCATTTAATACAAGTGAAAGCATCAATTAGCCAGGCCCTGCTGAGGTGGAGCTGCCTGCACAGGATTTATTTGCTTGTGTTGGTGCTCCAGCACCAACCACGGACCCCTCTGCACCTCCCTGGTGACCAGGAGCCCTGGCATGAACCTGCACCAGGTGGCTTTGGAAGGTCCCTCCCAGTCCCAAGCGGCCCTGGCAGCACTTTGGGCACAGCACAAAGAGCTGCAGCCACGCTCAGCTCCTGCTCAGACAATGCCAGGACACTTTTCTGCCCAGCCAGGGCAGCATTTGTGCCAAAGTGTCAGGGAAAAGGAGCGAGGGGAGGGACCCTGGGCCACCTTCAGGACCCCCCTGCCAGCCTCCAGCCAGCTCTGCATCCCTCGGGTGAATCCTCCCAGGAGCACCACACTGGAAAAATATTTCACACAGTGGCCTGATTTCCCCATAAAAATGGGAAATGAGACCACCCCAAGCCTTGCTGCAGTTTCCCCTTCCTCTCCCTCCCCCTGCAGCTCCAGCCCCGGTTTGTGTTGTGAAGAAACTCCCACGGGATTTGTCCTGGGACAGCCGATCCCTCCGAGCTCTGCCTCCCACCACGAGACAAGACGAAGGCAAAAACACATCACCAAAAAATCTCAATGATTTGGAAAGCTTCCAACCGAGGAGGGGGTGGGGAAAAAAAATAAAAAAAAATCAATTTATCAAGCACGGGCCTTTCTGCACGAGAACAAACAGCAGCACTGAGGAACAAGGGCAGCCTGGGCAGAGGAAAAGTCCGAGGGAAAGATGGAGAGAGGGAGGGAGGGATGCCCACAGGGATCCTGGTGACAGGAAAGAGGGAGGAAAGGGAAAAAGGGGGAAAGAAAAGGGGGGAAAGAAAAGGGGGGAAAGGGGGGGAAAGGGGGGGAAAAAGGGGGAAAAGGGGGGAAAAAGGGGGAAAAAGGGGGGGAAAGGGGGAAAAAAAGGGGGAAAAAAGGGGGAAAAAAAGGGGGGAAAAAAGGGGGGGAAAAATGGGAGGAAAAAATGGGGGGAAAAAATGGGGGGAAAAAAGGGGGGAAAAAAGGGGGGAAAAAAGGGGGGAAAAAAAGGGGGGAAAAATGGGGAGAAAAAGGGGAAAGGAAAGGCTTGCTGCTCTCCCGGGCCCAGCCAGGACAGCCATGCTCATTTCCCATGACAGATTTGCCAGCGGCACCAGGAGCAGCAAAAAACCCCCAGCCCTGCCCCTCTGAGGAGCCCCCCACTCCATCCCCCGTGGCTGCAGGAACAGGGGGGGGATCCCAGGGGCCCTGCTCGCTTTTCCTGCCGGCAGGAGCAGCCCCGTTCCCTGCCCGGGTGTCCCTGCCTTGCAGACGTTCAAAGGGGCTGCAGCTGGCACGGGGCTCGTGTACTTGGCACCGTGTTTGATGCTCCACGGATAAGATATTAAAATAACATTTCCAACATGCAGATTTACTGTGTCTGCTCCCTGCTCGCTCCAGCCAGAGCTGTTTAGAGCAGGGTTTTATTGATGCTGCCAGACAGGCAGCACGGAGCTGGAGGAGTCACCTTGCTAAGGGAGGAGTGGGCAGCGCTGTCCCAGGGATCTGTCTGTCTGTCCCTGCCCCCAGGGCAGCTCTGGGATGTGTGGGATGGGCTCAGGAACCCGCTCAAGGTGATGGCCACGGAGAGCTAGGACACAGGAGCACCAGCCCCCGGCCAAGGTCAGCAGAGAAGGTGAAATCAGACACTACCTGCAGGATCACATTCAGGGAGGTGTTTTAAAACACATTGCTGGGGAGGAGGAAATCAAACCTGCTCCATGTCTTACCTCCTTTTAAAAGAAATTATGGTTTAGGTGAATTTTTGCTTTAACGAAGTGGCTGAAGCGTTTGCCTTCTGCTGCCCTAAAAAACTCCATCAAAGCAGGGACTGAGTTTGGTGTTTGTGGGGAGCAGTCCTGTGCAATTCCACACCACTGGGCTCAGTGAGAACGTTATCTGGGCTGGCAGCTCGAGGAGGAGGAGGGCAGGAGAAAAGAGAGGAGCAGTTTTATTTACATGGAGCTCTCCTGGCTCCTGTGCCTGCCCGTGTCCCTGCTGGCCAGTATGATTTTATTAATGCCTGCCCTACTTTGGAACGCAGCTCTGTCCCGCTGAAAGAATCCATTTGCATTTTTAATGAAATTTGGATAAGCAATTTAGCGGATCCCCAGCTCACCAGGCTCCAGAACCCTCACCCAAAACCCCGGGACTGCAGCCCCTGGTGTCACCCAGAGCAGCCCTGGAGCCAAGAGGGGACATTTCATCCCAATTGTGTGCTGGCACAGCTGGCACAGCACCCACCCTGCCCCAGCTGCACATCCAGTCTACTTTAATAAAGCAATAAAGGGGAAAGCTCCACGCATAAGAGACTGAATGGGACAATAAAAAGCTGCGAGCTCGCCCGAAATGTCTCCCAGCTGTTCTGCAGCACTTTGGAGGAACAAAACGGGGCAGATTCCAGAACCACGGAGCTGTGCTGAGCTGGGTGTCCCCTGCCAGCCCTGCGCTTGTCACCTCTGCCCGTGTCCCCTGTGCTAAGAGGGGAACCTCTCTGCTGAGCTCTGAGCTGTCAGCAGAGCCACGGAAGCTCCTGGGAATTCTTTGGGAATTGCAGCTCTGGCTCCCACACGAGCAGCAGCCCCCAGCTGTGTGCCCAGCTTTTTTTCATGCCACCAGTTTGATTTTTGGAATAAAAACCTGATCTCCAGCAGAAGAGACACTCACCCTTCACCTGTGACACAGCACAGGGCCAGGCCACCTCACCAGGGCAGGAAAATCAGCTGCAAAAATTCCACCCCAGTTCCCAACAATCCCGCCGGGAGTTTCCTTTGGGAAGGGATCCCAGTGCAGCATCCCCAGAGCACCACCCCATGAGGGACCCCCAGAGGCTCTGAGGACCTGCAGGATGCAGGGAATGGTGCAGGGATGGCCCCAGCACTGCCCCGGGAGGAGAATTCCTCCCTGCAGCAGGAATTGCAGCAATTCCTGGGGGATTAAAGGCTGCCTGGAACTGCTGGGGCTGAACAAGGAGGCACAAACCCAACAGCTCAGCTGCACTGAGGGGATGCTCCCCCTCCACTCTGCCTCCAAAGCCACTCAAAAGTTCTTGCCAACACAAACTTGATTCTGCTGGGAGAGTCTGGGGTGAGAAAACCCCTAAAAGAGGTGCCCGTTGACCAGAGCTCATTCCAGCCCTGCTCACGGTGCTGTCCCTCACACCCCGGCCCCACTGACCATCCCAGCTCCCCTCAGCTGCTGCTCCTGCCCTTCCCTCGCTCCCATCCCATTATCCCATCATCCCATTATCCCATCCCAGCCCGGATCAGCAGCTGCTCGGGGGCGGCTTTGCCTTTCTGAACGCACGGCACCCGCTCCTCGGCACATGATCGAGTAATAAATATTTGGAAAGATCTGTTATTTTTACATAAACACTCACAACACATTGCCGAGGCTGGGGAAAGAGCCGGCGGCTCCGGGCGCTGCTCCCACCCCTCTGTCCCCGGGTCCCCGGTCTCTGTTGTCCCCAATGTCCCCTCCCGCCTGCCCGGTGAGTTCCGGGGGATTCGGGACTCGCTCGGTGTCTCCTCAGCCCCATCAGAGCTTTGCAGGAGCGCAGCTCCATCACCTCTCCCAGCTCCCTTTCCATAAAATCACCGAACGCCTGAGGCTGGAAGGGATTTCGGGAGTTCAACTCGTCCAACCCCTCTGCTCAGCCAGGGCCACCTGCCCAGGACAGTGCCCAGGACATGCCCAGGACTCGAACTCCCTTGCCAGCCACCCTGAAGGAAGCTCCTCTCTGCCCTTCGGACTCTGCAACATCAAACACCCACCAAAAGGTGCCTCCCCAAAAAATTCATGTTTTGCACCCTGCCAGGACGCTAATTCACAGCAAACTGGTTCTCAAATAAACTCCACGGACACGGCTGAATCTCCTCCTGGGCTGCACATTCTCCTGCCTTCCATCACCTTCCTCCCCTCCCACCCTCCCCGGGCACCTGCTGGGCCATGGCCCGGTGACACCCACCTGCGTCAGCTCCCCTCCAACCTGGGGGCCATTAATAACAATTACCTTGTAATTCCCTCTCATTATCATATTATTTTGGATGGCAAAGGCTGACCCCAGCATATTCAGCTCGTTAATGGAATTACAGCTCCTTCTGCAGCCCCGGGCAGGGAGTGAGAGCTGCAGCCCCGGATGCAGGAGCTGCCCTGTCCCCTCTCTGTCACTGCTGGGGCTGCTCTGTCCCTTCTCTGTCACTCCAGGACCTGCCCTGTCCCCTCTCCGTGACCTGCAGGGACCAGAACGCCTCTGGCTTTGCTTTTGCTCAGGGAGCAGCTCTTGCCTCCCTCACCAACCCGCAAACCATGACCCCTCCTGAGAGCATCCCCGGGGATCCCCAGCACCCAGAAATGCCCAGGGTGCTCAGGGGGTGACTGATGCAGGGACTGGGAGCTGCCCCAGCCGTTTTCTCTCCAGGGTCAGTGTTTGCAGAGCCACAGCCCCAGCTCCTCACTCACTGCTGTCCCCTCTCCTCACTCACTGCTGTCCCCCCTCCTCACTCACTGCTGTCCCCTCTCCTCACTCACTGCTGTCCCAGCTCCCATCTCGGTGTACAAGGCAAACATTCCCATCTCACTTCAGAGCATCTCTTTGCTATGAAGCTCTAACTCAACACAAACTCTTTTCGCTGCTCTTTTCAGCGTTGCAGTTTCCCAGAGGAGCAGCACTGAGTGCTGGGGTCCTGGGAAGGGCTGGAGCTGCAGCCCCAGCACGTCCCTGGCTCCCATCCCCACCCCAACAAGCCATGGGGGTTTTGGGAAACAGGAAAGGCTTTTCAGAAGCATCAGAGGCTGAGCAAGCACCAGGAGCAGACACAACTTCTCGTGGTGTTGTTGTGATTCTGCAGGGACCCTTCCAGAGAGCCAAGTTCACCAAGATAAATTTTGGCTGGGCTAATGCAGAACAATTCCTCTGGAGCTGCCTGCTCCAAGTGCAGGATCTGGCCTACATAAAATCCCACCCCTCCTCCAGCAGGCTGCTGACGTCCCTTCAGTGAGGAAGGAACATTCTGGATGGTATTTGCTAGAAAAAAACCAAATGTAAAGAAATAGCAGGAGCGCTGAGCATCTCCTCCATGCTGCAAATTACAGGCTGGCTAAGGCCTCCCCTTCTGTACCTGCCACCGGTGCACCTGACAAAGACAGCAGCCTCTGCACTGGCAATTTTATAGAAAAATATCCCAAATATAAATCGATGCAATATTAGATAGCAAAATACTCTCTATGGCAACCTGAAAGGTCTTAATTATCCCCGCAGGTGGCAGAGGGAGCAGCCCCACACACACCGAGCTGGCAGAGTGGGCTTTGAGTGGGCACTGAGGGGAAAAGTCATTGAACCCCTCCGGAGTGCAGGCAGCTCCTCCATTAGGGAAGGATCCTTGAACTCCCTGCACCACCCCAAAAAACTTGGGACTATTGTGTTTGTGACTTCAAACCCATCTGAGATCTCAACCAGCAGCGAGAAGGAATCAAATGAGGTTTAAAAACTCCACAACGCCCGTTCCCATAGCAACAGCAACGCGTGGGGATGGGATGGGGAATGGGAATGGGGATGGGGAATGGAGATGGGGAATGGGGATGGGGATGGACGAGGATCCTGTGGGATGGATGAGGATGGATGGGCACACTCTGGGATGGATGGGGATGCTGTGGAATGGGTGGGGATGGATGAGGATGGATGGGTACACTCTGGGATGGATGGGGATGCTGTGCAGAGCTCAGCCCCAGCCACATGGGAGCCCTGTGTGGCACCAGCACAGCCAGCCTGGAGCACGTGGGGTGGCAGCAGAAGTCACTGAATCCCAGAATGTTTGGGTTGGGAGAGACCTTAAAGCCCATCCAGTGCCACCCCTGCCATGGCAGGGACACCTCCCACTGTCCCAGGCTGCTCCCAGCCCTGTCCAGCCTGGCCTGGGACATTCCAGGGATCCAGGGGCAGCCAGAGCTGCTCTGGGCACCCCAGGGCCTCCCCACCCTCCCAGGGAAGGATTTCTCCCCAGTATCTGACCCCAGTGTCCCCCCTTGGTCCATCACTGCCTGTCCATGTAGAAATCTCCAGCACAAAGCACATCCCAGTCCTGCAGGAACTGCAGTGCCCAAAGCAGCTGCTCTGTAAAGATGTGCTCTGATGGCTCAGAACAGAAGGGCCAGTGGCATCTGCAGGGAGGAGAAGGTGTTTAACCAGCACTGAAACACAAACTGCCTCTGGGGAAAAACCTTCCAGGTGGGCACACACAAATGGGGAGTTACTGCTGTAGGAATATTTCCTTTGGAAATTATCAAGTCTCCAGAGAATTCCTGACCAGCTGGTAAGACAGTGCTTAGACATCATTATTTCTACAAATACAACAACCAGAAAAAAAAAAAAAAAAAAAAAAAACAAAAAAAACCCCAACAATAAATCTTCAGCAGAATCAGCCTGAAGTCAGCTTCCAGGAGAAATTTGCTGAGTAATCCTGGAGCAGAAAAATCTTTTCAATTGTTCCCTGGGAGGGTGGTGGGGCCCTGGCACAGGGTGCCCAGAGCAGCTGTGGCTGCCCCTGGATCCCTGGCAGTGTCCCAGGTCAGGTTGGACATTGGGACAGTGGGAGGTGTCCCTGCCATGGCAGGGGTGGCACTGGATGTTCTTTAAAGTCCCTTCAAACCCAAATTATTCCATGAGTTGATAACTTTCCTCCCCTCAGCACTCTGCTCCTTGCAAAGATTTTCCACAAAATCACAGACAGAGCTCCTTGAGAAAGATCCAAAGTTTTTTGTCACATTGGGCACATCTGAGTGCAAAGAGACAGGAGCAGAGTTGTGTGTTCTGAACACAGCTCTGCAAAGGCACCAGGGCAGAAAACACCTCAGCACCCACCTCCAGTGCCAACAGGGCCACGAAACCTGGCTGGGAGCAGCAGCCTCAGCAGATCCTGCAGGCTCCCACAGGAGCAGGGAATGCAGCCAGCCCAGCACGGGAGAAGCAGCAGAATTCCCCATTTCTCCAGGCAGGTGGTGTGGAAAGCACTGACCCATCCCTGCAGGAACATCCATGCCAGCAGCCCTGGCACAGCCCCTGGAGAACATCAGGACCTGATGAGCTCAGGGACTCCATGGGGACAGCCCTGCTGTTGGATCCCTGAAATCGGGAGGTTTTGAGTTTTCAGGCACAGACCCCCTGGAAAAAGCACAGAAAGCTCCAGATTTCTGGGATCCAACAGCCTGGCTCACCCCGGCCAGCTCTGGCACCTGACAAAGCTCAGCCCCAGCAGGACCTGCCCGAATTCACACTCTGCCATGCCAGGAAATGCCTGAACCTCCATCCCCATGAAATCCAGAACCCACCTCAAAGCCCAGCCTTGGGGCTGGAGCTTTCCACAATCCCAGACCACGCTGAGCACATCAGGGGAGCTCCTCCTGCACTCCCCCACACTTTCCATCAGTGAAAAAAACCCTCCTACAAATTTTATTATCAGCTTCTAGTAACAAGTCTGGAGCAAGGAATTCTTGAGGCAAAGGCTGGGGATTGAGCCCTGCTCCCACACCTCCCCATGGGAGCATCCCTGGAGCTCAGCCCCCGCTCAGGAGCCTTCACCACAGCCCTGGCAGCTCCAGCAGATCCAGAGGGATCATCCTCACATCAAGGGGAAGAAGGACGAGTCAAAACACAGAAGGGTTCCTTTGAAAGGGCCCCAGTGTGGGGAGGGCGCTGGGGATGACAGAAGCAGGCAGGGTCCCCAGGGACAGCTCCTCGCTCACTCGAGTACAGAAGTGGGAGAGCAATTAGGAGGAACAGCGAGGAGCTGCTCCCCCTTCCAGCCTTCCCACTCACAGCCTCCCCCCATGGAGCTGCAGTGCTGGGACAGCCCCCAAAAACACCCCACAGTCCCCAAAAACACCCCAGAGCCCCCAAAAACACCCTACAGCGCCCAAAAAACACCCCACAGTCCCCAGAAACACCCCACAGTCCCCAGAAACACCCTACAGTCCCCCTAAAACACCCCAGAGCCCCCATAAACACCTCACAGGCCCCCATAAACACCCTACAGTCCCCAGCACAGCCAGTCCCTCCAGAACCCCCCCTCGGGAGGTTTGGGCACCATGAAGTGACAGCCAAAGCCTTGCTGAGGGTGCAGAGGGCACCGTGTGTGACCCCCAGAACAGCAAAAACAGATTTTTTTTTCCAGTTTTTTTTTCTTTTTTTTTTTCCCCGAAAATCTCCTCGGAGCAGGGACGAGCAGGACCCTGCCAGGACTCGCTGTCTCAAGCCCAGCAGACACGAAACAAAGCCCAGCTGAGGCTGAGCAGTGTCACAAAAATAGCTGTGGGGAAGTGACACCAGCGAGCGCGCTGTGGGGACACGCGGGCACTGCCCTGTGCTCCCCTTCCTGCTCCCCCAGGGGCCAGCCCCAAACCCCACAGCCCTGCAGGGAAACCTGGCCAAAGCTCAGGGTGATGCTGCTGCATCTCCTGCACCTCCCAGCCAGCCCCTGGCTGCAGCCTGAGCTCAGAGTTCCTTTGGCTTCCCCCCAAAATCGAGCCCCCAGCACAGCCTGCCCCACGCCCAGGCACTGCCTCCTTCCCTCCTCTGGGTTCCTGCTCCTCTGCCTTCGCATGGAATCGGCTCTTGGAGTTCTCAGGGAGCTGGAAGTGAGTCAGCACGGCAAAGCCAGCCTGAGAATGAAATTAATTCGAGCTACTCATTCAAGCTGGCAGGTTCCACCAAAGGCAGGACCCCAAACAGAGCAGCAGGGGGATGCAGGACACAGGATACAGGACGGAGGACACAACCCCAGAGCCCTGGGGAACAACCACAGAGCCTTTGGGGACAGCCCCAACACAACCCCAGAGCCTTGGGACACAATTCCAACACAATCCCAGAGCTCCTTGGCTCCCATGTCCTGCAGCACACTGCACAAGGAACAAGTCCCCTCATCACCCTGAGGTCGGGGGTTGTGCTCCTCGGTGGGATTTTCAGGAGTTTTCCTTCAGCCTGATCACTGTACAGGTCAGGCTCCAGCTGGGGAACACCTGGAGCCATCCCCAGCCCAGCACAGGGTGGTTGGACACGTTGGTGACAGGAGAGGGGACAGAAATGAGCTGGGACTGAGCTCAGGCCAGGCAGGAGGAGCAGGTCGGGCAAACCCTTCCCTGTCCTCATCCTGGATTTACCCTCCCCTTCTCTTTCCCAGGGGTAAGAGTGGAATTTCCTGACCAGGACTAAAAGACCCCGAGGTCAAACAAGGATGTGAGCCCTCAGCATTCCACAGATCCAAAATCAAAGCCTGAACCAGGTGTGAGCAACTCCCAGGCACCGGGCAGGACCTGGGCACTGCTATGGGATGTCATGGAAATGTTCTGGAAATGCTGCACCAGGAGATCCTGGGCCATCCATCTGCAGGGTGACACCCCAGGGACGGGCCTGGGGAGCTGCAGGAGGACAGGGCTGGGTGCCAGGGCTTGTGGGCATCCCATGGGCACACAGGAGAGCTGCCTTGGCCCTCCTGCACCTGGCCAACACAACAGGGAGAGCCCTGAGCATGAACACAGCATCCCTGAGCATGATCACAGCATCCCTGACCATGATCACAGCATCCCTGACCATGATCACAGCATCCCTGAGCACGAACACAGCATCCCTGGGGTTGGGAAATCCCTCTGAGCCCACCCCAGACCCCAAACCTGCTCTGGAGCTCAGGAGCCAGGCAGAGCAAAAGCATTTTAAGCACTGGCTTACATGGCCAACAAGCCTTTAGTTAAAGCCTCCCTGCTGCTGAGAGCGTGTCCTTCACAGAGCTGGGGTGGAAAATGAGCTTGAAACCAAATCCAGCCCGGGCAGGGAGGGCAGCAGAGCCCAGGGTGGGCAGGTCCTGGGTGGGCAGCGATGCCCCACGAGTGACAGACCCACTGGAGGTGGGGAGAAGAGACTGACAACAATCCTGGAGCAGTTTCTGGCATTAAAGCACAGAGATGCTGAGCCCTTTAACCCCTGCCACCCTCCCAGCCGGGTAAGACAAAGCAGATCCGAGCCCCTCTCGTGGATTTATTATTGAATATCAGCGTGTAAGCAGAGCTGCCTCATGCTAACAAACTCTGACAGCAGATAAGAAACCATCCAGCCACCAGCCCTGCAAGAATCACACCAGACAATTAAACAGCCCTTCCAAAAATAGCCTACCTGACCTGCTACCACTCCTGACTATCAATCCAGCCCTGCAGAGAGGCTGCTACAGTTGAGTCAAACCTCAAAATACTCCCTCAAAATAGAGCCAAGGCAGTGGCAGTCTGTGAGTGATCCTCCCCTTCCTCAATTTAGACTGCTCAGAAAGCTCCACGGAGAGAGAAATCACCACGTGTCAGGAGAGCAGAGGCAGGTGCTGATGGCAAACACTGGGGGAGGGCTGCGAGCCAGGGGTGCAGCCAGATGGGGAGCACGGGGACAGAGGGGACAGTGACACAGGGGGGGCACAATGACAGAGGGGACAGTGACACAGGGGGGGCACAATGACAGAGGGGACAGTGACACAGGGGTGCAGCCAGATGGGGGGCATGGGGACAGAGACACAGGGGGGGCACAGTGACAGAAGGGACACAGTGACAGGAGTGGCACAGTGACGGGGGCACAGTGACACAGGGGTGCAGCCAGCTAGGGGTGCACACAGTGACAAGGGGGACACAGTGATGGGGTGGCACAATGACGGGGGGACACAGTGACAGGGACACAATGATGGGGGGATGCAGTGACAGACATGGGGGCACAGTGACACAGGGGGGGTAGTGACAGGGAGCTGACACCAGGACACCACACTGGGGAGCTCCACCTGCTCATGGGGAGGTCTGGGAACAAATTCAGAGTCTGAATCCTTCCGAGGTGCCTGGGCTCTCCTGTGTCACCCCAGGAGCTGCTGAGGATGAGGAGGGTTCTGTGCCTGGGCTCTCCTGTGTCACCCCAGGAGCTGCTGAGGATGAGGAGGGTTCTGTGCCTGGGCTCTCCCCTCTCAGGTGCTGGAACCCCACAGTGCCTGGGTTCACCCCAAATCCTGCACACAGCCACAGCACCAAAGCAGCCCTGCAGCCCCTCTGGAAATGGCTGAGCCCGAGGAGTCTCAGCACTCCTGGCTCCAGAACCACAGCAGGGTTTGGCTTGGACAGGACCTGCAGGACCATCCCAGCTGCCAGAGCTCCATCCAGCCTGGCCACGGACACTTCCCCCCTGCAGGGGAGGCAGCACAGGCTCACATTTGGCTGGCACCGTTTGGAGCAGCATTCCTGGGGGAAGGCAGAGCACTCCATGAAATAACCCACACCACGCAGGAGAAGCTTCTCTGTGTGCACGGTGACACCGGGGGATGTCACCTCCCCCAGACACACAGCTGAGCTACCCCAGGCTTCCCTCCAGTCACACAGATGCAAATAAGCTTGAAAATAACGACCCTTTCTCCCACATTACACAAAGACCTGAAGTGCACCCTTTGATTCTCCATTTAAGTCTTTTTAAAGGCTGTGTAGTTTTAATTCCTCTGCCAGTGAGAGGCACTCACAGGAAGTTACTGCACGGTTTCCGTGTTGCTTCAGCACAGCCCTGCTTACAAAACCTGGCTCCTGCACACAAAGCTCCACAAGGCACCCAGGCCACCAGGACTGTCCTGCCAGGATGTGTCCCCTCCTGCCCAGCTCCACAGGGTCTGGGGGGACACCAGAGCTCTGCAGGGGACAGCAGCATCCCCCCCCAGGATGGGAGCGGGGTCATTATCCTGCCCATCCTTCCCCTGGGGAGCAGCTCCCAGGCCCTGCTGGGCTCTTATCTGAGAGCACAGCCCAGCTCTGCTCCTCGGCAGGGGACACAGCCCCTGCTATCACCAACTACAAATGCGGATTTTCGTGTCTAACCCCATCAGATCCACCACCAGATCCCCCCCCTGTCCCCACAGGCTGCCCTGGTCACCCCCCCTGCAGCTCAGCCAGGGGGGAAGGGGCTGCTCACTGCACACCCCAACAGCTCCAACAGGAAAAGGAGCTTTTCCTTTTCCTTTTCCTCCATGCAGGACATCACAACCCGCTGCTTTTCTGGGCTATTGCAGCACAGGTTTGTTCAGCGTACCAGTGTCACTCCTGGGTCAGCAGCACCAGTGCTCCCAGTTGGCTGTGCTGGGACTCCCAGTTGGCTGTGCTGGGGCTCCCAGTGCTCCCACTCCCAGCACGGACAATGCTGAGCCTCAAGGTGATGCTGAGCCTCGAGCCCTCACAATTACACCTCTCGTTTCAGTGGAATGGCTTGGCAGGACAGCAAATAAAACCCGAGCAGGACAAGACCTGAATGTGCAATAGGAAATCAAAGGAACAGCTGTCCTTTGAGGCAGCCACCTCCCACGGCCACTGCAGAGCAATCACAGGAGCCCAGCAGCCCCTGCAGAGGAGGAAGATGAGAAACGAGCTCCTGATTAGACACCCATCGGCCCTGGCTCATTACAGGGAGAAAACATCAAAGCCAAAGGGCAATAAAGAGGGACTGGAACGTGAGCAGCAGCATCCACACACACACCCAGAGCTCTCTACAGAGCACCAGGGCATGCCAGGGCTCCTGCCCGTGCCTGGCAGCACCTCCACACTCACACCTGCCCTGGCTGCCCTCAAGCTCCGTTTTAGCCTTGCACCGAATGGATGGGTGCCAGCAGCTCCCCAAAAGCCGTGGGATGCTCCAGCAGCAGGAGGGGATGGTGCTGAGCCCATCCCAACACAGGAGGGGCCAAGGCAGCAGCACCTCGGGTCTGGCTCCAGCCCACCAGCATCTCTGCTCCCTAAATCCAAAAAATCCTAAAGCCAAAAGCTCCAGCACCCCGTGCAAGTCAGCAGGGAGCTGGCTGCTATTATTTTAGGAGTCTCCATATGGACCCATTGCAGCATCTTGCTGCTCTAATTTAGGGCACAGGCTGCTGGGGAGGGGGGTGCTGGACTTGGAGCATCTTGCAGTCCCTCAAGGGGTTCCAGGAGAGCTGGGGCTGCCCCTGGCAGTGTCCCAGTGCAGCCTGGATGGGGTTTGGAGCAGCCTGGGACAGTGGAAGGTGTCCCATGGCCCTGGGTGGGTTTGAAGGTCCCTCCCAGCCCAGCCCAGCACCCAACTGGTCCCCCAGTTTCCCTGAGTGCCAGCACAGGTCAGGGAGGGCAGCCCTGGCTGGGAACCCTTTGCTTCCCCTCTCAGAAGGCACCAGATGGGACAGTGAGTTATTCTGAACCCTCTGTAAGTGCTGACACAACACTGTTCTCCCTCACATGACTTTCCTCTTGCTTTTTAAAGAAGTTTTCTTGTTTCGCTCTGACACAGTGGAAGTAAATTCACAGCCCAGGCAGGAGTGATAAGGGAAGAACTTGCAGCAGAGCCCGGGGCACCTGATCCACGAATGAGATAAATGAGCAGCCCCCAGAGCAAGGAAGGGGCCCCCAGGCCTGGGGGATGCAGGGCAGCAGGGAAGGTTTGCACCCTCCAAACCCCAGAGAGCTCCTGCAAAGGGCAGGAGCACCAAAATGATGGAGCTGCTGGTGCAGGGAGAACGATGGAGAAGGCTGCAAAGCCCAGCCTGGGTGTGGGACAGGTGATGGGGGACACCACAAAGCCACCAAAATCCTGCTGGAGGGAGGCTTGGCTGCTGTGCCCCTTCCAGGACAGCACAGAACCCCAACAAGCCACAGCAGCAGCAGGGAGAGCAAAGCAGGGCACGGCCAGGGGACCCTCCGTGGTGCAGGTCCCCCCATGTTGTCCCCTTGGGTGGCCCTGGAGCAAAGCATCCACAGCAAGAAAAAAAAAAAAAAAAAAAATTTCCTTTACAAAAATCCCAGCCTTGTAATTTCTGCAATTAAAAAGGGAGTTCTTCTACTGCGAGTTAAAATAGAAGTTTTTGTCACAAATTACCGGCTTTCACTCCCCTCATACCTGAGCTTCAACTGAAACTTAAATGGAAATTTACAGGAGAATGAGAAAGTGAGTCAGCCTGCCCTTCCCAACAGGCATTTATTTCCATCCTCTCGGACTCAGTTAATAGTAACAGCAGAGAAATTAAGTTTATTCCAAATTTACAAAGCCCAGAAGAGGGGAGGTGGATTTGGAGGGAACTCCCCAGCACGGAGGGATTTGCTGCTGGCCAGGGGTGCTGAGCTGAGGCTCCTGTCCCCATCCCAGCTGGCACACAGCACCCAGGGATGCTCCCTGCCCCGTGGGGACAGGCAGCAGGTGCCACAGGGAGTCCTGTCACTCATCTTATCCCACTTTTCCCACCCACACCACCTTGGGGACACTGCTAACATGACCTAAAATAAAAATCAGCCTCTTGCCTCGTAACCTGCTGGGCCAAACTGCAGCCAGGTGAAGGCAGAGGGATTTTATTTTCCAAAGGCTGGCACAGAGGCCAAAGCACTGGGGAAAGGAACAGCAAAGCCAAGGATGGCAGCAAAGCCAAGGATGGCAGCAAAGCCAAGGATGGCAGCAATGCAATCCTCCCACCATGAGCAGCAGGGCCAGCCCAGGGGACCAGGACATCCAGTGAGAGCCCTGCACTGAGCCATGGCCACTCCTGGCCACCACAAACCCTGGGGACAGAGCCACCACCCAACCTGGGACACTGATGGGCAGCCCTGGGGCACAGCCTGGAGCAGGAGCCAGCCCAAGGCTGGGGGGGTTTGTCCTCGTTTTGCATTTGTGCAGGCTGACAGCACAGGAGAAACCGAAAAAAAAGGAGCCCAAAGATGCTCAGAACACATCTCAAAGCTCCTTCTCCTCCAGCAGCAGCAGGGCTGAGGTTCAGGGGATGCATTGAAAAAACTTCCTACCCTGCTGCACCTCTCCTGGGTATTCAGGTCAGCAGAGGGGCTGCTGGTAGAGCAGAAAAATCCTGTTAGGTGTATAATAAGGGAGAATTGAATTCTGCTCCAAGGTGGAGAGACAAAAGCCATTTGTCACGCAGCATTTGCTGACAGGACATGTCCAGAGCCCAGCCCTCCCTGCAGAGCTGTGCTGCAAACAAAGGAATCCACAGCCCAAGAGTCTGGGACCAGACATTCACCCAGGTGCAGAGAGGGAAGGAATCTGAGCTAGAGTCTGAAGTTATTTTAGAAAAAATTCTCTACAAGGGCTCAGCACTCGACCAAAATGCAAATCACCATCATGGCTTCCTGAGCAAATGAGCTATTGCTGCATTTTTTCCAGTCCAGCATCTTGCTCTGAAGATCTAATAGCAGCCCTACTGAGCAGCAGCTAATTAAAGCCTCTGCTCCTGCCAAAAGCCCAGACTCGGTCTCTGAATGACCCAGTAAGTGACACTTTTTCCACCTCAGAAGCCCTGGGAGACACCAGGTCACAGCTGTGCCCTTGTCACCTCAGTGGCTGTGCCCTCCCTGCCCCAGGCACCAGGGAAGGATCCCTGCTCCTGTCCCTGCTCCTTTCCCTGCTCCTGTCCCTGCTCCTGTCACTGCCCCAAACCTGTCCCTGCTCCTGTCCCTGCTCCTGTCCCTGTCCCTGCTCCTGTCCCTGTCCCAAACCTGTCCCTGCTCCTGTCCCTGCCCATGTCACTGTCACTGTCCCTGCTCCTATTCCAGCTCCTGTCCCTATCCCTGGTCCTGTCCCTGCTCCTATTCCAGCTCCTGTCCCTGTCCCTGCCCCAGTCCCTATCCCTGCTCCTATTCCAGCTCCTGTCCTTGCTCCTGTTCCTGTCCCTGCTCCTCCTCACAAGGACACAGCTTCAAAGTCACCCCACACCCCCCCGGACCCACCACCCTCCTCTCCAGAAGATTCCAGCCCTGAGGCTCCTCTCCATCAAACACAAGCAGGACAAATTCGGGAATTAATGGACTGAGCGATTTGGGACAGTCCTTAGGCACCAGATCACACAAATGTGAGTTAGTCCAGGTCTGGAGCCTTTCCTGGGGCAGAAATCTCCCCTGGGCTCCTGCTCAGCCTTTGTGTCCCCTGCACACAGGGGCAGCTCCTCCATCCTCAGAACCCCCTGGCATTACAGATGTACATGAAAGGGCACTTGGCTCTGACCAGACCCCCAAAAAGCAAATTATTCCATCCAACTCTACAGAAACCAAGTGAGTGTGGAGATGTTGATGCCTCCCCATCAAGGCTGATTGTCCAAAGAGCCCATCCTGGGGCACACAATAAAAATAAAAACAAAAACAAAACCAAAGCCTCTCCCAAATCCATCTCCATCATCATAGCCAAGCAACGGCATCTGCACAGCAAAAATGGTATAGAGCCACGGAAAATTATAAATATAAATTATAAATATAAATATAAATATAAATATAAATATAAATATAAATATAAATATAAATATAAATATAAATATAAATATAAATATAAATATAAATATAAATATAAATATAAATAATTTCGGGGATCATCTCCAGCTGTGCAAAAATCATCTGGGTGACAGTGCCTTATCCTGAGTGACAGCAACTGGTGGGGACAGAGGGGCTCCAGCAGGGACGTGGCACAGCCTGGCACAGCTCCTGCACGATGGGGACAGTGCCTCTGTCCCAGGCACAGGGCACAGCTGCACCACCTCTGTCCCCTCTTGGCTAAGGCTGAGCATTGCCAGGGATTTCTGCTAAGCCGAGCTCAAGTGGAAGAGTTTAAGAGTAATGAATGCAGAGGATGAGAAGCCCTAAGCCCAGCTTAGTCAGGCTCTCCTGGGGCAGGCCCAGAACTCAGCCCTTGCTAAGCTCCATCATCCCAACCCATCCTAACACTGCCAGGTTCCATCCCAGCCCATCCCAGCCCTGCCAGCTTCCATCATCCCAACCCTGCCAAGCTCCATCCCAGCCCTGCCAGGCTCCATCCCAGGCTCCATCCCAGCCCTGCCAGGTTCCATCATCCCAACCCATCCCATCCCAGCCCATCCCAGCCCATCCCAGCCCTGCCAGGCTCCATCCCAGCCCATCCCAACCCTGCCAAGCTCCATCCCAGCCCTGCCAGGCTCCATCCCAACCCATCCCATCCCAGCCCTGCCAGGCTCCATCCCAACCCATCCCATCCCAGCTCATCCCAGCCCTGCCAGGCTCCATCCCAGCTCATCCCAGCCCTGCCAGGCTCCATCCCAGGCTCCCTCCCTTGCCCACAGGCTCTGCTGGTCCTGCCGGGGAGGCAGGGGCTGCACCAGCTCTGATTCAGCCTCTCCACAGCAGCGCTGCTGGGAAGGGCTCCGGAGCTGGAGACACAGTAAATAATGACTTTGCACTGCGTCAGGAGCTAATCCACTCAGTGATGCAAATGAAATTCATGGGCCACTTCCCCCTCACTCGGCTCCTCAGTGATATTATAAAACAATCCTGACTTCATCCCATGTCACCGCGGCTGCAGGAAGCCATTCAGGGGAGCCAGGACGACTTTCACTCCTCTTCACCACCTCACTCTCTCATTCTTCTGCTATAATTGGAAATCATGAAAATGCATTTGTTCATGTGCTCCGAGTGTCAGCTATTCCGTGTGCCTGTGCTCTCTGTTCAGACCAGCAGAACGAAGGTGTTTAACTGTTCCCCCCAAAGGTGAAGCTATTCCTGTTGCATCCTTTCACATGGCAACAAAAGCCAGGGAGGAATCCACCAGCAGGATCAGCTGGAACACACTGGCAACACAGCGTGAGGAAGAGGAAGAACAGCTGAAGGCTGAGATTCAGACATCTGAATCTTTTTTAGCTTCCCTGCTGCTGACTAAATACCAAATGTAGGAAGACGAGAGCAGAACTACAGGAGACTGAGGATTTTAAACATAGAATCAGAGAATCCTGGAACGGTTTGGGTTGGAAGGGACCCTAAAGCTCATCCTGTTCCAAGCCCTGCCATGGGCAGGGACAATTCCACTGTCCCTGGCTGCTCCAAACCCTGCCCAGCCTGGCCTTGGACACTGCCAGGGATCCAGGGGCAGCCTCAGCTGCTCTGGGAATCTGTGCCAGATCCTCCTCACCCTCCCAGCCAGGAATTCCTCACCAAGATCCCATCCCTCCCTGCTCTCTGGCAGTGGAAGCCATTCCCTGTGTCCTGTCCCTCTCCTGGTCCCCCTTTAGGCTCTGGAAGGGCTCTGAGCTCTCCCTGGATCTTCTCCTGTCCAGGTGAGCACCCCCAGCTCTCCCCAAGAGCCCAGCAGCTCCAGCAGCTCCCAGGGTGTCCCTGCACAGACACCAGTCACCCCCCCTTTTCCCAAGCACACCCCAAAAATCAGTAATTCATCTCGTGCTCCGAGCTGGAAGGCTTCCCTTGTTCCAAAGGCTGAGCTGGGGAGGGAGCTCCCACCCCAAGAGGGAAGCTCACAGACTGGCTCTTTGGAAAAACCCAGATTTAACTAGATGCAAAAAAAACCCAATTTTCAGGGAGCTGTGCCATAACAAGCCTCAAGTTTGCAAATCCAGTAACTTCCATGTACTGGAGCTTATTAATATTGGATTTTTTGGCAGGCACTGCCTTGTCCAGCTCGGATTAGCAGCAAGTATATTCTGCCTGTCAGATTTAAACAAGATGTATAAATCTGGCACAAAAGCAAGACCAAATATGGAAGCAAATTATTTAAATTGACAAGACGTAGCTCAGAAGCATTAAGTGAGGCACTCAGTGCCCATCAGCTGGGGCAGGAAGGCTCCTGCTCTGGGCCATGGGAGTTAAAATTCTGAAAGCAAGAGGCTAACGAGGTGACCCACCCCAAACACTCACTGATTCCACTATTTACATTTTTAAATTCTTTTTTTTCTATATGATGGGAAGAGCAGGGTGGCTACAAGGAGCTGGGGGTGTCAGCCCGAAATCCCTCCAAAGCAAAGAGCTGGAGCAGAGCCACAGGTCAGTGCCTGGACAACACCTGGGCAGGTACCCAGGAGGGCAAGAGCCACACCTGGGCATGCAGGGAATGAATGGGCAGCTCCAGGGGAGAGGGGAGGCTCACAGGAGGTGACACAGAAGGCAGCCCCTGCTGGGGACACGTGGCTGCAGGGGCCATGGTGTGACTGTCCCTGCAGAGCAGGATGTGGCCAGCAGAGCCCAGCAGCTGGCAGGGAGGAGCAGAGCTCCATCTGCCCCTCAGTGCTGCGGGAGCAGAGCTGTCACCGAGCTGTCACCGAGCTGTCACATCTCATGAAAGGCATTTCCCTTCCCAGGGAGCTGGCCTGGCTCTTGGAAGCCACGGCCAAGGCTCCGGGAGGGGCCCTGGGAGGGCTCAGAGAGCTCCCCCCCCATGAACAGGACTCGCCCTCAATGGGAGAAAAGCCGGCGAGTTGTGAATTCCAGAGCTCAGGAGCCTCCTCACAGGGAGAACATTTCCATTTGTTTCGTTTTCCCGAAGGAGGCCAGTCCAAAAGCAGGAGGGATCAATCCCTCAGAGCCACCCAAGCGGTGCCAAGAGCCCAGGACTGAGCAGGGCCGAGCCAAACAAGGCACGTGCACACAGCAGGACACTGTGTGACCAAAGCCACCCCTCTGGCTGGTCCTTGGCCACCCTCACACATTTGGGGTGCTGAGAGAAGGAGCTCCAGGACACAGCTCCATCCCCACCGTGGGCACCCCAGCCAAAGCCAATTCCTTCCCATTTTTTTGGGATGAGACAGAGCAGAGCATTCCCTGGAGAGACCCCAGGGCCTCTCCCCGTGGTGCCCATCAGGACCCCCCTCCCCTGGGGGGAGCCAGCCTGCCCTGCAGGGCTCTGGGTGCAGCCCAGGCTGTGGTTTGGAACGGTGCCTTCCCTTCCCAGGAACAGCTACAGCCAGCACAGCTACTTCTGGGAATTGCTTCTGCTTAACTCAGAATTCGGCTGCTGCCAACCTCCACCAGAGCTTTCTTCCTGTCACCCCCATCTCTCGTGTGGCTTTTGTGGAAAAACTGACTTCTGGTGCCAGCCAGGGTCACTTCTCTGCCCCTCTCTGCTGGGGCAGCAGCCCCTGACGCCAGCCCTGAGATTTTCACCTTCATCCTTTGGGTCACTGCCTGCAAAACCAAGGCAGTCACTGGGTCATTTCACATCCCTGCTGCTCCTGTCACCTTCCTGCCCCCAGGGACTCCTGGCCCCAGCCTAGACCAGGGAGGGGAGGAGGATGGATGGGAAGGAAGGAAGGATGGGGGGCTCAGAGCTGGGAACAGCAGCCCCCAGCTGTCCTTTCCCTGAAGAAAGGGAAACCCAAGGGACATCCCTTGTCTCTGTCACCCTCCAGCCCAGCTGCCCCAGCCCCACGGGTCTGTTCAGGTACCAGGTGTGCCCTTGCAGGGTCCCACTCCCAGGAACACAGGGCCTGTGCTTTCAGCTGGATCTCAACGGGACAAAGCCCCACAAAGCAGGGGATGCTCAAGTCCCTGGCCAGGCTTTATCTCAAAGGTCTGGAGGGGCTCCCTGTGCTCTGTGTCCCCTGCCCTCACCTGCTGTGGGACAGCACACAGGGCTGGCAACCCGGGGCTGCATGCAGGACCCCACACAAGGACTCCTGCTTTGGTTTCATTGCCTTTTCCCCAGAGCTCGTTGCTGAGAGCCCAGAGCCCTCCAGGAGCACGAGGAACACTCTGCCCAGGCACCTGCAGGGAGCTCCTTACTCACCCTTGCCTGAGAGCCTCTCATTTATGGGCCTGCAGAGCAGTGACTCACGAAGCCACACTGGTGGCATTCACGTCCCCAGCACTCTCCACCTCTCTGTGCTGCCCTTGGGGACCACAGGCACACCAAGGCCACCAGCCCAGGGCGGGCTGTGCCAGCTGTGGCCACAGTGCAGCAGGAACTGCAGGAAAAGCCACCCAAACACTTCTCCCGGGCACAATCCCATCCCAGCCGGGCCTGCAGACATCCCCTCGTGGTACCACACACCCCTTCAGTGCGGGGGAAGCACCTCCAGCATCCCCTAACAAAGAGTTCCAGGCAATCCTGCCCTGGCCACACCGCGGGCACAGCCACAAGTTCATTTCTGTCACTGTCATCATCGTGTCACTTCTTTGCTGACAGATCCTGGATGGCACTGGGGAGCCTCTCCAGCCTTTTCATTTTTTGCCTGTTGAGCTGCAGGAGGAGGAGGAGGAGGAGCTGTGCTGGCTGGAAGGAGGAAGGGCAGCAGCCCACAGCGAGGGCTTGCGCAACTCAGCTCCTACAGAAACCCCAACAGTTCACAGAATTCACACCAAGTTTGGAGAGCAGGTTCAAACCCCACCTCCTGTTCCACAGCACACACCAAACCCTCGAGGTCTCGCCCTGCTTCACAGCAACTTCTGCTGGTGCCAAGACAGGTGAGTGGCCACCCACGGCTGGCTGCCACCGAAGGGTGCCCTGCACACCCTGCCAGGGATGGGTGAGCTGCAGGGATCTGGAGGATCACATGGGTGTGAGCGAGCAGGCGTGCACAAATGCCTGCACTGTTTGCTGAGAAGTCTCCTTAGAGACAGCCCAGGCATTAAATTCCCCAGGAAGACTCAATAGCTGGAGAATAATCACGGCAGGGGCTCAGGACTGGGGTGGTCGAAGCTCTGCAGTGGTGGCAGAGGCAGCAGGCGCCAGGCAGATGTGCTGCAAACACCCCAGGGCACCCCAAATGCCCAGGGGCCAGCTCCAAACCCCACAGCCAGCATCCTAGGGCTGGCACCAGGCAGCAACGAATAGCCCAGGAAGGAAACAGACCCCTCATTATCCGGGCCCCTGATCACTGTAGGATGACAGCTATCTCCGGAGATAAGAGAGAAAAATCCACCCTGCAACTGCAGGGGGGGAGGGAGAGAGAGAAAAACCACTTCCACTGTGAGCCTGGGCCAGCCCTTGTGCTCTGCACGGGGACGAGGGGGCTGCTGGCACCGAGCTGTGCCTGCCCAGCCCCACAGCCTGGCCCTGCATCCAAAACACCTCCCTCCAAAATCCCTCTCATTCCTCCAAAACCCCTCTCCTTCCTAAACAACTCCCTCCAAAATCCCCTTCCAAAACCCCTCTCCCTCCACCAAAACTCCTCTCCTTCCCAAACAGCTGCCTGCAAAACACTTCCCTCCAAAACGCCTCTCCTTCCTAAACATGTCCCTCAAAAACACCTGTCCCTTCTAAACCCCTCTCGTTCCCAAACAGCTCCCTCCAAAATTCCCCTCCCTCCACCGAAACCCATCTCCTACCAAAACCCCTCTTCCAAAAAACCTCCCTCCTAAACTCTTCTCCTTCCTAAACACTTCGCTCCAAAATCCCTCTCTCCTGAACCCCTCTCCTTCCAAACTCCTCTCCCCCCAGGCACAGGGCAGGGCAGGTGAGGATCAGCTAGGCCAGCCCAGGTGACAGCTTTAAGGCCAGCCTGGGAAGGTCCCTGGGAGAGGCACAGGTCACCATGTCCCAGCAGCTCTGGGTGCACTGGGCTGTGCAGGAGCACAAGGGCTCAGACCCACTTCCCTTTTCTGCTCTACCTGCCCTGCTGCCAGGGCCAGGCTCCTTGGGGACACCCCTGTGCCCTGGGGACACGGCTCCAGCACCCAGAGCTGCGTTACCACACCAAAAAACCCTCCGAAAAAAAATCATGCTTCCAATTTCTGCAGCATTATATAATTAGCATCATTTGTGTTGCAAAAAAGTAATTGCAGTAACATTTTTAATTAGTCTATTTGAACACTAACATTTCTCCAGTGTGCATAATATGTTGACACGAAATTACTGGGTTTGAGGCAACTCGGAATGATTGGAGTTTGTTTTGCTTTTGTTTCTTTACTTATTTAACACAGTCAATAAGAGCCGTGCCGAGCCCAGGCTGCAGAGTGGCTCGAGCTGCAGTGGAGAGCAAAGTGTGATGGGTTTCACTTCCGTCTGGGGGGGAGGAAGGGTGGCTTCTGAAGGCACTGAACGAGAGAAAAATACTTGTTTGAGAGGTAAGGCCTGGGTGAGATTTTCCAGCTGCTCGGTTCTGGTCTCAGACGTTGACTCGTGAAAACACAAAGCAGAAGGAGAGCGCTGGCCTTGGAGGACAGGGAAACCTGCAGGGAGGAATTCTGTGTGCTATAAAGTTTGGAAGGAGATCTAATCTGAAGAGTTCCTTTGCTTACTGAGTCACAAGCAGGGACAGGCAGTAAACATTCTCCCCAGAAAAGTTATCCACGCACCCATTACCAAACGATGCTTTTTTTTTTTTTCCCTTTCTCTTCAAGAAGAATCAAGATTCTCCTTTCCAAGATCTTTTTCTACATTGTACACGTGAAAGCAGTGACAGATGCAGGTTATTTTTGCTCCCGAGTGTGAATCATGTTCCACTGCTCCTCACCTCTGCCCAGACCCTCGGGGTGTGAGCCCAGCCACAGCAACTCCAGGTTGAGCTCCTGGGGACTCATCCCCTGAGCACCCTGATCCACACAGGGACCAAGAACTGCCTGGACACGGGGAGAAACAGTCCCCGAGGATGCCAAGGCGGGGGAAACACGAGCAGCAAAGAGAAAGCTGCCAGTTCCCAGCACATTCCCAGAAGGCGACCAAGAACTTCACTCTCAAAAGCTTTCAGACCAATTCCCTCCCCTCCACCGCCCTGCAGCACTTCCTACATCAGGAGAAACAAGACTTGCCCACTTGTTCCTACATCAGGAGAAACAAGACTTGGCCACTTGTTCCTTCCCCAGCTGCAGACACCGAGGGGCTGCTCCCTCCTCACACATCCCTGGTGTTGGGGCTGCCTGGATGAACCCCCCAAGCACAGGCAGAACACACACACTCCCCTTTTTTTCTTTATTCCTGAGAAGTTTCTGCACCTTCCAGCCACAGCAGGGCCAGAAAGCCCCTCTGTACCACGGGCCGTGGAGCCTCCCTTGGGCAGAGCTCATCTTCCTGGCAGCCCCAGGCACATCCTTCAGCTTCCAACACCCACAAGATATTGATTTCTTTTTGTTAACCTGCCAGAAGCAGCCCTGCTCCTGGACTGTCTGTGCACAGACCTCCCCTGCCCACACCCAGACACTTTTTGGCTCACGAGAGACGTTGGCCCAGGAAGTCTTGAGATGCTCACAAGGATAAGGAGATTGTGTTCGAGGATAAGAAGCAGATTAGTAATTAAGTGGCATTTTGTGGAATCCATTAGTATTTCAAGCTACAAAGAGTCAGTTTCTGCTAACTTCCTGCCAAAAGTCACAAGTAATGAGCTAATTAACAATCTAATTTATTACAAATGCCCTAGAAAGAAATCAGGGCACAGGTGAAAACCTACTTAAAGCGAGCACAGCAGTGGGAACAGCTGAGAGCAGACAGGCTTGTGCCCCAGCTGCATTCCCAGCCACCCCACAGCACAGCGGGATGAAGCACTGGTGGAAGTTGTTAAAGTTGAATTAAAGCTGTGTTCAGTCAAGGGAGAGGTAGAGCCCTCGCTCCAGAGCTTCCTGCCAGCCCTAGACAAAAGCCAGCCCTGGGATTTTCTGCCTCTGTGTCAACATTTGCCAAGTTCAGCAGCAGCTGCAGCACAACCTGTGGGGCACAAAGCCAGAGCTGGTGGTCCCTGCACGGCCCAGCGTTGGCACAGCTGGCACAGCTGGAGCAGGGCACCCCCAGCTCTGCCTCCCAGCAGGAGCAGCCCCGTGATTCCAGAGCAGATGGCACAGGGAGAGACCCCTGGGCTCGGTTCCCAAACTGGGAGCATCCTGCAGGGAGGCACAGCGTGTCCTCCACCCCAGGGCACGCGTGGGCATCACCCACAGCTGCCCCGGGCACGGGAGCACCCCAGCAGCTCACAGGGGGGCTCTGGGAAAACCCCACAGATCACTGGGTTTAGGGAAATAAAGGCTGGGCTGCTCTGCAGAGCTCGAGCTGCAGGATTCCCTGAGGAACAGTAAATATTCCCTGTGGCACAGTAAATGTTCCCCGTGGCACAGTCACATCTGTAACATCACAGTGACCTGGAAAGGGTTTCTCAAGGCAGACAGGGATGTCACAGAGCTGTCACCCACCCTCGGGGGTGGCACTGAGCACAGAGGGCTCCTGGCAGTGCCCCACGAGCCAGGGCTGCACTGCCCAGGCACTGAGGGCTCATCTAACACTGGCTAAAGACATCCAAGGATGAACCTTGAAGGAAAAGCACAGCTCCAGGTTTGGAGAACAGCTCCTGACAGCTGGAACAGACTTGGAAAGGCGCCAGTTACTGACACTGGATGCTGCAGGTAGAACTGAGCAGGGCTCTAGAAATAACACAGGCAAACCCTGCCGTGGTCCCCACCTGCTCCACAACACACCCTGGATTTCACGGGCGTTGTGTTTGCACAAATACACCGTCACTGTAAGGAAAGTCAGGGAATTCACAGCCAGGTAAGCCCCAAATCAGAGATCCGAGGTGCCCAAAATTCCTCCGAGTAACGTGGCTGAACAGCCCATGTGTGAAACCTCAGGTAGCAGGGGAAGCTGTGACCTTGAGAAACAGCCCTAGGACACGTTTTATCTCCATATCCACTTTGCTCTGCCTGCCAACACCTGGCCAGGCCTTCGGGCTGCAGTCTGATAGGTGGCAGGGGGGTGGGTTTGGTATTTGAAGGTTATACACACGTGGCAAGTGTCAAGGATGAGTAGCAGCATCATTTAGATTGGATTAGCCCCACGCTGCTTGCACAGGCAGCTGCAGGGATGCTCCTGAGAGCTCCCAAACCAAAGCCCCCCCCAACAGGAGCCCCCCCAGACCCACCCCAGCACCTCACACCGAGCGTGCCTCTCCAAAACCCCGAGCACAGCTGCAGAGAAGAGCTTCTCGAGCTCCAAAGAGCGTTTGTTTTCATGCCAAATACCTCAACTTGGGAGTCAGCCACCCACCGAAATAAAACTCTGTCCCAAATATTCACAAAAAGCAAAATCTCACTGCCAGCAGCTGCGAGCACCGGCCCCGTTTGAGCCCCACAGGCAGAGCTGAAGCCGCACAGGTGGGGCTGGCAGGACAGGAGCAGCCCGCAGCTGGGCTGGCTACAACAACAACCACATCACGCCTGGCTTCATTCACCCCGATTTCCCGAGGGGACATCCCGAATCCCTGAAGAGCCCCCTCCAGAATCCCAGCATTATCAGAACAAAGAATTCTGGTCATAGTAACCCGGCTACTGCAACATATTTTGCTATAAAGCCTCGGATTTTTTTTTTTTTTTTTTTCCCCAGCAACACAACTAAGCCATTCAAGTCCTCGCCGGCTGCGCAGTTCCAGCCGGGAGCAGCCCTCGCCCAGCCCGCTCGCCACTCCAACAAACACATGTTTTGGCGTTAAGTACATTAAAACCAAACTCCCCTCGGCCTTTTTCGGGGGATTTAGGCTGAAGTCCTGGGCGCTTATCTCCGCTAACGACACCCGACCGGCTTAAAGGCACCGACTAGTTGCTGGGTTGATTAAAAAAATGACTAAGCTGCTCTTGCCGGTGCCGGGGGATGGATGCTCGGGGCCGGTGCTGCCCGCACGGAGATGCGGGGCCGGTCCCGGGGGGCGGACACGGAGCGCGGGTCCCCCCAAATCCCCCCCGGTAGCGCCACACTCACCTTGACACTGGAAGCCCTGCTTGCCAAAACCCCTGCGGAGAGAAAGGAGCGGTGAGAGCCCGGCCCCGGCAGCCGGGCCGAGGGGAAGCAGGCACCGGGGGGACTGGGAGGGGATGCGGGGACGGGAGGAAAGGATGAGGATGGTGAGGATGAGGATGGCGAGGATGAGGATGGCTGGGCGAGCACAGGGAGGGATGTCCCGCCGAGCCGGTGTCCCGGAGCGGTGCGGCGGTGCGGGGGGAAAGGCTCACCAGATGAAATCGGTGCAGTGGCTGCAGAAGGTGGGCTGCTTGAAGAAGCGCGCCGTGAACTTGTGGTTCTTCACCTCGTGCACGTTCTTCTGCCGCAGGGCTCCCTTGCGGGCGAAGCGCACCGGGCCCTCCTCGCCCTCGGGGGCCGGTGCTGCCGGTGGCTCGGCCATGCTGGGAAGGGGCTACGAGCCCGGCCCGGCCCGGCCCGCTCGGCTCCGGTACCGGCGCTGCCGCTGCCGCTCCGGCTGCGCTGCCGGGGCCGCGCTCGGGGCCGCTGCCCGCAGCTGGCGGGAGGCTCCGGCACCGCCCGCCGGGACACGCCCCCTCGTTTGCATACGACCCGCCCCTCATTTACATACGACCCGCCCCATCTGCGTCCCCGGCCACGCCCCCCGGCGCCTCGCGGCACCGCGAGCCCCGCCCCGCCCCGCCCCCCTCCCCGCGAGCCTGGGCACGGCCACGCCCCCTTGATTTGCATGAGGATTTGCATAGAGAGGCTGCATCCCGCGGGGATGGACAGGGATGGACACCGGACATGGACAGGGATGGACACTGGGCAGGGATGGACAGGGATGGTCACCGGACATGGACAGGAATTGGCAGGGATGGACAGAGATGGACACGGGCAGGGATGGACGGGGATGGACAGGGATGGACAGGGATGGACACTGGGTAGGGATGGACACTGGCAGGGATGGACATTGGGCCGGGATGGACAAGGATGGACATTGGGCATGGGCAGGAATTAGCAGGGATGGACAGGGATGGACACTGGACACAGGCAGACATGGACACAGTCTGGGTTTGACAGGAATGGACAGGGATGGACAGGGATGGACATTGGGCCGGAATGGACAAGGATGGACATTGGGCATGGACAGGAATTGGCAGGGATGGACAGGAATGGACACTGGCAGGGAGGGATACGGGCAGGGCTGTGGGCAGGGTCACCAAGGCAGGGACATTGTCCTGTCCCACTGCAGGTGGGGGAACCAGCAGGACTCAGTGGGAGCAGGTTTGGATGTCTTTGTGCCAGCCACGGGCACACCTGCACTGCCCCATGCCCACTGCAGGACTGGCAGTGACAGCACTGGGTCCTCACCAGTCACACACTTCTCACTGTTAAGGCCAGGATCTTTTTTTTCTACCCTGATTTTCTGAACGAGTCAAGTGCAGAGGGGATCCAGGCAGGAGCTCGGGCACAGCAGCTGTGCCAGGCTGGCCGTGGGGGTGGCCACATGCCCAGGGCTCCCACACAGACACAGGGGCACAAACGGCCAGCTCAGGGGTCCTCTGGGCGTGATTTTTTGAATTTACAGTTGGAATAATGACCTTCTTTCACCAACCCACTGCAAACACCTCAGCTGGCTGGCACGGAGGAGTTTTCCAACCACATCCACCATTCATCTCTCTCACTCCCTGACAGTAACTCACAGACACCGAAAATCAGATCCATCATCCTCCTCCTCTGACACCCAGCTCTCCCTGGGCCCTCCTGGTGCTGCATCCTCCTGGTCTGGGTGCTGAGGAGATGAGAGTTCCAATCAAAACACGAGACAACTTCAAGTGAAATGTAACCATATTTCCAGTCTTTCTAAATTCTCATTTCTGGGATTTAATTCTGGATCTGCATCCACGTAATCCTTCCCCTTTTGAGGCCCGAGACCATCCCTGCTCTGCTGTCATCCAGCCCTCCATCCTACATGCTCTTTCTCTGAAGAAAGCCCCGCTCACTCCATGGAATTAAACACCCAGGAGACTTTCCCAAAATAGGCCCAGGGCTGTTATTATGCAGCTGCTTTAAAAGGTTCATTGCAGTAATAAACGGGGCTGACCTGTCCTGCTGATGTCACCCTCCCAGGAACAGCAGGCTGCTTCCATCTCTCAGCACCGTCTGATTTCCCTGCTAAGAAGGAGAAATAAATTGCAGTCCCCCCCCTGCTCATGCTGGGAGGGGATGAGGGAACATCCCTGGGGTGTGTGGGATGTTCTCATGGGGCTTTCAGTGCCCAGCAGCACCAGGGTCCCCCCTGCCCCGGGAGCCCCACTCACTGCAGCCTCACACAGAGATCTGGAAGCAGAAATAACTCCTGCAGCATGGGAAGGAACTCAGCAATAATGGAAATAATAATAAATAATAACAAGGCGTTTTGACTCCTTCCCCCTGCACTGTTCCAGGGGAGTGGGGTGTTTCCCTCAATGCTGCTGCTCTGCACGTGGAGCCACACCAGGCTGAATTCTGCTCCTTTGAACTGTAAACTCTGGGCTTTGCCTGCCCCTGCCTTGTTGTTTTTTACTGTATGTTCCCATTTTCCAAGGACAGCCCCCATAACTGCTGCATGGGGAATGCAGAGAATATGGCTTTTATTTCCCCCTACGAGTGTTGATAATCATGATAATCATGCTCAAACTTTTGTCACTGCTGGGCAGTGGTACAAAAGTACAAAAGCCAGGTACAGTTCTTGCTCTCAAGAGATTGCTTTCTTCTTTCCTTAGTTTACATAATTCTACCTTATTTTACTTTTTTCATTATTTAGTGCACTCTGAGTCACGTCATATTAAAGGCAGGATCTTCATGGCCGTGCTAATTTTCTGAGGATCCAGATCCCCCCAGCACTTTGAAAAGTCTGGATGAACATCCCAGCAGCTCCTTCCTCCGAGGAAACTGTTAAATTTATTAATATAAATATATACTGCAAGCGCAGTCCTCCAGGTGTGCAGAGGGACTCGCACACACAAACAACCCTGACCTGTCACCCTCAGGGGAGCACCGTGCTGGAGCAGAGGGGAAATCAGCCCAGCCCATTCCTGGTCCCATAAAAATGTGAGTTCTGGTGCTGTTTGTCCCTCCATCAGTTCCTGCTGCAGAGAAGGCACCAAAGCCCTCCTGGTGCAGTGGGAATTGGTGTCTCCCCTCCCGGGCACGCTGGGATCTCACGGAGCTGCCTGGCCCCAGCCCCTGTGTGTGCACGGGAGGCAGCGGGAGCCTCCCCTGGAGCCGTGATTCACATCCTCAGGAAGGGACCTCATCCTCCCAGGAGCTGCTCTGGGAAGGGGGAGCTGGGAGCAGCCACAGGGACATGTGTTGGGACATGTGTTGGGACATGTGGGAATAGGGGCAAAGAGCCCAGGAACCTCCCCAGCAAAATCCCCCACCCCAAACCCCGGGACACAGGACAGCTGCAGCCCCGCAGCCTCACCCCACACCACAGCCAGCCCCAAAGCCCAGCAAAGAGACACAAAACCCCCAAATCCAGGCGGAATTCTCCCCATTTCCGAGCACAGCTGCCGGAGTGTGGGAGCCGCGGTCCTGGAGCTCAGGTGGGAGCACCCGGCGAGCGCTGCAGCCTCAGCCCCGCCCTGATGTGGGGATGCTGCTCCACGCCGCCTTCCTCTGAAGAATTCAAAAAAGCTGGAGAATAGATTTGTCTCTTTTTTTTTTTTTTTTTAATCTCTTTTTCTCTTCGGGACCCAAATCCGCTGCAGGAAACAGGTGGAGGAAAGGTCCAGCTGTAATTAGATATAAAGGTGCCTCAGCAGCGCTCGGCAGCTTCCACATCCGTTTGTCATCCTGCCCTCACCCAGCACGCCAGGAGGGACAAGGCAGGGACAGGGATCCTGGAATGGGGACGGGGATCCTGGAGAAGGGAGAGGGATCCTGGAGTGGGGACAGGGATGCTGAAATAAGAACAAGGATGCTGGAGTCGGGATCCTGGTATAGGAACAGGAATCCTGGAGCAGGGACAGGAATCCAGGAGCAGGGACAGGAATCCAGGAGCAGGGACACGGATCCTGGAGCAGGGACACGGATCCTGGAGCAGGGACAGGGATCCTGGAGCTGGGATCCCGTATCCTGGATCCGCAGGCTGGGGCACACCGGCAGGGGCAGCGCTGGGGAGGGGGCTCTGCCCCGGTTCCACGGGGACACTGGGGACGGACGGGGTGACAGGCACCCCCCGCAGCGGGGTGGCATCAGCTGCTCTGGTTTTTCCCTTTCTGCTTTCACAGCTTTCGCGTGTTCCACGTCCTCCGTGCAGCGAGGATGGAGCGGGGAGAGAGATGCTGCGT
The DNA here is from genome assembly GCF_052056855.1 of Sturnus vulgaris. Taxonomy (NCBI): domain Eukaryota; kingdom Metazoa; phylum Chordata; class Aves; order Passeriformes; family Sturnidae; genus Sturnus; species Sturnus vulgaris. The sequence goes on from NC_142258.1 coordinate 844,129, forward strand.
TCATGTGAGGAGAGACCCAGTTCCACACCCACCGGCGGCAGGAGATCCTTCACAGCCGCCGCTGGGCGAGAAAAAGCCCAAATGTTGGAGCCTGAGCTTACATAAAGCCCCGGAGGGGATGGAGAGAGGGGACAGCCCAGAGACACCGTGACAGCCCGGGGACACGGGGACAGCTGCAGGGACAGGGGGACAGGGGCAGGGACACGGGGACATCGCAGGGACACGGCCACAGCGCCACCCGGCTGGAACAGCCCCTGCTCCCGTCCTGGCTGTGAAAATTCATCATTTCCTCCTGCCTCCCCCGCCCTCCCCAGCAGTGCCCTGTGGGATTTCTGCCTGCTCTGGGGATGGGATGGACTCGGGCACGGCTGTCCCTGGGGACAGCAGGACACTGCCAGCACTGACACGGTGCCAGGGACCACGGGGGGCTCCCAGACCTCTGCTCACCCAGAGGAGGGTGACACACAGGGGACAGAGACACCCAGGTGTTGGGAAGAGAGGAGGAAATCCAGGCAAAGCAAACATGGCACTGCCATCCCTCGCGGTGCCCGGAGCACCAGGGGTGCAGCAGCTGGCAGGGAGCTGGCACACGCTGATCCCTGCCGGGGCAGGGGCTGCAGGAAGGGTTAAAGGGGCTCCATCCATCCCCCAGCCTGTCCCCAGGCTTGCCCGGGCTCTCAGGGTGGCCTGGGGGTGCAGTCAGGGGCAGCAGGGCCGTGCTGAGCAGTGAAACCACTCCCAGCTCAGAGCTGCGGTGCCTGGTGTTGGGGCTGGTGTAAATAAATCCTCATTTCTCAGACCTGAGAGCATTTCTCCATCCCTACTGCAGGCAGGGAGGGCTGCAGGTGAGGGACACAGGGACACAGGGACACAGGGACAGGACACAGGGACAAAGGGACACGGCCACCACAGCTGCTCCAAAGCTGCTCTGACCCCCTGAGCACTCAGGCTCTTCGGGTGCTCTCATGGCTCGGCACATGCCAAACGTGCTTAGGCTGTTTCAATATTTCATATTCCTGGCTGCTGGCTTTCAGGGAGAACAAATTAATTCTGTTTTATGTACCCAGGAACGGCCCACATCAAACCGCCTTCCTGCACACTTGGTTAAGCAAAGTTTGTGGTGAAATCCTTGGGGCTTTGTTGCTTGGTTCCCAAAGCATCTGATCGATATTTGCCTTCCACGTCCCGTAACTCTGCAGGGAGTTGTTGTTATTCCTTTCTATTGATCCTTTTTTTTTTTTTTTGGTTCCCCTTTGTGCTCTTCACTGGGTTAGGTCAGGGTGGTGGCACTGCCACCTCCCCGTGTCTCACCAGGCTTGGGACAGCCAGGCAACAGCACAAAGAGTCAAGGACAGCACTAAATTTTTATTCTGGATTAAAAAAGCAAGACTCAAACTCAACAGCAACAAGACCGAGCTGTGAGTGATGGGTTTGAGCTGGTGCTCGATGAAGAGAAAGCTCCAGGGAGAGCTCAGAGCCCCTGAAGTGCCTGTGGGATTTCCAGGAGAAGGGCTTGGGACAAGGGATGGAAGGACAGGACACAGGGAATGGAATCCCACTGCCAGAGAGTGGGTGAGATGGGATATTGAGAAGGAATTCCTGGCTGGGAGGGGCTGGGATGGAATTCCCAGAGAAGCTGTGGCTGCCCCTGGATCCCTGGAAGTGTCCAAGGCCAGGCTGGAGGAGGTTTGGAGCAGCCTGGGACACAGCCTGGCTCTGGAGGAAGAGCCAAGGGGAAGCAGGAGAGCCACCAAGAAATCAGCAGAGCCACCAAGCCCCTGCCATCCCCGGGCCGGGCTGCAGCACCTGCCCCCTCCGGGCTGCACAACAATTCTGCTTGTGCCATGGCAAACTCCAGCTGCTCTCCCCCAGGAGCTGAATTTCTCTGCAGCTTCCTTCCCCCGAGGGATGGCTGGTTTTATACCCATCGTTCATCACAGCGCTCAGAAAAATCATCTCATAATGAATTCTTCACCCAGCCCTTCCAGGAGCTTCATTTAAATAACAACGAGGCTCATTAGCGGCGCGGGGCTGATCCCTGCACAATGATTTCTTCATTAACTTTGCCTGGGAGGGTTTTCCTCCCAGCCCAGCCTGTAATCCCTTCCCTCAGCCTCTTTCTGCAGCTCCCCGATCCCACCGGCTCCAGCTGTGGGGCAGGGATGTGCCGGGGGCTCGTTTTTCCAAGAACCCAATTACCTGGGTATCCCAAATTCTTGCACGTGGAAATTCCCACATGAATGTTCATGTGTGGTTTTGGCCTTTGGCCACCCCCAGCTTATCCCGGCCTGGCCCTCGGTGCATAAATCCCTGCAGGCAGATGCTGCACAGAAAATCAGAAAATCACGAAATCAGAAAATCAGAAAATCGGGCTTGAGCGAGCCCGGGGCTCATTCGGTTCGTGCCCCCGTGGGTTTGTGCCCCTGTGGGTTCATGTCTCTATGGATTTGTGCCCCTCTGGGTTTGTGCCTTTTTGGCTTTGTGTCCCCATGGGTTTGTGCCCCTGTGACACCACTCTGCTCCCGTGCCCAGCAGCTCCGGGAATTTCGGGCATTTCCCAGCACAAATGAGCCCGCAGGTTTTTTTTTTCTCACCTCCTTTATGTCAGTTATTGTCCACTGGAGATTATTCCAGTTTTGAGGACGGGCAGGCAGGCGGGAGCTGCGGGCCGGGAGTGCCACCAGAGTCCTGCCTCGCTGTCCCCTGGTGTCCCCTAGTGTCCCCTTGGCCACCCTCCCCAGGGCCACACCGCATCGAGTCCCTTCAGCTGCTCACCGGGAGGAAAAACTACGAAAAAATATTGCAGACAGAAGACAACCCACCTGTCATGAAGTTTCATATAAAAAAAAAAAGCAAAAGCCCCCCTAGAAAGACTTGGGGCTTCACCGGTTTAGAAACCAAAAGAAGTTTTGAATGACTCGGGTTGGTTTTGCAGCGGCTGCTCCTGAGTTCCTTGGCCCCGAGAGCAGCCCTGGGGCAGCAGGAGGGAGGATGCTGTCCCCTGGATGTGTCCCCTGGATGTGTCCCCTGGATGTGTCCCCCGGTCCCCTGGGGGTGTCCCTGGGGTGCCCCGGTCCTGCCGCAGCAGGGATGGGGAGCCCGGCGCTGGAGGGGGAATTTTCTGCAGTAAATCCCAGCAGGTTGTTTTACTCCACGAGCTGCGAGGTTTATTTATCCCTCCCTCCCTCCCTCCCTCACGCTTGCTCATCGGTGTTTGTCAGCCCGATCGTACCGGTTGCCATCTGCAGGAAGCTGTAAATTGTTTTCTGGCTTTTCCTTCTCCACTGCAGCTCCTGCAGCTCCTTCCTGCCCCTGCGGGATCCGCAGCACCGGGAGCGGGCAGTGCCTGACCCCGGCCCCGGGTCCAGGGGGGCACAGATCCCCCCAGGAGCTACCGGGGTTTTCCTTGGGCGTTCCTTGTGCTGCTGTGAGCTCAGGTGAGCCCTTGTCGCAGCCCCTGTCACTCTGCTGGCAGTGACACACGCCAGGGGCTCGGAGCCCACCGCCTTCCCGGCTCCCAGTCTCCCCATTAAACACAGTTGCTTCTGCACCCCCAGGATAACCCGTGCGATGTCACCTGGGCTCCCCAGGCATCCTCCCTGCTCCAGGAACAAGGAGGGGGAATTCCCCATAATCCCAAATTATCCTGGGTCGCATCCGTCAGGCCCTGCGAGCTCTTTTATGAACAAACATTGGACACTAAGGGCCATCCCACTTGTCCCCCCTCCCCACCCCTGCTCATTCCAGATGGAATTCCCTCCCCTGGACTGGTAGCAGGGACTCGGATGTCATTAAATCCCGCTGCTCTTTCCGCTGGGAAAGCAGCGCTCCACGGGAATTCCCTGCCCGTGGGGACCCCCCAATCCCTGGGATCCCGCAGCCCTGGGATCCCCCCAATCCCCGGGATCCCGCAGCCCTGGGACCCCCCAATCCCCGGGATCCCGCAGCCCTGGGACCCCCCCAGTCCCTGGGATCCCGCAGCCCTGGGACCCCCGCCCGTGTCCGGGCTGACCCCGGGCAGCCGCGCTCCCTCCGCTCCGCCCGGCTCGGGATGTCACCGTTCCCATGGCAACGGGAGGGCTGCAAAAAAATAAAATAAAATTAAATTAAAAAACCAAGGAGGAAAGGAGCAGAGGGAAGGGCGCGGAATGGGAGAGGGGGCTGGGAGAAGAGCAGCCCTGGGGGGTTCAGTGTCCAGAGGCCACCCCTGCCCACAGGGGGTGTCCAAAGGGACATCTCGGGCCGGGGGATGCTCAGGGTGCGTGAACCACAGCGGGGACCAAACGGGGACCCTGCGGCCACGCTGGGGGCCAGGCGGGAGGGAGCAGCACTGTGTCACAGCCACATCCCCGGCACCGCCCGGTGTCACCGCGCCACCCTCTCCGAAATCCATCCCGCGGGGCTGAGCTGCCCTGGGGCTCAGCATCCCCCGCACAACCTCCCCAGGTCTCCTTTGCCCGATCCCGGCCACGGCCGAGCTGCCAAGCCCCGCTCACAGCGAGCAGAGCGGCCCCGAAGGTGCCAGCTCCTCCTCCATCAGCCCCAAGGATCCCTTCCTCAGCCCCGAGCTCCTCTCCACAGTGTTGATCAATCTGATGGAGCATTTGTTTTAATTTCCCAAATGAGGAAGCAATCTTGTAAATATTGTGCGGTAATTAAAATGGCTATTTATTGTGCGGCATTCTGGCTGCTGCCAGCACAAGAACACGATTAGCATTCCCCTCCCGAGCCCTCGCTGCAGCCGCCCCGCGGCTCCAGGCGGCTCCAGGCTGGCTCTGGGGCTGGCACAGCGGTGTCACCGAGCTGCCACACCCCTGACAAACAGCGGCAGCTCCGGTACCTCCCTCAGCTGAGGAGAGGAGCGAGAGCATCACCGGAGTCACTGCCACTCTCACCGTATTTGCATGAGCACAAACGAGTTCTCTGAGGTTTTCCCTGCTGTGGTTTCTGTCTGTTATTTCTTCTCCACAAACATTCAAAGTGGTTGAGAGCTGAAAAAAAAAAAAAAAAGGCTTGCAAAATAAATGTGCAAATCCATTCTAAAACCCCTTTAAAATGTAAATCCTTTGGCTGGAGCAGGGCTGGGCACTGGAAGATTGGGTGCTGGGGGAGCCAGGCTGGATGGCAGCAGGGAGGAGGCTCCAGGGGTCCGGGCACCCCCAGGGGACCCCTCTGTGCCAGCTCCTCTCCAGGGAGCCGGGGTGGGTGGGTGATGCCAAGGAGAGGAAATGAAAGATCAATGGAGTGAAGAGAAGGAGAAGTGAGGTGAAAGGGGGAAAACCCCTTTTCCCACATTTCCTTTCCACCAGCCTCGCTCCAGGGCCTTTCCAGCTCATTGTTGGGGATCAATTGGCCTGGTCCCCAACTCCGAGCTGGGAATGTCCCCAGGAAACACCCCCAGGAGTCCCCGGAGCTTTGCACGTGCTGGGGAGGTTCCTTAGGGCTCCTGGCAGTGATGGGGCTGCTCCAGCCCTGGGCCTTGCTCTGGGGGACAACAGCAGGGACTGCAGGGTGGCCAGGGAGGTGGCACAGGGCTGGGGACACGGGACAGGGCTGGGGACACGGGACAGGGCTGGGGACATGGGGCAGTGCTGGGGACACGGGACAGTGCTGGGGACATGGGGCAGTGCTGGGGACATGGGGCAGTGCTGGGGACATGGGACAGTGCTGGGGGATTTGCCATGGGAGCAAGGGACATGGCACAGCAGTGAGGGGTGTGGCACGGTGTTGGGGCCATGTCACAGTTCTGGGGGCCATGTCACAGTTCTGGGGCCATGTCACAGTTCTGGGGCCATGTCACAGTGCTGGGGCCGTGTCACACCACTGGGGGAGTGTCACAGTGGCCAGGGACTCTGCCCAGCCTGGGGGCAGGAGCCCATCCCCATCCCTGCTCTGCAGCGGCCGCCGTGGCCGCCGAAGCTTCCCCAGAATTTTTGCCTCCCCACTCCCACTCCTCCCCGCTCGCTCCAGCTCCTACATGCAGCTGCCAGCTCACACGCAGAGCTGGCTCCGCGCGTCATCGCCACCTCCGCTGTCCCCCGTGCCGTGCCCACGCAGCCACCCAGCCCCTGCTGGCCCCAGGAGCACCCATGGGAGCCCCCCTGGCACCGGCACCGAGCACGGCTCAGGAGCTGCCGGGGGTGGCACGGACACCAGGGATGAGCTCGGGGCTCTCCCTGTGCAGCCGCTGCGGCTCTGCCTGATGGGCACAACGAGCTCAAAGGATGAATTCGCCTTTTGTTTGCAGGCTGTGATTTCTGCAGCTGCAGAAAACCATTGGAGCTGAGCAACGGGAGAATTCCCAGATGCCCTCACAGGGCACGTTCTCAAAGTGTTCATCCATCTATCCCCCCCGGCCACGCTCCTGGCACCTCTCAGTGTTCTGCCTTTGCTCAGGGAGCTGCTGGTTTAACACCAGGCTCTGGGGGACCCTCCTGCCACACCCCTCCAAGCCTGCTGAAGGGAGGATTTGGAAGGGAAATCGCTGGGAGCGGATCCTTTCCCAGACTGCGGGTGAGAGCTGGCGAGCAGCAGGCACAGGGAAGAGCCAGGCATTGTTCTGCAGCACCCTGATTGTTTTCCCCGTGTCCCCAAAGTGCACAGCTGGTGGCACCTGGGCCAGCACATGCCTGATGTCTGGGCAGCTCTGGCATCTCTCCCAAGCGCCCTGAGCTCTTCCCAGCTTTCCATCACACAGGGCTGAGTGCTGGTGCCTCACCAGCCCCTCATCTCAGCCATGACCGCCCGTGGCATCAGGACCCTGCACCACCTCCATCCCTGCAGGAGCCCTTGCCATCCCACCAGGCACCAAGAACCTGGAAAACCCCAGGCAGCATCCCAGCAGATCCATGTGCTGATAAAAACACGGTGCAGACCCATGTCCAGGCCTGATGCAAACCTAATTGAAAGGGAATGAGATGGATTTTATGTCCTTAAAGCACATTAAATGCTTGGAAGTTAATTGGTATTTAATTAGCATAAATCAAGCACTTTAATAATACTCAAGGAAAAACAACGTGGTGTTACAGATGCTTTATCAAGAGTCACCCTGAGAAACTGAAGATGAATGTGCCCAACACATCAGCACAGGAGGCCATGCACTGTCCCCGTGTCCCCCTGTGTCCCCTGCACCCAGGGACTGCAGGCAGTGGCACCAAAGCCCTGGAGGGACCTGCTGAGCCCCCTCTCCTGCACCTCCGGGGAGAGCTGCCTTGAACCCGGGGTGCAGCAGGGAGATGGGGTGAGGGATGGACCTGGGGTGCAGGAGGAAATTGGGATGCAGCCTGGAGCTGGGATGCAGGATGGGTTTGGGATGCAGGATTTGGGATGCAGGATGGGTTTGGGATGCAGGATGGATTTGGGGTGCAGGAGGGCTCTGGGATGCAGCATGGGTTTGGGATGCAGGATGGGTTTTGGATTCAGGAGAGCTCTGGGATGCAGGATTTGGGCAGCAGCCGCGGTGCAGAGCCCGCCCGGTGCAGAGCGGGCCCGGTGCAGCCAAGCGCGTTTCCTGCGTTTCGAGCATCCTCTCGAAAGGGGAAGGTGGGAGCCCCGTCACGGCCCGGGGGCCCCAGCCCCGCTCGCACGCAGAGCTGTGCCCCGAGCAGAGGCGGGGACACGCTGGGGTCCCCACGGGCTCCCTTTGGGGAGGAAAGAGCCATTCTGCTCCATTCTGCTCCATTCTGCTCCATTCTGCTTCATTCTGCTCCGTTCTGCTCCGGCATTTTTTGTGGCGTTGCCATGACAACCGTCCCAGTGACATCCTCATGCTGTTTGTCTCCTGCTGGGACTTGCAGCGTTTTCCTCCCTGCAGGAGCAGCTGCCGGTCCCCGGCTCACCCGGAGCCCCCGGTGCCTCCCGGGGCTCTCCGGGGTCCCGCCCAGCCCTGGGAGCTGTCCCCGAGCCCGAGTCGGGGATGGACGCTCCATTCCCGCTGTTCCCTCACTCCAGCATTGTCCTTCCCTAAAAACATCTCTGTGCGTGTCTGTGCCCGCGTGTGTGTGTCTATGTGCGTGTCACCTCCCGGCATGGGAAAGGAGAGAACGAGCTGAAAATAGAGAGGTGACATTGGCAGAGCCCCATGGGGACAGCGGGAAGCTGGAAGTGCCCTGGCACAGCAGCTGTGAGAGCCACGAGCAGACACGGGGGGGAGGCGTCTGCGGGGCCCGGGGGATGCTCCGGAGCCAAACCCGGCTCCTGCGCCGGCAAACTGCTCGGACTCTGCTCTGGGCAGCCGGGCCCTGTCCCCCTCCTGTCCCCCTCCTGTCCCCCTCCTGTCCCCCTCCTGCCCTCCAGCCCCATCCCTGCACTGCTGCCCTGAAGCTGGGCACGGTGGGCAGCCCAGTGTGGGGGCACAGCTCTCCCAGCACAGCCCCTGCCCCAAGGGCACCTCTGAGCCACTCTGGGAGGGGCTGGGACAGCCAGAGGCATTTCCCAAGTTAAAATTTCACAAAATTCGGAGTGACTTTACCCAGGGAACGGAGGGGTTCCTGTGTGGGACTGGGAGCGCTGGCAGTGACCCTGGTGTGGCAGTGCAGCCCCCGGGTGGGGACATGGTGCCCATGAGCCCCCCAGGATGAGTCCGGGCAGGCTGCAGGAGGGGATGGATGCCCAGCGGACCCAGAGCTGCTGCTCTGGCTCCTCTCCCCCTGCCCACACAGCTCCGCCCTCCCCTTCCCGACCCTCCTGCCTCTGGCAGCCCCTCCAGCCCAGCTCTCCTCCTGTGGCACGGCAGGGGTGACCCACGCTGGCACCGGGTGAGGCCTCACCCCCTTGTCCTCCTGATGCCTAGGGGGACCAGAGGCAGGACTGTCCCCAAAGCTCCCTTCTCCTGTCACCCTCTGGGGCAGCATCATGGGGCAGGAGCTGCTTGGCCAGCTGGAGTGGGGGGCAATGTGCCCACCCCGAGGGCTCCCTGGCTCGGGGGGGTCAGACACTGTGCATGGGCAGTGCCAGAGGAGCCTGGGGCACCACGGACACCGGTGGTGGCAGAGGATGCTCCGGGTGATCCAGTGCCATGGCAGGGGCTGGCAGAGCCCTGGGCACCGTGGCTCGGCTGGGAGGTTTCATTTTCCATCCATCCTCCCTCCAGCAGCACAGGGACCAGGGCTGGCCCGGGGAGATGCCGAGGGGGGCAGGATGAAGGGGCAGGGGCAGGAGGTTCCAGTGCCACAGGGGCTGTGCTGGGCTGTCCCCGCTGCCCGCGGACGGGGCCCCGTGGCCGCTGTCACTTCAGGAACAGCCGAGTGGCCCGGTCACCCAGCAGGAGCCTTTGGGGAGGGAAAAGAGACAAATTCAGGTCAGTGTTTCTGCCACGGCAGGGATACAACAAGGACACGGGGACAGCACCAGCACGAGGCTGATTTGCCACCCAGGACAAGGGTGAAGTAAAGGACCTTTGGTGCCCTCCTGGCCTCGTGGGAAGGAAAAGGGAAAGGATTCTCCAGCCCTTGGACATCCCTTTGGAAAAGAATCAGCTTGGAGCCCGATGGAGGAGGCAGCACAGGGGCAAAGGGAGGCTCAGCCTGCAGGGTCAGGGTCCCAGTGCCAGTGTCACTGCAGGTGTCACCTACCTGACCAGCGCCCCGACCAGGAGTGCAGCCACCATGGGCCCTGCCCAGTACACCCAGTGGTAGTCCCAGTAATTTGCCACCAGAGCTGGCCCAAAGGCTCGGGCTGGGTTCATGCAGGCTCCAGACACGCCACCCCTGGAAGAGGAACATCTGTGACATCCCAGGGGGAAGCAGGAGCAGCCCTTGTCCCCTCCGTGCTGGGATGGGACAATGAGCGGGGTGGGGCAGCAGCAGCCCCCTCCCAGGGCTCCGGTGGGCTTGGACCACCCTGACCCACGTCCTGGCTTAGGGACAGGGGCAGAGGGGCGGAGGGGACAGGGACAGAGGGGACAGGGACAGAGGGGACAGGGACAGAGGGATGTCCTGGTTTAGGGACACGGGCAGAGGGATGTCCTGGCTTAGGGGACACGGAGCTCACCCTGCCAGGATGCCCACGGTGACGCTGAGGCCGATGCACAGCGGGGCCAGCGGGGTCCTGGTCCTGCCGTTGATGGCTCCCATGCACACCACGAGCAGCAGGAAGGAGCTCAGCACAATCTCAGCCGCGAGGACAGCGGGGACCTGCTCATCAGCCGTGATGGCACTGAAGGCTCCTCCACTGGCATTCCTGAAGTGCTCCGTCGGTGCCACAGCCTGTGGGGAGAGCTGTGAGTGCCCACCGTGCTGCAGGCTGTGCCCTGTGCCAGCAGATGGGCTCACTGTGGGGGCAGCGTGGGCGGCAGGAGGGTTAAAGAGGAGCTAAACTCAGCTCTTGCAGGAGGAAAGCCAGCCCCAAGTGCCTGGCAAGCACAGAGCTGTGCTCTGGGCATGTCCTGGGCTCATGAACCAGGCACTGCTCCGGGGCTGTGAGACCCCCAGGCTGCCCAGGGGGCCGTGGTGGCCAAATGGGAATGGGCAGCACAGAACCCAAATGGGTCTGAGAGTGCAGTGCTGGGGGAAGCAGAGCAGGGAAATGCCCTGTGTGAGCACGGCAGTGCTGCACAGGCACCCCGAGTCCTTCTGTGCCTCGTTAGTGGGCACAGCAAACCTCTGGGGAACAGCTTGAGTCAGTGAGCCTGGCCCAGAGCCCACAGCAGGAGCGGGCTGGGGAGCCCAGGCCAGCTGTGGCAGGGCAGGGACAGTCCCCGTGCAGTCCCTGTGCAGTCCCTGTTCAATCTCTGTTCAATCTCTGTTCATTCTCTGTTCAGCCCCAGTTCAGTCTCTGTTCAGTTCCCAGTTCAGCCCCAGTTCAGTTCCCTGTTCTGTCCCCGTGCCCAGCCCTGGCTGGGGACACCCCCCTGCATGGGGACCCCCTCCTGCCCCCGTACCTTTGCCAGGCCAGCTCCGATCATCCCTCCACAGATCTGGGAGAGCCAGTAGGGGATGAGCATGGTGATGTGGAGCCCCCCGAGCAGGCACACGCCCAGGGACACGGCGGGGTTGAAGTGACCTCCACTGCAATGAGACAGGAGCATCAGCAGGGGGGTCACCCCAGCACGGGGCTCGCCATGGCTGGGACCACCAACTCTATTCCAGCCCTTCTGTGGTGCAGAAGAGCAGGATCCAGCTGTTCCCTCCTGGCAGGGGCAGGATTTGGGGATGTGGCACTGAGGTGCTCCTCCTCTGCTGTGGGCAGCAGGGTGTCACAGATTGCAGGAATCGCTGCTGGGGCTGGCAGGACACACATCCCCCAGGGGACAGGGACCAGAGCAGGGCAGCTGGGCCAGGCTCTCAGTGCCAGACCTGAATCCTGCACCTCAAAAAGCACAAGCAAGACAGACACAGAGACCCTCTAATTAAAACTGATTACCATGAGACACAGGTTAATGAACAGGTTTCATAACTGATCAGCCTGATAATTGCTGGTGATGAGTCAGAGAGTCTGGGAATGATAACCACGTCTGGTTATCAAACTCTCAAACTCACTGGGATCAAACCCCAGCAGAGAGCAGGAGCTGGGCTGCCCAGGGATGCTCCTGGGCTGGGCAGGGCTGCACTGCCAACAGCCCGGGCTGGGAGGGAGCCGGGGAGCTGAGACTGCACACAAACCTCACCTGGGAGCCGAGACTGCACACAAACCTCACCTGGGGCTGGGGAACCCCTCCCGAGCACGGCTCCTCTCCAGCCTCCCTGGGCACAGCCCTTCCCTGGGAGGATGGGGATGGAATTCCCAGAGCAGCTGTGGCTGCCCCTGGATCCCTGGCAGTGCCCAAGGTGAGGTTGGACATTGGGGCTTGGAGAACCCTGGGACAGTGGGAGGTGTCCCTGCCATGGCAGGGGGTGGAATTTGGGATTTTAGGAACTTTCTAACCCAAACCATTTCACCAGGATTCTGTATGAATTTAGGCTAAGCCCCTGTGCAGGATCCTGATGTGGCTCCTCCTGGCTTTGGACCAAAAGAGGAACCCCCAGACGCCTGCACCCCCAGACCCCCCCTGCACCCCAGACCCCCCCTGCACCCCAGACCCCTCCCCTGCACCCCAGACCCCCCCCTGCACCCCCAGACCCCCTGTCCTGCTGCCCTGGATTCACCACGCCAGGCTTTGGGGTGCAGGAGGTTCCATCTCAGCTCTGCCAGCACAGGCAGGAGTCCCCACTGCACAAACCTCACCCTGGGCTGTTTTCTCTCCTATCAGGCTCTGATAAATTATCAATCCCATTACTCTGGACTCTGGGGTTTGCCCGTGATCCTGGCCAGGCCTCCTGGGACAGCCTGGAGAATGCCATCCCTGGGCTGTGTGGAGCACAAGGGAAGGGAATGAAACTCCCCAGGGACTCTTTCAGCTTCTTCCTTGGGGATAAATCTGTATCTCATTGCCACACAACATCTTTTTCAATGAGCACTTTGGTCTAAATGTTGCTTTTGAGTAATTGAAACCCCTTTTTTTTTTTTTTTTCCACCTGAGAATACCCAGAGGAGGAGCACAGTTGGGTCAAAACGCTTTGCTCTGACATCCTTGTGAAAGGAATCAGCTTCACAGAGAATCATAAAATCACATAAAATTTGGGCTGGAAGAGCCCTTAAATATCTCCTAGTTCTAACTCCCAGAAGAGAATGCTCCTGCTTCAGCTTGACCATTTTCACCAAAAGGGGCTAAAAATGGAAACATTTCAAATCAAAGCCAGGTGAACAGCCCCAAACCCACGGTGCTATGGGTGCCACCAAAGATGCCACCACCACTGCCAGCACCCCCCAAAGGGCCTTGCTGCCAAGCAGGGGCTCCATGGCAAGGCAGGGGTGCTGCTGGCAGGGGATTCGGGCAGGGAAGAGCCTGAAGGCAGCAGCAGCATCTCCCCTGCCCACGTGCAGCCCCAGTGCTGCTGTGTCCCTCTGTCAATCCCCTGCTGGATACACTGAAGTAGACAAGGCACAAACGCTGTGATTACTACGATGACAATTTAGTGCATGCATGCTTATTTTTAAAAAGTTATTTTTATAACGGTGTGAGGCTTAATTAATCAGACAGACAATTTAACTGTGCCTATTTTTCCACTTTGAGTTTGGTTATATTCTTTTGCAATCGTTGCATGCCCTTGTGCATAGATACTGAACGATTAGAAAGGTTTATGCAACACATTCCATCAAAACCTTTGCATTTCTGTTCATTTACTTACAAAAGGCTCCAGGGCTCCAACACCCCTTACCTGATGTCCCCCAGGACGGCGATGGTGATGCCCAGGGCCAGCCCGTGTGCCAGGGCAGGCTGCAGCCTCCCGGTGCCCCCCGAGTCCTCCAGCACAGCCAGGCAGCCCATGAAGATGAAGAGGGCAGTGCCCAGCAGCTCTGCCACGCAGGGCTGCATGTGCAGCTCGTACCAGTGCAGCTGGGAGGCTTTGGGCTTCACCTCCATGTCCAGCACATCCAGCACAGGGCAGGGAGCAGCCATGGGGCACCAGGAGCCAGCCCAGGCTGGGGGATGGATGGGCAGCACCCAGAGCTCTCAGCAGGGACCCCAGGAGGCTGCCAGGCTCCCCCTGACTGTCTGAAGAGGCAGCTCTGGATGGGAGGCTCTAAATACAGATTGGATCTGCATTGCTAAGAAAAAAAAAAGGGTCATAAAAGCTGCCGGGCCGGCCCCCAGGGATATCAAAGCTCGTTATCACGGCCAAGCCTTGGTTCAAGGCTTGGGACTTTTTCCTCGGTTTTTTGCTGCTGTTGATGGTGAAGTTTTAGGGGGTTCTGCCAAGATTCAGGATGTGGTTCACACACCTGGAGTGTGGCACCTGTGCCCAGCCCTGTGGCTTCTGTAGGAGATGCCAAGGGGCAGCCCCCATGGAAAGAGCTGATGCTGCCATCCCAGCATCCCAGACTGGTTCAGGTGGGAAGGGACCTCTAAGAAACTGGGACCATTCCAGTGCCACCCCTACCCTGGGCAGGGACACCTTCCACTGTCCCCACCCAGCCTGGCCTCGGGCACTGCCAGGGATTCAGGGGCAGCCAGAGCTGCTCTGGGCACCCTGTGCCAGCCCTGCCCACCCTGGGAGTGAAGACCATCACCAGAATTCCTCTAAACCTCAGCCCACATCCTGCCGGGATATTCCAGTGCTGGGGGCTCGTTCCCTCTTGCACTGCTCTCCAATGAAGATGCAGGTGAGGGGGCCAAGGGATCCACCAGCCACTCCAAAAGCTGGCATTGATCAAACATTGATGAAACCCTCCCTAAATCCTGATTAAACCCTCCCTAAACCCTGCTCATCCCAGCAGGGATCACTGCCTGGAACACCAGATTCAGCCAGGACAGGGGGAATAACGGGGGGACCCCCAGGCACCAGCATCTCACAACCCCCAGCTCCCAGCACGAGCAGCAAAGGTTCCCTCGCTGGAGGGAACTGGGGAACCCAAGGGAGGGGCTGGAACTCGGGCTGGAGGAATCCAGATGTAAATGATCTTTGGAGTATTGATTGCCAGGGGTTCGTGGAACACATCCCCAGTGATGGGCACGGCCCGGGTGATCCCAGTGCAGCTCCCTGGGGCTGGAATGTGCCCACGCTGCAGGCAGGGATCAGCCCAGCCCTGCAGGGATGGGCTCTGCAGCCTTGAGCAACCTCCTGCAGCCCCGTGTTTGTGGTGCTGCCTGCGGATTGGGGTTTATAGGAACTCTTCTCCCTCGTAAGCTGAGTAAAGAACACCACGGAGGTTTATGATGTTGTCACAAGGCACTGGGGATGGGAAGGAAATTTCCACTCTCCTGTCTCTGTGGCCACACCACAGACAAGGGTCAGGCAGGAGAATCCCAGTAAAGGCACCTCTCAATGAGCCTCCATCAGCCCAATTCCCCTCCCCAGAGCTCGATTCCTACAGCCAAGAGGTCTTGGCATCAGCCTGGAGATATCACTGGATGTGGAGAGGGAGAGCTGGGCTTGCCTGGTCTTTGGGGCCCCCATGAACCCCTGGAGCTGTGGGGCAGGGAAATCCTGATTCAATCCTGTCAGCTCACAGGGCACCATCTTCCAGCAGCTCCATGGACTCCATCTGGCACCAGGGCTCCCAGCATGACCAGCAGCTTTCCTTTGGGAAGAATCCTAACTTGGGCAGAAGGAATCCAGATTTCATTTATTTTTGGGGTGCTTATGATGAGAGATTAATGTAACACATTTCCAGATTTCAGCTGGTCCTTCCTTGCAGCAGCTCCCACGGTGCCACACAGGAGCCTGCCAGGAGATGAGTTGGCCCAGATCCCAGATCCCAGGTCCCAGATCCAAGATCCAAGATCCAAGATCCAAGATCCAAGATCCAAGATCCAAGATCCAAGATCCAAGATCTCAGATCTCAGGTCCCATATCCCAGATCCCATATCCCATATCCCATGTCCCATATCCCATTTCCCATATCCCATATCCCAGGTCCCCAGTACCACCAGCAGCACAGGCGAGCCCCAGGAGCCCCAGGAGCCCCAGGAGCCCTCCCTGGCAGGGAAGAGGCTGCAGGGTGCCCAGGGCAGGGTGCCCAGTACAGGGTGCCCAGTACAGGGTGCCCAGGGCAGGGTGCCCAGGGCAGGGTGCTGCTGCCCCTCCTGGCACACGATCCCTGCTCAGGCTGGTGCCACCGTGCCCAGGCTCTGTGTCCCAACACGGTGGTGGCCTCAGAGCACGGCAAGGTCCCAGCCCCACGGCAAGGATTAACCCCCTGTCCTTGGCTTTTAAACATTTACCACTCCTGAGGGAGCAGGGATGTTTGCCCGAGCCTTGCAGAGGAAATGCTCCACATTCAAAGGCATTGATTATTACAGAGCACAGGCCTGAAACAGCACAAAACAAAAGCACAGCCTCCAGGGAAGGGTTTCCCTTGGCTGGGAGCCTCAGCACCTGCCTGGCACTCAGAGGTGCCAGGGGCATCAATTCCTCTTTTAATGCCCTGCTCTGAGCAGCCTCTGGCCCTGGCAGAGATGAAATCCTCAGCACCAAGGTTTGCTCAATGAGATACACGGAGACTCTGCCCGTGGGAAAAGGCGTGGGGATGAGAACAGATAAATCTGTTCATATCAGCAGACACTTATTTTTGTCCTTGTTTGGGCTTGCACCGATTTGTTAGATAAGTGACAATAGCAACTGTGTCAATTAGTACAGGAAGTGGTGGCACCGAACAAGCCAGGGCTTCCAAAAATACTTTTCAGGAATCACAGAGAACGTTTTCCTCATCCATGTACCTGTGCAGGAAGGCCAGAGCAGCCCTGTTTGATCCACCCCCTGTGCTTCACTGCTCTCCTCATTTCACCGTGCAGATCTGCCACTTTTCCTCTGCTTTTCCACACAAACCGAAGCACCCAAACGAGGGAGGGTCTGTATAGAAACCCAGATTTGAGGGTTGGATCATCTTGAATATCCCTTCCAACCCAAACCATTCTGGGATTCTGTGACTGAGTGTTAGCACTGCTTGATGATGCTCTTTAGCGTCTGCTTCAGAGTTTTTTGGAGTTTGGGTGGTTGGGTTGAGAATCCCAGACTGGTTTGGGTTGGAAGGGGCACTGAAAACAACCTGTGCCAAGATCTCCCACCCTCCCAGGGAAGAATCTCATCCTAAAATCTGATCTAAGCCTCCTCTCAGTCACTTTGAAACCATTCCCCTTTTTCCTGTCACTCCACGCTCTTGAAACGCTTCAAGTGCTCTCTGTGAACCGATGCTGGTACATTTTAAAGACCAGAATTCCAGGTGATACCTCTATAAAAGCGATTACAAAGTATTCTGGTGCTGCAAGGAAACACCTCGGCAAACGCAGCATCGGGGTCAGGTCTTTGAAAGAGCCATAAAGAATGAGAGCAGCTCCTCTGACACTGCTTTATCTCCCCGTGTTTATCTTGGAGCCGAGAGTCCCGGGATTGCACAAGTGGAGCTGGAAGAGAACTTGCAGAATGATTTGCAGAATGATTTGCAGAATGATTTGCAGGATGATTTGCAGGATGATTTGAAGGATGATTTGCAGCTCGTAGCTGTGGCACAGGTGAGTGACCTCTGTCCCTTTCCAGAGCCCACGTTGTGTAAGAGTTTTCCTCCCAGTCGCTGCCTCGGTGCCGATGGAAATTTCCAGGGATCCTGGATCAGACTGAGCTGGGGAACAGGGACAGATCCGTGTCAGTTCTGCAGGCTCACACTGGGCTTTGAGCAGGGAAAATAACCCTCCAAGTAGGATGAAGCCATTTAGACCTTAATTCTGGTATTTCACACCCTTAATTCTGGTGTTTAGCATTAAAACCCACCAAGCTCCCACAGAAGGGATGGATGCTCCTGGTCCCACACACTCCTGCACATCTTCCCTGCAATGACCTGGCCCCTGGCTGTCCTGGCAGCCCATCCACATTTCCACCCTCAATGACCACATTCTGCTGTGCCCCAGCAGCCCAGGGACCTGAAAAATTGTGTAAATTCAAAATGGGGAGCTGCTAAGCCTGCAGAGGAGCTGAAACACGGTGCACTGAGCCAACCACTGCTTTTCATTCAGCTCCTAAAGCTGGCCAAGCCCTGCCAGGAACTAAATAATTTAACTTTCTGGAAGGCAACTTCTTTTATCCATGTTTGAAGAGCGAGCAGGCAGCGCTCAGGGATGGGGGATGTGGATGGAACAGGGGTGCAAGGATCCCAAAGCAAGGATCCAGAGCCAGGATTGAGCTGGGCAGCCAGGAGGAGCTCCTGGGGAACAGGATCTCTGCCTCCTATTGCCACGGACACAGGACCCAGCCTCCTCCTGAGCCAAGCTTCCCATTGCATTCCCCATTCCGGGGAACCCATCCTCTCCAGCCTCCCCGGGCACATTCCTGCCCTGGCACAGGGGCCCAGACATCCCTGGCAGTGTCCCAGGCCAGGCTGGACAGGGCTTGGATCACCCTGGGACAGTGGGAGGTGTCCCTGCCATGGGACTTAAAGGCTCCTTCCAATCTAAACCATTCTGTGACTCTCAGGGATGAATTTTCTGTCACCCCCCATCAGTACCAACCCCTCAGGAAAAAGGCCAGGCTGGGGCAGGAGGAGAGGCAGAGCCCCAGGGATCCCACATCCCACAGCAGCAGAGGGCTGGAACCTTCCTGCCTGGAAAAACTTCCTGAGCCAGCAGCTTCTGCTCCAGCAGCACCCTCCCCATCCCAACCTTCCCTGGGGACAGCTGCAAGATTGATTCCTCTGCTTCAGTCAGCACAACCCTGAGCTGCCCACCCTGTCCTCCCCCAGCAGCTGCCAGGGATCCCAACTCCTTTGATCCTGCTGGAACCCTGGAGCACAGGGTGACCCAATTTCCTCACCACTGCTGCCAACACCCAGCAGAGCCTGGGAGAGCTTTTGCAGGAGTGATTTCCCTTCTCCCAGCTGGGAATGCAAAAGCAAACTGAGGCACTGTGGTTCCTCTCACCCCACAGCAGCAGCTCTGCTCCAGGGCCACATTCTCCATTTAGGGGAGCAAATTACACAAAATAGAACTGAGGAGCAGAGACATTATTCCCAAACACAAAGGGATGAAATTGTGATTAAAAACACACAAAAGGCTGATGGAGCCCAGGCCATCTCTGCAATGAGCCATGTTCAAACCCACTGAGATGAAAACTGCACCAGCTCAGGTGGGAGCAGCTCCAAAGGAACAGATCTGGAGGTTCCAGGGCAGGTACAGCTCCAGCTCCCACTCACAAAGATGCTACAGGAGGCTGAGGAAACGTGGTCCCAAAATTAAACTGATTGTAGAGATTTCATACAACTCTGAATTCCTTTTAATTCCCAAGACAGGAGCAGGGCAGTGTTGGTGCCTCTGGGCATCAGGGCCTGCTCAGGAATCAGAGGGGCTGCAGGGCTGGGCTTGGGCTCATTTTTAATCCCTGAAGGAAAGGTCATTTCACAGGATCCCAGAATGTTTGGGTTGAAGGGACCTCAAAGCCCACCCAGTGCCAGCCCTGCCATGACAGGGACATTTTCCACTGTCCCAGGCAGCTCCAAGTCCTGTCCAGCCTGACCTTGGGCACTTCCAGGGATCCAGGAGCATCCAGAGCTTTCCTGGGCCTGACAGCAACTCCTTTAAAAAAATACTCCTGGTGAGGCATCGGGTGAGAGGAAAAATGTCACAAAACCAGACAGAAACTGCTCATTTCTAGCAAGTAAAACGAGACAAATTATAAATACTAAACATTTATTATTTTTCTCATAGGAAGGTTGCAAGATTCAATTTCAAACAACAGGACAAGGGCTTTCATTGCTGTTGAGATTTCGTTTTGCTTCTTTTAAGGGGAAAGAGAGAAGGAGGAACTGGTGTAAAGATACTACCAGAAGCAGTGCAAATTGAGATTAATTTCTTTCTTCAGCATCCCAGTGCTGAAACCACAAGCTAAGCCCTTCCCAGTTCAATTGAGTCTATTTTCCAGTTGCTGGGACATCACTGAGCACAGCCAGGACCCTCCTCCTCCTCCTCCTCCTCCTTCCCCTCCCAGAGCACCCAGCAGGGACAGCCTTGCACAGCACTGAACCCTGGAGAAGCCACCACGGTGCCACTTCATCCAAATGAGACCTGAAGAGAACAAAAATGCACAGAATTCCCTCCCTGCTCAGGCAGGCACCCTCTCCTGTCACAAACACGTGTCACACATCCACAAAAACACAGACAGGGAAATCAAAAGAGTCCAAGAACACTTCACTTTCAGTTTGAAACTAAGGAAGGCAAGCTTGAAACAGGAGTTACTGACACCTTGTGCAAGTCCTGCTCACAGAAAATATTCCTTGGAACCACCCCAAGGCACCAGGCCCGGCCCAGCCCCAGCCTGGGGCAATTCCCATCCCTTCCCTGTCCTGGCCTGAGCCAGGGCAGTCACGGGGCTCCCCAGGACTCCCCTCCCTGCAGGCTCAGAAGTCGATGTTTGCCAGACCTGTGTGAAGAGAAAGAGAGATTTGGAGCAATAAATTTATGATTTTTTTAATGTATTTATTAATTTATTTATTTATTCTTACCCTCCCTGCCCCTTCACTGAAACCAGCTCAGTTACACACGGCAAGAAAAGATGCTTTGAGAGTTGTTTCATTTCTTTCAACTTAAACATAAAGGATTTGGGGTGAGGAAAGCAGGAAAAAGGTTGGGCTGTACTTTTTTATCCCTTTTTTGGTTGTCATGCAGCAATTAATTCGACCAAGGCAATTTGCAGTTATTCATGGCAGAAGGAACAACACAATGCTCAGGAACCTCAGGGTCTGCCCATGAAATCAGGAAGACAAAGCAGAGGAAATACCACGACTGAGAGCAGTAAATTCACACTGGATAAAAGAGCCCTGCTTTAGATTAAGGCACATCCATGCCATGCCCATTGGACAGGTGATTTTGGGCTCAGAACTCTGGAGGATTCAGGAGAGCACCACCACAAGGCAGCAGCTCTGCCACAGCTCCTTTTAGCAGTTTTTCTATGAAAATCTCCTTTTACCAGAGGCTTTGCTGGCCAGCCAGGCCTGCAGAGATCAAATCTATTCCCATTTGCTGAGGAACAGTCAATAAAATAACAGCAATAAAAGCTGCTCTTGGATATTCTATCAGGAGCAGGGAAAGGGCAGAGAGGATGAAGGGGAATAAATGATACAAGTGGCAGACAGAGGTTTTCTGGAAAGACTGAAGTCCCTAAAATTGCAGCCATAAGTTGAGATAAACTGTGACTGCAACAGAGTTAATCTGGACAAATCCAGGCTGTGGCCATCCATCCTTCAGCCAAACAATTCCCCTCATTTTATCACTTCTTGAGCAGCAGCAATATCCAAATGCTACAGAAAGCCTAAATCAAGTCTCTCTCTTTCACAGAAATTCCAGTCCAGGAGAGACAGAATTTTAACAACAAAAGGATCAGGTAAAAGAGTTAATTTCTGAGGGAATTTTTTTTTTTTTCCCCCAGGGAGAAAGAGGTGTGGAAAAACTTCAGTGTCAGATGGCTGCAAATGGGGACAGTGCAGAGAAGCCTGGGATAAGTAATACAAATTTATTTTTGTGTTGTCAGGACACTGTGCCTTCATATACCATGTGCCCATATGGCACTTCCCATGCATGGGATTTGTAAACCTTTCAATTAGCACTGATGGGATAAAGCAGGCAGTTATTTAAAGTAACCCATACGGCATCTTCTGGTGGAAAAATTCCAGCTCCCCTCTACTGGACAGGCTCCCCACTTGGGTGCCCATAAACCCCCCAAAGGTTGTGGAGGAACAATCCCCCAGTTGGGAGGTTCTCCTGGACCAGGGGAGCTCTGGGTACACGTGGTGGGACATCCCAGCCCTCCCACAGGACATTTCCAGGACATTTCCAGGGCAGGAGAACCTTACCCAGGTTGCTGCTGTCTTTGGAAGCCCAGCAGATGCAGTAGTGCTGCATCAGTTGTTCAAACAGTTCCTTTTCATCCAGGAATTCAAGGGCTTCTATTCTGTAAGAATAAAATCAAAGTTGGGATTTGAGCTGGACTCTCAGCAGAATTTTTACTGAACTGTACACTCCATGGGAGTGAAAAGTATGGCCAGAAAGGCAGGGAATAATCAGAATAATTACAGGTATTTGTCCATGATGCCACCACTGCTCCCACCCCTGCCAATGCACGGAACAAGTGACACACAGGCTGCTTTCAGCTCCTCATCCCTCAATTCCCTGTTCCAGGACTCATCCCTCACAGTACCTGGGATCTAAAGGGGCAAAAGTTCCCAAATGCAGCCCCAGGTGTGAAGGGCTGCAGAGGAACACTCTGGGCAAGATTTTTCTGAAGAAAAAGCCTTTTCCTCAGTGATACTGGAGGACACAGTTTACATAACCCTATTTCCTGGCATGTGGAACAAGTGCAAGGAGCTGAACAGATCCAAGGTAGCCAAAAATGCTGCAGAGAAAGCACGAGCTCTGTGTCTCCACCAGAGCCATATGGTCCCACCACACATCCCTGTTCCTATTTAAACCACCTCTGATTTCCACTCTCACCTGTTCAGTTCCAGGCTTTGAGAAACCCCCATACAGGAATATTTTGACCAAGGTAACTTGGCTCAGCTAATTCCAACCATGAATGACTCACAGCAATTCACATTTCACATTATGTCCCTAAGAAGTTACTCCTTAAAATTTCCCACTGTTTAGCATTTAATGCAGAAATATTAACAAAACCCAGGCAGATCAGTGACTGTTAACAGCCTTTAGTCCCTGCTCTGTGCTCTGAGTTCTACAGACCCAGCAATCTCCCCCTCATGATTTCAACGTGTCGTGCTTTAACCCCAGGCAAAATCCTCACAAGGAACATCTTGGGGACTGCAAAAAGTCAACACAGAATTTCTGTGCCATCTTCCATCTGCAAATTTCTGTCATGAGATGCCTTCTGTCACACCCAAATAAGCCATCACTGCTTCAGTCTGCTCCTGGCAGTGTTCACCCCCTGGATCATCCATGCAGGCTGGATTATCCTGCAGAGCTGCAGGAATGTTGTGGCTCCCTGGGCAGCACCTGCCTGCAGCCTCCTCTGTCACACCAGGGGATCCCACACTACACAAGGACAGGAAGGACCTTGGAAATGGCATCTGAAGGTGACTCTGGGGTGCCAAAGTGGTACCTTTTGACATCAGCCTGTGGCAGGAAGCTGTACACCTTCATCATGTCGATGGCACGGGCGTCCTCCCAGCCGTTTGCCAGCAGCCTCTCCCTCTGGAACACAAAGGGCAGCACAGCTCTCACAGGAGTCCAGGGAAAAGCCAGAGCACAGCTTCTCCCCCTCGGGATTTCAGCTGATTGACCTGTCCTTTGAAAGCCCCCAAACTCTTCCCTGAACCTCTGCTGCCGATCCCTGCAGGGCCAGGCAGGGCTGGGCTCTGACCAGGAGGTTTTGTGCAACCACCGACATTCAGCTCTGGGGTGACCTAACTGTGACCTGCCAGGACCTGAAGGAGCCATGGAAACATGGAGAGAGACTGTTTACAAAGGATGGAGTGACAGGACACAGGGAATGGCTCCCACTGCCAGAGGGCAGGGCTGGATGGGATCTTGGGCAGGAATTGTTCCCTGGGAGGGTGCCCAGAGAAGCTGTGGGTGTCCCTGGATCCCTGGCAGTGTCCCAGGCCAGGCTGGACAGGGTTTGGAGCAGCCTGGCACCAGTGGAAGTGTCCCTGCCATGGCAGGGCTTGGAACAAGATGAGCTGGAAGGTCCCTTCCACCCCAAACCGTGCCCCCAGCAAAGGGCTCAGTGCCTGCCCCACGGGGCACACACAACTCAGAGCCAGGTTGCCACAGCTCGGTGCCACCCCCAGGGCTGTGTGGACTCACCTGGGAGTGCAGGGAGCTGCAGAGCTCCACCCCAGCCAGGTTGCAGTGCCGGCGCTGCAGGTTCTCGATCATGATCTGCCCGAAGCGATCCCCCATGTTCACCTCGGGGACACAAAGACACAAAAAGGTTCCCCCTTCCCACCACAGCACAGCCAGGGGGAAAAGCAGGAGCCTGCTCCAACCCTGCGGCTGCCACATCGCAGAATGCACAGGGTGATGGCAGCGAGTGGCACATCCTCACAGCACCTCTCACTCCCCACTGCCTCCTCCTCCTCCTCCTCCTCCTCCTCCTCCTCAGGAGCAGCCCCAGTGCCAGGGGACGGTGCCACTGCCCCCGTGGGCACCAGGGCTGGCAGAGCTGCCTCTGATTCCAGCTCTCAGCAACTTCCTTCAGCTCTCCAGCAGTGATTTCCAGCTCGGAAGAGGCTGTTCCTAATTCCTGGAGCCACCCAGTTCCCCCGAGGCAGTGTTTCACTTGCACAGGGAGAACCAGAGTTCATGCTGATGTGATTTTTGCTCCACTTTGCCAAAGAACACAGAGGTAATTATGTAATGTTATACACCCAGAGCCAGCACTCAGCATCATTGCTTTTCCCTCTGCTTCAGCTAAATCAATATTCTATGGGTTTTTTTTTGCACATGTGGATTAAGTCTCAATTATTTTGCTTCAACATAGTCCAGAAATTGTCTTTCAGAATTGCTGTATTTTCTCTACAATGAGCTAACCAAGCTCCAAGTTAAAACACATTACTACAGAAACCCAGCAGAAATTGCTGTTTCTACAAAAGGACATGGCCCACTCTCATTCCTCAACAACTCCCACCCACGAGAGCCATTTTAATGACAACAATGCAGCTCTAAAAATGCCCCTTTGGTTTTACCTGCTCATAATTGATAACCATGGCCACGGGGAAGGTGTTTGCTGCCCACCTGAGCAGGTCTGCAGACTGCTGGGGGGTCATGTAAACCAGCACACACTCGGCCACCAGCAGCGTTGGCAAACTGCAAAACAAAACCAAAGCAGAGCATGACTGCCAGCAAAGGAACAAGAAAAAAAAAAATCTGCTAAGGATTGGGAGCAAGCAAGTCACTTCATGTCCCCAGAATTTCCTCAAAGAGCTCCATTTTTTATCAACTAGGCACTGAAGAGTGAATGAAATCTCTGCAGCACATTGAGGAAAACTGGGCTTCCTGGCAGCTGTGAATTAATGAAGCACAGGAGACTCCCGTGGTTGTGAACCAGAGATTTTAGGGATCAACCTCCCCAAAGCCAGCCCTGAGCACAGAGCAGAGTTCAATCCCCTCTGCAGGACACACAGCTCACACTCCTGCAGAGATCAGTGAAATCAGGCATTAATTACAAACTGAAAAAAAAAAAAAAGTTTTCTCTTTAAAAAAAGTTCTAAGAAGAATTTTAATTAGAGAAATTTGTTCAGTATCTGTAAAACAATCTTCATATATTATTATCTAACAAAATGTAATCTATAGTTTGCACGTTGCCTCTTCCCCCTCCATCCACAAAACAACAAAAATAGACATCCACACAAGTGATTTTCTTCACAATTATTGAGTTTGCTTTTAATTGCTGGAATGAAAGGGGAAAAAAAGTCACTAGAAGCAGGAGAAATTCCACAAGGAGCAGCAATGTAGGCAAGCAAGGCAACATTTCAGAGGATGGAAGTGTAAAGAATTAAATGGCAATTTGATGCATTCTGCTTCCCCATATGCTCTCTCCCACCCAGCCAGATCTCTGCTATTTATATTGCTTACATTTGAAAGGTCTGTCCATCATCCACTCAGAAACTCAACTCCTGCCCCCCCAAAGCCTCATGTTGAACAAGAAAACCCCAGAGGAGCTCTGGGATTCAGATCCAAGGGCTCCACTGCAGTCCAACCAAAAGGTTTAGGGAACAACAAGGGGTTAAGAGAGGAGGCCAGAGAAAATAATGAGAGAGATAAAATTCAGAAATCCCAGAATCCTGGGATGGATCACAGAGAGCACCCAGTGCCATGGGCAGGGACACCTCCCACTATTCCAGCTCCAAGCCCTGCCCAACCTGGCCTTGGACAAGCAAGGCCCCATTAAAAAAAAACCCAATTAAAACCCTGTGATTTTACTGTATATATCAAAACCCTATGATCTTACTGTATGTAATAAAAAAAATATATCAAAACCCTATGATCTTACTGTATGTATAAAAAATATATATATATCAAAAGCCTGTGATCTCACTGTAGATATCTGTATCTACCAAAACCCCTCAGATCTTACTGTACATCCAAGCCATGTTTCTTTAGCTTTTCCTCCAGGTCTGATGAGAATCGAAGATCTGCTCCCACTATGGAATATCGACTGGAGTCCAGGCTGTGGGAATCTGCCAGGCAGAAATTTGGAGAGACAAACATGACAAATGAGAAGGATGCTGGAGTTGTGAATCAAAAAAAAAAAAAAAAAAAAAATTTACACAGGAACACAGGAACTGGGAGCCAAAGTTCAGTCAGTTACACCAAACTATAAGCAGCAAACTCCTCTTTTTAAAAGATGAATTTTCCCTTCCTGGTTGTGTTTTGCAGGGCTCCATCACCAGCAGACCCTGCACTGAGGCTCCTCTCTCCCTCTGCAGCCATGCTGAAGCAGAGAGGTTATCCCAGCTGTTACCATGGTTTCCAGGAATGCAGAGAGAAGAAAAATGGGAAGATTAAAGGCAGGATTTTTGTTTTGTTTGGAGAGTCTTCTTAGATGGCCCGATGTATGTACATAGGAACTATATAAAAGTACATCCATGTCTGAAAAACGAAGCTAAGTGACAATATTTCAAATATTAACAACAGATATAGCCATATAAATTAGCTATACATGTAATTATATAACAAATATGGGGAGCAGACACAGACTTGGGGCCTTTGGGTATGATTTAGTGGTGGTACTTAAGGAAAGAGTCAAATTAGAGAAGGTATTCTGAGCAACAGATATTCCCCTGGGATAAAGCAGGATCCTGTGGATTTCTGTGGGTGATTCCCAGCATGAAGCAGAGACAAACTCCAGAGGCCAAGGAGCCCCTGGCACAGCTGGCACAGCTGGCAGGAGCAGCTTGCCATCAATAATGGTGACAGGCAGCAGCAATGGATGCAGCCAGAGGAGCCCAGGGGCCACAGCAGGCACCTCCCCAGGGCTCCATCTCACCCAGCCACTGCCCAAGTCCTGCAGGAGCACTGGGATGGCTCTGGGACATCTCAGCTTTCCTGCACGGGACTCCAGACCTCCCTGGGCAGCCCCTTCCAGTGCCTGGTCACCCTTTTCCATGGAGAAATTCCAACCTGAGCCTCCCCTGGCACAGCCTGAGTGAGGAGACAAGAGAGTCCAAGTGGCTGGAGGGGCAGAATGAGAGGAGTTTCCATTTCAGGAGAAGGAAACAAAAAAACTGGGGACAAGTGTGGGTTTTCCCAATTGATCCAGCATTGCAGAGGATGCACCTCTGCTCAGTTTTCAAGTGACCAACTCCTTGAAAGTAGCACTAGCCACAATAGCTGCCATTCCAGCAACACTTGGGAGCAGATCCAGGAATCAGAAACAGTTCAGAAAAAGAGTTACAAGGGAAGAAAAGAGAAAAAAAAAAAAAAAAAAAAAAAAAAAAAAAAAAAAAAAAAAAAGTTGTGCAGTATGTTGAATGATTCAACATTTTGAGTCAAGGTTTTTTTCCATGTGCATGTTCTGTAATAGCTTTACTACTTCCCACACCCTTCTATTTAAGTGATTACATCAAGGCCATGATAATGGCATCAAAAAAAGCCACCCAAAAACCCCACCACACACAGGGAAGTGTTTAAATAGGGTTGGTTTCTGTCCATGGATACAGCACAGCGAGCGTCAGCCACCACAATTAGTAGGGAATTAATGCCAGCTCCCTGTCCAGCTTTGGAGGCTTGGACACACAAATACAGCACTGCAGAACAGAAATAAAAGCCAGAAATAAACCACAAAACTTTTTAAGTGCTCCAGAAGAAGAGCACAGACTCCAAGGTGGAAGTAAACGTGTTTTGCTCATACCACACTGATTCACCATTTTTGTCATAAAATCCTGAATTGCTTTGGGTTGGAATGGACCAGAGAGATCATCCAGTGCCACCCCTGCCATGGGCAGGGACACCTTCCACTGTCCCAGGCTGCTCCAGCCTGGCCTGGGACATTCCAGGGATCCAGGAGCAGCCACAGCTGCTCTGGGAACCTGTGCCAGGGAAGGATTTCTCCTCAGTATCTCACCTCGATTTCCCTCTTTTCAGTCTCATCAGACTTAACCAGGCAAACTTGAACTGCTCCATCACCTCCCCCTTAGGGAGCAAACAATCCCTGACTGCAGGGCAGTGTCCCTGTCCCCAGCCTGGAGGGCAGAAATCCAGAAATCCACCCACAAACATCCCCAAAACTGCTGGGCCATGGTCTGGCACCAACTCCTACCTTATTGCAGAGCTGGAGATTCCTGGGGCTGTGCTGGGATGTTCCCTGTGGGTCCCTTCCCACTCAGGACATTCTGTGAAGTATCAAAGTGAGCAATCTGCTGCCTTGCTGCAAATGGATTTTACAATTCCTGCCCATCCACGGGGCAGCTGGAAAAAGAAAACCAAGTTCCAGCCTGGCAGCACAGCCACGTGGTCCCCATTGATTTCCTCTGAGGAACAAGAGTTTGTTTTAACTGAATTGGTTTTGTGAGTGTGTTCAAACCCCTCTGTTCATTCTTGCTGCAGTGCTGTGACTCAGGCCAGCTGCCCTAGTGCTGGCACAGCCAGTGACATTTGGTGGCTTAAACCACTGAAAATTCCATATTCCAGGCACTAATTCCTACCCAGGCACCACCACCTCGTGTTGTTTTTTTAGTGAGATTTTTGTTTGGGTGGGTGTTCCCCTCTAGAGCTGCCCTGGGCATTTGTGTGATGCTCACACCCAGCCAGGTACAAAGATTCTCTCTGCACTTGGCTGAAATGAAGGTTTGAGAAACACCAAACTCAGATTTAATTTGAGAAATACAAGAGAGGGGATGGAGAAGGATGAGCCCCACACCCCAGGCAGGCTCAGCTCTCCAGGAATAATCAATAGACAATGCTCTGCCCTGGCCACACGCTCTGTGTTTGTTTGCCGTGACTTTGGCACAGAGGTAACAACACAAACGGTTCAAATGTCACAGTCACAGGGCAAGATAAGCTCGTAGGAACTGAGCAGTAGCAGGAGCTGCTTCTGCTGCCTTTTGACCTCAGCACATCGAATCTTTTCTTCCCAGCACTGTTAGGAGAAGAAACTGCAGGGCTGGAGGGAGGCCCCAGGCCCTCCCAGCTGCTGGGGCAGCACTGCAGCCTCCAGGCACACCCAGCTCTGCCACAACAACTCGGCTTTCCTCTCTTACTCTCTTCTCACATTAGTGCAACAATTTCCTGGAGGTTTTCCAAGAGACAGCATGCAGGATACTATCGACTCAAAGAGATTTCATTAGGATTTTCATGCTAAGGTATCTCTGGCAGCTTTTACACAAAGCAGCAGCCCCTGCAGCCCAGCAGGGCACTGCCACACACTCAGCTGCTCCTGGGAGCTCAGGGCCAGCCCCTGACACTCACACTGGGTCACAAGAAAGTCTGGGATGGAGGAAAACTGAAATAACCGAGTGCCCAAGCTGGCCTAGACAAGACAGAGGTGTGAGGGGCACACATGGGAACAGCTCACCAGGTACAGTTTACACCTGCCAAGGTCACAGAGGTGCAGCACTGCCCTCCCAGCACAGCAGCACCCACCAGGCAGTGCCAGTGAACGTGGAGAACACCGTGCTGGGGTGCTGCCACAGGGATGTCCCTGCTGTCCCTGGGGCTGTCCAGTCACCACCTGCATTCCTGGGCACCAGCTCTGGCCACTGCCCAGCTGCCCTGATGCTGTGAAGCTGTGCTGGCACAGCTCTGTGCTGGCACAGCTCTGTGTTGGCACAGCTCTGTGCCATCACTAAACCCAGGGTGAGCAGAAAAGCAGTGAGAGAATCTAAATTGTGTCAATCCAAAACCCAAATTCCAAACAATCTGAACGAATCGTTCCTGGTGGAGCAGACACAGGAGTGTGAGCTGCTGTGGGGAGCAGGCACAGGAGGGACAGGATTCTAAAATCCTGCTCCACATCCTACAGAAATGTGTAACATTTCCCTACCTGGCACTGCTGCTCCCCTGTGCCAGGTGGGATCCCACAATACTGCACAGCCTAAGAGCAGAAGCAGGTCAGAGCAAAGGTCTCCCTAGGATGATACCCAGCCTTCCAGAGGCCAACAGCAGCTCCAAAGGAAAAAGTCTAAGAGAGGAAACACCTACCAACACTGGCATTAAAGTTGTTTTCTAGCATTTTCTCAAAAATACTTAAAATTACTTTGTATTTCTGGACCATTAGTGAGCTCATGCTTTCATCCAGCTATTTATTCTAATACCCAGATCCTGCAGGAAGGCAGCAATAATCATTTACATGTGAGGCACAAACTGTTTTTCCCCCCATGTGCATCACTTTCTATTAATCCACATTGAAATCATCATCAAGTCACTAATTTCACAAGATACTTCTACAGTTCTTTTCCACTCTTCAGAGTTCAGATTTGCCAACAAGCTGCCACTTACTAATCACTATTTTCCCAAATTTTTCTTAGTGTTGAACAACAACATATCCTCAAGCACAGATCTCCATCTCTTCCATAACAAAAATGAACAACATATGCTGGCCCTCCATCCCAGCTCCTCATCCATATGAGAACCATTCCCTCCCCACAACCACTGTGCCATTTCTCTGGCACACTTTGGCATGGGACACAGTCAAAACACATTCTTGAAATCCCAGCACTGCACTGATGTCCTTTTCCCATAGATACGTTGACTTGGAGAGCTCCAACAGATGTGGGAAGCACAATTTACCTTTCCAAAAGCCACGGTGACTCTTCCTCAACACTCCCTGTGATCCCTGTGCTCCACGAAGTCTGTCTGTTAGATGTGTTCAGCACAGACATCACTCCTGCTGCCTTGGGGTTCCCTGGATTTGCCACCCTGAGCCACAACCCTGCAGCTGCAGGCTGTCCCACGGGAGGGCACAGACCGACCAGCAGCTGAGCCAGGTCCTTTTAGGTGTGTAACAACTCCCTGCTCACCTGTTTGGTTTATCTGCCTATCCCAGCACCTCTTCTGGCACTTGCATTCACTGATCCTCAAAGCAGAGCTCACAGGGATCTGTGCCTGGGGCTCAGTTCAAACCACAGCTCCACAACACCTCCAACATGTCCTGGACCTGCTGCTCCATCCCAAAGACCTTGGGGCAGCAGAGCTACACCTGCAGGGCTGGGACTCTGGAGCTTTAACAGCCAGCACTGAGCAGGAAGCAGAGCAGCAGCTCCAGGGGAACCAGTGTGACCAGTACAGCCCAGTGAACAGACTACAGCCTGCACGGTCTGCAGGTGTTCTGCTGCTCCAGGTGTACCTGCAGCTCCTCAGGAACACAACACAGACCCAGGGGTGCCTCTGGGACACTGCAGATCTCCCTGGGGACAGGAGGGGAACCCAGGGGCCCCCAGGAACCTTTTTTCTCAGCTGGGGCTCTGGGCTTTCATCTCTGGGGGCCTGAGGGTACAAAGGAGAACTCTGCCCTCCAAAGGACACCTGCAGGGCTGGGAAGTGAAGACCCAATCATGTGCAGCAATAAAATCTGCAGAGCCTGGGCTGGAACTGTGCCCACGGAAGGGGCCACAGGTGGGCACAGCAGGCTCTGCCAGGGTCACACCTGCCCACACAGAGCAGTTCTGTGCTGCATGTGGGAATTGCTGCCCCTCCTAAATTGTCCAAGGCAGCTGCAACACCTCAGCATCTGCACTGAGAACACCGACTCAATGGAATCCAGGGAATTTTCCACAAGTAAAAAGGTTTTCAAGTGCAGTCCTGACACAAACATACAATTACAGAATGGCTTGGGCTGGGAGGGACCTTAGAGATCATCCAGAGCCACCCCTGCCATGGCAGGGACACCTCCCACTGTCCCAGGCTGGCCTTGGGCACTGCCAGGGATGGGGAGTCCAGAACCTTCTGTTCCAACGAGGTCAGAAACCAAGAGAGTACAACCACACCACACCACCCGAAATTATTATCCTTTTAATACCAAAATGCAACAAACAGCACTGGCTCGTGAGCCTGGACTGTGCATGCTGTGTTTCTGCTGTGAGAAGTCTGCTAAATGTAAAGATTTGTGCTCTTAATGAGACAGAAAGCAGATAAACACTCAACAGATATTTTCATCCAGTATCCATGCCTCTCTGTAGCACTTTTTCTTTTCCTGTGACAGAAAAGGAGCTACATATGAGAGAAAAAGAAAAAACCCAACAACTTTCTGCCAGAATAAAACCATTTAAAGAGAAGACATTTCCAACATGACACAGAACAAATGGGCAGGAGTCTGTAAGAAGAAAAAAGCCTCTTTTCCCTCCCAATTCTCTGTCCAAACAGCATTTCAAACATTAAAAGCCTGCCCACATAGCAGAACAAAATGATCAGAAAAGTTTTAAAAGTGCTGCAGTACATCACTGACTGAGTTTGAAGATGACTCACCTATTAGAAGAGAGTCCCCTGAATGGGATTCCATAATTGGTTTTGACAGGGGAGGTTTTGATCTGTGGGAAGAAGGAAGAAGCATCTCAGAGCAGTTAAGCCTGTTTAACAGTGTGCTTACAGCTTTTTTTCTTAACATATATCTATATATATGTGTGTGTCTGTGTGAGTGTGTGCCAAAAGCAGCCAAGGGAATATCTCTGCCCTCTGCTGGAAAACCTTTGCAAGTTTGAAGTTGGAGCTGAGTTTTATACACAATTCCTTTAAGTTTTGAGAGAATCTTTCAAGAGAAATCCAGGTACTCTGTAATGTGTCCTCAACAACCCTTAATGGATTCATTCCTACAGGATATTCCCATGCAGCAGCAGCGTTGTTGCCTCCAGCTGAACGGGCACAGCTCTTCAACAGCAAGAGAAAACTTCAAAACTTCATCAGCTCTAATTGTCAGGAGACTGTCCCTGCACAGAGCAAGCTCTGCTTGGCTCCCTAAAGCCTCCACACATCACCCTCTCCAGCATGGGACCCTGCCTGCACAATGAACAGGCCTGGAATGGTTTGGGAAGGACCTTAAAGCCCATCCAGTGCCACCCCTGCCATGGCAGGGACACTTCCACTGTCCCAGGCTGCTCCCAGCCCTGTCCAGGGACACTTCCAGGGGCAGCCACAGCTGCTCTGGGCACCCTGTGCCAGGACCTCACTTCCCAGAACATGAGGGGTTTCTCAGCAGAGATGAAATATTGGCACTGAGTGACAGTCACAGGCCTCACACTTACTTGATATGATGGATTTTTCTTGCAACGATCATAGGAAAATCCACTTCAAAATATTTTCTAGGGAGAAGGTTTTCATCCTGGGAATTGGAGGGAAACATTAGAATTAGGGACACTCAAGTTTCACTTGTACAGGACAAGACAGAACCTCAAATCCTGAACAGATCTGGTTTGGCTTGTGCTGGCACTTGTAACAGGTATAACAATGTCCCACAGCTTAAACCCCCTAAAATCCTACAAAAAGCAGCTGAGAGACATTAGAATGCTCTCTAAGAATGAAAGAAATTATTTAACACATTATGTAATCACAGAATCCCAGGACAGCTGGGCTTGGAAGGGACTTTTGGAGCTCCAGTCCCAGCCCTGTCCAGGCAGGGTGACCCAGAGCAGGTGACCCAGAACCTGTCCAGGTGGGGCTGGGATGTGTGCAGAGAGGAGAAGGATTTTGATGCCAGACAGCAGCCCAGCAAACACACTGCAGCCATGTACTGTGTGCATCTGGGAGAGCACAGCAACAGCAAACTGCCACAGCATCCACCACGATTTCCAGCACAGCCTTCCAGGGGAAGAACCAGGGATGTTTTGCACAGTTTCACCCAGACAGTGACCACATCCCAGCTCTCCTCCAGCCCACAGCACACCAAGAGCCTGCACTACAAGAGGGGAAAGCTTTTCATCCCGTGTTGGCACAATCTCCCAGCCTGCTGGGGAAGCTGTGCCAAGGCTCTCCCTGTGCAGCAATCCCTTTGTGCTGGATGCTGCTGCCTGTTCTGGCTCTCAACCCGTGGGTTTTTGATGTGGAACCAGCACTCAGAGCATTCAACACCCCAGGAACTGGATCCCAGCTTCTGCACATTCATTACACCACACCTGCTCTCTGCAAGGACAAAGAATTGGAATTACAGGCCCCAGTTCAGCTGTTAAAATCACAGGATATTGGCAGAGCTTTGATAGGAATGAAGGTAAGATAAAAGCTTCACATCTCAGAAAAAAACCAATTGTCTCCCTTCCACTGTTAGAACACAATGAATTGTGACCAAGGAAAATGCTCCTCAGGCTTCCCTCCAGGAGCCAAATTTAGCAATGTCAATGCTAATGAGAAGAAAATTCAGAGGTGTGTTCACCCAGAAAGATACTATCATACAACACCTGAATAACTGAATTTCCATGAATTACACACACACACAAACACTCCTGAACATGGAACAGGCTGCCCAGAGCAGCTCTGGCTGCCCCTGAATCCCAAGGCCAGGCTGGATGGGGCTTGGAGCACCCAGGGGTGGTGAAAGGTGTCCCTGCCCACAGCAGAGGGTGGGACTGGCTGATTTCCCAGATTCCTTCCAAACCACTCTGTGATTCCATGATTTCCATAAATAAACTCACAGCTGGAATCCCAGTGGGGAAAGTGAGGCAGCACAGGGAGAGACCCTGCACTCATCCCTGGTGAGCCACAGCTGCAGGGCCCAGTCCTGACCTCCAGGAAAGACAGGGAGCTGCAGGAGAGGGTCCAGCAGAGGCCACAGACATGGTTTGGGATCTGGAGCATCTCTGTGGTGAGGAGAGACTGCAGGAGCTGGGCCTGGTCAGTCTGGAGAAGGGAAGGCTGAGGGGATCCCCTCAATCCATACAAATCCCTCCAGGGGTGTCAGAGGATGGTGCCAGACTCTGCTCAGGGACAGGACGAGGAGCAGTGGCCAGAAACTCAAACACAACAAGTTCCACCCGACATGAGGAAGAAGCTCTTTCCATGACAGAGGGAAGAGCAGAGCCCTGACATGGCAGAGCCTGGAGGGTGTGGAGTCTCCCTCAGGAGACATCCCAAACCCACCTGGACACGTTCCTGTGCCACCTGCTCCAGGTGACCCTGCCTGGGCAGGATGAGCTCCAAAGATTCCTTCCAAGCCCTGCTATGCTGGGATTGTGTGAGAGCTCCTGCTGTGCTGTCCCCCTGTGTGGCAGAGCAGCCCCTGTCCCCAGCCTCGCTGTCCCTGCAGCCCTCATTACCTTCAGCCTCCAGAACAGGGTGTCCATGCCAGCCCCAAGATTCACAATCTGGCAGTTGCACTCTGTCTTGTCCAGGAAAGCCTTGATCAGGTAACTGACCCCGTGCACACGAGCATAATAACCTGCACATAATAATAATAATAATAATAATAATAATAATAATAATAATAATAATAATAATACACAAAGCCTGGGGAGTTAGCACTGTCACATAATACTCCATGTCTAACACTCATGGGTATCTTTAGGCAGTCTGTAGGATGAATAATGCTCTCTTTTTAACACACCTAAGTGCTTTTGTTTTTCTTTTTTAATTACAAACAAAACCTCATGCACTGATAAAACTCAGCTCCTTGGGTAAATACAAGTTTTAGTCAAGTTTCATCTCAAGCAGAGCAGAGTAATTCTACACTTGCAGAGACTCAACTGTCCTGGGTCAAACCAACATTTCTGACTGCTTTGAGGAGATCCCTGCACTGGGACACACAGAGACAGCCCATTCAGAACACAGAAAGCAAAGGAAGAGGGGTTTGATTCACAGATTGATATTTAAAAGATCATTTACAGCATGGAATTACTGCTGTGAAGAAACCTTGTCTCATTCTTTCACACACTCCCTCTGCTCCCTAAGTCCCAGTGTGCAGGGGTTTTGTCAGGACAGCTGAGGTGTCCCCATTCCTGCTCCAACTTGCCTCTGTTGATCTCAGGTGCTTTCCTTTCTTTGGCTTGTCTCACAAAATACTGGATGTAAGGGTCCTTCCAGTAGCCAACACTCACAGCAAATCTGTACAGCAGTAGGGAAAAGAGAATTATTAAATAAGGCCACCAGAATTTACCCTAAAAGATATATAGGCTGGAAAGGTTCCTTTGGCCTGGGTGTGCACATGCAGACATGGTTTAAAATTTGTTCCATGAATGGAACTATTTGAATTAAGAGATTATATAAAGTTTAGTTAGAAATTTTAGCTGTTTCCATATTCAACAGGCATCTTTTTAATGGCGTCTTCACTATTGGACAAAATTTTGTGAGCAAAGATCCAGATCTCAAATATTCCCTCTTGGGGGACCCAGAAGATGAATTGCCTGTCTCCAGCTCCTCAGACACACAATTCAGCCTTTACTTCTCCACACTGTTATGTGACAAGGTGTTTGCATTTATTCCAGAGCTCCTACACATCAATTTAGCACAGTGCTACTCTGTTTTAACACAACTTATGAGTTAGTTTTACAACTGAAACCTCTCCAGCCAATCTCAACCACCCAACGACCTGCTGCTCCAAAACCCAAAGCAACCAGCAAGAACAGAGATTAAATTCCCACCCAGACACAAGAGGGCAACGAAACTCATCCCCCTGGCAGTGCCCATCCCGCAGGGAGAGAAGGAAAGATATCTGAAAAACACCGAGCTGGTTTTTGGCTGAGATACCAAAAACTGCCAGAGGTTATTGGCTGTGGCCGGCAGTGGCCGCTGGTTTATGGCCAAGCCCCGGGCAGGGCTCGGCAGCAGCGGGGGAGGTTTGGGGGACCCTGGAGCCGGTGCTTGGAACGGGGAACTCGGGGAATTCACACCGGGACCAGCTCCGAGTGGGACACACAGAGACACCGGGACAGGGACACCGGGACGGACCGGAGAACACACAGAGACACCGGGACACACCGGGGCCACTCCCCGAGAGCAGCTCGAGCCTCGCCTCCCCCCACTGCCCATCCCCTCCGCGGGGCCGTGGCCGGTGCGGAGTGACACCGGAGGCACGGCCCGGCCCAGCCCGGTCGCTGGCCCGGCTCCGGTACCGTT
This sequence comes from Sturnus vulgaris, assembly GCF_052056855.1. NCBI lineage: Eukaryota > Metazoa > Chordata > Aves > Passeriformes > Sturnidae > Sturnus > Sturnus vulgaris. The sequence continues at coordinate 880,571 of NC_142258.1, forward strand.
TGCAGACGGACGCGTCCTCGCACGTTCCCCGCACCGCCTCGTCCGCCTCGTCGGGGCCGGCAGCGGCCGCCATGGAGCGCGCGGGGCCCGGCCGCTGCCACCGCCCTGCGGCCCGCCCCCCGCCGCCTCTCATTGGGCAGCGCCCGGCGGAACTCGGCAGCCATTGGTCCGCGCCCTCATTAATATGCACAGCGCCCAATGAGAGCGCGCGGGGCGCGGCGCCTCGCCCAGGAAGCGGCGGCGGTAGAGCAAGGCGAACCGGGAGCTGTAGTCCAGGAGCCGCTCGGCGCTCCCAGAGCGGGATGCGGGGTTGGGGCTGTCCGCGGACGGGCGATCCCTCCCGGCAGCTCGGTCACAGAGCTCCTGACAGAGCAGCAGCGCCCGGCAGCACCGAGAGAACGGCGCGGGAGGATCCGCAGCGCTGAGCAGCAGCGCTGGGCGGGACATCCGGCCTGGGGGCTCCGATCACGCGGGCGGAGGGGCCGGGCCGGAAGCGGTGGGGGCCGGGCCGGGCCGGGCCGGGCCGGGCGGGCGGTGCTGGGGCGGAGGCGGTGGCGGGGCCGGGGGTGGCCGGGGCAGAGCGGCGGGGCCCGGGCAGCCCGGGGCAGCGGCCGCCGCCATGAAGAAGCAGTTCAACCGCATGAAGCAGCTGGCAAACCAGACCGTGGGCAGGTGGGCGGCGGCGCCTCAGGCGGGTCGGGGCGCGGGGGGCTCCGCTCCGCAGTGCCGGCCCCGCGGGGCCGTTCGGGGGGCGAAGCCTCGGGGGGATCGCGGGGAAGCGGGCGATGGGGAGGGAGGCTCGGTCCGAGGCGGTGCCGGGGCTCTGCCTCGCCGGTCCGGGGGTCGCAGGCACGCCGGGGATCCGGGAGCCCTCGGGGGTCCCCAGCCCCGCAGCGCCATCTGCATCGGGCGCTTCTCGGCTGCGCTTCGCTGCTTTCGTTTCCTCTCTGCCGGCGTCACTATCGAGGTGTTTGCTCTGTTTCTCGCTTTCTCTCACATCTAAGAAGACTTCAGAGAGTGCCTTCTCCAGGACTTCATTTGCGTCCCCAGGACTTAATTTTAACAAACCTAACAGGAGCCCTGTAGGTATGATTGTCACCAGTTTCCAGCTGTCGGAGTCCGGGAAGGTTTTTAACTCGTTTCGGTAGCAACAAATCTGTGCCCAGACAGGGAAGTGTCCTGCAGCTGTCCCTGAGCTAAACATGCAAATGTCACCACACTGCTTTTCTAGCAGAAGTCAGTTCTTCCCTGCAGAAACTTCCTTCTGCTTTCTGTAGAGATTCAAGGTGAAAATCAGTTCCTATATTGAGATTAAAAAATGAAAGTCTGTACTGATACTGAAAGTATAAACTTATTATCTGAGTTTATGGCTTGGTGTCCTCCTTTCCAGTAACTCCCTTTATGGGGTGTTTATTTTCCTTGGAGCCCACACAACCCAGGGCAGGTGTGCCAGCTAATAAAGCCTAAGGAGGAGATTTTTTAATAGGTTTGTTTTGCTATTAAAGAGGGAACAACTTCCCAAGCAACCTTGTCCTCTCGTTCCTGTTTCATATGAATCAATGAATTTTTTTTACGTTGTTGGAGAGATTATTGGCATTCGCTGTTTGCACGTGTCAGCCCCACAGCTCCAAATCCCGAGTGGAATTTGGAGTAATCCGGGTTGTACTGAGCGGGATCAGCAGCTCGGGGTGCTTGGTGCTGCAGCTGTGAGTGGAACGTGTGGAGCTGTGATGGGAGCTGTGGGTGGGGAGGCTGGCACTGACCTTTGCCTTTGGTGCAGGTGAGGGCTGCAGGGTGCTGGGGTGTGGTGTCTGGGCAGGTTCCTGTCACACACCCGTGCCGCGGAGTCTGGGGTGCCCTGGCAGCCTGGGCATTCACCCAGGGGTTTCATTAAATGCAGACACTGCTGTCGTTGGTTCTCATTAAAAACTGTGTAAATGACACTGAGCCATGTGGTTTTATATGTTTGATATTCATTAATTGTGATGATTTCATCTTGCTCACATTTCTTGTGCTAGGTAAGCATTCCTGAAGTAATGTAATCATTCAGGGCCTGATTTTGCTTCCCAGAATAGGGATGGGTTCTAACAGGTTTCACTTTCAGGTGTCAGGGCCGAGGCTCTTAGGTTTGGTTTGAGAAGCTCTGCAGGACTCACAGAAGACGTGACAAACACTCAGCAGGATCTCACAGGCAGTGCTGTGTGTTCTGTTGGGTTGTATTCTGTTCTGTTGAGGTGGTACACTCGTTAATTAGTTTTTTTGCTCTGGGACTGCATGAGAAGACAAGTCCTGCCCAGGAGGATCGCTGTGGTTGTGTGGATGCCTGGAGAGGTGATGGCTCCGTGTCTGAAGGTCCTGGCCCATGGGGAGCCTGCAGGGAAGGAGCTGCTCCCCACGAGAAGCAGTGCTGGGAGATGAGTTTGGGATCTGTGCAGAGGGGTCACATCCCCCGGGGCTGATCCCTGCCTGGCTGCTGTGTTCCCTGGCTCTGTGTTTGGAAGGGATTTCTCCTCCTGCTCTGCTTTTTCCCTCCCTCAGAGCTTGCTGGGGTGTGGAGGAGCAGCCTCGTTGCCCTGGGGTCAGCAGGGCTGGGTGTGCAGCAGCAGCACCGTGGGGTTGGTGCCTTAATGAGGCAGGGATGGCACTGCCCTTCTGCCAGGCAGCTGCCAGGGCTGCCATCCTGTGCCTTGCACCCCAAACATCACAGCTGGCATCAGGGAAGTGACACCTTCAGAGGGGAAATAACAAAAGATGGGCAAGAGCTCCATCAGAGCCAAGGAATGGCGTTTATGAGAAGCCTGTGAGTCCATGGACAGAATTATATGGAGTTATGAAATCCATGTAGGAAACTAATTAAAGAGGGGATTAGCTCAGTGGAACAGGATTCCACAATAATTAATAGATGTGTTAAATATTTTGCAGCAATTATCTCATGGATGTTCTTGGCTGCCTTAAGTGTTCAATCTGCTGCTGAGGACTTTATATTTCATGTATTGGACAGATTTGTTGTCAGTGCTGCTGAGGGGAGCAACACAAGCTCCGAGGAACCTAAAAAATGAAATATCAGAGCTTGGGCCAGGTGACTGAGACACAGCCTGGCACTGGAGGTGGCATCACAACATTGTCAGGACACTGTCAGCTGGAGGAGGGAACTGGGAGTCCCAGTTGGTGCTCCTGGCATCCTAAAGCCTCTCACATCCAGTCAGGATAATTCCCAAAAAGCAGGGCTGGGACAGGTGAGCAGAGGCAGGGCTTGCCAGGAAATCATTAGTTGAGCTGGATTAATGCATTGCCACAAAGTGGCATCTTGCCCAGGGCTGATCACCCAGAGGAACAAACTCAGAGCTGACTTTATCTCGAGCTGCATCCTGAATCCAGCTGCAAACAGCTGGGGAGCTTTAGTTAGGCTAAAAACAAAATTAATTGGGGAGGGAGTGGAGAAGAAAGGGATGACTTTAATTCTGAACTTGGTGAATTCCAGGTGGCCTGTGATTCCTTAGAGGCCACGTGCTGGGATTGCTTTTTCATATTCATGGGATTTCTGTCCTAATTCCTCTAAACCCTCATCTCTTGGGATGCCCAGGGCTTGGGAAGAGCTGTGTGTGTGCTTGGCCTGGGCACAGAGCCCTGGAAATGGCAGCTGTGGGCTGGTTTAGGACGTGCTGGCTCAGATTTGGGGAGGTGAGGTTGTGCTCCCTTGGGGTGTTCCTGAACAGATCCTCGCTCCAGCACAGCACCTGAGTGTTAGACTCAGGAATTTAAATGTTATGTTTGATGTCAGCAAAGTAATTCTTCAGGTACCTACAAGGGCTTGTCTTGGTTTCCGTGCCCTTTTGTAAATTACAAAGGAGACAGATTTGATTAGAAGCTTGGGAATATTCTCCTTTATAGCTGCAGTCATCCCTAATGAAAATAAATGTTCAGAGCTATTGTCATCAAAGCTTTGCACTGATACACTAATAAGCATTTGAACTGCATAGCTGAGTAATTTCCATGAGGAATGAGCCCATGGAGAGGTCTGGATCGTGCTGTGTGCTTACAGAGCTCAGGTTGGTAATTAATGACATTTCAGGCTGTGACAATCTCCACGAGTTGGGCTTCCAGCCTCTGGGGACCAAGTGCTGCTCTTGTTGTTGTTGTTGTTGCCATCAGGTTCTTTCTTCATCCTTGAGGTGCAATCCCCGAGTACCATTCTGATTAAAAATGATTCCAGACAACTGCTGGGGAGGTTTGGGTGTGCTGAAGTCACCCCAGATCACACAGGTGGATTTTCTTACTGCTTCTGCTGAGAGAGATACTCGATCTGCCCTGAGGCTCTGGCAGTAATTTAAACCAGGGACAGGCAGCTCTGACTAATTAGAAATCTGGAAGAGCCCACAAAGGGCCTCAGAAGGCTCTGGTTTTATGCAAGAGTCTGACTTGCTGTAGCTTCTGTGCTCGTTTCCCACTGCCCAAATACAATTCCTTGTGTACAAATAGGTTTTTCCAGGCCCTGTACTCATGGCATTGCTGTGACTCACCAGCAGTTTTGGAACATGGCTTTTAATAGCTCATGTCCTGCATAAAAGTTACTGTGCTGAACTATATTTAGTGTTTCTTCAAGCCCCTTGGCAATGTGTGAGTCTTGGGTTGGAACTGGAGTTGTAACATAATTATTGCATTGAAGTAAGTTATGTTAAAATGCCTGTTATTGAAATATTGTACATTATTGAAATATTGCCTGCATTTATCTGTACATGGAAAACCTGCTGGAAAGCAATAATTTCTAGTAATAGTTCATGGAAAATGTAGATGGTCCAAATTATTCCTTTTTTTTTTTTTTTTTTGTGCTAAAGCATTATCCATTGATTCTTGTCTTTCTCAGAATTGTTCTGCATGTTATTACTTAAGGAAGGTTTTTCTGCTTCTTCATGTTGTGTTCATACTACTTTGAAACTCGTTTTTTCAAGTGTCCAGGGTGGTAAAAGAAGAGAGCATCCATCTCTCTCAATACTTCCATCAATATAACATTAACCCTCCAGTGCCATTTAATATCAAATAATTTCTTCTTTAATGTTGTTCTGGTTTTATGTGGGGGGAAAAAAATTGAATATGACCCGAAGTACTTGAAAATTTCTGGCTCAGCCAAACATCCTTTAATAGAAGTTAAATCTGCTGGGTGTTATTTACTTGCCCTGCTTGTTGTGTTTGGCAGAGATATTTGAAAAAGTGGTAAACAGCATGGAAATATTTCATATTTACAGGGAGTTTGCAGGTTGGCATTTGTCTCCATCAGAGTGCTCATGAAAAGAAAAATCTCATTTCAGTGTTTATAATCGTTATCTTAAGCATTTCCTGTTTATCTCCAAATGAAGTTCCAGGTCTCTAATTAGGAAATTGCATTAGATCTTTCTGCATGGCAGCTGAATCCAATGACGGGTTTAAAGGAGTCTGAGTGGATTTAATTAGGGGGATGTTTAATTAGGGGCATGCTGTTCCTGAGCAGGGTTTGGGGCTGCAGGTCAGGCACTGGTGGGGAATGGCAGCCCAGGGAATAAAGAGAATCAACATCTGGGGGACTGAGTTTGGGGGCCAGGAGCTGCCTGGGCTGGAGGGAGATGGAGAATATTCCTCACCTGGGGCTCAGGGGGCTCTGCACAGGCACAAAACTCAGCAATGTGGAATTTCCATGTGGGATGGGAGCAAGGAAAGAGCTCAGTTAGCCCAGCAGGGTCAGCAGAGCCTCCCTGTTGGTATCAGTGCATTTATCTGTTTCCTGCACCCTTTGGGGATCTCTGACACAATCTAATGGCTTGTGCAGCTTGGGAGTTGGATTTTTCTACCAGGACAAACTTCCAATTATAGAAAAAACAGGCAGCAGTTATGGGTTCAGTTTGGGGCTGCTGCTTGTGGTGAGATTTGGCACCAGTGGAGGGGTTTGGGACTGTGTTGTCACAGTCACAAACCAGAGATTATAGAAATAATTCCAGAAATGGATGTTATAAACTGGATCCAAGCTGTGGTCTAGATTGAATTTTGTGATCATGTCTGTTAATGTCCCCTTCAAAGCAGATTGCTGAAGCCAAAGGAACAATGACCTGAATTTACTGAAGGTCAGGGCTTTGTAGTGAGTTTATTCCACTGTTCAGTCTGGGTGCAGAGACCCCCGAGGCTGAACTGCTAGGACCAGAGCTTCTGACTGTGAACAGGAAAGAAAACAACATATTCTGGCCTAGTTCTGGTGTTTCCTTTTGGCTTTGTAAAGGCAATGAGTTTATCAGGATCTCTTTAATTCCTCATAGGCAAGATGATCTCATGTTTAAAGTCCAGGTCATTAAGAATCCTGAATATTAGACATTAAGAAATGCTGTTGTGTTTTTAATCAGCTTCTTTCTCATGCCCTTACAAGGGCAGCACCAGGTTTGAAATCAATGAGTAAAGAGTTGCTCAGCCCTCAGTTTAAAAGCCTCATCACTTGTGATCTGCTTCCAGACCACATGAAACCTGGGAATGCCTTGCCCAGGTCCAGGAGCGGTGACGTGGGCAGGGTGTGATGCCCAGGGTGTGATGCCCAGGGATCCTGTGGGTGCCATTTCCCACCTGAGTGCTCCCAGCTCTTCCCAGTGTCCCACCTAACCTGCCTTGGCAGTGGGAAGCCATTCCCTGTGTCCTGCTCACTCCTTGGGAACATCTCCCCATCTTCCTTGTCAGCTCTTTCAGCTGCTGGAAGGCCACAATTAAGTCACCCCAAAGCTTCTCTTTCCCAGAGAAAATTAAACAACAAACTAAATGTTGCTGATGTCAATAATAAAAGTTGTGAATTCCAGTAGGAACCAGCTAAAGCCTGTTGGTGAAAAGAAAAAAGTAACTATATAACTTTGTGTCCCACTTGTGTGTCAGGTGCTGAGTGGGCAGTGGGTAAAATACTTGAGATTTTTGTTGCAGAAAAAGAAATGAAAAGATTCCAGGCTGGGGGGTTTGGGTAGTATAAATTGCCTTCTTGCATGCATGTCCTCTTCTCCTCTGGCTCTGTTGGAGCTGCTGCTTGATGAAACAGATGAGAGGGCTGATAAAATATTCACAATCCAGACAGACACCGTGGGATCTGCTCTGCCTGGAGCAGCTCAGGCTCCCTGCTCTGCCAGGGGTCAGGGCTGTGTGAGGATAAAGGGAGCCTCTGTCTCCAGAGAGCCTGGTCTTACAATGCCTTAAAATGAAGATTCAGGTGTGCTCCTCCTGTGCAGGTGACTCTCAGGTGCTTTCAGGAGGGTTTGAGGTGCAGGGCAGTGCCAAAGCTGGCACACCGTGCTGCTGTCACAGCACATCACCAGAGCCTGAGTCACCATTCCTGGGGGAGCAGAGGGAGCTGCAGGAGTGGAAAGGATATTTATTGTCCAAAGGAAGGGATATTTATTGCCCATAGGGGTTAGTGCATCCAGGGTGTCTGACATAACAGCAGGATAGGGAGGTAAAAGTACACCTAAATCTGCTTTAGTGGCAGCTCAGCTGAAGGTGCCTCTTTTCCTCCTGATATTTATTCATATAAACAAAGTAATCCCCATCACAGATGATTCTTTGATTCTGACTTGATCTGATGGAGGTTCTTCAGAGTGAATTATTTTAATATCAGGTTGTGCTCAGAGTCAAAATCTTGAAATAGTAATGATTTGATCTGCTAAAATAGCCAGCAGTGATGTAACAGTCTGTTTCAGCCTGATGCTGTAATGGGATACACTTGGAATTGAAGAAAGCAAATATATTTCTTAGACACTTGCATGGTATTTTTAGGTTATGATAATGGATCTGTGGCCAGAGCTGCTTGTTAGAGGTCATTGTATTAGCAATGCTGAAATGCCAAATAACAAGATCTTTTTAGGAAGGGATTAAATGAAAAATGTTTTCGTGTGTTAGAAATGTTTTCTGACATTCTGCACGGTTTCTAGAAAGAAAGGAATTGTAGCTGAAATGAAGTAGCTCCAATTTTTGGCATTTGGGAGAACCTCCAGCCCATGATACTGGGCCTTGTTTAAGGCAGCAGCTGCCATGGCACAGCTCTGATCTGGAGCTGGGAGTTGGATTAAACACCAGTTAAACTGGGTAAGGAAGCCTGCTTTGGGAATTGAGAACCAAGTGCCTTTCAGCAGTTGGTGACATTGGCACAGATTACTCTGCTGGATTCCTCATTTTTCAGGCTCACTGTTGTTGGTACCAGTCTTAAAGTTTAAACTTAACCTCGGTCTCTTCCAACTCAAACCCTTCCAAGATTCTGTGGTTTTAATTAAAATCTATTCCTTAGGAACCAAATATCCTCAGAACCGTGGAGTTTGCAGTTGCTGTTCCGTGGCTGATCCATAGGACAGTCGGGATTCTTGTGCAACTTCTCCTTGGCCACTGCTGCTCCTCACCAGGAAACAGCTCCTCAAAGCTGGGCCAGCTGGGTGAGGTCACAGCGCTGCTCTGCCCGAGGTGGAGCCTGTTTTCCTGGACAGGGATTGTTGTCTGAGAGCTAATTGCACTGCAGAGTGACAGGGACATCCTGCAGTCACCGCAGGGGAGTGAATCAAAGGGGTGCAGAATGGCCAAGACGGCCTTGGGGTCACAAGGATCAATAGAGGAGCAATTTTTCCTTCTGCCTTCCAAATTGTCCTGTGCTCCACATTGCTGCACTGAAATTTTTGTGTGCATCACCTCACTGATCCCAGTGATCAGATCTTGATTCTCAAGGTCCCAGTGATGCTTCCAGAGTGAAATTTAAAATGAATTAAAAGATAAGTGATAGCTTGTACAGCTGAATATTGCACAGACGAGGTAGGTCACTGGTGAGAGCTGTTAATGCTGTTGTACACACAGGTAGCACATCCTCCACGTTTAAGGCTGAGAAAGCTACTTTAGCCAGTGACAGGAAGATTAATTTCAAAGGTGAGCCGGTTTCTAGAAGATAAATTGTCCTGCAGGCAGTTTGAAAAGTCACAGCTGAGATATGGCTGTGGAAAGTACAGCAGTTATTCAAATGTGGACTCTTCACATATAAACATCAAGCAATTGTTAGGAAACATCAATCCCCAGATTAAAAATTCTATTTTCTGTCGGAAATGAAGGTGTTAAAATACTGATATTCTCACACAGAGAAATCAGTGTGTGAGCTGAGCTTGCAGCTTCTGTTTGGGTTGAGCATTCAGCTGCTCTGCCCTGCTGCAGAGCGATTTCACACGCAGATTAAGTGTTCTGAGCTGCTGGTTTTTGTAGGAACACAGCAGCAAGCTAAAGTAATCCTGCTTTTATAACAGCAGGTCCAGACGTGTGTTGAAGTGCAGGATCATAAACCTGGATTAGAGCAAGGCTCCTGATTCCTGGTCACAAATGCAGGGAATGATTTAAGTTTCACTTTCATCCTGGAAGGGCAGAGCAGCCGTGGGGGTGGGAATGAACCAGGTCTGTGTGCTGGGCACTCTGGGTGTTGTCTGGGTGTTGTCTGTGTGTGTCCTGGGCACTCTGGGTGTTGTCTGGGTGTTTTCTGTGTGTGCTGTGTCCAGACCAGTATCCCAGGGCTGCCACGGCCTCTCCTCCTCCTGCAGAAACACAATCAAGGGCTCAGCCATTAATTGTTAATCAGGAAATCAGCGTAAAGGCTCCCTTGTGAAATCCTGGGCACAGGGAATAATCCCTGGTTTGTCCCCAGCTGATTTTATATAACTCCAGATCTCTGAATTCCCTTACAGCCTTTTTGCTGTTGTTTCCATGCTTCCAGCTCCTTTTTTGCTGCCTGACTTTCTATTCCTGCTTCATTGTTCTGCCTTTTCTGCATTTCCTTGTTTTGCTTCTTGTGTTGATTCTGTTTGGTTCCTTCTCCAAGTTTTGTGAATCCCCTTAATCTTAAAATAGATCAGGCTGGGCAATACATTAAAAAAGAGCAGTGTTACCTGTGGTGAAATCATCACTTCTAGGCTGGAGTTTCTTGACACTTAAGCAAAGCTGAAGCCATTGAATCCCTGGGTGTTCTGTGCCAGGGCCTCATCCCCTTCACAGGAAAGAATTTATTTTTAATATCTGATCTAAACCTATTTGCTGTCAGTGTGAAGCTGTTCCCCCTTGTCTTGTCAAAGTTGGAAAAAAACAACCCAATATGCAAAAAAACTTCCAGGGTTTTTTCAGCAGTTCAGTGAATTTTGTTCATTCCTGTAGTGCATATTTTTCCTATTCAGACACGTCTGTCCTGTAAAAAGCTTGTCTGTGGAAAAGGCAGTGCTGCTTTTTGGGGTTCTTTCCAGCAACTCACAATGCAAGACTTCTGGGAAAAGAAATCATTAAAATGCTTAAAAATGTCTTGAGTTGGTGGTAATCCACCTGTCTCATGGCTGGAGTGAAAACCAGGATCTGTTTGGAAGCTCAGGAGAGATGTTGGAGGGTGTTTTGGTAATTTTTTTTAAATTCCCTTTTCACATGTGGAGGAGTTTTCCTGTCAGCAGGTGGTTTGGCAAGGGGACTGCTCTCCCTTGGACGTGCAAGCTGCCAAAGCCACACGTAGGGAATATCCCTGAGCCCTCCTGTTCCAGAGCCCTGAGCTGTGTGCTCAGACCTGCCTTCACTCCTGTTCTCCCAGCCCTTGGGGCTCACACCTCTGCTCTCTGACTGGAAAATGCCTTTTCTGCCAGTCCTTGGAGCTGCAGGCACTGGGGATGCTCCTGCAGGGCCGGGGACCTGCAGCAGGAGGACACTGCCACTTGTGTCACCTCCTCTGCCAGCTGCTGTCACCTCGTGGCAGTGAAATGTTGGCCCCAGGCTGCAGTTTGGGATCGGTTGAAGCTGATCTTAAGTAGCTGCTGTTGCTGGAAGGGACAGATTTGCCTTCCCCAGTCCGAGGAGAGGCCAAGGGAACTGGGAACCAGTTGATTTCATGGGATGTGATTGCAGGGAGGGCTGTAAGGACACAGGTGACATTCGGGATGGGGAATGGTTCATGCAGGGCCCCCTGGAAGGAGGAATTGTAGGGAATGGAGTGAGGAGGAGTCCAGCACCTGCTCCATGGCCTTTGGCTCAGGTGAGTGGGGCTGGCACTGACCTGGGTGCCCTGCAGGGCTCAGGTGAGCAGTGCTGGCCCCCAGGTGCTGCAGGATCATTTCTTGCTCCTGGTGCCCAGGTTTAAATTTCACCTGGAGCTGCTGCTGTGGCCCAAAGCACAGGAATCCCTGTTCTGGCACACAGGGGTTGTAAAATTACACCTGGCATTCAGGAATAACAATTCAGGAATTATTTAGGTTTCCTTTCTGCTGGACTGTGTCTTATAGCAGAACTGTACCCAGCTAATTTTACATAAACGATTCTGCTTAAGTAAGAGGTGGTTGCTTGCTTGGGAGGGAGGGAGAGACCCGGTGTGAGAATAAAATTTAAATGTAAATAAATACCTGGCAGTTAAATATTAAAAGCACTTACCAAGACATGGTGTGGAGAGTTTGTGTTACTTTTTTAAAATAAATTATGTTAATAAACATAAACATGTGTGGAAAGCTTAAGTTGTGTATTAAAGTGTAGCATAAGAAATGTAGATTGTAGTACTTAAGGGGGAAAAAGCAAAGCATAGGAAATACATCATCATTTGATAAGCTCCACCAAAACCTTTAACAAGTTTTTCTCGGGTTTTTTTGGTCACTAATTTATGACAGCTTGTCACAGTAGTTTTTTCTTTGGGGAGCAGAACATGAGACCACTGCTGGATTTGACCTTGCCTGGATTTGAGCAGTTAGAATGTTAATCCCCTGCAGCAGCACTTTGCCTTTCCTTCAGAAGCTATTAATAGTTTCACCAATCAAATGCACTTTTTAAAAGAAGTCACATTGTTATTTGCCTGACAGAGGTTTGGGGTTTTTCAAAGTCAAAAAGAATATGGGGAGAGCTTTAATAGCTGTGGCTTGGTCCCTGGTGTGAAAGAGCAGTCAGTGTTTGATTTGCTGGGCTAGCAGGTGATTGGAAGCACTGAATTTTAAGTTTTTATTTTTATATCAACCCAGAAGTTTACAGGCTGTTGGACTCATCAGGCTGCTCAATGCAACATTGCTTCCTTCCCCCAACCAAAACTGCTGTAAATGAGCTTCTACTTTTAGACCACAATTATATTTTTTCCCTGTAGAAAGTTCAGCTTAAATTCACGTCAGATTTGCAGTGCTCAGAGTGATGTTCCCCAGCTCTGTTAGACTGAAGCTGGCAGTGCTTTTGTTGAGCTGCAGCGTGTTTGCTGCAATTCCCAAGATGTGCTGTTAAAAGCACTCCGTGTTTTTGGGAGGAGCTGTGCTGCAGTGCCTGTCCCTCCAGAGAGTGGCCTGAAAATAGGATTTGGCTTGAGCTGTTTGTTCTCCAGAGCTAAATTTGCTCCAGAGATCAGCCCTGGATCCATTTCACAGAGGCAGGAATTTCAATCCCCTCCTGTGAGGAGGCTGTCATGGGTTTCCCTGCTCTCCTTGCTGCTGATGTCCCTGCAGGCTGCTCTGCCTCCCCAGGGCTGAGGTGGAGGAGATCAAAGCTGGGCTTGGAGAGTGAGTGACCAAGCAGGGTTTGATGGGGAGCTCAGTGGAGATCGTGAAGAAGGAAGGCAAAGCAGCAGAAATCTTCCTTTATCCACTCACTGAGACCTGAATGGAGTTGTGCAGCTCCAAGCTGTTTGGATCACTGAAATCACTGTTTTGGAGGTGGTTTAAAGGACTGGAAGCACAGGAGTTGCAGCTGATGGGTGAGTTCCAAAACAGCAGCCTTTGCTGGGATTTCTGCATCACTGAAACATCTGTGGTCACCAAATTTACAAATAAATCAATTGTAATGCATGTACAAAAGCTTACATGTTTAATTCAGGTGAAAAATGAGGATAGGAGGTAAACTAAAAGTCATGCTGCTGGCTGGTTGTGTGTGTGTGTTCCCTAAATACTAATACTGAAAGTGAGTGTGACTAACACCTGACAGTGTTCTCTGTGTTATTTCTGAACATTTGAAACCCACTTCAAAATATTGATGCTTACCTTGAGTCATGCTGGTTTCCTTTCAAAAATCACCCTGAGGTCAAACAGGCAGGAGTGGTCCTGAAACACCTTGGAGTTGGATTTTCTGTGGAGTTTGTCTCGGTGAGCGTTAGAAAAGCAAACCTTTTTAAAGGGAAAATTATCACCTAATTGTGAATTCCTTGTTTTGGAGCAGAGCTGCTGATTCTTTCATTTTTCCTGGCAGCGAGGGCTGCCTATTGTGTGTGTGGGGAGCAGGCAGGATGTGCTGCCAGCCTGCCAAGGTGCTCGGTGTTACCTCGCTGAGCTGAGCTGCTTACCCTGCTCACAAACACAGCCTTTGTTTGGAGGAGAAACCACCCGGCAGGGAAGGCTGCCCTCAATTCTGCCTCCAGTTTGGGGTGGATGTCTCCTTGTTTCCACTGAAACCTTTCCAGGGTTGTGGACTTGTCCCTGCCCTGCCATGGCATCACCCCCGCCCAGCTGCTGCCTGAGTCAGCCTTTGTTTCCAGGGTGACTTTTCAACTGAGTCACTTCTTCTGCTGGCCATGGCCAAGTTTTTATGGCTCGTGTGTCAGGTTTGCTCTCGTTCCTTCCTGGTCAGCCTTTCAGGAGTGGGGATTTCATAGAATCCTGCAATGGTTTGGCTTGGAAAGGAATTTAAAGCCCGTGGCAGGGACACTTCCACTATCCCAGGGTGCTCTGAGCCCTGTCCAAGCTGGCCTTGGGCACTGCCAGGGATCCAGGTGCTGGGCACCCTGTGCCAGGGAACAATTCCTTCCCTGTACCCCATCCATCCCTGCCCCCTGGCACTGGGAAGCCATTCCCTGTGTCCTCTGCATTCTGTAAAAGTCTTTGACCTGCCTTGGAGATCTGCCCTGCTTCAGTGCTGATGCCCCAGTGATGGGCAGGACCAGCTACTGCTTAAATGATGAATTATTTATTTGAAATCCTCAGCGGCAGGTTTAATAGACCCTCTTCATTTTATACATGGAAATGTAAATTCTTTCCCAATGGAAGATAAACACTTTTATCTCAGGAATTCCCATCTGCTCTTTCCACATGTAAGAGAAGACTTCTGGCCTGGAAGTGTGAAGGAGCTGCAAAATGACCAAGTGAGGGGATGAGTTTTTAATCTCTGAGGTGGGAGCTGTTCTGCCCACCCTGCCTGGGCTGAGCCAGGCTTTGAGCTGCAGCAGAGCCCCGTGGCTCAGCTGGGCTTCAGGCTAGGTCAGAAAGAAGGGAAAAAGTAAAGGGAATTAAAAGGAATTACACCATAAAACACTCTGACAGGAGTTCAATTAGGAGCACATGGAATGCATTTTTAAAATGTCACAGCAAGCCAAAGCATTGTGATTAACATGTCTAGAATAAAAAATTACAGTCTTTCCCAATTGGCTTTTTGCTTGGAGTGAGTTAAGGCCATGCCACCCCCAAGTAGGAAATGGCACCAGCATTTCTGTTCTGTGTCCTGTATCATACTAAGTTCTGTATTTGCTGTCTTGAAAAGAAAATTCGCTTGCAGAAGCAACAGTTTTGTTTAAAATGACAATTTCTGGGTGTCCTGGGATCCTGGAGGGCCGGGCTGGCTGTGCTCAGGGTTTTGGCTGGGGCTGTGCAGTGCTCAGAGCCTTCTCCCAGCCTGGAGCTGTGGCAGGAGACCCTTTGTGCCAAGGCTGAGCTGGGGGAGCTGATGTGGCTGAGCAGCAGCTGCCTCTGGCACAGGTATTATATTATATTTTATATTTTATATTTTATATTTTATATTTTATATTTTATATTTTATATTTTATATTTTATATTTTATATTTTATATTTTATATATTATATTGCAGGTATTGTTAGAGCAGGGCTGGTGTCCCTGCAGGAGAGGGGCAGTGCAGCCACGAGGAGCAGCACAAAGCTGTGCACAGCAGGCACGACGTGTGAAAGTCCTGCTTGCACAGAATTCAGTAGTTTTATCCCCTTTTGTCATTCACAGGATTATTACAGCCATAACAAACCATTGCTCACTTGTGTTTTTACAGTCAATCTTTTAAAATGCATTGCTGACTGAAGATCTGGGTTGATCCATGCCAAGGTTCTGGTGGTGCAGCAGAGCAGCTCAGTTCTCAGAATCTCCTTTCCCAGGGGAGCAGCTCAGTTCTGCTCCAGTGGAGCCCTGCCAGGCTGGCAGATATTTCACATTTGGGCAGCTCCTGCTGGGGTAGGTGAGGTGCCAGCCCTGCACACCCAATCCAACATTCCCAGGCTGCTGCCCCATCTGCCAGCAGCACCTCTGGGATTGTCACCTCTGTCACCAGAGCTGTGGTGAGGCTCCAAACCGGGCAGGTCCCTGTTCCCATGTGGGTCCTGCCCTCCCCAGGCACAGGGACAGCTCCTGCAGGACCATCCCAGGGCAGGCTGTGCTCCCCCCATCACTAATGCCTTGGAGGGGACCCCATTTTTCAACTCAGATTTCACAGTTTGGATTGAGTGGATTCAGCTCTGGGAATATAAACAGCCCTGGCTGCTGCAGCCTGGCCTACAGAGGCTCAGCCTGGGCTGAGCTGGGCTCAGGGTGTCCCATGGGGGAAGGAAGCTCCAGTGCAGGGTCTCCAGACTGCTGGGGCCAGTGACCAGCACTGCTGGGCTTGGGAGAGCCCTTGGGAACTCTGCAGCTCAGCCTTCCAGTCCTTGTCTGCAGAAGCATTTCTTCATTGCTTCAGCTGGATAAGGTGCAAATAAGCCCTAACAAGGGCTGAGGGCAGAAGTTTAGCAGTGAAAATCTGCTCTTTTTTACAAGTTTGCTGCTTCCCTGATTAGAAGGAATTAGCATCCCTCGAAGCTGCAGTTGGATGTAAACTTCAAACTGGTCATACCTGTAATTCCAGGAGAGACAGAGGTGAATTCCAAGGGAGACAGAGGTGAATTCTGCAGGAGCCAGGTCCCTTTGATGGTTTGCTGCTTTCCCCTGTGCAGAGAGGAGATGGCTGTGCTGCTATCCCAGCCTTGTGTTTGCTCTTTCATGGTTGTGATGACTGAAAAACAACATTATTTAGTGGCTCTTTCTTGGCTTGCCTGTCAAAGGTGGAATGTGGGCCTGCAGGAAGGGTGAGGTCTTCCCTGTCTGCACTTCCAAACCTGACATCACCACCAGGGGCTGTTGTGACTCTGCCACGCTCCTGCTGCCACCCAGGGCTGGGGACAGCTGGGGACAGCATCCCACGGGGAGATCTGCATCATCCAGGCTTTGGGGCCTGGGGAAAGCACTGTACAAACAGAGCTGAGGAAAAAGAAGGAGAATTATTTTACACTTCACACAGTGTGTGGGTAACCACACTTAAACTGGGAACAAAGTTCTGCTAGCACTGAGCCATCATTGCTTTCCACTCCCATGGGTAGAATATCCTTGGAAAAGGAAGAGAAGGAGAGATCAAATTTTGTATTACTCTGAAGTTGTATGGAATCTCTATTCTAATATTTAAGGGGGCTCGAATTAAAGTTGTGGCTACAGCAGAGTGGGTTTTGCAGGGATAAAAAAATAGATATAAATAATAAATATAAATAATTGCTCTCTAACAGGATGTAATTTCCATCAGAGAAAATATTTCTGTTTGGGTGGGAGAAAAGTTTATCTGCCTTGTCTGTATTTTCCTCAACAAAGAAATATTCCAGTGCTGTCAGAGTATTTCAGCTGCTTTTGTGTGAGCCTGGCTGAGGTTTTCAGCTTTTACTTTATCCTGGCATTTAATTATTAAACACCTTCTGGTTCACAACTAGTTCAAGCAGATAACGTGCTGTAAAAATTGAAGTCAAAGAAATGCTTTAAAAACACCAAGCCAAAGCTGGAGGAATCTTGTCCTTGGAGGCTTTTGGCACGTTCAGCTGTGAGGCCTGAGCAGGAACACGAGCCTTGTGTGCATGCCCAGGTTTGCAGTGGTTTTTTGACAGATTGCAGGATCTGATAAATCTGGAGTAGCTGAGGGACTCTGGCAGCAGCAGGGGAAACTCTCAGAACAGGAAAAGAGTGTCCTGGAGTCCCTCCAAGTGCTCCGTGGTGTACATGTGTAGTAAGGGTGAGCAGCAGAGAGGGTGAACTGAATTTATCTTTATTTTATAGGCCTGGCAAAGGGAGAATCAATCACTGTTAGAGCCAAAGAGCCAACAGCAAATAAACCTGTGTCAACATGAAACAATTTAAACAATTTGTGTAAACTGGCATGGCAAAAGGTGTGGAAGTGTGTGCAGACAGGAGCGTGGCTGTAGCTTTTGTCTGGAATTGTGGACACAGAGGTTTTCTGTTGAAGACAGAATCGATTTCTATTTCGAATTAGAACAGAATTTCTATTTCCTGGGAATACCTTTAACTTCTGATGAGCTTTTCGAGTAGCAAACCCTCTGTTTTAGTGTTGTGGGGTTCAGCAGGATGAGGTGATGGAGGTTTCTGGTGAAGGCTGTGGGCTTCAGGGAAGCTCCAGGCTGCCATTCCCACTGCTCCTGAGGAAAAAAAAGCTCTGCAGTGCTCCAGTCCCCGGAGATGCTGCTGGCTCTCCTGCTCTTCTCATGGTTTTTCTATTCCTTTATATTCAGGTGCATCGATTCCAGTTGCCTGTGGGTTATTCCATGTGGAAATACCATGTAGAGCTTGGTGCAGTGGATTTGTGCTGTGGGCTGGGAATTCCAGGGGTTCCCAAAATCCCTGTGCTGGGAGCCAGGGCTGCCTGTGACATGGTGAACATGTTTGCAGCAGTGGCACTAATGGGATTAGAACTTGGAACTGAGCAGGTTTTGTTGGAATTCTGGAGGCAATCTGTGACCCTGAGCTGTCTGACAATGATCTTTTTTCCTCCCTTAGGGCTGAGAGAACAGAGGTACTCAGTGAAGACCTGTTGCAGGTATTGTAACACGCTTAATTTGTATTTTTTTTTTTTTTTAACGTTGTCATGTGTGAGCCTTCTGAGGTTTGTGGAGTACCTGACGTGGGGAGAAATATTGCAGGTGTCAGGGATGGAACCCTGGATGTCTCTGACTTTTCAGCACATGAAAAAAACAGGGTTACATTTTGAATAGAAAAACTCAGTCACTTCTGTTTCTGAGTCCAGTCACGGGGCTTGGTGCAGTGGAGGAGGAACCATTTTTTGTTTTTAATGGGATGAACAGACCTGACAAGCTCAGGAACCACTGGTGCTGATGCCTTGCCAGTCTGAGGAGGATGAAGAAACCCTGGCTGGGCACAGCTGGTTTCTGTCCTCACTGCTTTCACCTGAACAGATCAACTGGGCCTTAAGAGAAATGGCACAGAAATCATTCCAACTGCTCCCTGAGAAATCTGTGATTGCTTTATGTGAGTGTACAAATGCTTCTTGTGTAGCTGTGAGATTTGTTCTCAGATTTGTCATGCTGACATCGATTTGTTTGCAGACTTGTCATCCTCGTGCAAATTTATCATCTCATCAAACGCGACTTTGATGGTGGAATTTAAACTGCAACTGTCACATTAGCAAGGGTGACTGATTGCATGGAGCAGATCTGCCTGCAGGCTTGTCCTCCAGAGTTGTCTTCCTCTGGTTTCTTTGTGAAGGGTTTATCCTGGGACCTGCAGTGTGCTGCTCATTTCTGATGAATCCCAAAGCATCTCAGCGTGGCTGTGATGGAGCAGGGAGTGATGGAATTGTTTCTGAGCTCAGCTTAGGGGAGTGTGTCAGCCTTCCAACAGTGACTCAGCACCAATGCATGGAGTTACAGAATCCCAGACTGCTTTGGGTTGGGGGGGACCTTCAAGCCCACCCAGTGCCACCCCTGCCATGTTTAGGGACACTTTCCACTGTCCCAGGTTACTCCAAGCCCAATGTCCAGCCTGGCCTGGGACATTTCCAGGGATGGGACAGCCACAGCTTCCCTGGGCACCCTGTGCCAGTGTAATGCTGCCCTGAAACATTTCACTCCATTTTCAAGGGGTTGCTTGATTTAAACTAAAACCACCTCCCCAGTTTGCCATTTCAGTTGTTAACTTCTGAGGATTTGTGCAGCTCAGTGACACAAAGGGTGTTGAACACCTTGGTAGCCTGTGAGGGCCCATCTGGTTTCTTGCTCTGCTGCAGAATAGTAACAAGAAGTGAAAGCCAAAAGCTCTGCTGCTTGTTGCCAAAAAAATTTTGCAAGCAAGGCTTTCCCAGGCCCCGAGCAGCCTGGCTACACCCAAGTGGAAGAATTTACTCACTTGTTTGTTTGCTCTTAGGGGCTTGTGCAGGGGCAGGAGGTTCTTATCTAACCCAAGAGTTTAGAAACGTGGAGCTGCTCACTTCACAGGCTTGGTTCACTGTTGGGCTTTTCAATATCGGCCTCAAGCTTTGCCACAGGATTGTTACAGCATTTTTTTTTGTTCTGTTTTCTGAAGGGTCGTGCTCCATTTCAAGTGTCTGTTCAATGTGTTTCATCTGAAGACAAGGGCTGTAATTCAGTACTCCAAAGGCCTTTACAATAGCCCTGCTTTCTGGCAGATAATAAAGCGATTGTGGATGTTCTGCACTCTGGGGATGCCCCCAGGGGACAGACAAGTGGCCTGTGGGTCACATTGTCACTTCAGAGGTGGCTTGAAGGAGATTAATGTCCTTTGTGATTTTCCTGCCATCTTTGCACTAGCAGGCAGATCAGGGAGCAGAGGGTATGGCTGTGAAATTTTGGGGTCACATTCCTGCTGTCACTCCTGCCCTGGGCCTGCAGTTCAGGCTGCCTGAAGGAGCTCCAGAGCCTTTCCAAGAACCTGAGCAGGGATTTGGGATCTGCCAGCTCTCAGTGTCCCTCAGGTGTCAACCCTGTGCTCAGTCTTTGGAGTTTGAACTACCTGACCTTGCAAAAATGAATTCTTTTCTAACGACAGGATGGCTCAGAGTGTGGTGGTGATGTTTCCATCCTGGCAGGGCTGGCACAGGGTGCCCAGAGCAGCTGGGGCTGCCCCTGCATCCCTGGCAGTGCCCAAGGCCAGGCTGGACATTCCTGGGACAGTGGAATTGTCCCTGCCATGGCAGGGCTGGCACTGGATGGGCTTTAGGGTCCCTTCCAATCCAACCCATTTCACAATTTCATTTTGAAGATAACACAAGATAAATTAATAATCTTAGCATAATCAATACCTGCTTGTTCATTGATCTCCAAATGGACTTTTTCCACCTGGACATAATTTTGAATTTGTTGCCCCGTGCTCTGTAGGTAAAAGGCAGAGCCTTGTGCTCTCAGAGCAATCTCTGGGCAGTTTTTTTGCAGCTTATTCTACCCTAACAGATTTTTACTGAGTATTTTTGAGCACTTCAACTTGGGTTCGTTTTCCCCTCCTGAAAATGTAATAAAAGTGATTTTAGAGCTGTTTCAAAAACTGGAATCTGTTCAGATTATTTCTACAGATGAAATCTACGTTTTTTTTCCCCTTGCTTTTTAAATAGAATCCATTCCAAAGGGCCTCCTGTTATTCTTGGTGAGTCATCAAAATGCAGATAAACAGCATTCTTTGGGTGCTGTGCACTGAGAGCTCAGTGCCATGAGCAGTTCTGTCCCACTGCTCATCACTTTGTTTGTTTTTGGTGTTCTTTGAAATAAAATAGTCCAAATTCCTTGCTTAAAATCCCTTTAAAAAACAGTTTATTGTGTATATATATTTCTCCTATTCACAGGCTGTGTATTAAGCCTTGTTTGAATTAGATGCTGATAAACAGAACTCTTGTTTGGGCTTTGACTCCTATTTTTTAATTCCATATCCCATTAAAATCCCAGTAGTCTCTCCCTGAAAATCCAGTTTTGCTCAGCATGTGGGAGCTTTGTCCTTGTGTTCAGCAGCCAGGGAAGGACATGCAGGAGGAGCTCAGGTTTGTGCAGAGGGAAGGAGCTGTCAGATTTGTCTTCAGCACCTTCTTTACAAGGTCACAGTGACAATTACGGGTTTTCCCACAGTTTTCTCCCTAAATTAATGACTTAGATACCTGCATGTGCCATTCATCTCAGATGGCAGGTGTCACCCTGGTTGCCTTTTGCTGAGATGCCAAGCAGGGCAATTTTTTTTTCCCTTTCCCACTTTCCAGTGCTATGAGCTCTGACTGAATTTCTGTGTCACTGAAGAAAAAACCAATTTCAATCTCCCCCCGAGCATTTTTGCTGTCAGGCACTTCTGCTAAGCAGCTGCACTTCTTGTAAGCTGGAGAATTTGAGAAATCTGCAACCCAGAGCAACGTGTGGTCCAGGGGGGAAGGTTTTCTGCTGAGGCCAGGGAAATAACTTCTGTTTTTTGTGTTGTTTTTCTCTCCCTCCCCTCTCCCTTGGGGCTGAGCAGATCGAGAGGAGGCTGGACACGGTGAGGTCTGTGTGTCACCTGGCCCAGAAGAGGCTGATTGCCTGTGTGCAGGGCCAGCATGGCACTGACCCTGACAAGAGACACGTGAGTACCTGTGTGCACATGGGGACATCCATGGGGACATCCATGGGGACATCCATGGGAATGTACATGGGAATGTACATGGGAGTACCTGTGTGCACACGTGAGTGCATGTCTGTCTGTGTGTGTCTGTGTGTCTGTGTATGTGTGTCTGTGTGTCTGTGTGTCTGTGTGTGTGTGTCTGTCTGTGTGTGTGCTCTGGCTCCCACCCTGCTGCTCCTGCCACTGCAGCTCAGCTCTCTCAGCAGCCCAGGGAGCCAGGCTGTGTCAGAGCAGCTCACTGCTGGCACTGGTGGAACCCCAGTGCAAGCCCTGTGAAACCTCAGTGAAATCCCAGTGAAACACCAGTGCAGCCCCAGTGCACCCCAGTGCAATCCCAGTGAAGCCCCAGTGAAACTTCAGTGGAACCCCAGTGCAACCCCAGTGAAATGCCAGTGAAACTTCAGGGAAGTCCCAGTGAAACCCCAGTGAAACCCCAGTGAAGCCCCAGTGGAGCCCCATGAGCACCCAGAGGGGCTGGGAGCAGCCCAGCAGTGCCAGGACACTTTGTGTCCCTGCTGGGTGCTGGGTGCTTGGAGCTCTCCTGAACCCACCTGGGGAAGAGAATCTGCAGCTCTGACCCAAATCCTCAGATCTGGAGTTGTCTTTGGGCCCTGACACCTCCTCCTGTCTGGAAATGGTTTTCTGTACTCATTTGATTTCTGCCCCTCCTTAGCAAAGCCACAGATAGGTTTTCTTGAAGCATCAGAGCCAGAAATAATTCACATTCACACTTTCTCCTTTTATTGAGTAACACAGACCTGAGAGCAGAGGCACACAGGGAGAGATGTGACAAGCTGCTTGCTTAAATCTCAGCTTAAAGCTGTTTATCTCTCCTTGGCAGCAGTTGAGATTTGCTTTGGGCCATCATTCCACTAAAACTGAGAAGAAAGTGCTTTTCAGAGTGTCTGAGAACAGGAGTCTTGGGGCTTGAAACTTTTTGTGACTTGGCATTTTCTGTGAGTCCAAGAATGAGCTGTGTTTGTGTAATAAAAACCATATGGAAGAGCAGCAAAACCTTAAAGGGGATGTGCTGGAGAAGCTGGAAAGAGTGAGCAGCACTAAGCTGAGCTCTGTTCCTTCTGTTCCACAGAAAAAACTCCCTCTAACAGCTCTGGCTCAGAATATGCAAGAAGGATCCATCCAGCTGAGTGATGAAACTCTGCTGGGGTAAGTGTTGGGTTTTTTTTTCCTGACTTGCTGTCTGACATCTTATTGCCTGCAGGGCTCTCATTAGGGCCTCTGGGTGCACAAAGGCTGGTTTCAATCTAATAAAACTTCTTATTTCTAGATTCTTTCTTTAATCCAAAGGGAGAAGCAGTGAGCAAGCAGTTTTTCTGGAATGATTTGGGAAGGAGTTTTAGGCTGAATTGCATTCCAGAGGATTCTGATTCTCTGCTGTCATAAAAGATTTTTAAATGTTTTTTTTTTCCTTGTGGGTTAGTAGAATTATCATCTCCATTTGAAGTTTAAAATTTTGTGTATTCTACTATTAAGCTGCATTTTTATTTTAAACTGCATTCTGCATGTTTGACTTGACTAAAATATTGTCAATTTGCATTAATGGCTCCTAGTTCAAAGTAGCCCAAATTTCTCTATCCTGGCAAAGTATTATTTACAATTTACAGGAATGTGGCTGAAACAAGTGAACCTCCATGTGCTGAATTCCTGGAGCTAAGTGGGTTTTTCCATTGCTGAAAGTGGGAATTCTAATGGAGACAGTGTAGAATGACCTTTAGAACATTTGAGAATATGTTCCTGACCCTGCAGGAGATTTAAACCTGGATAAAAATCTTACAGAATATGGGTTTTCCTTAGAACAAGAATAAAAGGAAGGTCAGGCCGTGGGTTTGGAGCCTGAGAGTGCTGGGGATGGGATTGCTGGAATTAGGGTGTTAAAACCTTCACATTAAAGGGGCTTAGGAGAAAAATGAAATACTGCATTGAGCAATTTTCCTCTGTGAGATGGGCTTGGAAATAAATACTGACTTGTGTGCCCTCAGGGCTGGTATAATCACCTGCATGTCTGAGAGCCTCCAAAGTGTTGTCATGGCTCAGGAATTCAGAAGACAAAGGTTTAATAACATCATTGCCTGTCCCAGATTTCTCCAGGAGAGCACAGAGCAGTTGGGTTCAGGCACGAGGGGATGCTTTGCTCTCCAGAGCTCTGCTCTGCCTTGAGTCCTTCTGCAGCCAGTGCAGTCCCATGACAATACCCTGTGATTCTGACAGGAAAATGCTGGATACCTGTGGGGATGCAGAGAACAAACTGGCAATGGAGCTCTCCCAGCATGAAGTACAGATTGAGAGAGAAGTTATAGACCCCCTGTGCCTGCTGACAGAGGTGAGACAGCCCAGCCTGAGAGCAGAAACATTTCTGCATCGATGCAGAAACTGAGCAAAAGTGGTTTGTGTCAGTGCTGGTATTAAAAACTGCTTTAAGGAGCCCTGTGTGCTGGAAAGTGGCTATGAAAACTACAACATGTAATTTGTTACAAAGCACCGTTTAAAATTCAATGTAAGCTCCCAATTCTCATTTCAGACAGAGATCCCAAACATTCAGAAGCAGAGGAAGCAGCTTGCAAAGCTGGTGCTGGACTGGGATTCTGCAAGGGGAAGGTAGGAGAGCATTTTAATTTCTGGGTGCTTTTCTGTGCATGTGAACTCCTTGTTGGCATCTCCTGGCACCTGCTCTGATCTGCTGCTCTCTACTGAAATGCTGCTGGGAGCAGGCAGGAGGTGAAAAAAATACAAACTTACATTTAAGTTACACCAGAAAAGGACCCGTGACTGCTAGATCCAAACAGAATCAAGATTTTTGGTGTTCTTACATGCCTGTGTATAATTGGAAAAATGTTGGAAACTCATCCAGTTTCCAGTCCATACAAGTGTTTAACTGAAATAAGGAATGACTGAAGTTTTCACACACCAAGTGCTTTTACAGCCCTTTATGGAACCCTCTCACTGGGAGGGTCCTGCCTCGTTCCTCTCACCCTGGAGTGCCTGTAAATGGTTTTACACTGCCCTGAGCATTGGTGGAGCCATTTTCAGCATGTTCTACCCCCACCTTACAGACTGGGACAGCTGCAGGGTTCCTGGTGATTTTTAGAGTTGCTGGATTATGTCAGCGTGTCATGAATGGTTTTGAACCTTTTAATTCTGTTGGAAAACCTCTGGAACTGTGGGGTTTGTTTCCTGTTGAAAGAAACCAATTCCAAGGGAACCACAAATGCAGATTGGTGTGGAATATTGATTTTCACCAAATGAAACTTTCCTTCCCCAGATATAACCAAGCCCACAAGACTTCAGGAACAAATTTCCAAGTGCACCCTTCGAAAATAGAATCCCTTAAGGAAGAGATGGATGAAGCTGGGAATAAAGTAGAGCAGTGCAAGGTAAGGACAGGATGAGTGTCCCTTGCACACCTCCCATGGGATTGCCCAGTTGTGCAGCTGCAGATCATGTGGCTGTGACAGAGTCTGTCCTGGGGGGATTTTCATGCCAGCTGATCTCTCTGGATTGCTTTAGTTCAATGAGGAACTCCATCCAGGCTGTTTCTGAGTTGGGTATTTGAGATTATTTTCAGTTTCAGTGTGAGCCAGCTATGTCCTGGCTGTGAAGGAGTGTTCAGGGTGTCTGGGTGCTGCAGTAGGAGGCACCTGGAGGAAAATGAAGCTGGGCCATCCCCGGAGCTGTCACAGCTCTGAGCAGTTCACATTCATTTTCACTTCTCACCACCAAATGCTCCACTGAGTACTGAGAACTGAAACCATTTTTATTAGTGCTTGTCTTTGAGTGCCATAAATAACTGGACTGAATGGCAACATGTTCTTGGCTGAAGGGGCAACTGCTTTGCAGGATAAAGCAGAATTAAGATTTTGAAACCACTTTGCTTGAAGAGCACTTGAAGCAGAGCAGGTGCATTAGAACTTCTTAGTTCAAACTTCCTGCAGGCAAAATAAACACAATAAATCTGTCTGTCTGTACAATTTGGGGTGAGTAAATCTGCTCTCCTGCATGTTTCCCAAAAGGATCAGCTGGCTGCAGACATGTACAGCTTCGTGTCCAAGGAGGGGGAGTACGCTCGCTGCTTTGTCACGGTGAGTGGCACTGGGGCTCTGCTGCAGCTCAGCTGGGCACACACACTCAGCTCTCACACGTGACATTTTGTGTGCTCAACCTTTAGTCTTGTCTTATGTGCCATTCAGAAGCTAATGCTCTTTTTGTTTTTAAAATGTGGCTTCTGTTCTCAGTTATTAGAAGCACAAGCAGATTACCATAGAAAAGCATTAGCAGTCATAGAAAAGGTCCTACCCGAAATTCAAGCCCATCAAGGTAAAGTAACCTGTGCTCTGGCTGATGCTTCTCCTTGCCTGTGCCACCTATGCACAATATTCTCCTCCTCTATCTTGATTCTCTTGCATGCAGACTGATTTAATAAGGCCATTTTGATCTGCTTAACAATTCTACATTCCCGAGCATAATTCCATCTTCGTGTTCTCCAGAGTTCTCCAGCCATGTTTAACACACTAATGAAATATGAATTCAGGATCTCTCTGATACTCAGGAGGGGTAAAGGAAGGATTTTTCTATTTGCTCACCTGTTTTCCTTGTGCCCTTTTTTTCTGGCTCTTCAGGCCAATGAAAGTGTTACTGTGATTGCAGGTGATTATAAGGAAAACTCCATGGATTTTAAGGAGCTTGATTTTTTTTTTCCCTCTTATTTTGTGCAATTCTCTTTCCCAGTGTGCACTGCATGTTGGGAAATGGAAAGTTTGGGGTAATGGGTTCTTGTGCTGATTATCAGCTGTTAAAAAAGTGAATTGTGCAGCTTCATTTCTTCCTTAAGAACTGGAACTGCTGCTAAGCTTGCACTGTCAGGGGATTTCAGGTGCATCACTGATGATTTGGGATGAAGATGCACTGTGTGTTTTACTCTCCAAAATATTGGCTCTGCTGTCCCTGCATCTTTGGAGAAATAGGTGAACAGAGTCTGAGGGAAAATTCAGTCTGAGCTGAGGAAGGCTCAGGTATCTTCATCTGATGGAGGCTGTAAGAGATGAGCCAATTCAAGGCATAAATCAGTGGGAGCATTGTGGAAATGGTGTGGGATGTCTGTACTCGGTGTGGGACAGGAGGGAATGCAGGGGTGATGCTGGGACAGCATCGAGAAGGTTCTTTGTGGGTGTGGCTGCTTGAAATTTATTTTTGTTGTATGGAAAGTTTGTACAGAGCAGCTGAACGTTTCAGAACAGCCTGGCCTGCCTGGAGGGTGGCCTGGAGCCATGGTGGCCAAGGGAGCTGCAGTGTAAAATCAGAATCCATCAAGGTTTGGGGTGGAAGGGACCCTAAAACCCATCCAGTGCCACCCCTGCCCTGGACAGGGACACCTTCCATGACCTCAGGGTGCTCCAAGCCCCATCCAGCCTGGCCTGGGACACCTCCAGGGATGGGAGCTGGGACTTTGAACAGTACTGAGGTTGCTTTTCCTGCTGTTTGCTGTAATTTGCAAAGGTTGGGAAATGCCATGTGCATCTCGTGGCGTGGTAATGAATGACTAAAACCTGACAAGGGAGGCAATTGATGTGGTTTTGTAAAGAAAAGGGATGAATTAAATCCTTTGCAAAATCACTTTGCCTTCAGAGCATTCTTTGAAGTCCTCTGAAGTTTTTGTCTTTCTTGGCCTCTTTTCCACATGAAAGAAATAACACATCTATACTAACAATAACCTTTTACATCTGCATTTTTTCAGTTAAAGTAGCAGAAATTGGGTCAGAATTGTAGGAAATTGTAAATTGTAGGAAAGAAGAAATTCACATTCAATTTGGAGAAATTTGTGCCAATTGGAGTTAAGCAAGAATTGAAGAATTAAATTGAAAATTGGAATGTTACGGTGCTGGGCTGTTACCATGGTAGTTCTGATGTGACACACTGGGGCTGTTAACATCCATTGTAATTTGCTGATTTAAGGAATGAACTTTTTATTAACAGCTTAGTTTTTATTCACCATAAATACAGTTAAAACAAAAATCAGCCCAGGTCATTCAGTCTGGACAAAATTTCCTCACAGATTCTTGCAGACTGGACCCAAATCAGTGTTACTGGAACGTGCAGCCTTGTGCTGGCACTTGCTGAGGTTTGTTACTTATAATTCCAGTTATACACAGAATTTGTGTGTGATATTCCACCCAGAAAGATGCAGAAGTATTTTTTTTTTCTTGCCAACCAGCAGCCTCATTTTCTCTTTGCTCATGATCCAAGGGACTTTACCAATCAAGGGCTGTAAATCTCCTGCTGTAGTCTGAAAGTTTCTGTGCTGTACTAGAGGCTTTCTTCTCTTCCTGCCTGGGCTGTAATTCGGGGGTTTGGTAGTTATCCTGCTCAGTGTTTTGATACTCTCCAACTTAGACAAATGGACTGAAAAGCCAGCTTTTGGAACTCCCCTGGAGGAGCATCTGAAGCGCAGCGGGAGGGAAATCGCCGTTCCCATCGAAGCCTGTGTCATGATGCTCCTGGAAACGGGGATGAGAGAGGAGGTGAGAAATTCCAGATCTCACACCAGGGGGAGGGAAAGGACCCGGTGCAGCTCAGCAGCTGGTGCCTGCTGGTTAATGTTGCTTAAACTCATTTCTTCATTAAGTGGTTGGGAAATGTTTTGCAACAGAATAACCTGAGCACTGTGTGAAGGATGCACAGACAGTGAGAGGTAGGGGTGGGACAGAGCTGAGCCATGGTCAGGTGGCAGTGACAGGACACAGGAAGGGCCAGCTGGGTCCTGCCTGTCAGGGGAGGGGCACCAAAGCTGCCATGTCCTCAGAGAGGCTGTTGTAAAACTGGAGCTGTTCCATCCTTGTACCAATGTGGGGTTACCAATCAATAAATGTTATTTCTGTGATGCAGGGCTTGTTCAGAATTGCTGCTGGAGCCTCCAAGTTAAAAAAGCTGAAAGCTGCCCTGGACTGTTCCACTTCCCAGCTTGATGAGTTTTACTCAGATCCCCACGCTGTTGCAGGTACTGGGAGTGTTCTGGATCCAAACCAGGTGTAAATTGATACAGCACAGCTTGGTGCTGGTCAGGTGCTGATCTCCACGGTTGAAGTGGGAGAAGTGACAGTCACCTGAAAGTTCAGTGCACAGTTTGACACAGGTAAGCGTGGGGTGCCCGTGCTGATCACACCTGATGGATTTTTACAATGGTGTGTGAAATTCAGGTGATCATAGTGACACACTGGTCACATCTCTCATGACAAGAGTGTTAACATGGTCAGGGCAGATCAGAGCCATGTGTAAACCTTCAGTAGATCTTTATAAATTCTTTGTCCTGCAGAGATGATTCACAGTTTTATAGCATGTTTCTGTCAAATTGCACTAATTACTGACACCCCCTTTGTGTTAAGATCTGAGCACTTCCACTGTGCATGTATCAGGTCTTGCCACTTTCCCTGGTACTTGGAATTTATTGCACAGATAAAACTGCAAATGTGAGGGCAGAATTTTTCCTGAAGTGTGAGGAGCCAACCTTTCCCTGTGTGCATTGCAGGTGCCTTGAAATCCTATTTAAGGGAGCTGCCAGAGCCTCTCATGACCTACAGCCTGTACGAGGAGTGGACACAAGCTGCAAAGTAAGCAAGCTGCAAACAGCCAGAGAGGAAATCATGCTGCATATTTCTATTAAATTTGTTTCTCCATTGATGAATTCAAAAGAAAGAGCCAAGCTCACACAATTATTTATTATTTCATTAATGGGTGTTTCATGTAACAGCTTATTTTAAATAATAAATAGCTGAATACAAATTGCACAAAATGGGATGAAATATCTATTTTAACCACTAGTGCTGCTTCAGGCTGCTGGCTGCACAGTATTGATGCTCAAACAGTTTTGTTGCAGGTAGAGATAATTCAGGGATCTGACAAGCAGGTTACTGAGTACAAAACATTTCTTTGGCATAAATGGAATTTTATACCATCATCTCTTTGTCACTGCAGAAACAACGAATTTCTGCCCTGAGAGTAAGGTGTTGTGGCATGTTTTTGTCTTTTCAGTATTCAGGACCAGGATAAGAAGCTGCAGGAGTTGTGGAGGATTTGTAACAGATTACCTGAGCATTACCGAGTTAACTTCAGGTAGGTGTGAGCATCTCTTACTCAGCTGTTTTGCACCTCAAAGCCAATCAAACTCAACTCTAATCCAGATGTGCTTTTCTTGGCCAAATTCAGTGAGATTTATTAAAAATAGCTCGTATTTCATGCAGTGGCCATGCATAGGTGGTGTCCTCAAATTCCCTATTGTCAGGAAACAGTGATGCACAGAGCTTTTCTGTTTATGGCTCGTGCTCTGCTCTTTGCTGTAGTTTCCAGTCTTAGAAATCACCTGGATCCATCCTAAACATCTCATTTTTCCTTTTGGTTTTGTATTTTGGAAATGAACCGGAAGGAAACCAGCCCTGGTGATTCCTAGAAGCATGGAATTTCCATTGCAGGATGTGAAACCAGCTGAAACTAAGCCTTCTCCTCTGGAAGTATAATATTTCTGTGGTTCTCTTTTGCTAAGAGGGGGGCTGCTTTCTTTGCTACCCAGCTCAACTTTTATGATTCAGGAGCAGAAGCCTTGGGCAGCTGCCAGGCAGGAAGGCTGCTCATCTCATTTCCGTGTTGTTGGGAGCTCTCTTTACAAATTCTTGAATTTCTATTTACTTGCTTTCAACAAGAAATGCTCATGGTTCCTGCTGTTTAATTACTTCTTTCCTTTTTCAAGGTATTTAATCAAATTTTTAGCCAAGCTTGCCCAGAACAGTGATGTTAACAAAATGACACCGAGCAACATCGCCATAGTCCTGGGCCCCAACTTGTTGTGGGCAAAGAATGAAGGGTGAGTTCTTTTAAAAAGCTACAAAGCAGAACTGGGTGAAGCTGTAGAATTGATAGGTTCAAAATCCTTCAGTCTATTCACAGCAATGCACTGCTTACCTAAAAAATATTTCAAGTGTTCTTTCAGCCCATGCCTCCAGGTCCTTTGAGGCAGGAAGGGTTTTAGGGGTGTTTCCAAAAGCTGTGAATGTTGCTGAATAATCTGGAGTCCAGCACAGTTTCTCCTTCTCTGGTACTGAGGAGTTGATCCATCATGCTTAGCCTAAGTTGTTATTTAGGTAGTCAGAATTTATTTTAATTTTCCTATTTTGCTGGAACAGTGAATAAAGTGTTGTTCAAACCTCTCCTGCAGATCCCTTGCTGAAATGGCAGCAGCCACTTCAGTGCACGTGGTAGCAGTTATTGAGCCCATTATTCAGCATGCAGACTGGTTCTTCCCTGGAGGTGAGTTCCTGCCACAGCTCAGCAATTTTACATCACCCTCCAAGTCACCCTCAGAGCTTTGAGCAGTGAGGCAGCCCTGGGGACGTGTGTGTGAGGAGGCATTCTGTCTGTCCCTCCTGCAGATGAAGACTTCAATGTGTCTGGGGCGTTTGTGGCAGTTCCTGCTGTTAATTCCAACCACTTGTCACACACTGGGAATGATTTTGAATGTGGGACCCTGGAGAGGAAGAGGCCTCTGAGCATGACTGTGGTGGAAGGGGATTTGCTGAAGAAGGAAAGGTAGGTGCAGTTCTCACCTTGGGGGTCCATTACAGCCCTCTTCCAGTGAGCCTTCAATCAGACACTCTCAGTGGTGTCAGGAGAGGAATTTCATGGAAATGCTGTAGATAACAGTGGTGATTTATTTCCTGTTGTTGCAGCCTGAGGATGGCTCAAAGGTAATGTACTGTCACTTCCTTCCAGTTCCACTCCATGCATGATAAATCCCAAGCAGATACTGCTGATCCCAGTTCCCATTCTCCTGGTGCTCTGAGAGGCACTGGAACAGAAGTGTCTGCTGTAGCATCTCTCAGTCTCTAACTTCTGGTATTCCATGGCTTCTCTTTCAAAGCCCATAAGCTGAGGTGGTGTTACCTGGTGCCTTCATGATAAGACTTCTGAGTTGATGATGGTACAGTATTGCCACAGCAAGCAGTAGAATGCTAAAATCCCCCAGTAAAACGTGCTGTTCCCCACATAACATGTAGTGTAACGTTCATTCTTATCACTCATCATGAGTATTCAAGTGATGTGCTTGTTTTTAGCTGTTGTTACCTGTTAGCTGTGACCAGCCACATGCAAATTTGTCAGCACTCACAGAGGAAGAAGAAAATCAGTTCAAGATTCAGTGTTTAACACAAGAAGGATAAAACAATTTCTAGAATGAATGCGCTGTATGCATTCTAAAATCTGCTAGAGCTGGGGTCTGTTTCTCCATTGTTCTCCTTGAAACACAAATAGAATGATTTGGATTGGAAAGGACTGTCAAGATCTCTCATTCCAACCCCCAAATCACAGCCTGTGTCCAGTAGGTTTTTTTTTTTTGAATCCCTGCTGCAACTTAGTGTGTGATAGAAACAAAATTCATGTGGCAAAGTACATTTAGTGAGGAGCTAGTGTGGTACGTAAGGAAATGTCTCTTTACACGTGAGAGTCTGAGTGCTCTGACCTCATTGTCATCAGTGTTTGTCTCCAAATGTACTTGAGTAGTTTGTCCACTGCCGTTTAGCTTATCCCCCTGTGGGGATAAGCCAAATCCTGTTGCATGTGTTAACATGGCCGGTGTTGTGCAGGCAGTGGGAGCTTTAACCTCGTGGTATCAGCCGAGCTTTCCTCGTCGCCGCTTTGCATGTCTGGGGTTTGTCTGGGGGTGGGACACTCACAGTCCTGCTGCCACAGCGCCCGGGGGGTGCTGCCTGCTGTGTTCACTCTCTCTTCTCTCTGTAGCTTTGGTGTGAAGGTGCTGGACTTCCCCTCGACCCCGCGGCGGTGTGGCACTGTAAACAGAAAGCTCACATCCCCCGCCTTCCAGCCACCGCTGCCTCCCTGCGAGCCCCCGGGCACGGCCGAGCAGCCCTGCCCCTCTGCGGGGGCTGAGCCGGGCCCCGGGGCTGGCCCTGCTCCCTCTGCTGCCCCAGCAGAGCAGCCCCAGGCTCCGGGCACTGAGGATGCCAGGTAAGAGGCACAGCTTGTGCTGGCAGCATCTCCAGCAGCAAACCCTGCCCATGGGATGTGCCCAGGTGTGGGCACCATCTCCAGCAGCAAACCCTGCCCATGGGATGTGCCCAGGTGTGGGCACCATCTCCAGCAAACTCAGCCCATGGGATGTGCCCAGGTGTGGACAACATCAGCAGCAAACTGGGCATCTCTGCCCCATGGGATGTGCCCTGGCTGGGGTGGGCAGTAGGAGCTCTCCTGTCATGTGCACAGTTCCAGAATTGGGTTTCTGAAATAACATCCATGATTTTGGGTGTTCCAAAATTGATTTTATAACATCCATGATTTTAAGTGTCCCAAAATTGATTTTGTAACATTCTTGGTTCTAGGCGTTCCAAAGTTGATTTTATAACATCAATGGTTTTGGATGTTCCAAAGTTGATTTTATAACATTCGTGGTTCTGGGTGTTCCAGAATTCATCTTCTAATATCACATACATAGTTCTGTATGTCATATTACATTTATGTAATATGTAAACTCTGCTCTGGAGTTTATCTTCTAAGATAATGGAATTCTTGGGGAAAAAAAATACTGATGAAAAATATAAATACAGATTATTTCTACTGCCCACACTGACCTTCCCAGGCCGTGTTCTAGAGATGTGCACACAGGTAATTCCAGTTTGTTGCTGAAAGAACAAAACCTCCAGTGGCAATGCCAGAAACCTGTTGGTCTTGTTTGTTGTTTCTTGTACACGTTATCTGCATATGTCTTGTTTTGTTTATTTGTCTGTAGCAAGTGTTAGTGATGAGCAGACTTGCAGTCAGTTGATCACATTTCAGGATTAGTTTCTTTAGGACAGGGAGGTCCACAGGCTCTTTGCTGTTGAATTTCTCCCTGTGGTTGTGTCCCTGGACTCCAAGGCAGTTTGCAGCAGCCTGACTTCCCCCGCTGAGGTGGAAGCAGCACTTTGCTCTCAGCTCCTCAGTGGTGTGAGAGCTGTGACAAACCACGTGTGACAAAGCAGCAAAGCCTGCAGTGCTGTCACATGGCAGCCGTGCAGTCTCAGGGTGAAACCCCCAGCGTGGGTTTGATGCAGCACTGACTCTTGTGCACAAAGCTTCTTCTCAGGTGGCATATTTACAAATCCAGCCCGTTTGGAAATCCCCTGCACACCAGTGTTTCCTCCACAGATGGCTTTTGTGGCAGAGGCAGCTGAAATGAGGCACTGGGGGTTGTGTCTGAAAGTTGCATTTAAAATCTGCACAGCTTTGTGCAAGTACTCACAATTTATGAACAGCATCTGGAGAAATGGGGATTGCAGAGTGCCAGGGGGAATGAGCAAAGCTGCTCCTTTTGGGGACTGAATTGCTGCAGTGACTCTGAATGCAGAGTCAGAGAAGCCTGCAGGTGCACAGCCAGGAGGGGACCCTGCCCAGAACCACCTCAGGCCCATCCTCATCATCCCCCACCAGCCCAGCATCCAGCCCTGAGCCTCAGGTGCCACATCCACGAGGGTTTGGACACTTGAGGGGCTGTGACTCCACCACTTCCCTGTGCAAAGAATCGTGTCCAAATATCCGATCCACACGGAGCAGCTGAGCCGGGCAAGGCCCCTCTAACGCGAGCATTTCCTTTTGCAGTGCCTCGAAATGCAAGGACGGCGCCTCTGCAGCCACTCCTCCTCCGGTGAGGAACGGCCAGGCTGGCCCTGCCCCAGCAGCCAGCCCGTCCCAGCTCAGTGTCACCCAGCCCCAGAACGCTGCTGGCCCCAGTCCCCACGCCCTGAGGAGAGGTGTGTGTTCATTTGCTTTCCATGCCGCTGTGTTCCAAGCCTTGACTCGCTGCGGAAATGCTGCTAAAATAACTTTATCAGCATCTCTGCCCTTCCACAGACAGCAGTTTCATCTGTTGGCTTGTCCCCAAGGCCTGGCTGTAAAGCAGCTGTGACTTTTGGACTCTCTGAATGGTCATAGTGTCACCAGTGCTGTTTAACAAACTCTCTCAAAAGCTATTGATCAGTAAATGCTTGGATTTGATAATGCACCATTTTATTTTGATAACATACCTGAGGATTTTTTTTTGTGCTGTTCATTGTTTCCTTTGGGAGCATGGTTTGGAATCGTAGAAATCCAAAATGGTTTGGATTGGAAGGGACCTTAAAACTCATCTTGTTCTGTCCTCTGCCATGGCAGGGACACCTTCCACTGTCCCAGGCTGCTCCAAACCCCATCCAGCCTGGCCTGGGACACTGCCAGGATCCAGGGGCAGCCACAGCTGCTCTGGGCACCCTGTGCCAGGGCCTTCCTGGAATTCCTTCCCCATATCCCCTCTAGCCCCACTCGCTGTGAGTGGGAAGCCATTCCCTGTGTCCTGTCACTGCATGTCCCTGTCACCCCCCAGTCCCTGAT
The DNA here is from genome assembly GCF_052056855.1 of Sturnus vulgaris. NCBI lineage: Eukaryota > Metazoa > Chordata > Aves > Passeriformes > Sturnidae > Sturnus > Sturnus vulgaris. Next base: position 915,395 of record NC_142258.1, read on the forward strand.
GCTGGACTCTCCCCTCTTCTCTCCACAGCTATGAAGAAGCCAGCACCAGCCCCCCCCAAACCAGCCAACCCCCCGCCAGGGCAGCCAGGAACCCAAAGCTCTTCCCCAGCTGCTCAGCCACCTTCAGTCTCTCCAAAACCACCAGCCAGAAGCTCTTCTCCTCCTGCTCAACATGCAAACCAAGGAGCAGCCCAGACCTCCTCCCCTTCCCAGGTTTCTGCACCTCGCAGATATTCCAGCAGCCTCTCCCCAATCCAGGCTCCCAACCACCCACCCCCACAGCCCCCAGCACAGGCAACTCCTCCCCTGCAGCCCAAAGGCAGCAGCCAAGCATCTCCCGGTGAGCAGGGAGCAGAGCAGCCCTGCTCCTCCCAGTCTCAGACTCCCACTCCCCCCGACACGCCCCCGCTGGGGAAGCACCCTGGCATTGCCCCAGCCGTGCCCCCCGAGCCCTGCCAGGCTCCCAGCTTACCTCAGAGTGGCACCTTGCCCCGGCCCAGGCCCGTGCCCAAGCCCAGGAACAGACCCAGCGTTCCCCCTCCTCCTCACCCCGCAGCACCTGGGGACGGCACGGCTGCAAACCCCGCACCGACAGCATCCAAAATTGTCACAGGTGAGTGCATCCTCCCCTCCTGCCGCCTCCTGGGGGGCTGGCAGGGCACAAAACAGCTGGGGGTTAACATGGGGGGGGACCCTGGAAAGCACAAATCCCAATTCACACGGCTCATTTCCAGTTAAATGCCCACCCAGCTGCTCTGCACACGAGGGTGTCCTTGCCGGGGCTGAAGGGTTTGTTGTATTGAACTTTTGTTATTTTTATTTTCCTGTTTGGAAGCTGAACGCTGTGACTGCAGCTCGCTGGGGCTGTCTCCAGTTCAGCATCTTGGCAGTCAATTCTGCTTGTACATCTGCTGCCAAAAAGCAAATATTTAGAAGAGGGAGAAGATGTAGCCAAGGATGGTGGATTTCAGCACATACTGAGATAAGAAAAGGGCACAAGTGGTCACTGACACATGTTCCAGTAGGCAAAACATGCAGAGAATGTTTTACCTTATGAGAGCAGAGCCTTCTGATGTGCATTTCACTTGAGCATCCAGAAGCTGAAGAATTATCTGTATTAAACTCTTAGGTCAATATTTACAGAGCCTCACATTTAAAGTGCAATCCTTGTTTTAAGACAATCATGAAGTAAAGAGAAACTTTTGTCTTCTCACAGAAGCTTCATGAAGCTTGTAGTTCTCAGTTTGATTGGGATAATGTTACTTTAATAAAGACAGTTAATAAAGTTTATTTTTTTTAAATGTAATTGCTGAGGCCATTCAAAACCAGCAGATTTTGGAATGTTTTCCTGCTGAGTCACTGCTTCTTCTGGGAAATTCTGAAGGAGGAGATAACTGAATGTGGGAGACTAATGCTTTTAAATCTCCTTGTAATTAATAATGGTGGAAACTTCCCCATGACACTGCAGCTTCTCTAGAATTACACTAATGTATTGGAATGCAGGGTTATCAATTCTGTGCCTAACAGCTCTACCCCAATGCCTTCACAGGTGGGGATGGTTACTGCCAATAAGGTTTGTACTCACAGAAACTGCAACTGCAGCTCAACTGCTCCTGTTTGTAGCTTCAGTTTGGACCTGTGCTTGGAACTGTGCTGTGCCATCCCTGTGTGCCCATCCCTGTCCCCATCCCTGCACAGGAACTGTGCTCTGCCATCTCTTTATCTATTTAGCATTCTGCCTGCAAGAGGGTTTAAGGCCTCTGCTGCTCAGTTGTAACAGGCCTGTGAACATTGAGTTATTCCTTAAGTCCCTGTAAAGAATTAACACCTCACAGCAGGTCCCCAGAATTATTCCCCAGCTCAGGTGTGATGAGTGACCCATTTCCACCAGGCTCGTTCTCCTCAGTGCAGGCAAAGACAATTTTCCCTCCAATTTGGTGGTTTGTGGTTATGTTTTAATGTAGCTCTCACTCGAGCTTTGCAGTTATTTTTAACCACGTGGAGTTCTTTTGGCAAAACCCAGGCTGGTGTGACCAAACAGTGTCAGAGCAGCCCCAGCAGCACCTGCACCACGGCCCCAGTGCTGGCCCTGCCTGCCCAGGGCAGCTCATGCACCTCCCCTCCCTGCCCTGCTCAGCTGGGAGCTTTTGGGATGCTGCTGCTGCCTGACTTAGCTCAAGGTTTGCCTGTTTGCAGCCAGGGCACTGAAATCAGAATTGCATTGCGAAGTCAGGCTGGAAATCACTGAGATTTGGGGTTTTTGGTAGTTGGAGAAAGAGATTAGCCAGAGAAGCTGCTCCTGCATCCCTGGGAGTGTCCAAGGCCAGGTTGGATGGGGCTTGGAGGAGCCTGGATTGTGGGAGGTCCCTGCTCATGAGGGGATTCCATGATGAAACCAGCAGTAAATGAGCTGCTTAAGCACCTAAAAAGTAGCTTTGATTTTTAAAATCACTCCTGACTGTGCTTTTGTCAGTATATTTAAAATACGAGGATAATTTATTCCCAAGATGAAGTCAGAAGTGAGGCTGGGCTCTGAATCTTGACAGCACTTTACAATGAAGTTAACAGCAGCAGCTGTGCTAATGAATCAAACTTCAAGGAAACACTTAATGTGAATTTCCAAGTGTTTCATAGTTTGACCGTGTTTATTTTCATGGTGGGGTTTTCCTGGTTCTGAGGAAATTGCTGCAATGACAGCAGCCAGGGAGGGTTTGTTTTACCCCAGTGTAATGGGAGAAATCCTTGTGCTGTAATTAACACCCAGCTGGGGCTGCTTCATTAGAATTGGGCAGAGCAGAGAGCCCAGGTGTGTGCTGTGAGCACAGTGTGGGAGCTGCCATGCAGGAAATCTGGGAAGGAAAGCTGCTCAGGGAGGATTCTCCCCAAAACTGCTGGAGGGACCTGCAAGCTCCAGCCTGTTCAGCTGAAATCCCCTTGGGGAGGGGCTCAGGATCACTCAGCACACTCCATGCTAAAGCATTCCCCTTCTCCAGATCAATGTGTTTTTAAAATTCATAATCTGAATTAACACCACCATCTGTCACATAAGAGTGTCTGCTCTAATATTCACACCTGCACATACAAGCACTTACAGACTCACTAATTCACAACGTGCAACTGCTGTTTTTAATTTCAACCTTAATGAGGGAACAGAATTAAGTTGCCAGCAAACCTCAGATAATCCCTGCACAGGAATTCTGAACTGTTCTCAGGATATTGTTGACTCCTTTGTCCATGTACTGGACTTTAGTAATGCCTCAAATTCTATTTATGGTGTTAAAGTAAGAAGCCCTAGAAAATTCTAATCAAGGTTTTATTAAATAATCCAGATGTTTGACCAGCATTCAGTAGGAACTGTATTGGCAAGTGCAATGGTAAGGAAAAGGCCCCTGATTGGCCGACACTGTTGCTAATTGCTAATTGCTAATGATGTGTGTGCTAATTACTAACCCCCAGTGCCCTGCTGTGTGTGTCCCTGGCATGGCCAGAGAGGGGCTGCTGCTGCTGCTCCCATTAACCCACTAAAGCCTTGGAGAGCAGAATGTGAGGCTCTCCCCTCGTGCTGTGGCCATGTACAGAGAATCAGAGCTGCTGTGCTCCGTGCAGAGGCTCCTGCTGGAGCCATGTCCCTGCCCCGTGTCACAAACACTCCCTGCCCTGGCTCCAGGGCCTGGGGCAGCTGGAATTGTCCCTGCCCACGGCAGAGGGTGGGGTGGGATGGGATGGGATTGAAGGAACTTCCAGCCCAGTTCTGGGATTCTGTGCCTTAACTCCCATCAGTGCCAGGCCAGGACAGGCTGGGGTTGGAGCTGCTGTGAGCAGGTGCCAGGACACAGCTCCCTGCAGCTGGGGGGCTCAGGAGCAGGGAGGCTGCACCCAGGGGATGCTCTCCCCTCCTCCAGGTCATTTAGCTCAGAAACCTTCAACTGGAGTTTTCTACAGGAACTTCTGGGTTAACTTCAGGATTTCGTGCTTGAGTTATGAGTCCCAGTCTCTCTAGGATGCCTATCTGCACCTCCTGTGCTTGAAAACAAGGCATTTATTTGGATTTTTTTGTTGATTCAAGTGATCTAAATTACTTCCTATGTGGAGCAGCTGCTGGACTGCAGTAAGGGATGTCATGGCATATTGTAAATCAGCTTTCCAAAATCCTGACAAGATTTTCAGTTACCTTTTTTTTTGAGCTGCTAGATCTGATAATTCTAGTTGCCAGGGCAGACCAGAGGTGCAGCATTTTGTGGTACTTTTTGGACACCTGGGTTTGAACAAAATTCTCTCAGAAGAGGCAAAGACCATGACGAGCCCTGTTCACACAGGAGAGAGGTTTAATCTGCACTGGGTGTAAATAACTTGTCAAACTCCTTTTGACACCATCCACGTTCCTGTTGCTTCTCAAAGTCACAGGTGCTGTTCCCTGGTGGATGATTTAGGTACAAATTATTTTGCTGAGTGTTTTGACATGAAAGTGCAGAGTAGCTCTGCAGGGGCATTGAGGAATCAGATCCTAAATCACACTCGCTGTCCTCCCTCCTTCAGGAAGAAGTGGGTTTTGCTGCTTTGTGCAGGGCTGGAGCAGGGTTTTTTAGAGGAGCAGTCTGAGCTGTTTGTTGTGCTCAGCCCTTTGTGCCCACTGCTCTGCTCCAGGAGCCTCCGTTGATCTTTGCTTTCCCTTCTCTGTGTCAGGAAGTGCCCAGGAATTCCCGGGTGAATGAGCTGCTAAACTCGCTGTTCCCTTTTTGTGCAGACTCTAATTCCAGTATTCCAGAACCACTTGCAAACCCTCCTCCAGAGCTTCCTGCAGAGGCAGCGAGCAGAGAGCTGCACAACCACGTCCTGCTGGACATCGACAACGACACGGAGAGCACGGCGCTGTGAGCGCTTCCCCGGCCTCCCCTCCTGGGGGAAAACCCCAGACCTGACAGGGAACAGCTTCTTCTGGCAGCCTGGCACAGCTGGGCACAGCTGGAGCCTCCTCCTGGGGACACTCACCTCCAGCATGGCTGAGCTTGGAGGAGACCTCTCCAAAAATCGAGCCCAACCTTCGGCCAAGCTCGGGGTTCGCCCTCAGAAGAAGTTGAATGATCTGGGTCTGGACAATGGTTTTCAAACTCTTGGATGGAAGGAAGGAATTCCTGCAGGAACTCGCCTGGGAAGCGTGGGCAGTGCTGCTACAGGTGGTATTAGCAGAAATTCCAACAGAATAAGAAGCAGAACATTAGTTATTTAAAGTGCATGTCTGTATTAGGGCAATAATCGTTCTCTCAGCACGGTTAGAGGTTCTTTGTAGTTCTTAGCCCCTACCAGGAGCTGCCTCCCAAGGGCCATTCCCTCTTGGATTTGCTGCAGATTCCCCTCAAGCCATGAACCAAACCCCTGCCCCAGTGCTGGTGGTGACTGCTGGTTCTCAGTCACCCTGTGGAACTGTGGATGCATCCAGTGCCTTGAAGGACTGTCGTGCTGTAGGAGGAACTTCCTGTCTCTTTAATCATTTCATTGCTACTTAGGATCAGTACTTACCCTGATTTCATAGTTATTTGTATTAACCTGCTTTGTTCATGTGCAACTGGCAACTGTTTCACGAGGAAACCGTGGAAATGGGGTTTGTGCTTTTGTTGAAAACGGTTGAATTTTGAAAGAACTTTGAAACAGCTGTTTGGATTCAGCAGTTGAGTGAACATTTATAAAATTAAAGATTGTTTTTTGTCAACTTAAGGCATCTTTATTCCAGTTTTGTTGCTTCCACTGGGCCCTGAAGGTCACAGTGCTCCCCTGGACTGAGTAGCTTGGTTTATCCTTGAGGACTTCAGTGGGAGCACTTTGGGACCTTCCTCTCACACCAGCCCTGTGACAAATCTTTGTAACTCTAAATTCAGTTTGATGAGCCACAGTCTCCAGTCCTGTGACTGATTTTGATATTTATCCCCCAAACTGTGCAGTTCCTCTCTCCCCCAGGTTTCCAGCAGTGTTTCACATGCTCAGGGAGGGTCCCCAGCTCCCCTGATGTGGTTTCACAAGAATATTTTCTGGTTCTGTGGCCTGCTGCAGGTTTCCAGGTGTTCCTGCATTGTAGGGGCTGAGGTTTGCTGGACCCTGCAGTGTTTAATGAAGCCCAGCAGCCTGGGGAGGGGGAGCAGAATGTGCAGGGAGCTCCAGGACATGGACATGGGGCCCAGAGGTGTTGGCAGCGCCCTCCCATCCCCACACACGCCAGGCAGGCAGGCAGGGACCAGCTCTCACTCTTTAATGTTTCTCTGCAGCTGCACAAAGCCCCAGGGCCAGTGGTGGCCCCAGGCCAGGGTTCTCTGTGGTGCCCAGGTGATGAGGGGCTGGCCCTGGGCACCTCTGCACACCTGGTGGGGTTGGGCTGGTTTAGGTCCTTCAGGTGCCCCTTGGCTGCAGTTTTGGGGCAGTTTCCACGCTGGTTGCTGATGTTGGTGTTGCCATTGGAGTGTCAGAGCTCCCAGCCAGCCCCAACAGCTCTCACTGCACAGGGGAAGGAGCTGAACAGGCACAGAGGCACAGCAGAGCCCAGAGAACATCCCTGGGCCCTGCTCCAGGCACTCGAGGTGTCACTCTTGTCCCCCAAGGCCAGAGGAGCTGAACCAAAGGGGACCCAAGTGGTTGTAGCTGGTTATAGAGGCATAAATAGGAAGAGAATCCAGGCTTCCTGAATTCCAGGCAGTGCTCTAAGGCCAAAGAGCAAAATTAAATATTTAAAATAACCAAACCAACCTTCCTCAGCTGGTTGGTACCAGGTGGGGTCTGACAGTGCCAAGTGCTCAGCCCTGGGCACAGCCAGGCCCCCATTAGAAATAAGGAAAATATTATGTCTTTAAAACGTCTTAAATAAGGAAATAAAATTTAGAAAGCATTAAGAATTACATTAACCCTCTGCTAACCATTAATATTTACACCAATTAGGATTAGTTGATGTGTGGCTATGCAAAGTAAGCCCAGAGGAAGACCCCAGCACACACACACAGGAGCAGGTTGATGTTCAGCACGTGTTTCACCAGGGGCTTCTCCTCCAGGGAAGCCACGGGCAGGGGCTCGGGTTTGGGCACGTTCTCAGCACCCTCCTGCCTGTGCTCCATCCCACAGAGCCACAGGAAGGTGCTCAGCAGCTTCGAGCTCCCCTTGGCCTCGGCTGCACCTGGAATGAGAGCAGGGAGAGGAGGAGGAGGGAGCCAGAGACTGCCAGGGCTGCTCCTGTGCAGGGCTTGGTGCACAAACACCAAAGTGGTCTCTGCATGAGCACTGGGATCCCTCTGGGGCTGTAGGACCAGCTCCATCCTCCCTGAGCTCAGGTCCTGCTCTTGCAGCATTTCAAACCACAGTAACAACAAACCAAAGCTAAAATCCACGATAAAACAAACCAAAAAACCGGAGCTGTATCTGCCTGGTGCCCCTCTGCCTCCCCTGCTCTAGTCCATTCCTGCCACAGCCCCAAACTGAACTTTCTCACATCATTTCATGCTCATGTCCAGCAAGTGTGAGACTTCCCAGCAGTGGGAGAGCTGCTCTGTAACTCATTAACTGCACTCATTAACTCCCACCAGCTTGTTACAGATCAAAGGAACTGCAGCAAAAGCTGCAGCGTTACATAAACAGGGCCTGGCAAAGAGCAGGGGATGGAATCATCACTGCACAATGCCCAGGGAGCTCTGCACAAGGCTGTGCCTAACACCAAGTACCAGCTTTAAAAAATGCTCATCCTCCTTCACTGATCTGCCAAGAACTCAGCCTAGGGCTGATCAGAAAACGCTGCTGAAAAATAAAGGGAATTTCATCAACGTGATTGTGTTTGCCCCCACCCTCCCCTTTTCCAGCCAGTTCTGGCAGAAGGGGCCACAGCCAGTGGTCACAGCATAGTGGCCATGGCTCTGTGTCCATCCAGCTCCTTGATTTCAAGCTTTTTAATCCCATTGAGAGCTGGAAAAGAAACTGAACTCCTGCCTAGGTAAAATATCAGGTAAAGCCTTTTTATCCCTGGACAAGAGGAGATGGAGGTCAGACCTCACTGTGCTCTGCAGCTCTGATCTCTGGGACAGGGGCAGGACCCAGGGCAGGCTCAGGCTGGATTTTAGGGAAAGGTTCTTCCCCCAGAGGGTTTGGGCATTGCCCAGGCTCCCCAGGGAATGGGCACGGCCCCGAGGCTGCCAGAGCTGCAGGAGGGTTTGGACACCAGGAATGCCCAGAGTGGGATTTTGGGGTGTCTGTGCAGGGCCAGGAGCTGCATCAACAATCCCTGTGTGTCTCTCCCAACTCAGCATATTCTCTGTTCTTTAATTCTACAATTCTTTCAGCACACCCTGAACCTCCAACAGTGCAGAAAAAGAAGTTTTAACATTCCTTGTCTTGCAGGAACAGCGGGGGCTGTGGGCTGGGGGTCACCACTTACCTTTGGCATCATCAGGAGGGTTCTCAGCAGCAGGGCTGAGCTCCAGCTGCAGGGCATCCTTGGCAGGGGGGTCAGGACTGGGGTTGGCTGCCAGCTCCTGCTTGGGCACAGGATCCCCACGGGTGAACCAGGTGAGCCGGCTGATCTGAGGGCAGGAAGAGGAAACTGAGGAAAATGTCTCGGCCAAAATCCACCCTGCTGGCCCAGGGCAGCAGCTCAGGGCTCTGCTCTGTGGGATCTGTGGGTCTGGAACTGAGCAGCTGCTTCTCCTCCACCCCAACAAGGTGGGTTTGGAGTGAGGGACACCTCAGTGTGGGCACAGGCTGGCAGCAGGTGAGGAAGGAGCAAAAAGAACAGAAATTGTGGCCAGGGAGAGCTGGCTGGGAGAGACAACAGGTGGGGAATAAAGGGATTTTCCTTCAGATATATAAAATATCCTTATAGAGGGATGTTCTCCATGGCAGTGTGGATAGAGAACACCACATAAAGCTGGGAAGGTTGGGGTTGGAGATGAGGAAAAGCTTTTACAGGGAGGGCAGGTGAGCCCTGGGCTGATCACCCTCCTCCAGACATCTCTGAGTGCAGGGCTGGTCCTGCCTCAAAGGCACAGGATGGGGAGCTCTGAGCCCCCCTGCCCCTCCTTTGTGCTCTCGGTGCCTCCTGCAGCCTCAGCACCAGGACATGCTCTGAAAATCGTCAAACTGGCACAAACCTGTTCAGAGAGAGGAGCTCCCTGCACTGGGCTTCTCTTTTCTGAGAGGAAAAATATCTCCTTGCTAAGTTAGTAAGAGAGTGGGTAAAGATGACCCAGAAGCTGGAATTTCTTGGAAAATAGAAGGGAAAAGGCTAATTTGTCATGGATGAGACACACACACTTGAAGTGAACAACAGCTCATGGCAAAATCTACTGCTGAGCATTCTCCAGGGTGGGGCCAAAGCAGAAACAGCAGCAGAGATGCTGGAGCAGAGGAGGGGTCACTGCTACAGGTGTGACCATAAACAAGAATAAACAAAGCTCATTTCTGCCTGGAGAAGCAGCAGGGACATCCTGGAAAGATTTAGGGCAGAGGGAGCAGGGGGGGTCATGTGGATAAAACGTTAGAGGTTTAGGAAAATTAAAGTTAGGAAAATCATTTTCAGGTTGGAGTTTTTCCTGGTTTTCTCAGATCTGTTTTTAAGCTAATAACGTGTTTAGTTTTAGTAAGGATTTTTTTATTTTTTTTTTAAGATAATAGTTTAACTAAATAAAATTAACGATATCGATTTAATTTTATTTACGTTAGTATTTATATATAAATATATCGTATATATTATATGTAATAATATATTATGTAATATATAATAATATATTATGTATAACAATATATAATATATATTATATAATTCTATATTATTTATATAATATGTATTTTATATTATATATTATTTGTATTATATACATTATATATTAAATATAATTTAGATAATATATATTATGTATATATTTCTATTTATAGATCTAATTTTCATTTTCTTAAATAAAATTAATCATACAGATTAGCTCCTGGTGCTAACCATGGGACCCATCCTGAAGTACGGTCCCAGAAGCATTTCTCCACTAAACTACTGTCCTAAGTCCACGAAAATAAATAAAAATACAAATCCCCTTCTCAATCAAACAGCTGCTTTTCCCCAAGGAAGCCCGTGTTTCTGCAGCTCAGGCTCACGCACCATTTGTGGGGCTGGGGGCTCGGTGGCCACGCTGACCACGAGCACGGTGAGGGTGGTGATGGCCCCCAGCACCATGGAGAAGTACAGGTAGTGCATGTACTTGATCACACCTGGCCGGGGGTCGGGCTCTCCACACCGCGGCTCGGGGTAGATGAAATCCAGCACCAACCTCACCACGCCCAGCAGCAGCCCCAGCAGCAGCCCCCAAAAGGCTCCCTGGAACAAAAAAAAAGGGAATTGTGGTGTTGGAGCAGCCTCTCAGGGTCAGCACTGGTATGAGTACATGATATGTTGTTGGCTTTTTGCAAATATTGGGATAAATGCTATTTGTATAATGTTAAAATAGCTTTTCTGTACGAATATCGTTTTTTTTTTTTCTTTTCTTCTTTCTCTTCTAATAGAAAAAAATCAGACATGAGGGGTTTTTGAGATAGGATGCTTAAACTACCCGCTTAGTAGAGATACCAGCCCGTGAACGTGTGACGGGAACCCGGCAGCTGACACGACAATTATCAACCCCCCGACAATTAATTATCAACACCCCGACAATTAATTACCAACCCTCCGACAATTAATTACCAACCCCCCGACAATTAATTACCAACCCCCCGACAATTAATTACCAACCCCCCGACAATTATCAACCCCACCGGCTGCAAAAGGCCGGGACCACCACCCAAATTAAAAGGTGAAAAGAAGAGAATTAAAACCACAAGCCAAGAAACACGCGTGCTCTAAAAAGGCCAAGGAACGGTTCCCAAAAAAAAAAAACCTTTGACTGAGCATGAAAAACTCCGAATATGCAATGGGTTGATGCGTTGTAAAACGGATTTAAAGGAACATTTCCGAAGCAGCCGGCCGTTTTAACCCTTTGCTTTGTGTTTTAATGTCTTTTCGTGAAACCTTTCCGATTTTAGCGGGGCAGGGTGTGTTTTTCACAGCACCTTCTCGTTGGCTCTCCTCCAGAAGCAGCCCAGGATGAAAACCATGGCCACGGGCGGCTGCAGGTACGAGCTGATGGACTGGATGTAGATGAAAAGCTGCCCGCCCTGGCCAGCCTGCACCAGGGGGATCCACAGGATGGACACCACGGTGAGCAGCAGCACGAACACCCTGCCGAGACAAGGGAGCCCTGCCCTCAGCTCAGCCTGGTGGCCTCAGGCACAGAAAAACCTCCTGTGAGACTTTTTCCAGCCCGAGCTTCTCAAGCTTAGCCAGAATTCTTTCCCAAAGCTAGCCAGCCACTTTATCTGATGCAAACATAACAGAAGAGTTAATAACAAAAATAATCCCCTGTTAAATACGTGTGAGAAGCACAGGAGAGAGGTGTCACTTTCTCAGACCAATCAGCTGAATTCTGTCTTTAGAGTTACAAAAAACTCCACTTGAGCAGCGTATTTTAAAATAAACTCCTCTCTTTCCTACCATGACAGGAACCATGGAACTGTGTCTTATTTCTGCTGCTCCAAAGGGATAAATCCTTAACCCACAGCTGCCCAGGCTCTGCTTTTCCTGCTGCTCAGAGGGTCTGGCCAAGGGTGTCCCCACAGCCCTAAAGGCTCCTCTGCAGCCCTGCCCGAGCCCCTGCAGGGTGCTGGCCCCTCAGCAGCTGTGCCCAGATGTGTGCCTGGCACGCGGCCCTGATCCAGATGTGCCCAGCTGTGCCCCTGGCACCCGGCCCTGACCCAGCTGCTGCCGGTTCTCCCCACCTGCCCACGATCATCAGCTCCCACTCGGAGCAGCGGGGCCGGAGGTGTTTCCACAGGTCCATGGTGAAGATGGTGCTGGAGCTGTTGAAGATGGAGGTCAGGGAGGACATGAGGGCTGCGATCATCACCGACATCATCAGGCCCCTGAGTCCTGAGAACAAGGACAGGCAGAGCCACCCTGAGGACCCCTCAGTGGCAGGGTGGTTTTCTGTGGGCTGGAACAGACTTAAAACTGGTTTTAGCACCAGTTTGAAATGGCAGTGATAGTGTCTGTCCCACACAAACCCCACTAAATGACAGTTCCAGGCTCTTTTCCTCTCGGAACTTCCCTCCTGTGGCTGCCACTTGCCAACCCCACCAGGGCTGAACCCTCACCAGGCTCTTACCTACAGGCAGGAGCTCCAACACCAGCTTGGGATAAGCAATATCAGAGCAGCCAGAGGGGTTGCCACAGATTTTTTTGCAGATTTCCGGGTCTGCACAAGCCACCAGATCTGAAACAAGCAGTGGGGAGTGAGAGACAGCAATCCCAGCCACAGGACACCAGTGTCTCCTCTGCTGAAAGGTGGAAACTGCTTTCTAAGGAAAATTCTGGAGAGCTTGGGGGGATTCCAGCAGATGACACAGAGCTGTCTCAGCACAGGGATGTCTGGGGCTGCTCTGGGAGGATCTGCATCCTCCAGCTCCTAACTGGAACAAAATTTCTTCACGTGTTGGGCATTTGATGCATTGGAACCTCTCAACTTATTCAGGAAAGGCTTCTCCAGCTCGGTGGAGTTGGCACAGGCAGAGGGAGAGGAGAGATCTCTCCCTCAGCACTTACCTGGGAACAGAACCCGGCTGATCATGCCTGGCATTACCATCATAAAGAGGGGCAAAATCTTCAAGTAGGAGGTCATCAAGGAGCCTCCTTTGGCGTGGGAGAGGTTTTTGGCAGCGAGGGACCTCTGAACAATGACCTAGGAATGAAGGAATGGGTTTGGTTGGCTGCCAGCAGCAGGAGCTGGCTGGGATGGAGCGACCCCGACTTTGATCTCCACTGAACTCTGGAGGTCTCAGAGGGTGATCACAGAGCTTGGCTGTGCCTCTGGAGCTGTGCTCTGGATCCTGGCTCCTTTCAGAAGCACAGGCACTGCTTTGAGCCTGGGAGGACACTGTGCTGACCCTCACCTACCCCTGCCCAGGATTTTCCTTTCTTCCTGCACTGGGGACTTTCCTGAGCCTGTGGAGGAGCCTGGCCAAGGAGAGGACAGAGCCTGGAATGGGCAGAGTTAAATAAGAGAGCAAGAAAGCCCAGCTGGGACAGCAGGAGGTGTTTTAGGGTTCAGGTCCCTGGTTCTGATGGGGTCACTGGGAGGGACGGGAGCCAGACCCCAGGAAAGGTGAAAGAAGAAATTCACAGGTGGTTCAGGAGGAATGAAAGGATTAAGTTAAAAAGCAAGCAAACAAACAAAAGACTTCCTTATAGACTGGGATTAACACACAAACACATTCTTACCCCTTTTTCCATGCAGATGATTACTATGTGCATATCAAGTTTTCCTTCTTTAGGACTTAACCATCTGCTATTACTGATGGTAAAATAAGATTTCACTGATGATGCCCCTCAGAAAAATCAGTCCAGGTGAGATCACAGCCCCCAGGTTTGTAACCAGATTCAAGCAGAGACCCACCTGATCTGTGCACCAGTACCACAGGGATGGGATGGTCATTCCCACCAGGACTCCTGGCCAGGGCAGGTCAGAGCTCACAGGATCTCGGAAAATGTGGAAAGCGTCTTCCCTGGGCAGGCCACAGCTGCTGTTCTCCTTGCGGATGCTGGGAATGGCATCAAAGTATTTGGCCTGTAAACCTTCAAGGCCACCAACTTCAATAAAACCTGAAATGGGGCATGAGAAGCTGTTACTGCATCCCCCCGGGTCAGGAGTCTGATTCCAGTCTCGGGGTGATGCTCCACAAATATTCCTTCAAAATCAGCAGCTCTTGGTTCTCACTCTGGGCTGGGGAGGGGCAGACACTGCTGGCTGGAGCAGGAGCTGCCTCTGCTGTGGAATCACAGAATCCTGGAAGGGTTTGGGGTGGAAGGGACCTTAAAGCCATGGCAGGGACACCTCCCACTGTCCCAGGGTGATCCAAGCCCCATCCAGCCTGGCCTGGGACACTTCCAAGGATCCAGGGGCAGCCAGAGCTGCTCAGGGCACCCTGTGCCACCTCCCAGGGAAGAATTCCTCCCCAATATTTAACTTGATGAGGCTTCTGTCACAGTTTAAGTGACCAGCCCCCAGGGGAACACTCACTGAAGACCATGAGGGACAGGGCCCCGACGAGCATGATGAGGGTCTGCAGGGCATCCGTGTAGATCACAGCTGCCAGGCCACCTGGGAGAGCAGAGAGGCACAAACTGGGATGAACTGGGGCTGTTCTCTCACAGCACTTCACACTTTGCACAAGTTCTTGCCCAGCAGCACAAGCTGAGCCCTGAGCCTGGCTGGGGAGTTCTGTCCATGCTGGGGGAAGATTTGGCCAATGGCACTTTGGAATTTCTCAGGATTTGAGTCATCGTGAGTCACAATTTTGTCACTATAAGCCAAAAGCAGGAGTAGTTCTACGGGAAGTAGATGGAAAAAGCTCTAAAACAAACCCAAGCTGAAAAGGGAGGAGAAAAAAAAAAGGGGGGGGGGTTGGGATTTTACATCACTGGGGGTGAGCAGTGGGAAAGGAATAACCTTTATTTGTTTGGGATTTCTGTGTGGCTGTTTTCCATTTGGCCACTCCTAAGCCCTGAAAGGGCATCCAAGCCTGGAGTCTTTCTGCATTACACGGCTCATTGTGGTGTAAATCCCTCACACCTCCGGAGAGCCCCGGGAAAACAGGGAAAATGTCCCCTGAAAATGTCTCCTGAAGGCAGAGCTGGCCTGCACCCACCTGGGGTGGCCTCTGAGGAGGGTTCACTTACTCTCACCTGGTAATTTTCCCTGAAAAGGTGAGTTTGCAATTGGTTTCCCACCCCGATATCCACAGTCATGCCAAAACCGGGCTGGGGAGGCAGGACACAGTGCATGGCATGGGACATGGAGTCCTGGCATGGTCTGGGTTGGGAGGGACCTTAAAACCCATCCAGTGCCACCCCTGCCATGGGCAAGGACACCTCCCACCATCCCAGGCTGCTTCAAATCCCAACATCCAACCTGGCCTGGGACACTCGGATGTCTCAGGGGCTGGGCAGGGGCAGGGTCTGGGGTAGGGTAAAGGTCATCGACAGGGACAGGGGCAAGGTCAGGGTCAGTGACAGGGCCAGGTCAGGTGTGTCCCCAGCACGCACCAGCCACGGTGTACACGGCAGTGATGGCCAGCAGCCCGGCCACAGCGATGTACAGGTCCCAGTGCAGAGCCTGCTGGATGAACAGAGCCCCGGCGTACATGTCCACCTGCAGGACAGCAAAGTGACAGCACAGTGACACAGGGACAGCACAGGGACAGCACTGTGACACAGAGCACAGTGACACAGGGACAGCACAGGGACACAGGGACAGCCTGCAGTGACAGCACAGTGACACAGGGACACAGGGACAGCACAGTGACAGCACAGTGACAGCCTACAGTGACACAGGGACACCCTGCAGTGACAGCACAGTGACACAGTGACAGCACAGTGACAGAACAGTGACACAGTGACAGCCTGCAGGACAGCACGGCGACAGCACAGTTACAGCCTGCAGTGACACAGTGACAGAACAGTGACAGTGACAGCACCACCCAGCCCCTCCCAGTGTGCCCCCCCTTACTGGGACCAGCCTGGTTCGGACACAGCCCCCCAGTCCCCCTGCAGCCCCAGCTCGACCAGCGCCATCCTCCAGCCAGTTCATCATTGCTGCTGGTCACAGTGGTGACAGTGGAGGGTGACAGGGCTGTCACAAGAAGGAGGGCACTGGGCTGGGCTGAGTTTCTCTCTTTCCCCAAGCCCCAGGGTGGGGGAGCTGGGCTGGGCAGGCTCTGGGGAATTTGCCCTGCAGACCCCCCTTCCCCAGCTCCTGGGCTGCCGCAGCCCCAGCTCCCCTTGGGAATTGTCCCTGCTCCTGGGGACAGGGTCAGCAGCAGCAAAAGTGTCCCCAGGGCTGGGCCCAGCCCTGCCCAACCAGCTCTGCAGCTACGTGAAAATGCAGCGGGTTCAGAGAGCTCCAGGACAGGCAAAGGGGGGACAGAGAGGTGTGAAAACCCTGAGCACAGGAGCTGCAGTGCCAGAGACTCCATCCCATGGGCACTGGGATCTAGAGGAGAAGCTGAGCCTCCCCCATCACTGCCGTCTGAACTTGCATCCTTTTCATACAACCCTGGAGTGGTTTGGGTTGGAGGAACCTCAAAGCCCACCCAGTGCCACCTCTGCCATGTTTAGGGACACATCCACTGTCCCAGGCTGCTCCAAGCCCTGTCCAGCCCGGCCTTGGGCATTGCCAGGGATCCAGGGTCAGCCCCAGCTGCTCTGCCATCCCTCACAGAGCAATTCCTGCCCAGTATCCCATCCATCCCTGCCCTCCAGCACTGGGAACCCAACCCCTGTGTCCTGGCACTCCAAGCCTTTGTTAAAAGTTTCGGGAGGTTCAGAGGCGGGGTCAGACACCGTGTCCCACCCTGTGTGTGCAGGAAGAACCCAGCAGGGATCTGTCTGTCTGTCTGTCTGTCTGTGTTTTCACGGGTCTGTGCCCGGGCTGGCAGTTAATGAACAGCCACCGAGCTGTTGTGCAAGGCTTGATTCAGTTATTTATTCAAACAGGTGCAATAAAGGAATGAAAACTTTTCTTCTAACCCCGTCCCAGCTGCTCCATCCTGCCATGACAGCACCTGGTGTCTGCACAGGTAATAAATGTGCAAAGGGGAGAAACTGGGGGAGCTGCCAGGGGTGCAAAATCTAACAACCAGCACATCCACCCTCAGAGCCCCAGCTCCCCATGGGCTATTGCTCAGGACACTGACACGAGCATTCAGGTGCTAACTGAGCAAAAAAAGGAAGCTACTCCTTTTTTTTTGTGTAGGTGCTCAAAAAACCTCCATTCTCTCTTCCTTGGGTGTTTTTATCACAAACCCTTCTGTGCTCATCCAGGAAAGGCCACTCGTTGCATTTCCCAGCCTCACTGCTCAGCACACATTTCCAAAATGAATTAAATCCAATCCGTTTCCCCCTTTTTTTTTTTTTTCTACTTACAGATATTTTGGTGAAGATGTAGATGAACAAGTAGAGAATGGCCAGGAATATCTGAATTCTTTTGCCTCCAAAACGTCTCTGCAAATACTCGGGCATGGTTGTAACCTATGGAGAGACAGGGAGTGAGGGAAGGGGGGACAATCCCTGGGTCATTCCCAGGGGCTCCCCATGGGGCTGGGGGTGTTTGCAGTGGGACAGGAGCAGGAGAGTCCTGGGGGCTGCTCTGGGCTGGGATTGGGCTCTGCTGATGATGCCTTAAGCTTTAACTTCCATATTTTTTAGATTCTGCACTGCATTGGTGTGTTACTCTGAATTTCACATTAAGTGTTTCCAAGTTCTCCTCACAGTCAACAAACAATCCTTTTCCAGCCACCTCTTACAGCTTCAGCCCCAAAAATGCAAACAGCAGCGAATTGAGGAGAGAATCTGGGAGGATGAGACTGCAGAACCTGGAGCTTGGATTGGACAATGAACCCCAAAATGGAAATGAACCAAACTTATAAAAGTGTGAAAACTCCTGACCCAACACCCATCTTGGGTGGAGCCCTGGCCAGGCTGCTGTGCTGCTTTTAATAAATCCCTGCTTTATTCCTTTAACTCAGTTCCGGGTCAGCTTCTCCAGGCATCCCTGCCGTGCTGGCACAGCTGGCACAGCTGGCACAGGGCTCTCCATCCCCTGCCCAGGACAGGGAGGGGTTCTGCTCCCTGCAGGGGGGTGGGAGCACTCGGAGCCCCCAGGTCAGACCCTGGCAGCAGCTCTGTCCCCCCAGGCTGAGCCCGGAGCAGCTCCAGGCCCTGAGGGAGCAGAGCAGGGAGGGAATCCCTCAGCAGCCCTGGGACACATCCCACACCTACCCCCGAGGAGATGTAGATGGGCAGGAAGAGCCAGGCCAGCACCAAGACACAGAACATCCCCTGTAAGGGAAAGGAGGGTCAGACTGGTGGGATGGGGTGGGATGGGAAGATGGGAAGACAATGAAAAGATGATGGGGATAAAGGATGGAGAGATGGGAATATGGGATAAGAAGATGGGATGGGAATATGGGAACATGAGATGGGAAGATGATGGGGATATAGGATGGGCATATGGGAAGATGGGAAGATGATGGGGATATGGGAATATATGGGATGAGAAAATGGGATGGGAACGGGAATGTGGGAATGTGGGACACGGAGCTGTCCCCGCAGGGCCGGGCAGGGCTCCAGCCGGGAATGCCACACTCACATTCCACTCGTAGGCTGTGGCAGCAATTCCCGAGGCAGCTCCCGAGCCTGCCAGGCCGATGAAGTGCCCGCTGCCCACGTTGCTGGCAAACAGGGATGCTCCCACCTGGGGAAAGGGAGGGATCAGTTCCGGCCCTGGCACAGGGCACCGCTCTCAGCTCTTCCCCCACTCCTGGCTGCAGAGGATGTGAAATCCTTGTCAGCCTCTGTCTTCTTTTCCCGACAGGTTTTTGGTGGCCTTGGCACCTCTCTCCAGATTCTTTCACCATTCACTGCCAATTTGTGGGCGTGTTTGGGACCGTCCTACATCCAAAGGACCCAAACTCTTGTGGGTGAGCAGAGAGGGTGGGGGAACAGGTAGAGATGTCAGCACCTACTGAGGGACCAGATGAGACAGCCCAGGCTCAGCACAAAGCTGTGTCCGTGCTGGGGACCCCCAGAAATCTCCAGAATCTGCCAGGTTTTGTGAGACATTGGTCTGAGCCTCACCTTGCAGTCTCAAATCCGGGGGGGAAAAAAAAGCCAATATGAAAGTGGCAAAACACAAACTTCGGTTTGTTTTTTCCTGTTTTGCCAGCGTGGCTGCAGCCAGGGCTGTGGGCAGGGGAGGACAGGGCTACTCACAGGCCACCAGACCATCTGTCCCCCGGCGAGGAAATAGCCTTTGACCGTGCTGCGCTGGGTCTTCCACATGGACTGAGGGACAGAGAGGGGACAGGGTCAGCCAGGGGCTCCCAGCAGGGACCCTGAGATGTCACCAGGGGTTCCCTGAGGGACATTTGCTGCTGGGAAATCCTGGGGGCTGAGGGTCGTGCCCTGAGCCACAGGCAGAGCTGTCCATCGTGCAATTCCTGATGGAATGTTCTGTGGAACAGCAAACTCCGTCAGTCCAAGCCAGAAAGGAAGGCAAGCAGTTCTCAGGGATCCCACAAGAACCCTGAACCCCTGAAAATCCACAAGAACTGCAGAATCCCAGGGTTTTAGGAGTGCTCAGGAGGAACTTTGGGCATGGCTCGTGGGTTCCCTTTCCCCACAGATGATCCCTGAGAGTTGTGCACCCCATCCCAAGGGAGCAGCTACTCCCCTCTGCCTCCTGACAGCCGGGCTGGGCTTCTGCTGTCACAAAAGCCATGCCAAAGGATGTCCTTCTGCATTAATTATATATAGACAATGTTAAAAATGTAAGGAATCTGCTGTCAGGACCCCTGTGGACAAGCACGGGTGATTTATAGGACAGCAATTCCTTCCTGGATGAACAAAACATCATTGTTAGCAATACTCTGTACTCAGACAGCCTCTTCCTCACCAAGGTTCTCAAAAGCTTGGCCTGGCCAGCCCTCCCCAGGGACACTGGGGACACTTCCCAGGCTGAGGAGAGGAGAAGGATCTGTAAAACTCCCCCCTCCACCGGTTGACCCCCGTGAAAAGCAGCCCGATTCCAGCCAAAGCAAAGCAATTTTTTGTAGCCCCGTTTTCCAGCATAACGGGGCACACGAGAGGTTTTTATCCAGAGTCAGCTCACCCAGAGCCCCACGGCGAGGACGAAGAGGAAATAGAGCACGAGCACAGCGATGTCCACGGGCTCCAGCCCCTGCTGGGGGAACACATCCCACGAGGGGGTCACAGAGGCCGGGGGGAGGCTGGTGGGGTCCATGGCTTCCTGGGCAGGCTGAGCACTCCTCCGTGCTGATCATATACCTGTGAAAGGATGGGGGGATGGCCAGGGGCAGCCCCAGCCAGGTGGGAACTGCTCCTGGAGGGTTCCAGGCTCCTGAGGTGCTGCTGTGCCAGAGCTCTGGGGCTCAGGCTCCTGTCTCTGCCCTTCTCCCTCCTCCAGAGCTCCCTTGCTGTGATGTGGAGGTGCTGCCAGCTGGGATTTTCTAACTGGTGAGAAATGGGGGCATCAGAGAGAAGGTGGAAACAGCTGGAACAGGCAGAAGGAAGGAGCGGAGCTGGGGGTCACAGCCTGGGGGTCCCAGGGTGGCAGAACTGCAGGACTGGCCCCAGTGAGGAGCTGCTGCCAAAAACGTGTCCCTCACAAGCAGCAGAATGTGATGGCCCATGAACAGCCCCAGCAGTGCTGGCATTTTCCTCCTTTGCCTCCTGTGCACAGCACTTGGGTCTCCTCCTAGCCAGGTAACTGTCCCTGCTCCTTACCAGGAACAGAGACTGCCAATGTGTCACTGAGGAATACAAAAATCCATTTTCTTCTCCAGGAACCCCTGATGGAGAGGCGTGGCACCACTGCAGGATCCCTGCAAGGGCTCCCTGGAGCATCCCGTGGTGCTGCCCCTTGGCAGAAGGGGCAGGATAAAGTCCAGGCAGGGAGGTTGGTTTGAATTAATGCAGCTCCTTCCTATTTCCTCCTTCCCTCAGCTCGGCCACACTTCGAGAGCAGGACAGGAGGTGAGGGGCAGCCGAGGCCACCTCGGGCAGTCCCTGGCTCAGCTGTGGCCACAGTGGGTCCCCAAGGAGCCCTCAGAGCTGCACGGAGCAGGTTTGGGGTTGTTCCTCTTACCCTGAAGAGCCGAGGACAGTTCCCCCGAGAGGAGCAGTCACAGCCGGGCCAGCCCCGCTGTCACCACACACCTGAGCCAGGTGGCTGCTGGTCCCTGTCCTGCACGATTGGCCGGCTCCTCTGGCCTCTCCTGCACTTGTAAGGGGACACTTATAGGCTGTCCCCTGCCAGGAGGCAGCGGAAGGTGTGGCGAGGGTGCCGGGACAGCCGGCACGGATGACAAGCAGTCGGACAAGTTCTTCCTCTGAGCTCCCAGGTGGGAGCAGCTCCCGTCCCGTGGGTTTCACAACACCTTGATCCAGGTGTGGGGCTGCAGCTGACCCCGCCCTCAGCTCACCTGTGGCCCCAGAGTGTCACCAGCCACGCTCCTGCCCCGGTGGCACCGCGGGGATGCCCGGGTGGATGAGCCAGCAGAGTGGAGGAGCTGCAGGATGGAGGGGCTGGGGTGCTGAGGAGGGGGCAATGCCTGCCCTGGGCCCATCCATTTCCCCATAAATAAGGAGTTCCCAGTGGCAGGAACCATCCCGGCACCTGCTTCCCACAGCTGGGAGCTGCATCCTGACTCTGCAGCCTCCAGCACAGCACGGAGCTGGTAGAGAGCCGTGGTGTGGTGGAGGGCAGTGGTCCCAGCACCAGGCTGCGACCGGGGACACTCAGCAGAGCCTTTTCCGTGCTTTGTAACCCCCTGGATCCCTCTGGATTCCTGCCTGGCAGGGATGCAGGGCACTGATGACCAGCCCGCCGCTCTCTCACCTCTTAAAGGGCCGATGTGTCTTGGCTGCCGCGGAGTTTTTGTTGGCACGTTTAACCTCTGACTAGGAAAGGGAAAACAGGGATTGGTATGGCAGCCTGGGGAAGCTGCTGACCCCACTCCCACACCTCCAGCTTCCCCTGGCACCGCGGTTTCCTCCCATCCCGGGACACTTCCCACCTCCAGGGCCACAGGATCAGGGAATCGGGGAATGTCCTGAGCTGGGAGGGACCCGCAGGGATCACCCGGGTCCGCCCGGGTCACAGCGCGGGACAGGGACCGGCACAGCGTCTGTCCCTGCGAGAGCTGTGCGGGGCCGCAGTGTCTGTCTGTCTGTCCCTGCGAGAGCTGTGCGGGGCCGCAGTGTCTGTCTGTCTGTCTGTCTGTCCGTCCCTCCCGAAGGTGTGCGGGGCTGTGCAGCACCTGCCGTGCCCCGCAGAGGGAGGGAAGGCGCTGGATGCTGCCCTGCCCTGCCCGGGACATCCCCGCACCGCCGCAGGTGCCGCCCCGGCGCAGGAAAACGCCGCAGATTTCCCAGATCCCGACTGTGCCCAGTGGAAATTTTGCCCGTTTTGTGAATTCAGCTCACAGCCCGCTGTCCCCCCGGTGCCTGGCACAGGCGGCGGCGCTTTCCTCGCCAGAGATTGTGAGGAAGGAACATCCGTGGCATGGGAATGAAGCTGCTGGAGCCGGCCCTGTATCAGCAGCGCCGGGGGACGCCGCGCACGTGGCTCTCGAGCACCCCGGCGGCACCGCAGCGCTCTAAATTCCTCCTCGAGGGGGGTTTTTAAAGCATTCCCAGGTCCATCCACCTCCTCTATCCTCCTCCTCCTCGCCGGGGCCCAGGGCAGCCCAGCAGAGCCCGAACCCGACGGAGCTCCCGACTCGAGGTAGAAGCTGAAAGGGAACTTACTGCGCTCAGCTGGGTCTTATTCTGCTCCCCGCGCCGGGCACCAGCAGGGCTCTGCCAACTGACAGGCAGCTTAAATATTGCCAGAGAATCGGGGTTTGCCAGCGGAGCTGTTAACAGGGTCACAAGGAATGAGAAGGAATATTTATAGTCAAAGTTAAACTAATTGACCGAAGTTACTCTTTTGGTCTCCCGTGGCTCTGGTGAGCAGTGCATTATTTTCACTATCAGGGCTCCCGGGTCAAACTCCACGGAGTGCCATTCTCTTAAGCAATCTGTGCGGCGATACAAGGGACACAGAACAATAAAAAATCCGGGCTGATGTCCTCTGGAGCTGACAGCCCGTGGCACAGGGAGGAGCTGACAGCCAGTCCTGTGTCTGTGTTTGTGCCTGAGCCTTGCAGAGCGCAGGATCCAGCCGTGGGCTGGGATTTGTAGCACACTGCTGAGGCTGGAGGTTAATCCCAGAACCGAGTCCCTCTCTGGGAACAGGCTGGAGCTTTGTCTTCAGCATCACCTGTCTGAAAACCCTGGCAGACCATTGGGGCCAAAACACACAGAGAGTGATGCTGAAGAGGGAACTCCCAGCACAGGGACTGACAGGAGGCAGCTCACAAATCCCTGGACTTGGGGTGCACAGATCCCTGGCAGCACCACTGAGATGGCCCTTGCTGGGCAGGTGACCCACGGTGGAGAATGGGCACCGTGCCCTCACAAACCTAATCCATGGCCCAGCCTCGAATTTACCAACAGGGATTTTACTGTAGGTGCCTGCCAGGGGCAGGGTTGGCTGGGATTTTGGGAATAAATCCTTCCCTGGGAGGGTGGGCAGGCCCTGGCACAGGGTGCCCAGAGCAGCTGTGGCTGTCTCATCCCTGGAAGTGTCCAAGGCCAAGTTGGATGGGGCTTGGAACAACCTGGGACAGTGGGAGGTGTCCCTGCTCATGGCAGGGGTTAGGGTTGGATGATCAAAGTCCCTTCCAATGCAAATTTGATGATTCCATGGAAAAAAACCAGTGTCTGTATTTTATCTCATAGTTTCCCAGGCACAGCTCTGATGAACAGAACTGTAGCTCTTTTAACCTTGCAATTGGAGATGCATTAATTTCATCTGCTGTGATTTAGAAACCCCATATTTTCCTAAAGGTGGAGCCTCATGGATTGCAAATGCAGCACCAGGTGCCACCTTTCCCTCCTGACTCACAGCCCTTCCTGCCTGAAGCTGAGATATTTCTGCATCCCTTTGGCATCTTTCATGGCACCTGCAGAATAATTACAGACGGTGATCCTTCAAACCATAATTAGGGAACTTAGAGGGAGGGTTCCCAGGTGGTTCCACCTCTCCTTGGAGGTGCCTGGTACAAATGTGTCGGGCTGTGACCCACCCTGACTGTGCTCAAGCTGCTCCTTTTCCTCTCTGAGATCTTTTCCCCTCTGTTTCTTGCAGGAAGGAACGAAATCCCTAAATCATCTGAGGTTTGGAGTCCAACCTGGAATTTTTCAGGGGCCTCGTTTCCCGGTGTGTGCCAGAGGATGGAAGTGGCACCCGTGGAGCAGGAGCAGCCAGGGCTGCATTCCCTGCACTGCCCCTGCCTGCTGTTTCCTTTCCAAGGCCAGGCTTTGCTGTGAGGATGATCCCGTGGTCAGGGCTGACACAGGAATTCTGTGTGAGGCTCAAAGGTGCTGGCTCTGGGCAGGAATTACCTCACGCCTACAAAAACGTTCCCAGAGCCCAGGAGAGCGGCAGTGTGCAGGGAATGGTGTGGAATGGTGTGTGGGACGTGCAGAATGCAGGCTCGGGGACATCATTCCCTGCTGGGAACGGGCTCAGCCCGGTCACTGGAGCTGTGACAGCCACGCTGGGCTGGTCCCTGGGGCAGGAGGAGTCGGAGCACTCCAAATGGAATTTCAGGAGCGCTGGAGGTCACCTAATCCACCCTGCCCGCTCCCTGGAGCGCATCCCTGGGATCCTGCAGGTGCTCTCAGTGTCAGGAGACACACGTGGCCAGCAAAGGGACACTGTGGTGGCCCCGCACGGAGCTGTCCCAGCTCCGGGGAGCTCCCAGGGCTGGAGCAGCTGCTGTGACCCGGCTGAGCCACAGCACCTGGTGGGGAGCTGCTCCCTGTGGGAGATAAATCGCCCCGGGACATAAACTCAGCCTCAGCCAAGAATTCTTTTTCAGAGCGAAACAATTCACTGGTTCATACAGTTCACTAAATGTTTTCTTCTGAAGGCTGGAGTTAAAAATCCGTACTATTTTAAGAATTTGCTGCTCATTTTGATCCCTCCAGCCTGGGTGCTGTGGTGCAGGAAGGTTCTTCTCCATGCCAGCCCCAGCCCAGCCAGGTGGGACCCTGCAGGTGTGGGGGTCAATATTAACAAGTGCAGAAGTGCCAGATGCAGAATTCCTCACTCCATCACCAGCAGCAATTCTGGACAGAAGACAGAGGTCTGTGCAGGCAGGAGGCAGAAGGCAGTAGCTTTATTTTAGGAATAGCACATAGGCATTGGGTAGAGACTGAACTGTGAATATACATCATCCCATTATCAAATCATGTCACCAGAAGTTCTGGCTCTTTGAAAATATTCACATAAAAATACCAAAGGGATTGGAGTTCTAACTATTTCAGAAAGTTACAACATGTAGCAAAATCTATGTACAGCATCTTCTGTCAGACAGTTTCAAAAGAACCTCTGGTGGTTGAAAGATTGGATATATTTTTTAAAAAAGAAAAAAAAAAAAAATCAACGGAATGCAGTGTGCAACATCCAGAAGGGGGAGAGGAGCAGAGGGAGCGTGGCCCTGTCCTGGACCTCTGGGAACACAAGGCTACCCACTACCTGGCACTTAAAGCTGTATAAACGGAGAACACTTGTGAAAATATACTTCACTTTCTACAGCGGGGTTTAAAAAAAATACCAAAACCCGGCGATTCGAGGGTCGTAAGGTCTGCCATGAATAATGCACCGGTCGGTGATTGTGTCCTCGGGCGGAGGCTGCGGGACGAGCCCTTGCTGTGGCGTTGTGTGGAGGGGGGACCTGCGCGGCGTTTGCTGCGGGGATGGGGCACGGAGGAGATGCTCACAAAGCCGAGCACGGTGGGGCTGAGCTGCAGGGAGCCAGGGCCCCGCAGGGTGCACTGCCCGGGGAATGATGTCACTCCAATCCCTGGGAATGATGTCATTCTAATCCTGGGAATGCTGTCACTCCAAACCCTGGGAATGACGTCCCTCCCGTCCCTGTCAGTGCTGTCCCTCCCATCCCTGGCAATGATGTCCCCCCATCCTTGGAGCTGCACAGGAGCATCCAGGGAGCTGAGAGACAGCCAGGCCTTGTGGAGAGAGGGATGTGCACAGCTGGAGGTGGGTGTGCACAGCTGGAGGGGATCACAGACACTTCTGGAGTTCCCTGGGATATTCTCCATGAGAGCTGGTCCTACAGTGAAGGGACTCTCAGCATTCCAGGTACTCAGTATTCCAATACTCAGCATTGAGGGACTCTCAGCATTCCACGCTGGAGCAGGGCAGGGGATGCATTTCCCATTGTCCCTGCCGTGCCTTGGAGCAGCACTTGGGGCTGCAGGGGACTCCTGCTCGTTTTTAGGCTCTCAGGACTCTGTGCTTTGCAAGGAGGGATCAGAATGCTCAAGGCTGGCTGCTGTCACGAGTTCCAGTAACCTCGTGCTGATGGTGCTACACTCTTGGGAAGGTTTCAAGACCCATCAGCCTCTGGCACAGCTCTAAGCAGAGCTGACAGCCAGGAAGGACCAGAGCAGATCCGTCCTTGGGACCACATGGATGTGCCAGGAGGGTTCTGCTGCTTCCCCATTGCCACTGGCTGGCAGAGGAAGGGAATTGAAGCTCCTGGGCCACCCCCAGAGATCTCTGCTGCACTGTTACCATCAGGTCAGGTGCAGCTCCAGCCCCTCGTGCTCTGCCCCAGGGCAGAAGGGCTTGGAGAGGGACTGGAGAGGATTCAGCAACGTCCTCAGGGTCCCAGAGGAGCTGGAGGCAGCCGCCCTCCTGCTCATCCCCCCCTGCTGACCTGCTCTGGCTTCCCAGGGACTCTGGCTGGGCTGTCCCCCAGCCCAAGGCTGCCTGGACAGAGCCCCCACACTCGGCCAGTGACTGTGGGGGTGTGGGGAAGGTCTCCAGGGGCTGCTGATGCCGCTTACAGGAGTTTGGGAAATGTGGGAAAAACAGTGGGGTTTTTTTACCAGATGGATGCAAAAGCCTTGGCTCAGTGATCCCCTGGAAATGCAGGGTGCTAGGGAAGCTCTGTCAGGACCAGTGCAGGGTTTACCTTTGTGTCACCCTCACGTCACCTCTGTCACCTGTGGTGCCTCCTCAGTGCCCACCTGCCCCGACCCCTCTGCTGGCTGGTAGCAGGTGGCAGCAGCGTATTTACAACCAGACTGGACAGGAGCAAATTGCACTTTGTTGGCAAGGAATTGCTGCACCTCAGGTGGCCTCAGGCTGTCACCAGGCGAGGGGGGAGGTCATCCTGGGGCTGCGCTGGCTCTCACCCACCTGCACATCACTGAGAGCTCGCTGTGGGACAGAAAGGGCAGAGCTGAGTTGGGGCTGCTGTGGCAGGAGCAAGTTCAGGCTCCTGGCCACAGAGCAGCTGTGGCTGCCCCATCTCTGGAATTGTCCAAGACTAAGCAGGACATTGGGGTTTGGAGCACCCTGGGACAGTGGAAGGTGTCCCTGCCATGGCAGGGGGTGGAACACGGGGTGATCTTTAAGGTCCCTTCCAACCCAAACCATTCCATGAGCAAACACATCACTCTCCCCTGGGGCTGGTGCTCCCTCAGTGTCCCACCCTGGCCAGCTGATTTGTATGCTACAAAAATTGTAATTGTACCTTATCAGCATTAGAACAATTGCCTCTTACTCAGGTACAGCTGCTCACAAAACCCCATCCTGCTCCCAGCACTCACTCACAAATAAAACCCCACTGGAACTCCACAGGAGACACCTGCCTTGGGAAGGTTCAACTCACCTCAAACTTGCTCATGAATTCTGCAAAAATGCCAAAGAAGGCTTCAGAAGTTGTCATTTTTGAGTCTTCCCCAAAGAAGGACAACACCTTGCTGAACTCCTCCATGGCCTTGTGCTGCAGGTCATCCAGGGAGCGCATGGCAGGCTGGGCACTCTCCAGGAAGGACTGCAGCAATTGGCTTAAGGACAAAGAGCTGCTGCATGCTGGTAGGGGTCAGGATCCCTTATCAATCCCTTATCAATTGGCGGGGTTCCAGCCCAGCTGGCAGCAGGCAGCTGCTGCACAGGCACGTGGGGAGGTGCTGGCAGGTTCAGAATTCCCTGACAGGTCACAAGGACAGATGTCCCAGCACATTCCCACACAGGGCCACCACCAAACCTGCTCCCCATCCTGGCTGAGAGCAGGGGGAGCTTCCCAGCAGTGCTGAGAGGGTTCCAGACACAGCCCTGGCTTTGCAAGGGGCCAGCAAGGCACGGGCACGGTTTCCCTGCAGGGGGGTGTCCCCTCTCACAGAAGGATACGCTCATGACAATGGCAAACCTGTCCTCGGCAGTGGCTGGCATGCTGTGACACGCCTTCTGGATGTCACTCACCGTGCTGTGCAGGTCCTTCAGGTCGGCTGTCAGTGTCCTCTGGTTCACTGCAGGACAAGAGCAGGGTCAGCAGGGCTGGGACATGCTGGCTTTGTTCACAGCGAGGGTGAGGAGTGTGGCCGTGGGGCAGGGGGTCTGTCTGTCTGTCTGTCTGTCCACACTGCTCTGCACCAACATCAACCAGACTGTCCTGCTGGCACCAGCAGGTGCTCACACCTAGAGAAGCCAGGAGTGTCAAAAGGAGCCTGGAACAGGACAAGGAGCACACTGGACTCATGGTGATGGACAGCCAGGTACCTGGGAGGGGACAGGAGGGACACAGGACATCAGGACAAAGAGGGGGACACAGTGGCAGGAGTTTGGGCAGCTGGGAGCCTCCAGTGCAGGAAGGGTTACTTAAGAGTTAGGCCAGATCCAAATTCCAGCTGGGAAAGCTCCAGGTACAGACCTTCCTCAAGTGGAAATTTACAGCTCCAGGCCGGAATTTGCTCCTTTATTTATCCACTGTAGCACTAATTCCCAAGGGAATTGCCCACAAACAAGGGGAATGCAGCTCATGCTTTGTAGAGATTCAATACATAATTTAAAATCACAGAATCGTGGAATCATTTAGGTTGGGAAAGCCCTCTAAGTCCATCCAGTCCAACTGTTCCCCCAGCACTGTCAGCCACCACTGACCCAAGCACTGTCCCCAAGTGCCACATCCCCTCAGCTTTTAAATCCCCCCAGGGATGGGGACTCCACCCCTGCCCCGGGCAGCTGTGCCAGGGCTGGGCAGCATTTCCAGGAAGGAATTTTCCCTAAAATCTCACCTAAACCTCCCCTGGCCCAGCCTCTCCTCCTGTCCCTGTTGGGAGCAGATCCCAAATCCCCCCCGGCTGTCCCCTCCTGTCAGGGAGTTGTGCAGAGCCAGAAATTCCCCCTGATCCCCCTTTTCTCCAGGCTGAGCCCTTTCCCAGCTCCCTGAGGAATTCTCCAACCCTTTCCCAGCTCTGTTCCCTTCCCTGGACACACTCCAGGCCCTCGGTGTCCTTGTGAGTGCCCAGAGCTGTCCCCAGCACTGGAGGTTCCCCAGCAGTGCCAGCGCAGGGACGGGCACTGCCCTGCTCCTGTGTCACACCTGAGCAGCCTCCTGTGACACCACCAGCACCAGAGGATGGAGAACAACTCCAGCCTGTGTGTGACTGGCTTTTATTGCAGAAAATCGAGCTGCAGGGTCCTTACTCAACGTGCCACAGCTGTGACTGAACTGTGACCCCTCCCCAAGGTGCTGCATCCCCTGCAGCAGCACCTGCACACCTGGAGGGAGACTGGGGACACCAGCTCCTGGCACTTCCATTTCCTGGGCCTCCCTTGCACTTCCAAGGTGCTTCTAAACTTGGGAATCACAGTTTCAAGCCAGAAGGGAATACCAAGGAGGGGACAGAGTGTAGGCACTGCCAAGTGTGGCGGCGTGGGATGGGTGGCATCTCACTGTCACTGAGCTCGTCCCTTCCTAACGCTCCCCTCCTGCTCAGGACCATTCCTGACTTGTTGTGGCTCCCATCCTGCTCCTGCCAAGGCTGTGCAGCTCCTGGCTGAGCCCAGACTCAAACCAAACCCAGAGGGGGCACACGGGGCTTGCAGCAGCCTCGGACCCTTTACCTTTGGCAGCGAGCGGCACCGTCGGCAGATCCTTGGCAAAGCCCAGGAGCTCTGGGAAGTGTTGGCTGAGGGATTTGGCAAGAATGTGCAGGAAGGTGGATTTCCCATCGACAGTCTTGGTGGTGTTCAGCTGGAGAAAAGCAGAACAAGTGAGGAACCCCCTGCAGAGGGCTGGGGGCTCCCACACGCTCGGGGTCAGCCACTCCTGGCTCAGCCCCACGCTCCCGTGGTTAATGGTTAAACTGGACATTGAATCTCCACACACCCAGATTAGTGGTGTGGAGATGCTCCCTCCTGCAGGGCAGGGCTGTCCCCACCCCTCAGGAGTCCCACAGGACCTTCTCCCACCCACACCTGGGCAGGATTCCCAGCACTGAAACACCAAACCCACGGCAGAGTCTCTCTAAAATCCCCCTGTGGATCAACCCAGCCCCCTCCACCCTCTCTGGCTCCCCAGGGGCTGTGATGGGAACAGCCTTGCTGGACACAAGGAGCTCCCAGTCTCGGTGTCCTCTGGCTCTCCTGACCTCAGTGAGGAAGTTGATTTTAAAGCCTGTTGTTTTGCTGGTCTTGGGCTGCCCGTTGTTCAGGTAATTTCCCATGGCCAGCACGAACTGCAAAGAGGAAATCAGGGAATGAAGGGCTGGGGACCTGCACCCGTGTCCTCCCATCTCCTGGGACTCTGGATTTCTGTTCACCACCCATTAATGTGCAGACAAACATTATCCCCATGGATTTAAGGAATTGTTGGGGGGGTCACTGGCCAGGAGCTACTAAGGACTTTCATCATTCATCTGTAAATGCCTTTGAGCACACGGCAGCCTCATTTGTCCCACCTGCCTTTTTTTTTTTTTTTTTTTAAAGCAAAACCAAATGAATTAACAGCAATTTGGGACAGCTCATCTCAGGAGGGTCATGGAGGAACTGCAGTGGAATTTATTCTCTCTCTGCCAGGCACAGCCCATCCCAGGACCCCAAAAACCCCTCCTCAGGAGGATGGGCAGTGTTGGGGTGCAGGGACCAGCCTGGAAAGCTGCTCAAATGTGGAACACACATGGGGCTGGAGCTGCCCGTGGAATGCTGAGTGCCACGGGTGACTGTTACAAGGAGAAGGGACTGCTCTGACCTCCAGGATCTTTGCCAGCTTCTTGCTGCTCTTCAGCTCTAGGGAGGCCTTGCAGATGCACTCGTAGCTGGCTTTGATCTCCTCGGTCTTCTCCTGCAGGGTGGTCTTGAAGTGCAGGCTGCGCAGGCGGATCTTGTACTCGGGTACCGACAGCATCTGGGGCAGGAGGAGAGCAGGGGGGAGAGCAGGGGGGGAGAGCAGGGGGGGAGAGCAGGGGGGGAGAGCAGGGTCAGCGTCTGCAGGAGCCACAACCCCTCCTGCACTGGGCTGGGGGTGGCTGCGAGTGCTGGGCTGGTGTGCTGCCACGGGATGGGCACTTCCACACCAACATCCACGGGTGACCTTGTCAACAGAAAATACATCAGAGCTGGGCAAAGCCACCGTCACCAGGGAACAAACATTCTAGTGGCTCTGCAGTTCTAAACCAGCCACTGGGAGCTGCCAGAGCCCTCAGGAACTGAGCATCACCAGATGTCCCAGTGCCACCAGCTCCTCCCAACCGCCAGGTGTGACAGTGTCCTGCACACACAGCATCCCCCAGGTGTGACAGTGTCCTGCACACACAGCATCCCTCAGGTGTGACAGCGTCCTGCACACACAGCATCCCTCAGGTGTGACAGCGTCCTGCACACACAGCATCCCCCAGGTGTGACAGTGTCCTGCACACACAGCATCCCCCAGGTGTGACAGTGTCCTGCCGGCAGGGACAGGGCACACACAGCCCCGCTCCCAGAGCATCCCCTGCCCGGTACCTGCAGCACGAACTGGTCGGGCTCGCTCAGCTTGCCCGGGTTCTCCTTGTAGCTCTGGAAGCGCTGCACCTCCTCCCCGTCCGGGGCGTAGAGCAGGAGCTGCTTGATGTGGGACGGCTCCAGGCGATCCGTCTCCATCGTCATCAGGATCTGCCGCAGCTCCATGTGCGACAGCTTCAGGTGTGCGATCAGGATGGCTGGGAGGAGGGAGGGACGTCAGTGTCACCCGGGAGAAAGGAGGGGACAGCACGGGGACAGCACGGGGACATCAATCTCCCCACGGAGTGAGGTTTGTGTCATGCCCAGGCAGGCACAGCCCTGAACAGGGAGGGATTTCTCATCCCTGGGACCCTGCAGAGGTGGCTCTGGTCCTGCAGCCCCCAGGGCACTGCCCTGGGACCAGCCCTGCTCCCACATCCATCCCCCAGAGCCAGGGAGGAATCCCCGAGGGTCCCACCGAACCCTCCCACCCTCCTCCCAACCAGAATCCCGTTCTGGAGCAGCAGCACTGCCCTGCCCCACTCTGCCCCTCCCCAGGACACTGAGGCACTGCCCATCTCCATCCTTCCCCAAAAAGTTCCCTCCTTCCCCCTGCCCGGGGCTGAACGCGGGCTGGGCTGCAGGAAAAGCCAATCCCAGCTGAGCTGCGCCCATGGGATTGAGCTCGTGTTGCTTCCCTTTACCTTTCCAGTTCTCTACATCCCACCTGGGGGCCCCTTTTGGGGGTACCTTCACTTACATGTGTTGTAGGCCTTTTTGTGGGACAAAATTTCAACCACGTCTTTCTTTTTAAAGTTTTCAGGCATGAGAGTTGGTTCTGGAAGAGAAACTGAAAGATTTAATCACGGGTAAGGATGGGCTCAAGTGGCTCCAGTGGGAAGAAAATTGTCCTGCAAACAGTGAAACCATGAATGAAAGAGAGGAGAAGGGATGCTTTGCACACAGCAATGGCTCCAGGAATCCTTGAATTCTGCGATTCAAAGATCTCCCCAGTGGAAGACTCAGTTGGAGCTGAAAAAGGTAAAACGAGAGGTGAAAAACACAGAAAATCCCAGACTGCTCAGAAACATCCTAGAAACAGCGTTCCCTGAGATGAGTCCCATTTCATCCCACTGCCAGCTGGGCATCGTGCAGGAGAGCTCAGACATCCCAGGGTTTTACTGGAATGCCTCCCACCAGGACCACCAGCACTCCACACTCCCAGCCTGGCCCCTGCTCTGGGTTTGTGGCACCCAAAAACTCCTCAGGGTGGGAAATGCCAGCTGAAGAGCGATGGGGGCTGCACAGCACAGAGCTCCAGACCCATCACAGCTCTTGGGGGACATCCACTGATTCTTTGTATAAAAAAAGCAAAGTGCTGCTGGGGATGATTTCTTTGGACACGGGAATGTTTTCATGGCTTTTTCAGCATTTCCAAAGTTCTCAAGCACTGGAGCTGCAATTGCTGAAAGCCTCCAGCCGGGTTTCAGTGCCCAATGAAATGTGGAGAGAGAACAGATCATGGCAGCAGAGATAATTAAGGGAGATAATGAAACCATCTCCACCTTAATGATCCACCAGCCACAAAATCCTGAGGATGAACAAATCCATGCCACGGGTGATGTCACAGACGGGCACTGCCTTGCTGCCCATCGAGCCCCAGTTCCTCCCAGTTCCTCCCAGCTGGTACCAGAACTTATTTTGGAGCTCAGTACTTACTCGTGGGCTTCTGAGTCCCAAAGTGCAGCTCCAGGTCGAGGTATTTGACCATGTCACTCAGCTTGTCATAATCCGAGTCTTCCCCGAGCTGTGGGGAGGAGGAGTCAGGACTGTGCTGGCACAGGGGACAGCCCCACGGTGCCCACCTGGGCTGGCACATTCCCTGTCCCCACACTAAGCTCCGTGTCCCCAAAATAAACCAGGACAGGCTGGTGGCACCATCCTGTGACTGCCCTGCAGGCTCAGCTCCTGACACAGCTGAAATCCTACAGATTCTGTCTCCACTTGCTCCTTAGACATGATCAAGGGATACTAAAGGATAAAATGGGAATTCCAGGAGCTTCAGGAATTTTTCTCCATACAGAAAAAAATCACTGTGAAGAAGCATCTTTGCTGGAGTGTTGAGGAGAGAGACCTGAAGGATTTCAAGTGTCTGTGGGACTGGAAGACGATGCCACAGCTCCCCTCTGGCTGCTCAGGGCACGGGGAATATGGATGGGGAATACGGATGGGGAATATGGATGGGGAATATAGCATGTCCTGAACTCCAGCAGAGACTGGGAGTTAAACCCCAAGAAGGGACTGGATCCACCCCAGAGTTCTGCACCATTTCATGTCCACGATGCCAAAGGATTGTCATGTCTTGTCTCACCCCTCAGCTCTGCTGTCCCCTGCACTGTCCTGCCCTGCTCAGGGCTCTCCCATCACTCTGCTCCATCCATCCTCATCCTTTCCCACTGTTAAAATCCCTCACAGCTCCTGGCTGTGGCAACCCCTCAGGGCAGGGAAGTGCTCCCCAGGACGCTGGAGACAAAAATCAGCATCTCAGATGATTTCCAGGTCCTCTCCCCACCCCAGCATCGCGTTCCAAACAACCTGGAAGGATGAAATGAAGCCCTGCAGAGCCTCAGCACAAGTCACTGCTCCTCAGGGGGCGGCTGGGACCCCCACGCCTCACCCCACTGCCCTCCCCCGGGCCATACCTGTCCCCAGATGGTCCCCTCCGAGTTCTCCACCTGCTCCCAGCGCAGCCTCTTGACGCTCATGTGGTTGGAGTCGCTCCTGCGGTGCAGCAGCCCCCGGTGCAGGGGGGGAGCGCAGGGCACGGGGGGCGGCGGGGGCGGCGGCGGGGGGGGCGGGATGGGGTGCAGGTGGCTCACCAGGGACTTGGGGGCTGCTGCCACGCTGGCCTTGGTGGCCTCTGCCTTGGTGGGGCCGGTCTGGGGGTCGTGGAACTGCAGGGGGGGCGGTGGGGGTGGGGGGCTGAGGGGAGGAGGGGGGATGTGGTCCGAGAGCGTGGAGTAGGTCAGGGAGCTGCCCTCGTCACTGCTGCTGATGTACTCGCTGCTGCTGACATCGTTGGTGACATAGCTGCCCTGGTCATCCTGGAAACTCATCTGGGTGGGCACAGAGCACAGGCTGAAGGTGGCACCTCGTCCTACACCCACCATGGACCATCGCTGTGTCCTGTCCCTCCCTGTCACCTGCAGAGCACCACCAGTGTCCCCAGAGCTTCAGCACGTGTCCCCAGAGGCCAACCAGTGTCACCAGAGCCCAACCAGTGTCACCAGAGCCCCAGAATGTGTCCCCTGACCTCCAGCACGTGTCCCATGAGCCCAACCAGTGCCCCCAGAGTCCAGCATGTGTCCCTGACCCCAACACGTGTCCCCCGAGCCCAACCAGTGTCCCTGACCCCAACACATGTCCCCAGAGCTCAACCAGTGTCACCAGAGCCCCAGAATGTGTCCCATGAGCCCCTGCACATGTCCCACGAGTTCCACCAGTGTCCCCTGAGCCCAACCAGTGCCCCCAGGGCTCCCCCAGTGTCCCCTGACCCCCTGCACGTGTCCCATGAGTTCCACCAGTGTCCCCTGTGCCCAACCAGTGTCCCATGACCCCCAGCACGTCCCCAGAGCCCAACCAGTGTCCCCTGACCCCCAGCACGTGTCCCGGGGCGCTCAGGACGACGCTCTGAGCCGCCCACGCCGCGCTCACCTCCTCGTAGTCGTTCTCAGGGGTGAGGAAATCATCCCCGATGGTGACACGGTGTCCCAGCTGCTCGCTGAGCGCGTCCAGGAAGCGATCGGTGTCACGGCTGCGCGGGGGCCTGGAGAACGTGAACAGCTTCTTCCGTCGCGACAGCGGCGAGTACCGGCCGTGCTTGGGCGACGGCGCGGGGCTGCTGTCCAGGCTGACGTAGGGGTTGGACTCGGTGCTGCACGGGGAGGCCACGCTGCTGTGCAGGCGGTAGTAGCACGGCTGGGTCACCAGCGGCTCGCTCGGCCATGCCAGCCCCGGCTTGCGGCCACCTGCGGGATAGAGGCCAGGGGAGGGGGGTGGGTGTCCTGAAGGGCCTGGCCATGGGGAGTGCGAGGAAGAGGAGATGAAGGAAGAGATGGAGGAGGAGATGGACATGGAGAAGGAGATGGACATGGACATGGAAAAGGAGATGGACATGATGGATGGAGGAGGAGAAGGACATGGACCTGATGGACATGGACAAGGAGATGGACATGATAGACATGGAGAAGGATAAGGAGATGGACAAGGAGATGCAGAAGGACATGGACATGATGGACAGAGAAGGACATGGACATGAAGAAGGACAAGGACATGGAGAAGGATATGATGGACATGGAGAAGGACATGGACAAGGACAAGGAGATGGACAAGGACATGAACATGATGGATGGAGAAGAGAAGGACAAGGAGATGGACAAGGAGATGCAGAAGGACATGGACATGATGGACATGGAGAAGGAGATGGGTGAAGAAGAGAAGGACAAGGAGAGGCTGCAGTGCACAGCAGCTCATGGGATCCCACGGGATGCACCATCCCACCCATGGCATTGCCCTCCAGCATTGCTTCCATACAAAATGGCACCAAGAGGACCTTGGCTTCTCCTCCACCTGCCTGGCCAGCACCACCCACCCTCACCTGCCCCCAGGAGGTACCTGCAGCGTGGGGCAGCTCTGGGGGTGATGTCCTGTGCAGGGCAGCATTGCCCATCTTGCCAGCCAAGCCCCCGATCAGGCGATTCTCCAGCTCTGCATACACTGCTGACATCTGGGGAAGGACAGAGAGCTGCTGCCATGCCCAAACCAACCCCCTCTGGGGGCTTGGGGACCTCCAGAGACCTGCCATGTGCTGGGGACAGGACAGTCCCCACAGACCAGGCTGACCAGAGCAGCTGTGGCTGCCCCTGGATCCCTGGAAGTGTCCAAGGCCAAGGTTGGACAGGGCTTGGAGCAGCCTGGCACAGTGCAAGGTGTCCCTGCCATGGCAAGGGTGGCACTGGATGGGCTTTAAGGTCCTTCCAACCCAAACCATTCTGGGACTCTCTGGCCCACCAGTACCTGTCTCTTACTCTTTAAAGGGGGGCTTCACCCCAGCCCAGGCTACTCTGCCTTGTCTGAGCCCCCCTCTCACTGATGAGGCTGCAGGAGGACGCTGGCAGACATCAGCCTCATTAAAGGTGACTAATTGCCCAGGGAGGTGACCTCAGGGAGGGGCTCAGGGGACACCATCAGCCCCCTGCAGGTATTGACCCACAGACACATCAGTGCCTTTTTCCTGCTGCCCTGTGTTCACAGCAAAGGAATCAAACTGCCTCCCTGTGGACACACCACCCCCCACCCTGCCAGAGGTGTCCCCTGCCCTGTCACACCATTTTGGGGTTGGGTGTCTCCGGGAGGGACGTGCCATCACCAGCCTGCCTCTCTCCAGGGATCAGGCGAACGGGGACCTCCACGGTGTCACTGCCTGCAGGAGGGAGAGACAAACCAGTGACTCCTCTGTGCCCCCAGCCCCCTGTCTCCTGCTGGGACCCAGAGTGACCTCCCTGCCCCAGCTCCCAGCTCTGGGGGTCCCGAGGGAGCAGTGTAGGATGGGTTTAAGGTCAGCACCACAGTTCCAAGCTGCTCCACTCTTCCCTCAGGGCAGTTGAGGACAGGGCTGCTCCCCACAGCTGGCCAACATCTGCCCAGACACAGCTCCCCTCCAGCTGTTGGCTGCTCTCTGTGCTCTAATCCCCACCAGAAAAGCTCCTCAGAGCCAGGTTAGAGGATCTTCCCCCTGGGAAATGTCTCAGACCCCTGTGACAGCTGAGGAGCACCACATGCCCAGGAGGGGCTTAGGGAGGTCATGGGGAGGTCGTGGTCAGGAGCACAGGAGTGAGGGAACAGGCAGGTCTGTGTCCCCTTGTGCCACAAGTGGGGTTTGTCAAAAGTCTCAAAGTGGCCCTGAACCCTGATCTCCTTCCTCACATGGATTTCACAAATGTGGATTTCCCTGTTAATTTGATGGAATCTGAGAATGTTCAGAGGGAAGCCATAAATTTGGCCCCCCTGCAAAAGGGAGGGCCCAGACCAGCAGGACCAGTTCACATCTGAGTATGGAAGGGGTTGGAAACAACATTCAGCTTGATGATCAAATGGCCTCTTATTGAACTGGTTCTGTCACTGTGGAATTGCTGTCCCTGGAGGTGTCCAAGGCACCCCTGGGGGTGGCACTCAGTGCTCTGGTGGGGATCACTCACAGGTTGGACTCGATGATCCTGGAGGGCTTTTCCAACCTCACTGATTCTGTGATTCTATTTCTGACAACACAGATTTCCAGCCATTCCTCAGTGCTGGCTCTACTCCGACCTCCACCTTTCCCTCCCACCTTTCCCCATCATTCATACTTAGGAACAGGTCAGGAATTTGGCTTGGGGCACCACAGGAACAACCCCCAGCCCCCAACCACCCACCTGCTGCCCCCTCCTCGGGGCGGGGGGTCCGGAGGCTGCCCCGGCACAGGGAGGCTCCTCGGACGGAGCTGCGGTACCGATCCTCAGCCTCTGCCTCGGCTGCAGCAGGAAACACCCGGGTGAGGCAGGCACAGCCCGACCCCACAGCTCCCCACCCTCCTCAGGCACCCCCAGAGCCCCCCAGGGCTCCCCAGGCCCGTGGGATTCACAGCTGCCATCCCCAGGTATGGCATCCCCAGGTATGGCATCCCCAGGGAGCTGAGCAGGTTCCAGGTGGGCAGGGATGGATGCACAGACATTGCACATCCAGTCCAGTTTTTCCAGCAGGATTGGCATCCACCAGCTCATTGCCCACATGAAACTCCAGCCCTGAGCTGGGCCGGTCCCAGTAAAGCCTTCCTGCCCTCAAGGGAAAAGAAGGAAGTGGGGCCAGCCCTGGAATGGTGCCTGGAAGGAGCACATGGTCCATGCATCGTCCATGTGCAGCTCAGAGAGGCTCAGGCTCAGAGCAGGATGGAGGGAACAGAGATATCTCTGAGGTCCCTGACAGACAGCACTGGGACATGGGAGATTCTTGTCTTGAGTTTGGAAGCCCAGAGGAAGGACCAGCCCAAACCCAGAGATCTCTGGCCGTGGTACTCCCAGGCACAGACACCCAGAATGGACCAGAACAACCAAAACTGGTCATGCCCCGTTCACCTGAGACACTGAGAGGAGCCAGGGCCCAGCCTGGGACAGGGAGATTTGCTCCTGTGCTTCCCTCCTGCCCCGGCTGGGGATCCCTGCTCTGCACTCCTGGAATGAGCTTAGGTTATACACTCATTACAGTGAATTCTTGGGAATGCACAGCCCATGGCCGAGCTGTGATTCTGCACACACAGAGCAGAGGTGGCTGAGTGCAAATCCAGAACAGATCCAGTGTGCATGGAGCACAGGATCCCATGCATGACAGGACCTGGAGCTGTTCCTGTTTTCTGCTAAAATCACTGCTGTTCCTCCAAAAGCCTCTCTTCAAGCAACACTTCTTTTTTACCTTTGCTGAGTTGAAAATTAACACATTAAATTAAAATTAACACATCTGTGTGAGTAGCTGAGAATAGGAAAATTGGAAGCAATTAAGAGCACAAACAGACAGATTAGGACATTTCACTTCAAACCTGCTCTCCCCAATCCATCTGTGCTGCCACAGAACCAGGTGAGGGTGATGGTGAGGGGGATCCCTGACTGCCTTTGTGGTTTTTTGGGAGAGCAGCAGCACCTCTTCCAACCATGGATGTTTTTGTGACATCCCAAGTGATGCTGTGTCACCCTTATTTTACCTCTCTCATCTGAACGCTGCCCTTAAATCAACTCTTTCCTTCCTTTCCTCACCTCTAACAACCTGAGCAGCTTCTGAAAACCTTTCCTCCCAGAGTCACCATCTCAGGTACCAGCTCTCCTCTCAATGCAGTTCCATCCCAAAACTACCCCAGCACAATGGGCTGAGCTCCCAGCACCCATCAGGACACAAAAAGTGTCCATCCTGGAGCTCAGGGACTTGCTCCTCTCACCTGCCAAGGCCTTGTACCCCAGAAACCTGTCAATCTTTTGCTGGCAGTGCTCCTGCTCCTCGTAGGTCAGCAGCTGGTAGATAAACTGCCAGAGGACTTGCTTGGCTGGTGTGTCCAGCACCGGGTACACATCCACAATGAGAGTGTCAATGTTCCTGCAAAACAGGAGGAGAGGGCTGGGCAGTGAGAGCATCCCTCCAGCACAGCCCCTCCTCTTCCTCCTCCTCCTCTGGCATGGACTGAATCCGTCACTGCAGAGGTGCAAATCCACGTGGATGTGACACTTGGGGACATGGTCAGTGGTGGCCTCAGCAGTGCTGGGGGAATGGTTGGACTCAGTGCTCTCAGAGGACTTTTCCAGCCTAATGCATTCCAGGATTTTATGAGTAAGAGGGGTGAGGGAGCACCGGAAAGCAGAGAGAAGAAAAGATTTGAATTTTAGCCAGCTGCAGGAAATCAGGCTGAGGGAGAAATGGACTGGGCTGGCAGCTCCTGGGGTCAAAGGCTCCATCTGATTTTGGTGTGTAGAGGGGAAAAAGGACTGTTGGGAATAACCCCATCCCATGAGGAGAGAACAGCCTGGCAGGATGAAATTCTACCCTGGCACAGGGTGCTCAGAGCAGCTGTGGCTGCCCCTGGATCCCTGGAAGTGTCCAAGGCCAGGCTGGACAGGGCTTGGAACAGCCTGGGACAGTGGAAGGTGCCGTGGCAGGGGTGGAACAAGATGTTCTTTAAGGTCCCTTCTAACCCAAATCCTTCCATGATTCTGATAAAACACTGCTGGAAGAACAAGCAAGGGCAGGAAAGGAGGTCACTGATGACATCTGGAGTGTGCCAGGGGATGTGGTTGGATCCCTGCACAGGACAGGGATGTGCTCCATGGCAGGATGAGGGCTCTGCCAGCCACTGCCATTCCTGTGCAGCCACCAAGGGATGCTGCAGCCAAGATTGTGGGAAGAGTGAGGAGACAAGGATGGAGCACAGAGAGATTTACTGAGAGAGGTGGAACAGGATCTGCAGCTGTCAGAGGCAGCAAGACAGCCTGCACTGGGGGAAAAGGGATAAGAGGTGACCAAATTAACCTGAAGGAACAAAAAACTGAGGGCTCTGCCCTGTCCCAAGGCAGGACACAGACTGAGAAGAGTTTGTGCACAGGGAACACCGAGCTGGGGAATGTGGAGAGCACAGGGACAGCAGAGTGTGTGTGACAGCGTCCCTGCCCAGCCTGACACTGACCCTGGCACGGGCACTGCTCCAGGCCAGGCCCCAGTGGGAGAGAGGAGCTGGCACCTGCAGGAGTTACCGATGTTGGAAGAAGCCCTCCAGAGCCTTGCAGACGCTGAAACGCTCGGGCGGGGTCAGCAGATGTTCCAGCTGCTGCGTGAACGTCCTTCCTTGGATCTTGATGCTAGAGGGGAGAATCTCTGCAACCCACTGCAGGGAGGTGAGGGCTGAGGAGCTGCTCGGGGACTCAGCAGAGTCAGAGTCTGCAAAAAAAATATTCCATCTTTCCTTGGTTTCTTTTGAGGGCAGTGGAGCAGTTTGAGTGCCACTGGCTGTGTGCTTTGAAGTAGGTCAGGTGGGATGGGGTTTGGAAGAGCCTGGTGTGGTGGCAGGTATCCCTGCCCAAGGCAGAGGGGTGAAATGAGATCAACTTTGAGGTCCCTCACAATCCAAACCTTTCCAGGCTGCTGTGGCTCTGTGCAGCACGGAGCTGCTGGGGTTGGTCTGAGTTCACCTGCAAACGAGTTGGGACATCCCAGGGTTTCTAATGTGGGGCTGAGGGGAATCCAGTGCTGCTCCACAGGGAAGAGCCAGTCCCTGACTCCCAGATCTGAGCATTTGGGAGCAGCACCCCAAAAACAGAGGGGCCCTGCAGCCTCCACAGAGCTCGGGGAGCACAGCAAGGAGCACACTGTGCCCTGGGTCCTGCCCTCCACAGGCACCCTCAGCTCTCGTCCCCAGCAGCACCATCAATTATTGATTCCTGCAGCACGACACCAACCCTGCACAGCCCCTGGAGCTGCAGGATTTGCGCAGCCACCATGGATGCACGGGCTTGGATTACTGCAGACAAGGACAGGCACACACTGCACGGGAAGGACATCGGCAAGGGACACCAAGGACAGCCACACAGCGGGATGAGCCCTCCTGGAGAGCAGCCAAGCCTGGGATCCAGCCTGATCCCACAAAGCAAAGGGGTCCCGTGCCCTGGGGAGAGGAGCATCATCCCCCCCAGGCAGCGCCTTCAACCTGCTCAGCCCACGGAGGAGCAATTCCCTCCTGCGCCAGCAATTCGGGAGCTGGGCTGGGGTCCCCTGCTCTCCAGACCCTCCTCCCTGCACTCTTACCGTTGGAGAAGTTGACGATGCCCTCTTCCACCACCAAGGTGGGCATGGCCCCGCTGCCCTGCAGCATCGACACCACCTTGTCGTGGGAGCAGTTCCTGCGGGCACAGGGCAGCAGTGAGGACACAGAGCTGCTGCTGCTGCCTTCGTTCGTCTTGGAAAAGCCTCCTCGTGCTGCTCAGAGCCTGAGGGGTTCGGGCCCACTGTGATTTCCCTGCATTCTCTCCCTCTTCGCTTGGTTTTTCCCTGTGCTGCACTGGGAGGAGCCTGGATGCTGCCCCATGAGTTATTCCCCTCCAAGGAATAACCATGGGAATGCCTGTGGGGCACCCTGAGCGGTGCCACGGCACAGGAAGGCAGATTTAAGCTACACCCGGACCCAGAAAATGATTTTTTTCCTTTAAATGACACAACGCTGCAGGTCTGTCCTCACCTGCCCTAATTCTGCACGAAAAGAAAATGCAAGGTGAATATAAAATGTAATTTTGTAGGTGAAAAAATCTTGGGATGCCCTTGGGGAAGGGTAGGGGCTAGACTGGGACAATGCCTGCCAAAAACACGGCTCAGAGGACAATCCTCAACCCGGTCTCTTTTTTTCTGGCAGTGCTGCATCAGCCAACAGTTCGCTGGATCAGCTGAAACGTGAGAACCTGAGCCCTGGCAGAAGCAGCATCAGTTTAACCTTTAAATATTCATCACTCCCTCTTGTCCTGCAGCCTCTCCAACCCTTTGCTCTTGGCTTTTATGCAGAAAGACACACCCGAGGACAGGGGGGCTGCTGCCCTGCACAAGTCCCTCTGGTCCCATTGCTTTGGTGCACAAATCTTACATAGAATTAATTTCTGGGTACAAATGGGATTCCCACGTGGATTTAAGTTTATGATCCCGTTGTGGGAGTGATTCGTGGGCTGGATGGGGCTCTGCTGCTCCCAAAAGCAGAACCTGGGTGTTTAACACACACAGATTAACTCAGAGTGGCTGAAATTGGGGTCTGGGGGCAGGCTGAATCAGAACACAGGTTACAGAAACTGTCCTGCACACAGAACTCAGAGGAGGAGCACGGGGGGAGAAAATGCTCCTCTTAGAGCCAGATTTTGTCCAGGAGCACTAAAGGAGCTGTCCCCAGCTGTCCCCACAGGACAAATCCCTGTGCACGGCAGCACATGGGGACCAGCAGCTCCCATTTCCCTTGCCCAGGAGTGACCACGGCGAGTGCTCAGCCCCTGGCCCAGCCCTGGGTGCCCTGCACAGCTCCTACCTCATGTCCAGGCCGTTGAGGAACAGGATCCTGTCTCCAGCTTTGAGGGCAGCCTTCTCTGCTGGGCTCCCTAAGGACAAAGGGGCTTCAGCTGCAGCACCCATGGGTGGGATGGGGATCCAGGGACACCCCCAGGCACGCCACCCCCTGCACCTGGCTCAGCTGGGACTGCTCACCCAGCTGGGTGCAGCACCCAGCCTGCACTGGGAACGCTGGTGGCACTTCAGGATTGTCACTGAACACATTTCCCACTTCTCAAAACAAGGAGTGGATAAAGCCCGTCTAAATGGCACTGAAAATGCTCATTATTGCACTGGAAAAACACCAGCACTGAGCCTTGGAAAAGTCCCTTTTGCTCGTCTTTAGCAAACAGCACTTAAAATTTCAAGTTCAGACCAGAGATGAGTAAGTGATGCCCCAAATCTCGTGTTCTTACCTGGCAGGACAGACTCGATCCACACTGGGGCATGGCCACGGAGTGTGAAGCCAAAGCTCCTGTTGCCTTTATAAACTCGCACAGTTCTGTGGGCGAGAAAGGCAAACAGGACATCAGAGAACAAGACCCAGCCCTTGTTTCCTTCCCCAGCCCCTCCACAGCCCTGTTAGCCCAGGTTCTCCTGAGTGCTCAAGTCCCCAACGCTCCCAATGTCCCCACAAGGTTCCCTTTGATACCAAAGTATCTTTCAAATGTGGTTTTAAAGTGGAATTATGGGATAAATATATAGATTTAGAAAAAAAAAATATATGTATAAAAGCTAAAAATCATCTGGTTCCAACCCCCAGGGAGTTGGAACTGGATGATCTTTAAGGGATCTTACAACCCAAACCAGTCTGTGATTCTTTATTACAGAGAATTAGAGAGACAATGTGGTTCAGGGAGCAAAGGTCTCATAGGCTGGTGAGAGAGGAATTCAATTCCTCTAGGAAAGTTTGGAAGGAGCAATAGGAAATCTCCCTGCTGGGAGGCTGATTGGAGCTGGGAGTTGTTCCCCAGGGAGCTGGGGGGAGGCAGCATCACCGAGATCATTTCCAACCAGCAGGATCCTGTGCTGGGAGTGGATTTTGGACAAGTCACAGGGAATATCAGCCTGGCAGGGAGGTGACAGGAGCTGGACACCCTGGATTCCCCAAGCCCTGCTCTCCTGTTAGCTGGGTCAGGATCTGCAGCCTGCAGGGCAGAGCTGCTGTGGTGTGGCCATCTGGGCATGGGAAGTGGGTTAATCCCTGTGCTCCAGGGATTGTCTGTCCTTCCTCCACAGCCTCACACTCAGACACCTGCTGGGCCAGGCCAGGGCCAGGCATGGACTCGAAAAACCAGGGAATCTTATGGTTGGAAAA
This sequence comes from Sturnus vulgaris, assembly GCF_052056855.1. Classification (NCBI taxonomy): domain Eukaryota; kingdom Metazoa; phylum Chordata; class Aves; order Passeriformes; family Sturnidae; genus Sturnus; species Sturnus vulgaris. Next base: position 959,882 of record NC_142258.1, read on the forward strand.
GAACTTTAAAATTATGAAATCCAACTGTCAACCTTGTGTTCACCACTGACCAAGTCCTCCAGTGCCACATTCACCATTTCCTCAACACTTCCAGGATTTGGGACCCCACCACTGTCCTGGCAGCCTGTGACAATGCATTACAAGCCTTGCTGTGAAGGAATTTTCCCTGGAATCCAAACTAAACCTCCCCTGCTGCAACTTGAGGCGGTTTCCTCTCATCCTGTCACTTGTTACCTGGAGAAAGAGACCAAGCTCAGCCTGGCTCCAGCCTCCTTTCACTCAGCTCTGTGCCCAGGTACCCAAATCCTGTTGGCACAATCGGGTACCCCGAATCCAGCTGGCACAATCGGGTACCCCGAATCCAGCTGGCACAGCCTGCATGCCACCCAGCAAGGAGCAGACATCCCCTCCCAACCTACAAGTGCCACCTCAGCTCCTCACCCAGCTCGTCCCAGCCCTGCTGAGCTGAGGGGACACAGAGAGTGCCCCGGAGCTGGGACAAGGGACACAAAATTGCCCGACATTCCAGAGGGAGAGGTCTTTGTTCATCCAGCTCCCAGGCGAGTTTCACACCGAACGCTCCTCCCTTCCCCTGGCACCCGTCCCACATTCCATCCCATCCCATCCCATCCCATCCCACCCAAACCCGGGTCCCAGCAGAGCTGTTACCTGCGGGCAGCCCCCGAGGCCACATTGCTGGTGATGAGCGAGGTGGTTTTGCGCAGGCTCTTGCTGAGCTCCTCGTGGCTGCGGGGCACGGAGCTGGCACGGGTGGACACGAGCAGCCGCTCCTGGTGGTCCTCGCTGCGGCTGCGGCGCAGGCGATTGCTGTGCTCGCTCTTGGAGCGGCACAGTTTGCTGATGAGGCTCTGCGACACCACCTCGTCAAAGCGCTGCCGGTGCTTCTTGGGGATGAAAATCCTGGGGAAATGAGGCGAAGGAGGAGAGTGAGGAGAGGGGCCGGGGTAGCTGTGGCACAGAGATGGGCGTCCATGGAAGGGAAAGGTCTGAACACCTCGTGTGTGCTTGGCCTCAGTCCTTGCAGGGCTGTGAATGCCGGGGCTGGGGACACCGGGGGTACTGGGGACACCCGGGGGTGCTGGGGACACCGAGGACACCAGCTGCATCCCTTCTCCCATCCCATGCAGAGCTCTGTTGGAGCAATAATGTCGGACCCTTCCTCCAGACCCGTTTCTTCCCCAGCACCTTCTGGGACCCCCAAAACGTCGCCCCCCAGACTCTGCTCTCCTGGGCTCCAGCCTTGAATATTGCCAAATTCCAGCTCCCTCCAGTGCCAGGCAGGAGCCCGGTGCCCCTTGGGGGATGATGGTGCTGCAGGGACGGGGACAGTGATGCTGCAGGTGAGGGGACACCTCTGGGAACTCTGTTTTGGGTCACCTTCCCTCTGCCTGGCAGGAGCAGCCGAGTGGCCTCTGTGCCCCTGCAAGGACCCCCAGGACACAGAGGATGCACGGGGAGGGCACAGCAGGATCCCAGGAGGGAGGGAGGGAGGAGGCACCGCTCCCACCTGGGCCGGGGTGAGCTCCACAACCCTGGGACACATTTGATCTCTCCCCTTTTCCTTCTGCCATCACAGCAGCCAGACCCAAACACCTGCTCACCTTCCCCTACCCTCTGCTCGCACATTTAGGGGTTTCTGGAGGAGCTGTGATCTCCGAGTGTTTCTATAGCAACTCCTGCAGCTGCAGCCGCTCTTACACAAAACCATCCCGTGGGGCTCGGCAGCGCAGCTTCGTTAGCGCCCGGCACCTCGCGGGGTGTGAGAACACAGCTCGGTGTTAGCACAGCCCCGAGGGCTGTGAGCACACCCCCGGCTGCCTGGGGACCACGTGTCCCACCGCAGCAGGAACTGGGCCAAACTGGTGCCAGAGGACCCGGAGGAAGCTGCTCCGAGGGGTGCGATACAGCTGGGGCTGGCAGGGGATCCCACAGGGCTCCCTCGGGCAGCTTCACCGAGGGAACACAAAAACCTGCGTGGAGACACAGGAGGAGAAGCTTCAAATCCCAAATCTACCGGGACCAGGACATCTTCATTTCCCCCAGCCAAAGGCAGAACTCAAAACAAGAGCTGGTGCAGGAGGAGACAAACCACAAGCCACCCGAGGCTGGCAGATGCTCACGCAGAGCATCTGGTGACAATTTAAAATAAGAAAGGCATTGGTGCAATTCACAGGCGATTCGTGATTAAGCAGCAACCAGAAAAGAGTGAAACTGTGCTAATAAATAGTTCACCCTATGAGACAGGGGAGGATGTGGGTCCCCCAAGCCTCTGCCCCGGGCTGGGCACCCACCAGGGAGAAGTCCGTGTTCCTCACAGGCAAAATGAGCACAATCCCATTTAATTGGCCAAATTACATCGGTCCTGCTCGTTCCAGCAGAGCTGTCCCACTTTGCACGAGCTTCACCACTGGGCTGAGTGCTCAGCTCCAGCCCAGGCCCAGGACCCAGCACTGGCACTGCCCTGGGACTGGCTCGGTGATGGAGCACAGCAGAGATCTGCCTGCTACAAACAATCCCACCAAAGCAGCTGCCGTGGCTGTTCCTGCAGTGTCCTGCAGTCCCACAGGATAAACCTGCCTTGTCCCTTGGCATGGCACCAAGGAGCAGCACCCAGCTGGGGCTTCCCTCTCCCAGCAAATCCCACCGGGATTCACAGAGCACGAATGTGCCCACCCCGTCTGTGGAGACCAAGCAGGAGCAGGCTCGAACAGTGCTGGCCTTCAGCCTCCTCTCCCTCCTCCTCCTCGGGTGCTCCAGGTCAGCCCTAGCTCTGGTTCCTGTTGGAGAGGGGATGGGAGAGGCTCCCCCATCCCTGAGTCCTGTGCCCGCTGCCATGCCCGGTGCCTCTGAGCCCCAGGGCACCAGCTCTGGGTGTCCCCTCCTCTGCAGCAGCTCCTGCACTCACTCGGGATAACTCAGCCTGCTCCAGGACATGGATGTGAACTCAGGCCATTTTCCAGGCCTGGAAGGCTCCCAGATGCTCCAGGCTGCTTCACCTTCATCCCAACCCCAAAGCAGCCCGGCCAGGATGGTGGCACAGTGCCACTGTGCCCATTCCCTGCCCTCAGGTCCTGCTCGGGGCTCCCTTTGGCGTTTGGCACCTCTCAGCCTGTGCCACGCTGCCATTCCACAGCTCCCGGGTGGGTCAGTGCCCACCCTGCTCTGCGCAGACAGCCCCGTTCCTGCAGCCCACCCTGGCTGGGAGCCGCCCCCCTATTTCCCAGCCCTGTCCCACATGCACACGTCCTTCCAGGGGCACCGAGCTCCCCCGGACAGTCCCACCCCGGACGGGGCTCGGCGGGACAGGACGTGTCCCCTCGGGAGGGCAGCAGGGTGGGGGAAGCTGCCGCAAGTTTGCTCAGCCAGGGGAGCGAGGGGACACCGGGCCTCGCTCCATCACATCCCCAGCCCCACATCCTCATCCCCCCCGGGCTGGCCTCCAGTCCCGGACACAAAGCAGCCCCGGACGGGCTCTTCCCACCGCTCCCCACCCCAATTCCCCATCCGAGCTTCGCCCGACTCCCGCAGCAGCCGGTGCCGCGGTGGGCACGGGGCAGTGGCAGGGCTGTCCCGGGGACACAGCAGGGTCCCCACAGCCCCCAGAAGCAGCAGAGCCATCCCAGGGATGCCCATGGGGCACAAGGCTCTGCCAGCACCCCCACGGGCGGGCACCCGCGGGACAGCGGAGCGAGGGGACACGTACCGAAAATGCCGGGAGAAACTCCGGTCCTTTCCCATTTGTTCAGGGTGCGGCGGGAACAAAAGGGAGATGCTTCAGATCCTCATGCAGCTGAGCCCCAGGCTCGGCTCACGCCCACGACAGCCCGAGCGCCAGCCGGTGCCGCCCCGCGTGTGGCACCCCCGCCGTGCCCGGGCACCGCGGCCAGACCGGCCCGAGCTCCGGTACCGGCACCGGCACCTGGCTCAGCCCCTCGGGCCGGCCTCCACCACGCTGCCAGCCCCAGCTGCAGCTTCAGCATCGGCCGAGAGCTCCAGCGCCAGCTCTGCCCTGGCTGCCCAGCTCTGCCCCGGCTCGCAGCCTCCAAACCCTCCCTCTTCCCCTAAAAACTGCCGGCGCTGTGATTTCCAGCTGGAACGATCTCGTAGCAGAAAGGAGGGCACGGCTCGGCGCCGAACTCCGGGGGGGATGCCTCCCTGGTGCTAATTAGTTGACTTCTAAAGTGCTTGTGTTTAAATTACGTGCTGCAGTAAGGGGTGAGAAACCTTAAAGGCAAACGGCAGCAAGGTGCGGGTTTGGGGTGGGGAGATGGAGCTGCCAGGATGCACCGGGATCAGGACCCGAGTCATGGGCCCAAACCCCCGCATGGAGCATCCTTTACCCATCCTTTACCCCCAGGGTAACACGGCAGAGCTTTTCAGCAGGAATAAAAGAGAAAACTCTTCTTTAATTTAAGGAACGCCGGGTTCAAGCACATCGCTGGCGCTTGATGAAGAGGATGTGAAGCTTCCCAGAGCTGCCAACATCACACACAATCTCCAGGTAGCAGCAAAGGAACGAGACATGAAAAATGTATGGTTTAGCCCCAAAACAACCGGCAAAGACCCGACCTTGAGTCTGTGGGTTGTGCAGAAAAACACGTCCCACGGTGGATTAAAACACTGAGCTACACTTGGATTATGTCTGAACTGTGCTGTGGAAACCACTACCGGTCCTGAAAAGCTCTGCTGGTGCAGCGAAATGCTAAAATCTGGCAGAGAAAACTCTGGCAGGCTTTACCCCCAGAACAGGAGTTCTGCTGATGAACCCCAAATTCTCGAACCTCATCTACCCGTGTGTGTGGGACGGGGGTCCCAGCCCCAGCAGCTCCCACAGCCCCGGGGGATGTGCAGCCTCCAGGACTCGCTCCAGCCCGGCGGCAGCACGGAGCTGGGATTCCATCCCCGTTCTCCCCGCGCTGGGAGGCTCCACAATCACACATCTGGCTGCAGATGTTGTGCAGATGGGACCATTGTCACCAGTTACCAGAATTGAAGGTGCTTTTCCGCTCGGGAGTGCAGGGAGCCCCTCCAAGCCCTTCCCCGGCCACCCCACTCATCCCCGGGGACAGCCCAAAAACCCCCGAGAGCTTTTGGAGAGGGTCACCCTCTCCTGACACATCCCTGCTCCAGCTCCACTAACGATTCATCAGAGAGTCCCCCCGGAGCAGATCCCCAGCCTGGCTGGGGGTTCCCTTCCCCATCAGCACCCCAAGGTGCTCTCAGCTGTCCCAAATCCAGTGTCCCTGTGCCCAAACCGCGCTGTGCACCACGAGCTGGTGGCTTTGTCCTTGCCCTGGCAGGGACAGGCGGTCCCACAGCTCCGGGGACACAGAGACCTTCAAAGAAACCCCCGGAAAGGCTTTTCCTGCAGCTCCACTCTGCTTTCCCTGCTTTCTTTAAGACACTGGAAAATTCATCCCAAAATAAAAGTTGTGACTCCAGGAAGGTGCAGGCGGGCCAGGCTGGTCCCATCTGCATCCCAGCCCGAGTCTGATTTGCCAAAGGAATTTAATCTCCTATCAGGAGATTTCGCACAGAGGCATTTTGGTCATGACCTATTTGAACTCCACCAATAAAAAAGGAACTCACTCCCAATTGTCTCACTGCTGACACGTTTTGTTCCCTGCTGCCCTAATTCCCTTTTATTTTTTTTTTTTTTTTTTTTTTGGGCAGTTGAGCATATGCTGGGCCATCAGATTAGGGATTCTTTTTTTTAATGGAAGCAAACAAGAGCAGCTTTTCCTCCATTACCATCCTGTGATCCAGGTGGTTTTTCCAGTGGGAATGCCGGGACTGTGGACAGGAGGAGAGTGTCCATGTCAGCATCAGAGACTCAGGGAGTCTCTCATGCTCCATCCACATCCAAAAGAGCTGGGAAGCTCCCCCAGCCTTGGAGAAGTGAGAACATGGAGGGAGTTGAGGAGCAGAGAAGCGGCACAATCCATAATATATAAATCCTAATGACTGAAATGAAATTTCTGATCCAGGGCCGGTCACAGATGGCTGGAGCAGTTTAATACGGGAACACGCCAAGCAGTTTTATTGCCGTGAAAAACAAGCTGAGACAAATAGATTGTGTTGGGAGCGTTATTAACACGGGCTCGGTGGAATTTCTCCCCTAATAAAGGAGCTCCCGATGGGCAGCGATTTCAGCGGTGTCAGGGATCAGAGGTGGCTGCGATTGGAGTGGGCTCAGCCCAGCCCAGCCCGGCTCAGCCCAGCCCAGCCCGGCCCAGCCCAGCCCGGCCCAGCCCAGCCCAGCCCGGCCCAGCCCAGCCCGGCCCAGCCCAGCCCGGCCCGGCCCAGCCCAGCCCGGCCCAGCCCAGCCCAGCCCAGCCCAGCCCAGCCCGGCCCAGCCCAGCCCGGCCCGGCCCAGCCCAGCCCAGCCCAGCCCAGCCCAGCCCAGCTCCCCCCTTGGCTTTTCCCCAGGAGCAAACGGAGCGAAACCAGAGCAGTGAAGAACAAACGGCCCCAAACTGTCCTACCCTAGCTCTGAAGCACAACACGACTTACAGGAGACCCAAGAGAGCATCTCACAGTGCAAACAGAGCGAGTTTTCCCCTAAGGATGCAGCTGGGACGAGGGGCTGGACCGCACACATCCCCCATCCCAGTCCAGGGTGACAGGACAGTGCCCTGTGACCATCAGTCGTTATTCCCAGCACTGCGGGTCAGAGGGGATCTGAATTTCCCTCTCAATTCTGCTGCAAACAGATGGTTTTAACCTGAACGGTGCTGCCAGGGGCTGGTGCATCCCCGGCACGGCACCCCCGAGAAAACACACTCTGCAAAGGGACACAGTGCCCGGGACGTGGGGCTGAGCGAGTGTCACAGCCCTGAGTGACACCGAGGAGTGTCCTCCGTGTCCCGCTGGGCTCCGAGGGTGACTCCTGCCCCCAGAGCCCCGGGGATGGACTGGGGGAACACCGGGTGAGGAGCCAGAACCGCAGCTCTGCCCTGGTTTGAAAGCAGCTCAGAAACCAGAGCAGCACCAAGGGACGTGACCCCCTGAGACCACTGCCAGCCCAAAATATCCCATCCCGTCCCCACCCCGAGCGGGGCACAGCCAGCGCTGGCACAGGCGGGGGGAGCAGAAGGGACAAACCCCACGGTGCCCGCGCCAGACCCGCGCTCCGGTGTGGCGGAATTATTTTGGAATAACCCAAATGAGAGCCTCCCCCTCCTGGCGGAGTCCGTGAGCCGAGCAGCTCCGAGGCAACACGGATGCTAAGAGTTAATTAACTTCCAGCACACCTTGTTTTCGCAGTGCCAGGGGCTGCCACATTCCGGAATTAACCTGATTTAAACCCATTTCCCTCACTCCCAGGAACGGTGCTCTCGTTACTCACCCGAGACAGCTCATCTTCCCCCCTGGCAGCCGGATTTCAGCATCCTCGGGCAGAACTACAACTGAGCACTTTGCCTACACGCATCAGCCATATGGGAAGGGATGGGAGCGGGGAGGACCCGGCACAGCACGTGCATCATCCCCGCTATCCACAACCAAGCAGATGAAAAAAAAAAAAAAAGTCAGCAAATTAAAATCTGCAGGAGCTTAATTCTGGGCAAATGGGATGAAACCCATTTGAGATAAAAAAAAAAAAAAAAATCCAATAGTGGAAAAGCCCGGCTCCAGGACAGAGGAGAGGCGGCCGCAGCCCCGGCTGGATCCGTGTGCTGAGTCGGGGGTCTGGGGTTACGCTGAGCCGCAGCACTTTGCAGCACGGTAAAACCCCGGGGAGAGCCCAGGGAGGGGACAGCAGGGGAGGGGACAGCAGAGGACAGCCGGCAGCAGCAACAGCACAAAAATAAATACAGCTGCTGCGGAGGGAAGATCCAATCAGGCCAGCGCGAGGGTCAGTGGGAGACGGGGACGTAGCGGCGTGACAGGGGACACACGGGCACACACAGCCTGCCACCTCCGTGTGCCCGTGCCAGGGCTCAGCCGCCTGCCCGGGCCATGGAACAGCGGCGGGGACCTTTGCTGGCATCACCCCGGCATTTATCCCAGTCCCTGGCCGATGGCACTGCCAGCCTGGGGACAAGTGGCTCATGGCAGCCCTCCGAGGGCTCCTCTCCTCAGGGTGGATGGGATCACCAGGGTGTGCAGGACTGTGCCCATCTCAGGTGGGCACACCAGTGCCCAATATCCCTGGAGAACTGGGCACAGCCTCACAGGGATGCCCAATGGGTATTCCCAAGGTCCCAACTCCTCCCTGGGGTGATTCCACAGGATAGGATCAGGTCTGGGGGGTTCTCCTGCCCGGGGTGGCTGCCCTGTGCCCCACGAGAGCACGATGGCCACAGCAGCACCCCCACACTGCACCCAGCCCAGAGCCAGTGCTGGAACCAGGACACCCCTGCATGAACCCCCCCACGGCCTTTCCCAGAGCCCTCCTCACTCAGCTGGAATCACCCAAAGAATTCAGAGCACCCCGAATCCAGAGCTCCCAGGAGCTCACCACCTCCAGGGACAGTAAAAGCAGGGACAGCTCTTGCTTGGCAGTGAAGCCAACAGAGAGACCCCGGGATCAGCAGCTGGGATCAGGCACAGCAGCACGCCTGGCACTGCCCCCAGCACCCACAGCTGGAAAACCTGGTCTCCAAGGCACCTTTTTTATTTATTTTCTTGAGTTCATTTCATTAAGATTAGACGGTAAATCTTTTCCCTGAGCTAAATATTTCATTTCCATTAAACCCAGATTAGCTGCCGGATCCACGGCGCCCCTTGCCCCAGCCCTGGCGTTAACCTTTCACACGGGGGCAGGGGGAAATCAGGTCTTTGACCCTGTTTTGGGGAGCCACAACGTGGTGCTGGCCCTGGCATCACGGGCTGGGCACGGGGCAAGCTCCGAATGGCAGCCCCGGGTCCAGCCACGCTCTCCTCACTGACACTGGGACGGCTGGGATGGGGAGATCCTGGGGGGAACCTGCTGTGCCCCCCACAGAGGGGCTTGGGTCCGGAAGAAGATTTGGACACTTATTCAAATCCCCTCTGTGGGGGGAGGTAATCCTGTATAATTCCCTAGGGATGATGACAAAGGGGATATCCGAGGCATTTGAGGTATTTTCATGGATCTTGCCAGGGGAAAGAATTTTCCTGAATTGTGAGTGGTGGGGGCTTATTTTTTGATTTCGTTTGGGTTGATGGCTCAGTGCCATCCATCCCTGCCCCCCAGCCCCAGCTGTTGGCAGGTCGGGTCCCTCCAGAATGCTCAGTGGGGACAGGACAGGCTGGACCTGGGCACCTGGACAAGGTGACTGCAGGCAGCTGACAGTCCCCCCTGCAGCCTGGCCCTGCAGGGGTCTGTGCCTGTTGTCCCCAGACGTGCAGAGCTGTGGGGGACCCACAGGCTGTCACAGCACAGCAAGGGGGACACTGCATGGCCAGAGCCCCCAGCCCACTGCCCCCACCCTCCCCACGGCAGAGACCCCGCACAGGGATGTTGTTATGGAAACTGTAATATCTTGCAATTCCTCTGATTAAAGCAGGAATTGCAAAGCTGGGCCCGGAGCGAGGCCAGATGGAGACCTGATTCCCTAATGGCCATGGTCTCAGCCTGGCTGTAATCCCACCACGTGTCCCTGTGCCAGCACAGCTCCAGCCCCAGCTCCCACCCAGCAGATCAGACACACTGGCAGCACCCCCGTGGCACAGGGGTTCCAGAGGTGCCAGGGACCCTGAGCCCCAGCAGAGAACTGCCAGGGCATCCTGGCATGAGTGACCACTCCCTGGCACCCTGGGCAGCCCCAGCAGAGCCCCCCCAGCCCCCCCCAGTGCCAGAGCTGCTGGCAGCCCTGGCCAGCACCAGCTCTCACCCTGCAGATCTCAGATTATTTGCTGGCCAAGCTTTTGGAGAATCTCCAGTGGCTCTGCAGTTAATCCCATCTCCCTTCCAAATCACGGCCAGGAATGGGAGCTGCATCCCCTGCTGCAGGCAGAGGCAGTGGGTGCAGGGCACCCACACACCCTGGGCAGGAGGGCACAGGGCTGCTGGGCTAAGAGGCCACCAAGCTTGAAAAGCTGCTTGGCATCTTCTCTGCAGGACCCTCCCAACCCCTTCCCACAGGATCCTCCCAACCTGCCCTGCTCAGCCCTGCTCCCCCGGCAGCAGCAGGCACAGGAAGCTATGGCTTGATGGCCCAGGGCAGTGTGGGGGTGGCCATTCCTGGTTTGATGGCCCAGGGCAGTGTGGAGGTGGCCATTCGTGGTTTGATGGCCCAGGGCAGTGTGGAGGTGGTCCCCTGTACCTGATGCTGTCGATGAGGTGCTGGTGGGACTCCTGGGTGAGCACCATGCACAGGGCATAGGCCAGGCACTCCACTCTCCTCTCGGCTGCATACTGCTTCAGCACAGTGAACACCTTCTCCTTCAGCTCGGGCTGGTCCCCCAGGATGGCATCCACCTGCAGCGTGGGGAGGGGAGCACAGGGGAGGAGAGGGGCACTGAGCAGGAGAGCATGGAGCCGCAGGCAGGGGCAGTGCCACGTGGAAAATGTGTCCCACACGCAGCCAGGGTGGAGGGAAGCAGGCAGGGAGGAGAGGGACATTCAGACATCAGCCCATCACACAGCCCTGGAACTGCTGCTCCAAACATTCCACCAGAACACAGGCGTGACCCCAAACTCCCGAACTCTGCTGGGATGGGAGCAGCCTGGAGTCTACCTGGCAGAGGATGCTGCAATGGCTTTTGGAGATATTTAACCTTCGTGCATCACTCCCTGATCCCTCTGGGCAGCTCTGTCCTGCCCTTAGTGCCAGGAAGCTGCTGGGAATGGGGAGACAGAATATGAAGGTGAGTGCCAGCCCTGGAAACAGCACTGACAGCTCCCAGCCCCATCCTCTCCAGCTAGGACAAGCAGAGTAATTAGCTAATTATCATCGAGCCAATTACCCTGCATGGGACCCTCCTCATTCACCTCTTCCCACACTGGGGGGCTGCCCCTTGTCCTCGGGCAGTGGGAGCAGGTTCCTCACATGGCCCCATCGTGTGGGATGCAGGAACTCCCTGTGACCACCTCTCTGTACCTCTGCATGTTGGGTTTTCCTGAAAGGTGAAGTTTTTGTGCTGCCAGCAGAGTTGAAGTGCAGGAAGGGGAGAGGAGCCCCTCACCCTTCCTGGGGCACTGGGAGTGTGTGCAGGGCTCTGTGTGCATCCCTGTGGTGGCACTGCCAGGGAGCCCGCAGGCATCACCTGCCTGAGGAAGGGGCAGAGCCATCTCTTCCAGGTGTTGTCCCACCTGGCAGCTCCCCAGAGAGGCTGACACCAGGACCCCGGCAAAGCCCCCTGGTGCCACTGGCTCTGCACAGGCACTGCAGGGGCTCCTGGCAGTGGCAGCGCTTCAAGGTTACCGAATCTGGGGCAGGCACAGCAGCAGTGTCCCCTGGGCTGGCTCGTGAGCACGGTCCCCAGGTCCAGCACAGGACTGACAGACTGTGGGATGTTCCTGGTGGGATGGGTCCCAGAGGGCTGCTGTGATATTTTTGCCTGGGTTGGGATTGCAGGGCTTGGTGGGTGGGAATCACAGAATAACAGAATAATTTGTGTTGGAAGAGACCTCCCAGATGCTCGAGTGCAGCCTGTGCCCCATGCCCACCTTCTCACCCAGCCCAGAGCGCCCAGTGCCACATCCAGTCACTCCTTGGACACCTCCAGGGATGGGGACTCCACCACGGGGGTGCTGCCAGCCCCCCTGGAGTTCCCAGCGTGTCCCTGAGCACACAGGGGACAAGAGAAGACATTGCCCTGGAACTGAGACCGTGATGCCAGGACACTGGCACAGCCCGGCTCCAGCCCTGCCCCAGTGCCACTGACATGGACACCGCTGTCTGCCAGGCAGGTGAGTCAGCCTGGGGCTCCACCAAACCAAAGAGGCTGGGAAAAGGTGACCCGTGGGCAGTGCAGGTGTGAAATACAAACCAGCAGCACCCTCCGACCTTCCAGCCTGGCAGAGGGCGGGCGGGCAGCAACGCTCGGTGCTCACCGAGCAGAGCTGGGGTTTTAGGAAAAGGAGGGGGTGAAACACCCAGCTGGGTTTAGTATTTTCTACATCACATAGAAACTGAAGCCATTTCAAACATCTGCGCTGTGAATTCCCTCTGGAGAGGCATCAGCCAGAGGAGCGAACGGGCTCTGCGTTCCTGCTCCTGCCCAGGCTGGTCCCGGCTGTCCCCGGTGGCTTTGTTGGGATGGGGAGGGAGGGGACAGAGGTGCTGATGGGGACGCTCACAGCACCACAACAAACTTGCTCTCCTGTGATCATCCAGGAATCTTTTACTTGGCTTAATGTGACTTCAGAGATGGAGGCGGCATGGAACAACAGCCCCTCCTCATTAATCTCCTGTAATCAGCAGGTATCTGTTTCCCACGCCCATGAATCCAAACCTCAGTGGGTATTTGTGAATCTTTAATGGACAAGCTGACTGAGGGGATTCGCCTGATACCCACAAATCTCTTTATGGATGTCTTGTTCCTTTATTACCTTGGGATAAAAAAAAAAAGCCCTACCAGCCTGGTTATTTTCATAACAGCATTTTAAAAGGCTACTTTGAAATGGAAATTAGAAAGATTGAAAAAAAAACACAACTGTGATCAAATTTATAATTAGCACAAGGCGAAGTGTTTGGTAAAATACCCACTAGGAAGCTTTCAGGAGCACAATGAAGATGTAATCGTATTGATGTTTTCCCTTTTGCAACAAAATAAGAACTAAAACGTCTGCGGGGTGACAGCGTCAGACTTTGAAGGGACAACCAGGCACGCAGCAGAGCGGGATCTGCCCCGGGGGTTTCTCCTCGCTCTTGTAGTGCAAGGGAACAAGAACTTGGGGTGATCCCCGGGGAGCCTCCAAGCCTTTTGCAGCATCCATCTGTTCTTTTGAAGCTGTCCTGACAGCAGATGCTGCGCATAGATTTTGCTACATATTGTAACTTATTGAAATTGTTAATTACCGGGTAATTACCGGACCCTTCTCCCGGGTGCTCATGCCCGGCGCATTCCCCATCCCTGCGCCAAGACTGGAGGTGGGAACCTCCAACCCTCTGGGCTCATCCCCTTTATCCCACACCTCGACCTCACCTTCCTGCTGAATTCCTGCGCTTTTTGCTTCCTGTCCCGGCTGGCGGTGCCGGCTCTGGGGTCCCTGGCGGTGTCCCCGCGCTGCGGCCGCAGCAGCGCCAGGCGCAGGGAGCGCCCCCGGCACGACCCCACCAGCTCGGCCGCCGCCTCCGGCAGCACCACCGGGGTCCCGTCCACCTCCAGCACGTAATCCCCCGGCTCCAGCCCGCAGGCAGCCGCGGGCGACTCGGGGCTCACGCTGGCCACTCGCGGGGGGCTCTCGCTGGCCAGCTCGAAGCCGAAGCATCCCCGCGGTCCCGGTGGGATGCTGGCGTGCTGCAGCCGGGACACCACGCCGATGCTCGGGGGGACGTTGTGACAGCTCCGGGCCAGCCCCAGCAGAGCCTCGCAGTTCAGGGAGGACACGGGTTGGCCCTCGATCTCCAGAACTTCGTCCCCCGGGCGCAGCCCCGCCAGCGCCGCGCTGCTGCCCTCCTGCACCCACAGGATGTAGCACGGCCCCGAGCCGCTTATCCGGAACCCGAAGGACTCGGGCCAGCCCTGGTTGGTTGCCGGCATGGCTGCGACTGGAAAAGAAGGAGGGAAAGAGAGGAGTTGTGATGGCTTTTCAATCCTTTGGGGTGGTTCCTGTAGATGCCGTGGGGAGCCCATGGTGGGGGGTAACAGTGTGTGCTGTGTCCCCCTCACCGTGGGAAGAAATGCCCCAAGAATCTGCATTTCCTCTAGATTTCCTTAAAATAACAGCTCTTACTCTGTCTTTGGCTGCTGGCGGTGCCATTGAGGAGGCCACGTTGGCTGGGAAGGTTGGGGCCACACGTGGCACTCAAACATGACCTGGCACAGCCCTGGTCTCACCTGTGGCACCCACCTACCCCCAGGAGCCTCATTTAGGCATCTTCTTGTATTTATTTGTCTATCAAAATGATTAGTTATTTCTCTGACATGTTGCATTAATGAATAGATGATCCAAGGACTTAAACCAGCCTGATTTTAACCAGCTCTCCTCAACAAGCAATATTTTAGCTGTTTGCAACTACAAAATTACTGTAAATTCATCAAAATTTGCCAGATCCCCCCAGCTCTCCCAGGATCATTTCTCTGTGCCCTCTCAGTCCTGTTGTCTGATGAGTTGTCCTGATGGCAGCATCCCGAAATGGCAGGTGATGGCTTTCAGCAGGACTTGTTTGTGAAGGGTTTGGACTGGCTCCATGGATGCTCAAGGAGACATCGGGCACATGAGCCCTGAACATCTGCAGGAGTTGTCTTTGCCCAAGGTAAACCCGGCCAGCTGATGTGCACAGTGCACTCAGACGCCCTTTCCATGCTGTGCTGTCCAGATGACCTCGCTGTGGATCCTTCCAACCCTCCCATTCCCTGCTTCTGTGATGTGTAAATGCCTGCACTGTCTGCCGACCCTCACTAAAATAATTCCCCCGTGGTTTTCCTCTGCGTTTGATCTCAGCTGTCTGTGAAGATGCTTTTTTCCCAGTGTTTACTCCATCTGTGTCACTGAACACACATTAAGCACTTACAAAAAATAACTCAGACAACTTTACCTGGGCAAATTATCTTACAGAGACTATGAGACTCAGAGGGGAAGAGCTGAGGGTGAAGCTCGGGGCAAGCCTGGCAGCAGGAGGATGAAACCCATCTGTGACCAAACCCCATCCCTGAGCCGAGCACATCTTGACAGCTTCAGCAGGAGCCCAGTAAGGACTGGGATGGTCCCAGTGCTGCTGCTCTGGGCTGTGCTCCAGGAAAAAGCCCGGCAGAGCAGCGGGGAGCTGCACCCCCTTGCACCTCGCCGCCCCTCGGCTCCAGCACTTACAGAAGTCCGCGGCCATCCAGGCGAGCCGGGGGCTCTCACTGGTGACAGGTTTGTCCCACCAAGGGCTCGAAGCTTTCTTGACTCTCCTCCATCACCCCTGGAAGCGCTTCCCATGTACCCGCAGATCTCCTGGGAGCATCTTCCCGGCTCCCCCGTCCTCGCTGCAGCCCCCGGGGTTGGGGAGCGGTCCGGGGTGTTTGGAGCGGCTGCCGTGGCACCGGGACAGAGCGGGCAGGGGGTGGCTGCCCCTTCCCTGCTTCTTACGGGAGCTCTGAGCCCTTCCAGCTGCTCCAGCTCAGCGCCAGACACGCTCTAAGGTCTTTCTGGCCTTTTCGTTTTCTAATTAACTTTATTTCCATCGCACAGAGGAGCGCGGGCAGACTAATTGCCGTGCTCGTCCTGGCTGAGCCTGGTGCTGACCTGAGCCTGCAGATCGGGGAGGAATTAGGAGCTGGAAGGAGGGAAAACAGATTAGTGCCCGTGGAGGGAAATCCTTTACCCACAGGGCAAATCCGAAGCGACAGCGCTTGAGGAGCAGCAGGGACAGATCCGGGGGGACCTGGGAGTGCCGGGACCTCGCCAGCAGAGGTGGGTGAGACACAGATTTTGCGAATGCATCCCACACGTGGTTTGCTGTAGAGATTTGGGGGTTGAAGACTTTGGGGCTCACCAGGAGAACTGTCCCAGACCCGGCTGCTCCGTGTGGGGTGTCCTTGCAGTGGGGAGCAACCGAGTGTTCGGCCACAGAGCCGCCCGCGCTGGCACCGACTGTCCCTTAAGCTGCTATTTCTGATTTTCTCCTTGGCTTCCTCGGCACTGAGGGATCCCAGGGCTTAGCACGCTAAGAGGTTTTAGGGAATTACACGTCCTGCTGTGGCACCAGCGGGAAGGGCGTCTGCATCTCTCCATGGACCACGCAGTGATCCAGCCTCCCCTGGGCTCCGGCATGGGCTGCTGGTGGTGATGGATGGAGTGGGAAAACCTCCCCGGGACACCCGGGACAGCTGGAACGGGGAAAACCTCCCCAAAACACCCGGGAGAGCTGGCACAGGCTGGGCACAGGAGAGCTGTGGAGACCTGCTCTGCACAGCCTGAGGATGAGCTCGATGTGGCAGAGGATCTTCCTCCTGCTCGGGACCTCTGTGGACCCACTTCTTCTCCTCTTCCTGCTCCTCCTTGTATTCTGCAGCTCCTTTCTGCCTCCTTCTCCTGCACAAATCTCCTCCTGAGCAGCAATCCCCGGGTTTTGGGGCATCTGTCCTCCCATGCTGACACTGACACACACAGTTCCTACAAACTCATGCATCTCCATCACTATTCCCGTCAAAACTGCAGTTAATTCCGTTTTGTTTTTGTTTTTATTCAGCCAATGAGGTAATTGCTTCTTCCCCTCCATTTGTAACCGACTTGAGCACTTTAAACACTGCCAGTGAATTTTAATCCTTGAAAGAACTGAGTTCTGGGATCCCAAGTGAATGGAGATGGTTTCCATTAAGACTTTCTGCCAGGCTTTGACCAGATGAGACTTTCTTAGTGATTTTCACAGTGCTTGGACAGAATGAGCTTCATCCCTCTGAGTCTCAGCCTCTCTCCAGGTATTTGGTGGCCGGCTGTCCTTGAGCACAGCCTGTAAGGGCACCGAGAGTGGGCGAGCTCCTGGGCAGTGCTGGTGCACAGTCCCAGTGTGGTGGCCCTCGCTGCAGCTCCTGTCCTGGCTGTGCCCAGGGACCGTGGCACACAGACCCTGCCTGTCCCCCCACAAATAAATCCCCTCGTACCCACCCCCAGCCCCTTCTGTGCCCCCAGGCTTGCCAGGTGACATCCAGTGTCCCAAGCCAAGCTATTTCTGTACCTGCAGAAATTCTGCTGTCTCAGTAGGATGGGGGGAAATGGCTTTTCCCCTTCATCCTCCAGGTGTCTTGGGCTGCACTTCAAGACAGCTGTGCCCCAGGAATATTCTGGCTGCATTTCTCCCTCTCATGTCCTGTTTGGTGCACTGGTGGCCCGAGTGGGTGCACTGGGCTTACCACGGGAAAAAAGAGACTCTTCCTGAAATTCAAGCTCCTCTCCTGCCTCCCACCAAGACGATTCATCTCCTCTGTGGCCGAAGCCCCTGGAGCATCCCTGGAATGCTTACCTGTGCTGTCCGAGCTCCAGCCAGCGGCACAGCGGGACCCAGAGCTGGCAAAACCATCCCAGCAGTTTGGGAGCCTTTGGATCGGTGACGCGACGAGTTTCTCTGGCAAATTCCAGGCAGTCACCGTAACCCAATCGGCCCCTGGCGGGCGGTTTCAGTTATCAGAGAGCGCAGAGGGACAGGCACAGCCCAGCATCCAGCACTGCATCCTGCACTGCATCCAGTGCTGAATCCTGCACTACATCCAGCGCAGCATCCAGTGCAGCATCCTGCACAGCATCCAGCGCTAAATCCTGCGCTGAATCCTGCACTACATCCAGCGCTGCATTCAGTGCAGCGTCCAGTGCAGCAGCCTGCACAGCGTCCAGCGCAGCATCTTGCACTGCATCCAGCGCTGCATTCAGTGCAGCATCCAGCGCTGCATCCTGCTCAACATCCAGCAGAGCATCCAGCGCTGCATCCTGCGCGCTCCCACCGCATCCATCCTCGCCCAGGTGGGAGCCGCCAGGTGCGGCAACGAACCCCCCTCACCTGGGACAGGGTGGGACGAGGAGGATCCAGGTGACAAGAGAATATCGTGCTCAGATTTTTGCTTTAGAGACTTTACCAAAGGAATTCACGAAGGGATTTTTGGCGATTCCTAAGGATGGGCCGGGGCAGTGGGTGGCGATGCTGTGTGAGGACGGGAGCAGCGCAGCAGCCGCACGGGGCTCACACGGTAACGAGAGCGCGGCAGCTCCGGCATTCACAGAGGGATTTCAGCGATGGGGTTTTTTTGTTTTGTTTTGGGGTTTTTTTACGGCTTTGTCGCTGCTCGGGGCTGTGGCGGGGCCCGGTTCCCTGCCCGGTTCCCTGCCCGGTTCCGCCGCGGCGCCGGAGGGCGCTGGAAGCGCCGGGCAAGGCCGGGCAGGGCAGGGCCGAGCGGCGCCGCTTCCGCAGAGCCGGGCAGGGCCGGGTAGGGCCGGGCAGGGCTGAGCAGGGTCAGGCCAGGCCGAACAGAGCCGGGCCAGGCTGGGCAGGGCAAGGCCGGGCCGAGCAGAGCCGGGTCAGGCTGGGCCGAGCCTTCCGCAGGGACGCGGCTGCTCCGGGACCTGTCCCGCGGTGACCCCCGGGGCTGGAGCGTGTCCAGGGAAGGGAATGGGGCTGGAGAATTCCTGAGAGAGCTGGGAAGGGCTCAGTCTGGAGAAAAGGGGGATCAAAGGGGATCTTGTACAACTCCCTGACAGGAGGGGACAGCCAGAGGGAATTTGGGATCTGCTCCCAGGGAACAGGGACAGGAGGAGAGGGAACAGCTTCAAACTGTGCCAGGGGAGGTTCAGCTTGGACATCAGGAGGAATTTCCCCATGGAAGGGGTGGTCGGGCTTTGGAACTGCCCACGCGGGGTTGGAGTGCCCATCCCTGGAGGTGCCCAAGGAGTTTCTGGATGTGGCATTCACAGGGCTGGGGACAGGGCACAGCTTGGACTGGGTGGGCTTGGAAGTTTTTTCCAGCCTAAAGGATTTTGGGATTCTGTGTTTGCACCTTGGCTCCCACAGAGATCAACGAAACACTGCCCTCAGGGCTGGGGCTGCTGCATCCCTGAGCTCAGGGAATGCCAGGATCTGCTGCAGGGACCAAGAGCTGCTCCTGTTCCATTCCAGGCTCGGCATGGACTTCCTGACGCTCTTCCTGATTTACCTGTGCTTCGTGCTCGCCCTCACTGCCCTGCTCTGCCTCTGCTCGGGAAGGAAGGAGAGTTTCCTCACAAGGAGCATCAACAGGGCAAGCCAGGTAAAGCACTGGGCTTCCAGGTAGAGAGTGAACTTCCAGAGGAATGGTCATCTCCTGTTCTGGTAATCTGCCCTGCTTTGTTGTGCTAAAATTAGTGCAACTGCTATATTTGTTCCCAAAAAAAAAAACCAACGTAACAAAACAAAAATCCAGCATGTCTGGTTAGAGTGATAATCTATTTCATCCTGTTTGAATGTCTGCTCTCAAGGAAGTGGGATAGGAAGCAGAAATACACTTTCTTTGAGATGATTAAATCCTGCCCAAGCAGATAATAAAAATCATTTGGGTCCCACAGCTCCTGTGCCTTGTCTGGGGTGAGGATGGAGCTTCTGACCAAGCCAAAAGCACCTTCCTCAGTAACGCCACAACACAACTTTGAAAAATTAAATAAGAATCAGGCCCCAGGAATTTGCAGTTTTGTGGTATTGGCTGCTGTCATCGAGAGGAAAAAGGTGGAGGAGGTTTGAGGATTAAAATAGGGAGAGAATTATAAGTGGTGGTAGATATTTTAGGGGAAGCTCTTTAATGTGTGTACTAATGCTGCAGGCTCTTGTTCACTAAGAAAGAGGCAGGAATGAAGAGCTTTAAAAGAGGATTAAGAATTGGCATTTTATTGTAAAAACAGGGAATTGGAAAAGCACCAGTTCATTTTTCTGTCTGTTGGGCTGTGTCTGAATGAAAAGGAAAATAAAAAAAAGCTGTAATACTCCTGGAAGGCAGAGGATGAGGGAATTATCACTTAAATTGTAAATTATATTTAATGCTGTTCACAGGAGTTCAGACAGATTTTTTTATTACTGGTGTTATACTTTCATTTGGTTTATAGACACACTGTGCAGAGAAATTGATTTTTTTCCCCCATATCTTAATAGCTGTTGCTGTGAAGTGTTTAAACAGCAGCAGTTAAATTACTGCTGTGCTATAAGCCACTGTCTGGAGGAATCTAATCAATACTTGTGCCTGGGAAATAAATGTGAATTTAATCAATATTTTACCTGGGATATAAATACAGGCAATGCTGTATGTAAGGTCACAATGTAAGATAAATTATTACAGGATAAGGACCAATACAATACAAACCCCAGAATATCAGAAGGGTCTGAAGCTCTTAGAGAGTGTCCAAAGGATGGACATGAGGGTGGTGAAGGGCCTGGAGGAGGAGCTGAGGGCACTTGGCATTAGCCTGCAGTGTGTTGAGGTTTCCTGCAGGTTCTTTTCTGCTGGGTTGTGTTTCTTCTTACAGCACACTTGATTAAAAAAAAACAACTTCTTTTTACAAACACTTGTCCCTCAAACTGCCGAGCTGAGACTTACCAGTTCACACCAAAATATTTAGCATCTTCTCAGCTCCACATATGCTTTTTGCCTCATGGTCTTTCACATCTGAGGCAAGAAGCTCTCACTGCATATTTTCCTTGCATGTCAGCTTGAAATAGGCTCAGGCACTCTAATTCCTGTGCTGTGTTGCTATAGAGATCTGCCAGCTCGGAGTCAGACAATTCCACGGGCTCAGCCCTGGCTCAGGGCGTCACTCAATGAGCACGGGCAGGTTCCTTCCTCAGCACGTCGAGCTGGGCTTGAAAGGGCAATTAGACATGGAGCCATGGGGCTGGATCAGAGCTGCAGCTGGAGAAACTGGATTTTTTGGGGTTTGGCTGGCTCGTGGATGTTTTTTTTTTTCTCTCTTTTCTGGAGGCCACAGGGTTTATCCCTTTGCTTATCTCCCCTTGATCTGTCAGATGGGCTGATGGAGCATATTGTAGCTGAGGAATTGCTCAGTTCTATCCCCTGCTTAACCCAGCCCCACCCCACACCACCCTAAGCTCCTTAGAACTTTCACACATTAACCCAGATATGTTTGTTTGGGCCTGGGGGGCTCCCAGGAATATTGGAACGTCAGTCCCATGTGGAAAACCCCAGCAGCATTCCTGCCTCTCTTCTTTCTCCATAGAAAGGGGGGTCAGGCATTGGAACTGCCCAGGGAGGTTTGGAGTCCCCATCCCTGGAGGTGTCCAAGCAAGGACTGGAGGTGGCACTGAGTGCTCTGGGCTGGGGACAAGGTGGGGATTTGGCACAGGTGGGACTCGAGGAACTGGAAGGGCTTTTCCAACCTTAGTGATTCCAGGATTCTGTGACTCTGTGTGCTATGGTTGGATTTTATGATCTTGAAGGTCTCCTGCACCTTTGATTCTGTGGTGAGAAGCTCAGATGCCCCTCAGAGCCTCCTCCCTGGTGCTGTGGCTGTGCAGCTCCAGAGCTGAGGGATGAGGGACTTGTGCTTAAATCTGAGCTTGGCCCGAGGCAGCAGTGATGGCCAGGTAACACAGAGCATCATTTCCCTCAGGTGCTGTCACTGGTGATCCCCACCCAGCTGCAGAGGGTGACACACCAGGCACTGCACAGGCTCTTCCACACAAGGTATTGCACTTTTATACCTTTGGCATTGTTTTTTACTCCTATTTCTGGTTACTATTGGCATCTCCTGCCACCATCAGAGCTCCCAGTGTGATCCTTAGATATTCTGTCTCCATTTGGAATGCCTGTCAGGGATTAAAGATTCTCTCTGAGGTTTGCCACGCTGTTGTCTCTCCCTTCCTTGTCATTGTTTGGAGGGTGGTACCCTGAAATGTTTGAACATATTGACAGATGAGGATAATGTGGCTCAGTGACAGATGTTGGTCACACTGGTGGGATCCTGCATGCCCACAGGAATTACCACAGCCTCCCTGGCAGCTGCAGATGGAGTCAGACAGACTCTCAGTCTCCATCCTCTCCCTCAAATCCCATTAGTCTCAGTCCAGCAGCTTGGATGTCCAGGTGGCTGAGGGGGAAGCTGCACAGCTGCCAGTGTTCAGCCTGCTGGATTCAGGTGGATTTTGTATGTCTGTAAACTCTGGTGCCTCAGGAATGATTTAAATACCTTTTCTCTGGGGACAGCAGCTCGGTGTGACAGTGACTTCAGGGCTGGAAATCTGCAGCTGTGTTGTGAGTGCTGGGCTGGTTTTGTGCCTGTTCTGCTGATGCTCTACTCTAAAAGCCTGAGAACAGAGAGGTGACACTCTCAGGGGACACTGGGATTCTCCACAGACTCTGCAACTGGTGTTCACCACTGCCCACCTCCTGCCACCCTTATTTTCTAACAGCTGGTTATATTACTGCAGAGTTTTTAAGATTATTTTGGGTGATTTTTCTTTGCTTTCAGAGTAGCAAATGTATTCTGGCAGAATGTTTTGTGGCCTATTGCTGTGGCATATTTTGTCAGCAGCAAGTGATTATAAGACTTTGTACTGACAGGGAAAAAAATCCAAAGGACATGTGAATAAAGCAGGGAATTTAGCTGACATATTTAAAGGAGTATATGTGGGAAGAAGAGAAGGAGAAGCCAGTGGATGGAGAAAACACTATTAATATGCAATCCAAGCTGGCCTGAAAACCTAAAAGAGGTGTCTCCTTGCATTTGGAAAGTCTTTGATCACCTCTGAGTGTACTTGACCTGTTAATCAGGATGCTGAGTATTAAATAGACTGTCCCCTTTCCTTTGCAGGAGCTGTTTGTTTATGGTCCTGCACGTAGCCCTGCAGGCTGCAGTGTTTGGGGAATACACCTGGGAAGTGTTTGTGTACTGCTGGGAGCTGCAGTTCCACCTCGTGCTGCTACTCCTGCCCTACCTGCTGCTGGCTGGGAACCTGGGCTGCTTCCTGCTCTGCTCCCGGGCCAATCCTGGTAACATCATGCTCGTGCTCTTTGAAAATTGAAAAAAAAAAAACGCTAAAAATCCCATTTTTCAGTTCTTTTTCTTGTCTCTTTTGCAGGTACAGTGACAAAATCCAATGCTGCATCCCTGGTTAAGGTTTATGCCTACGATGGGGTGTTGTTTCAGAGAGGCCTCGTGTGTCCCACGTGCACTGTGGAGAAGCCAGCCAGGTCCAAGCACTGCAGTAAGGATCTGGAATCCCTTGATAACCATGACAGTAAGACCTTCCCAAAGGAGTTCTCCCTCAGGAGCTGCAGTTCCCACTACAGCTGTTCTGTTACCAGCTCAGTGCTCACAGGGCTGTGTTTGTTTTCCTGGGGTCCCAGGTCACAGCTGCATTTGTCCATCCGTGGAGCTGGTTGGGTGCTGTTTCTTCTCCCAGAAATTACCAGTTCTGAGGGATAATTCATGGTCAGGAATGGCTGAGCTTTGTGAGCAGCTGGAATTTAAATTAGAAATTATCACCTGTCAGGACATCAGATCAAGATTTTGTGTTTCATAGTCACAGAATCCTGTAATGGTTTGGGCTGGGAGGGATCTTTAAAGCCCATCTTGTCACCCCCTGCCAGGGGCAGGGACACCTTCCACTATCCCAGGGTGCTCCAAGCCCTGTCCAGCCTGACCCAGAACACTGCCAGGGATGAGAAGTCCACCACCTCTTTTTATCATCTAAAATAAAGGTGGGAGCTACAGTCTCAACCTTTCAGGTGCTTTGCCAGGCAGTGCTGTCAGAGAAACCAAAGTCTTGGAGCTGCAGTCTTGGTGAATAAGAGCAAATGGAATAGATTTTTTTTTTCTTAGGATACACAATTGAATTTATTTGCTTCAAAAGCTGCCAGCTAAACCCTGACTGCAACTCCCACATACCTTCAGCTTAAAAAAAACCCCACGTTAAAGATCAAACTGCTTACTTAAAAATGAAGTGCCAAGACACTTGTTTTGCCCCTGCCTCCTCGAGGTGTGTGCAGGACGTGTGTGCATCGCTTTGACCACCACTGTGTGTGGGTCAACAACTGCATCGGGGCCTCCAACGCTGCTGTGTTCCTGCTGTACCTGCTGTCCCTGACGGCCACAGCAGGGGCTGTGGCTGCTGTCACTGCTGCTTTCCTCATCCACGTGCTGCTGCTCTCTGACATCATGCACAGTACCTACCTGGATGCCCAGGGACAGGAGCACCCCGTGGAGATTCCCTTCCTCGTCCAGGTCAGTTCACAGAATTCACAGAATTCAAAGACTCGCTGGGTTGGAGGAGACCTTCAAGATCATCAAGTCCAACCCAACCCAACACCTCAACTAAACCACAGCACCCAGTGCCACATCCAGTGTTTCTTAAACACATCCAAGGATGGTGACTCCACCACCTCCCCAGGCAGACCATTCCAGTACTTGATCATTCTTCCTGTGAAAAACTTTTTCCTAATATCCAGTCTAATTTTCCCTTGACACAGCTTGAGACTGTCCTCTCATTCTGTCAGTGCTGCCTGGAGAAAGAGACCAACCCCAGCTGACCACAGCCACCTTTCAGGGAGCTGTAAGGGTGATAAGGTCACCCCTGAGTCTCCTTTTCTCCAGGCTGAACAACCCCAGCTCCCTCAGCTGTTCCTCACAGGCCTTGTGTTCCAAGTCCATGCTATAAAATGTCCAGTCTCACACTTTGCTGTCAGGAATGATGTCCTGTTCCCCCAGCATGCAGGGTTTTGAGACAGGCTGCAGGCTTTTAGCTGTTTTACACATATAACTAGATTTAGAAAACTGCTGTTTCTGAATGCTTTAAAAATGGGGGATTTTTCTCACAGCACTTCCCATCCTACAGATTGCTGTCTCCAAGATCTGTCACTCAGATGTGGTTGATAGAGAAGGAATTTACATTCCAATGACCAGCTGATGTAGTAAAGTTTAGGAAGCAGCTGAGGTGCCTTTGTGAAGGTTTTAAAGCAGGACACAGCACCCTGGAATGCAGATACAGTCCCATGTGCACATGGATGTGCATTCCAGCTGGGGTTGTGCAGTGCTCACAGGATTCAACCCTCCCATATATTTTAACTTATTTTTCTCTTTCTCTGCAGCACCTTTTCTTGACTTTCCCCAGGATTGTCTTCATGCTGGGGTTTGTCATCCTGCTCACACTCGTCCTGGGGGGATACTGCTCCTTCAGTCTGTATCTGGCTCTCACCAACCAAACCACCAATGAATGGTGCAAATCCCGAAGATTTGGGGGTTCCCCCCATCTCCTCTCACAGCCTCAGGACAGACCTCTTGTCTACAAAAACATTTATTCTAAAGGGATCTGGAGGAATTTAAAGGAAATCTTTAACCCTCCTACAGTGTTGGAAAGGAAGAAGAAAACATGAAGATATGATTGTTTCTCTGGGCATTTTTAAATGTTTTCTAAGACTTTAGTTCAGCTAAACCTTGGATGCCCCAGAGAGATTTTGGAACAAGATTACTGCAGAACTCACATATTGGTGCCTCTCAGCTGAGTCCATCTTCCCAAAGTGAATCTTTCTCTCTGGGAAGTGCTAACACAGAGCTCCTGTGAATTTTGAGGGAGCAGCATCTTTTTGTGAGTATCATTCTTTGGGAAATAATTAACCCATGACTGTTAACAATGACTACAACAGGTTGTGTGTATTTAGCTGAGAAAATGATTTCTGGCAGGATCTTACCTGCAGAAACCATGTCCTACTGCAGCTTTGAAGCATTAACTTCAGGAAGGAAATTAAAGTGTCCCTGTTCTCCTCTCCTTCCAGAAATTCTTCTGTTCGAGTATAATAGAAGAGAAATTGGAAAAAATTATGTAAGAACTTTAAATAATTTTATTTTTAAAAATGTATTTATTTACATGCCGAATCTGTACAATATGCAATTAAAAATCCATATATGGTTTAAAAAAACCAAATTCCTATACAATATGGCTTTCCAGCCCCCAGGCTGGCTCTCAGAGCAGCCTGGCTGGCATTGCAGGGTACAATGATGCATTTCATAGACCAGTACATAAGGCTACTTGTCCAGGATATCAAAGAAAAGAGAAATACTGCAGTACCATGCCTTGGGAGGCCTGAAGGAGTGAGGTTAAAGGCATGAGAGTGTTTCAGTGGTGCTCAACACACACCACAACTCCTTAGGTTTGGTTTTCTCAACTTGTTTTAAATGCATATATTTAAATAATCCCTTGTGAGACCCTACATATTTGCTACACTTTCTGGATCCTTTAAAAAACCAGACCACTGCTGTCCAGTGGGCAGAGGGGGCTGATTCCCAAAGATCTTCTTTAATTCGAGGCTGCTGTACAGAATACTGAGTGCCACTTGTGACCTGTCAGTCTCCTCAGTGGGACCAGGCCAAGGCTTTAACTCCTGGTATTGGTTTCAGACTGAGAACTAAGTTTAAGACTCGAGCCTGCCCTTTCTTGTTTTAGGTCTATCTTGTCCCATTTTAGGCCTGCACTATCTTTAGGCCTGTCCTGTCTCTTTCTAGGCCTGCCATTTTGGGCATGCCTTGCCTTGTTTTAGGCCTTGTCCCATTTTAGGCATGCACTGTCCAGTTTTGGGGCTGCACTGTCCCGTTTTGGGCCTGGCCTGTCCCGTTTTGGGCCTGCCCCATTTTGGGCCTGCCCTATGCTGTTTTAGGCCCACACTACCCCATTCTGGGCCTGCCCCATCCCATGAAGCCACTTCCCTCCAGAACATTCCCCGTTGCTCTCTGGGCAGCCCCAGAGCCCAGGCCAGCCCCAGGCTGGAGCAGCCAAGGCCGTTTGCAGCAGCCCCTCCCTCACACGATCACGGTCTGCACCTCCACGTCTCCCTCCTGCGCGGCGGCGATCACGAACTCCCCGGCGTGCTCCATGATCTCGATGTCCTCGGACGCCACCATGGTGACGGTGGCCTCCTGCGCGGCCAGCCCGCTGCCGTCGGTGGCCAGCACGGCGCCGTCGCCGATGGCCGAGGCCAGGGTCATGGCCACCTGCTCGGTGAGGCTCTCGGGAGTGGCGATGGTGATGGTGTCGGCGGCGTCGGCGGCCGCGCCGCCCTCGGCCACGGTGACGTTCTGCACGATGATCTGGTGGCCCGAGTTGGCCTGGTTCACGATCTGCTGCACCACCTTCATGATGTGGCTGTCGACCTGCGAGGGGACAGGGGGCTGCACTGATCTTGTTGCATTTACTGGGAGAATTAAGAATAATTATCGCTGCAGAGGGGCCTGCCAACCACAGCTCTGCATTCCAAGCTGCTCCAGGTGTTCACCCCAGGAACAGGCTCTGCAGTGTGTCACCCCTCCTGTCACTGAAGGGCTGCTTTACCTCGTGTCTTGTTCCTTCTATTATTTCAGTAGCTTCGCTGGTCTCCATGTCTTCAGTAGAAGTCTGAAAGACAAAATAAGACGATTCCCTTTCTTGGTTCTCATAAAAAAGAATTTTATCACCAAGATATAATTCATTAAGACCTTTTACACAAGTTTTTCTGTTCCCCCCACATGCAGTAGCTACTCCAAAGACAACTCTTTGACATTCCCTCCCAATCCCATTATCAGGAACTACTTAAAATGAATGCACAATGTTCACAAATAACTGAAAGAGAATGTCCTCCCTCAGCAGGATTCGGCCAAGCAGCAGATTTTTCTCCTACTGGAGAAAAACTACAGCAGCACTCAATAATTGAGCTGTGTTACCTTGCTGGGATGAGAACTGACTCTGTGTGACAGAGGGGAGAAATACAGAATTCATTGCTTTTGGCAACCTCTGTTAGAAACAACAGAGATTATCTGGGACAAAAGTAAGATAAATAGAAATGGTAGGAAAATAGGAGGGAAAGCTGAAGTGAGCTTGTGAGGGCCTAAAATCTGGTGTGCTCAGAAATTCTCAGGCTCAGCCTCCTGCTAAACCACTGTTAGTCTCCCCTTTGGGGAGGGTGGGGAAGCTCCAAATGCTTTCCTTCCAAGCAAGGCTAATCCCACTGACTCCTGGGGCCATGCAGGCAGGGCAGAGCCTGTCTTACCTTCTCCCAAAAGCTTGGAGCAGGAACATGAACAACTGCAGAGTTTTTCCTCACCAAATCCTGTGCTAAATTCCCAAAGAGCAGGCTGGCTGCCCTTTCTCACCTCGATGATGTATTCCTGGGTGTCTGCCACCACCGAGGAAAACTCCACCAGAACCGTGTGCGGATCTTCTGAAAGGACTGTGGCTGCCAAGTTGTCAGCAGACTGACTCTCCTCTGACACTATCACTTCTTCCACCTCTTTCATAGCAAGGAGGCAGCCACCTGCATGGAATTCCAGAAAAAACATCATTTTTTGTGACCATCTCCAATAGCAGCTGGAAGATGCTACGCAGCACCAGCAAGGGGATGCCATGGACAAGTGACCAGCGTCACTTGAGGGCCTCTTGGCCCACCAGGACAAGCCAAGGAACATCCCAGAAGAGCCCACATGACACCAGGAGCAGAGCACTTCTCCAGTGCAATTCCAAACACCACATGGGTATATTCAGGTGGTAAAACCACTCAGGGTTTTCCAAGCTATGTGTGAAGAATATACAGGAGGATTTGGGTATATTTTAAATCGCTGGTCTTTTCTGCTGATATATCTCAGTATCTCCGACAAAATTCCATTTTTTCCTCCAGTAAACTTGTATTATTCCTTTGGAATAACACCATCAGCACTACCTGAAGAAGTCTGGAAATCCCTGCTTAGCAGCTAAAGGAGAAGCAAATCCAGTGCAACTAATCCCACCAAACCAGATTATCGGTGAGAACTTTACTCAGACATTTCCCTCCCAGAACATCTCCACTTCCACACAGGCCATTAGACCCATCCTCAGCACCATTCCCACCCGGGCCAGGGGTCAGCCTGCTCAAATGCCAGCCCTGCTCACCTTTGGTTTTGAGGTGCCTGTTGAGGGTGCCGTGCTCGGCGAAGCCACGCCCGCACTTGTAGCACTTGAAGGGTTTTTCGCCGGTGTGGTGGCGGATGTGGCGCACCAGGGATCCCTTCTCCCGGAACCCCCGGCTGCAGAACTGGCACACGTAGGGCTTGTCCTCCAGGTGGGTACGGAAATGCACCTGCTGGGCGTTCTGCACACACAGGGAGGCAAGGGAAGGGCTCAGAAGGGACGTGGCTGAATCGTGGATGCAGGGTTTCAGGTGCCAGGGTGGAACTCAATGTCTTTTATAGGACACAAGGGTGGTTTTCTTGGGTGGTGGTTTAGGAATGGTACTCCCCAAGTCAGTGCTTTCACTAAGACTCTCAAACCATGAACCACTCCTCTCCCCTCCCTCGCCCCCTCCCCTTACAGTGGGCTGGAGAAGAGCATTGGAGGCACAAAAGGTGAAGATCATGGACTGAGATAAGAACAATTTACCAGGAACAAGATAAAACAGCACTACTGATGACAGGGTACAAGGAAGAGGTGAGCAATTCACCTGCCCTGATAACAGACAGAAGGAACTCCTTTCCCCCACACCAGAACATTCTGGCCATGTGCCCTCCGGGCTACTGCAAAAATTAACCCTGGCCTGGCCAGAACCACGATACTGTTATTATGTATTTGTTCCATACATGAAGAAATTTCTTTAGAAATGTGATGGTTTTACCAGGGAATTTCAGATTACAGATTCACTGAATGGTTGAGGTTGGAAAGAACCTTAAGGAACATCTCGTTCCAACCCCCTGCCACGGGCAGGGACACCTTTCATTATCCCAGGCTGTGGACAGTGAACCCCACCCCCAATTGCCTTGGACACTTCCAGGGATGGAAGAGACATCCGTAAGAGGCAGGCGAGCTGACACTTCGCTCTTTGAGGAGCAAAGCCTCCTACCCCGTGCCAAAGCCTGGCTCTGGGGAGGTTTTGTGAGGGGATCCCACCTTGGTCTTGTAGCGTTTGCCACACTTGGGGCAGGCGTAGGGCCGCTCGTCCGAGTGCACGCGCCGGTGCCCCTTGACGTGGGCGATGGTCTTGTAGAGCTTCCCGCACTCCCCGCAGCGGAACCGCCGCTCGTTCACGTGCACCTCCTGGTGCTTCTTCAGCAGGTAACCCTTGGTGAACTCCTTGCCACACTCCTCACACTTGAAAGGTTTGTATTCTGGAGGGATGGAGAGAAAAATGTGTGGTTGATGCAAGGCAACCCGCAGCACAAGGATCTGGTACAGGTGGAAGTGAATGGTTACAAAAAACAACCTGGAGAAGGAGAAGGATTGTATTGTCAACCACATGTGTGGGTTTTCACAGAACCCCAAAATAGCTGGGGCCTCTGGTCATCATCCAGTCCAGCCCCCTGCCCAGGCAGGGTCACCTGGAGCAGGTGGCACAGGAACGTGTCCAGGTGGGTTTGGGATGTCTCCTGAGGGAGACTCCACACCCTCCAGGCTCTGCCATGTCAGGGCTCTGCTCTTGCCTCTGTCATGGAAAGAGCTTCTTCCTCATGTCGGGGTGGAACTTGCTGTGTTTGAGTTTCTGGCCACTGCTCCTCATCCTGTCCCTGAGCAGAGTCTGGCACCATCCTCTGACACCCCTGGAGGGATTTGTATGGATTGAGGGGATCCCCTCAGCCTTCCATTCTCCAGACTGACCAGGCCCAGCTCCTGCAGTCTTTCCTCATCAGAGGAGCTGTACAAGGCTGCCACAGCAGCCCCAGCAGCACTTTACCTGTGTGACTCTTGCTGTGAGTTTCCAGGGCAGCAGCTTCATTGAAGGCTTCATTACAGTGAGAGCAATTATAACGTTTGTACCCGTTGGTTCTTTCTGCAGGTGTCTGCTGGAGAGAAAATGGGAAAAACTCTTTTTTTTTTTTTTGTACTGGTGTTTCCAGTTAGGATTACTACCCACATTCCCAATTAACACTCCAACTTGAATAGGAAAGAGATCTGCTGTGGAAAGAGACAGCAGGTGTGTGAAGTACCATTTCCCTTAAATCACACCTGCACAATGTAACTAAAACCTGACACAAAGCCACAGGCATGGCACAGACATGTGAGGACAACAGTGCTGCCCACAACCAAATATAAACAAGGAAAGTTAAAAAAATTCATCAGTTGATGGAATACAAACATACAGACTCTGCTCCTTCCAGTTTAGCACACTGCTCCCCACACGGCTCCTCTTCTACTTCCACCCCTTTGTTTTCCAGCTCTTCTGGAGCAGCTGCCACAGGTTCATCCTGCTTCTGCACCTCCTCCACAGCCACTCTCTCAATGACAATTCCTGAATTCCTCATGGCCTGCCTCAGCAGGTTCTCACTGTTCACTTCCCCCTCGCAGGGCAGCTCCTCAGGATGTGGCTGCTGAAGGAACAAAGAGAAAGTTTGGCACAGCAAATCCACAATTTTTTACAGCAACACTGCTGCGAGGGTCAGTCTCTCTGGGGTGTCCAGTGCTGTGCTATGGGGTTGAAAGATCAACCAGGGAATTCCTTGGGCTGAGGAGGAAGATGAGGTGGATCTGTACAAGGGATGACAAGCCCACACAGAAACCAACCAAGGTTCATTCCACACTCAGATTTACTGTCAATGCCCAAGAGGTGAAATGTTCTTTGCATAAAGCACACCGAGGGTGTTTGAGACAAACAGCACTCACATCTGGCTCCAGGGGTTTTGCATCCACCACAGGAAGTTCCTGCATCTGGACATGGACTTCATGGAGCACGTTGCCTTTTGCATCTGTCACGAGGTGGATGACAGGGGAGGCCTCGATGGATTCGCTCGCTATCGAGGACATTGTGTCTGTGTTGGAGCTGCAGGATCCTGCAAGGAATGAAATGCACCCCTCAGAAACTCCCTGTGCCCTAAAAAATCTGCCTTAGAGCACAAGGTGCCTGTTAACACCACCTTTGTACCAGATTCTCAAACATTCCCGAGTTCACACTCGGCTTTAAGGTAATAGCTTTGCTCTATAAATTACTTTTTTGCTGGTATAAAAAATAGGAACTCAAAACCACGGGAATATTTTTTATCATAAATAAGAATCGTGGAATGGCTTGGGTTGGAAGAGCTCTTACAGGTCATCCAACCCCCTGCCATGGGCAGAGACACCTTCCAGCGTCTCAAGCTGCTCCAAGCCTTGTCCAGTCTGGCCTCAGACACTTCCAGGGATGGGGCAGCCACAGCTGCTCTGGGCACCCTGGGCCAGAAGGAATTTCTATTCCAAGTGCTGTGAGGGTTTAGCTTTATCAGACAGCAGGCAGGTCCTGGCAGCATCACTGACCTGAAGGCAGATCATCTTTGTTGACAACTATTTCTTTGGTCATGTTGAAGCGGATTTTTTCAGTGCAAGGTGTCAGAGATTTAAGGTGCCGAGTCAAAGCTCCCGATTCCCGGAAGCTTTTCCCACATTTCTTGCATTTGTAAGGTCTTTCATCTGGAAATGACAAGAATCAAAACAACCATATTAAAACCAGGATCAGCTCTGACAGGTGAAAAACATATTGAGCTCTCTACAGCACACGACTGTGCCTATCCTAGAACATTCCACTGCCTCCCAGCACCCCAAATGCTGGGGAGCTCAATGGTCTCAGCTCAGCAAAATATGGGAAGCAGCAAAGAATTCCACTGGAAGGCAAATGGATAACCACAGCCAGCTCCAGTAACAAGGAACTCTTATTCTGGAGAACTCTTACCCGTGTGCCGCCGATGGTGTCGGATCAGAGACCCCTTTGTCCTAAAGGAAGTCCCACAAAGTTTACACTCATAGTCCTTCCTGCTGCTGTGAGTGATCATGTGAGCTTTGAGGATGCTGGCCTAGGGAAAGAATTTCCTTTAAGAGACGTTCCAAGTAGTTTAAAGATTTTACATTTTAGCTGTAAAGAACAACAAGGTTCCTTGTGAAAACAGTACTTCCCTCTGGGAAGCGTGGCAGGCAGTAAAGCACACTGAGTGTTAGGATCTCTTAGTTTACAGCCAGCCTAAAAGGCTCCCTAACCCACAGCAGCAGAGGGGATACTCACAGTTTTAAATGTCTTCTGGCACAGCTCACACACGTATCGCCCCTCCTTGTTCACCTGCAGCTTCACCTTGATCAGCTCGGTGGAAATGTCCTGCTCCTGCTCCTCGGGGCTGCCCTGCTCCTCACTGACCT
Source organism: Sturnus vulgaris (assembly GCF_052056855.1). Taxonomy (NCBI): domain Eukaryota; kingdom Metazoa; phylum Chordata; class Aves; order Passeriformes; family Sturnidae; genus Sturnus; species Sturnus vulgaris. Next base: position 992,533 of record NC_142258.1, read on the forward strand.
CCCCATCCACGGGGCCATTGGGGTTCTCAAACACATGGTCTCCTGCTACAATGACCTCTTTGATGTGCCCACTGCCTGGGAAAAGGTGGGGAGACAGTTGGGTTCTTTACAGGCCAGAGCTTTACCCAACAAGCCATTTACTGCTTCAGCATTCCATGCAGGAAGAAGAAAAAAAGATATTTTAAACCTGCAACTCGAGTCTTTGCTACCTTCTCATTATGGCAGCATAAAATGGGCACTTCAGGAACAGAGTTTAATGTCTAATTTGTATTAATTAAGCTGCAGGAGGGTAGATTTAGAATAGATATTGCAAAGGAATTGTTCCCTGTGAAGGCAGGGGGCCCTGGCACAGGGTGCCCAGAGAAGCTGTGGCTGCTCCTGGATCCCTGGCAGTGTCCAAGGCCAGGCTGGACAGGGCTTGGAGCAGCCTGGGACAGTAAAAGGTGTCCCTAAACCTGGCAGGGGTGGCACTGGGTGGGCTTTGAGGTCCCTCCCACCCCATTCCATGACTTTTCCATGACCTGATGGGGGAGGATGGCAGAGCTGACCCAGGGCTGCCTCCCAGAGCTCTGCAGGAAGAGCCTGCCCCAAATCCCAGCGACACAGAGGTGTCACCACCCAACCACAACCCGAAGCCATCAGAAGACACAGGTGAGGGAAAAGGCAGCACCCCAGAGCTCACCTACGATGGCCGAGGCGTTGCTGATCTCCTCTGCTATGGAAGATGCTTCAACAACAATGTGAGCAACAGTTATGGACTCCTCGACAGCAGGAACCACCTGCTGGCACAGAGCACAGAGTTTCAGCAGGCCGTTTCTGCTTGTCTAAGCACACTGCTCCCTCCCCTCCAACCCAACAGACCGTTGCATCCTAATTATTTCCAGCCCCGGCTCGGAGAAGCCGCTGTCACCTTTTGTCCTTCCTGGCCGAGGAGCCCGGCGAGCGCGTCGGGAGGGCGCTGGCAGCCCTTCTGCAGCTTGTGCTGCACGAACTCCTGCAGGGAGCTGAACTCCGACTGGCAGCGCCCGCACTTGTGCACGTCATCCTCATCTGCGGGGGAAAACGCCTTCAGCGGGGCCGGGACACGGCCCCAGGGGATGCGGGATGGGGCCAGGGTGAAGAGAGCACGGTGTGTGCGGTGTGGTCGGTGCAATCCCCGCTCCCCGCTCCGGCGGGGCCACCCCAGCGCACCGGGCACAGCATCGCGTCCAGACGGGCTGGAGCAGCTCCTCAGCCTCTCCCGGCACCGCGGTACACCCAGCACCGCCGCTCTGCCGGCCCGGGGATGCTGGAGGGGAGCGGGGCGATCCCGGCCAGGCACACGGAGACCCCGCCGCCTCCCGCCCCGCTGGCAGCACCGGCCCGGCGCCTGCACCCACCGGGCCGCGCCGCCCCCAGGCCTGGCAGTGCCGACCGGGGCCCTGTGAGGGAGGTACCTTGCTCGCCGAAGGGCGGCGGGAGGCCGATGAGGGCGGTGGAGGGCGCGGGGGGCCCGGAGCCCGCGGCCGCCGCACCCCGGCCCGGCCCGGCCGCTTCTGCCGTAAGCGCCGCCGGCCCCGCGCCCGTTGCCATCGCGGCCCCCGTGTCGCAACGCGCCGCAAGATGGCGGCTTTACGGCCGTGTCGTCATAACAACGGGACGGGGCTCGGCAGGGAACGCGCCCGCGGCGCGGGGGTTCCGGGCGGTGTCGGAGCACGGTCTCTCCGCTCTCCCCGGTGACCGCCGAGCCCCGAGGCGGGGCGGAGCGCAGCCTGGGCAGTTACCGACGAGTTACGGCCGAGTTGTCCAACGCTTTACCGAACGAGCCCCGGGGAGCCCCGGCCAATAGCAGCGCGCGGGGGGCGGGCCCCCGGGCAGGGTGGCCAATGAGAGCGCAGCGCGCCGGGCGCCATCGGCGGCGCCGCGCGGGAGGACGAGGGGGACACCGGGCGCCGGCTCCCGGCGGGCGGGCGTGGCTGCCGGCACCGCCGCCCAATGGGAACGCGGTCCGCGCGGAGCGCGGCCAATGGGGAGGCGCGGGGAGAGCGCGCGGTGGGCGGTGCGGCCAATAGGGCGCTCGGGCGCGGCGGGGCGGCCATGGCAGACGCGATGGCGGCGGACGGTCCGCGGCGCTGCCGGCGGCTGGAGGGCGAGGCGGCGCGGGCCGTGCTCGCCAACGCCGACACGCTGCTCTTCGACTGCGACGGCGTCCTGTGGCGGGGCGAGGCGGCCGTGAGCGGCGCGGCGGAGACGCTGGGCCGGCTGGCGGCGGCGGGCAAGCGGCTGTGCTACGTGACCAACAACAGCGGGCGGACGCGCGCGGCCTACACCGAGAAGCTGCGGCGCCTCGGCTTCCCGCCCGCCGAGCCCCGGCACATCTTCAGCTCGGCCTTCTGCGCCGCCCGCTACCTCCGGCAGGCGCTGCCGCCCGGCGCCGCCGCCTACGTGCTGGGCAGCCCCGCGCTCGCCGCCGAGCTGGAGGCCGTGGGCATCCCGCACCTCGGCCCCGGGCCCGCCGCCCTGCCCGGCCCCGCGCCCAAGGACTGGGTGCAGGCGCCGCTCGACCCCGCCGTGCGCGCCGTGCTCGTGGGCTTCGACGAACACTTCAGCTACGCCAAGCTGTGCCAGGCGCTGCGGTACCTCCTGCGCGGCGGCTCCGACTGCCTCCTCGTCGGCACCAACCGCGACCACCGGCTGCCGCTCGAGGGCGGCGCCGGCATCCCCGGTGCGCGGGGCGAGGGGGGTGGAGGGGGTGCTCCCGGGGCTGGGGGGGGTCTCCGCGCTCAGCTCTGCGGCTCATCGTCCTTCGGTGTGGTGTTGGTAAAATATAAGAAGTTCCACCTCAGCCTAAGGAAGAGATTCCCATGGGGAGTGGCAGAGTGCTGGAACAGCTGCCCGGGGAGGTCATGGAGTCTCCATCTCTGGAGACGTTCCAAACTCACTTGCACACGTTCCTGTGTCACCTAATCTAGGTGATCCTGCCTTGGGGGGGGGTTGGACTGGATGATCTCCAGAGGTCAGCTCCAGCTATCCTGGGATTCTTTGAGGCAGCCTGGGTATCCCGGAGCCTTTCCTCCACAGCACCCCTGAAAGAGAGAGAATCCTTATTGATCCTTTCCTTGCGAATAGGATTTCCCTTTCGACGTTGCGGGGCGGAATTCCAACCTCCTGGAAGGCTCTCCTGGGACAGACCCGTCCCTTTGCCTGTAGAGCTGAGGCGCTGCATTCGCGGTGTCCTGAGCGGGTTTGTCCCGGCTCGTGTGGGCGCCGGAGCCTCTGCCCCTAATCCCTGCTGCCTGTTCCCCGCAGGGACGGGATGCCTGGTGAAGGCCGTGGAGACGGCGGCGCAGCGCGAGGCTTTCATCGTGGGCAAGCCCAACCGCTTCATGTTCGACTGCGTGGCCGGCGAGTTCCAGGTGGATCCCGCACGCACCATCATGGTGGGGGACCGGCTGGACACGGACATCCTGATGGGCAACGACTGCGGCCTCACCACGCTGCTCACCCTCACCGGGGTCACGGCGCTGGACGAGGTGCGGGGCCACCAGGACAGTGGCTGTCCTGCCAGGCACAGCCTGGTCCCGGATTTCTACGTCGACAGCATCGCCGACCTGCTCCCGGCACTGGGGGAGTGACAGGGCCCGGGCAGCAGCCCTGGGCAGCAGCCTGTGACAGTAACGTACGCACTAGATACTCCCCGGAGTTAGAACCCTTAGCTTGTCTCCTCTCTGTCCTCTCGGTATGATTCTGTTTACATCTCAGTCTGAAATGCACTTTGGAACAAAGGGGGCATTACGGTGGCACCCGGGGCTGGGGCTTGGGGCTGGGTTTAGTTATAAATGCATCGATCCAATGTTTGTGGTGCTCCACGGCACAGGGCACAGCTCTGGGCTGAGCTGGGGAAGTGGAGCTGGTTGATCTGAGCAGAAGGATCATGTCCTGGCCAGGCTGGGCCATGGCTCAGGGAAACGACTCTTGGGATGTGCAGTAGCTGTGGTTGTGTTTGGAAGCACTTGTGGAGATAGTATTTGCCCCTGAGGTGATTCTTTTTCCCTGTTTAGGGGCACAGCCCCACATCAGGTCACACAAATTTATCTCCTTCATTTGACCACTGCACATTGCACTTGAGATGCAGACTGGGATGATCCCACAAAATTCCAGACCTTGGCTGCTGCACACAGTGTCTATCCAAGGTCGAATGTGTGTAAAGTGTATGTACACACAGGCACTCCCTGAGCATAAAGATAGAATATATTTAAATTATAAATAGAGTCTATGATAATATATCTTGTTTCCCAGGAGGGAGGATGAGAGGAATGGACTTCACTGATTTAATTCCCCTAAACCATTGCATTTGGTAATGCAGAGAGTCTGTAGCCACCCAGGACTGTCCTTCACTTCTGCTGCTTCCCAGAAATCCCTGGATCGATGCGTGCCGAGCTCCTGCACTTCCCTCAGCATCAATGAGCCACTTGCCTTGGCTTTAGCTGCACAATCCCAATTCCTGCTCAGTCCATGGGTGCATGGACAGTTGTCCACAGGGAGCCCTGTGGGTCCTGGCTGTGTGTGACAATAGCTCGTGCTTCCTTCCCATCCCTGAGGTTCAGATCTTCCACGTGTGCCGGCGGGGGCCAGGCATGGTGGGTGATGAGGAGGAGTGCTGGCTTGCTCAGGGATGATTCCATTTGATCTCCAGGTGGGATTGGGCAATGAGGGGCTCACCACAGGGTGGTTTTTGTGCTGCCTGAATCCCACGGTGAAAGCTTTTGCGTTACAGAATTAATTGAAAATTATATATGCAAATAACACGCTTTTATTCCATAGATTCCAGTATCTACAGTTCAATTTAAGCACTGGTTTTCCTTCCTGTCTAGCTGAGAAGCTTGGGCAGTGCTGATGCCATTTCCTGCCTGGTAACTTGTCACCTTGTTTGTACAGCAATAACCCTGCAGTCAGAGGGTCTTGGTGTTCCCAGAGCATTGCTGAGCCTCTGAAAGGCTGTTTGTTTGTAATCTGGAGTTGTGGAAGGAAATGTGGATAATCTCCCTGCTCCCATCTCCAGACGAAGGACTGCAAAGTGCCAGAGGCAGAGCTTGCCCTTGATCTGGGTAACATGGAAATGGACATTATGGACTCACTGCAGGTCATGTCTGATTGTTACTGTGGGTTTGGATTCAGTCTCTGTATCTGGTGCTTTTTGTGTCAGGATATGTCAGGAAAAGGCCAGCAGAGAGTCCAGCATCCCTCAGGCAGCTCTGTCCCTGCTGAGAGCTCTTGGTGGCAACGGAGCCATTGCCTGGGCTCAGGGATGCTGGAATGTGCTGGTGGTGGTATCAATCGTGCTTCAAATTCTGTTCTGACTTCCAAACGGTTCTTAATCCTCTACTTGAATTCCCATTAAACTCTCAAACCTGCTCTCCTCAGCGTTGTCTCATTGTGTGGTCTTTGTGAGCTTTGGTGCACTGGGAATCCTGGGAGTCAGGGATGCAGTTTGGGAAGGGACCTTAAAAACCCATCCAGTCCAACCCCAACACCTCCCACTGTCCCAGGCTGCTCCAAGTCCTGTCCAGCCTGGCCTGGGACACTCAGGGATCCAGGGGCAGCCACAACTTCTCTGGGCATGCTGTGCCAGGGAAGAGTTTCTTTCCTACATCTAATCCAGCCTTCTGGCAGCAAAGCCATTCCTCTGTCTTGCCCATGCCTTTGGCCGAAGTCCCTCTCCTTCCTGGGGCTCCCTTTGCCCAGGTTGTTCAGCCCTGGGCTGTGCTTGATAGGAAAATGTCCAAAACCTGCATTTTCCCTGGATAGACATCACATGAAGGAATTCCTAGCTTTTCCTTGCCTCCACATCTTTGTTACGTCTAGCTGGCAGGTCTGGAACATTTTGGAGGCTCCTGGACTGCTCAGGATCTGGGTGCTCGAGGAGTTTCTCAGGACAGGGCACGGGTGACAGTGCAGTGCAGGCTGTGGTGGTGACTTTGTGGCACAGCCCCTTTCCCTTTTCCCTCGAGGGTGGCACAGGTGTGTCCGTGCCAGCCCAGGCTTGGGCCAGCAGGATCAACACCTGGCTCCAGCCCACGGAGCTCCGGCAGCACCGAATTCCTGTTGAAATGTGGGAATTGCCACTGCCACAAGGGCAGGCTGCCAGTGTCCTCTGGTCATTTGATCTCTCAAAGAGCCTCACCTGGGCCCGTGTTGGGCCGTGCCAGCCCCGAGGGGACACAAAGGCCCCCATTGTGGCTCCTGCCCATCCCGGGGGTGAGCAGGAAGAGCCACGCCGGGCACTGACAGCAGCACTCAGCTCCTGCTCTGGCCTCAGGTTTCCCCCTCCTGCAGAGCCCCGTGGCTGTGAAGGACAGGTATTTATGTCCCACAGACACACGCTGAGGTTTCCCAGGTGTGCCTGGAGCAGGGATCATGCCCACTCTGTGCATGGGCAGGAGGCAGAGCAGCAGCAGCAGCCAGGTCCTCGCCTGAAGGGGAGGATGGAAGGAGGGGACAGTGCCGGCCGTGCTGCCCCTGCAGTGAGTATTCCCTGTTCCTGCAGTGATATTCTCTGTTCCAGTGTGATATTCCCTGTTCCTGCAGTGAGTATTCCCTGTTCCTGCAGTGATTTCCCTGTTCCAGTGTGATATTCCCTGTTCCTGCAGTGATTTCCCTGTTCCAGTGTGATATTCTCTGTTCCTGCAGTGATTTCCCTGTTCCAGCAGCTTCTGGGCCAAGGCTGGCTCTGTCCTTCCTTTGGGACTTGACTTTGGACAAGGGTGTGACAGGACACAGGGAATGGCTTCCCACTGCCAGAGGGCAGGGTTAGATGGGATACAGGGAAGGAATTCCTTCCTGTGAGGGTGGGCAGGCCCTGGCACAGGGTGCCCAGAGCAGCTGTGGCTGCCCCTGGATCCCTGGGAGTGTCCAAGGCCAGGCTGGATGGGGCTTGGAGCAGTCTGGGACAGTGGAAGGAGCTGCTGGAGTTCTTTATCTGCACTTTTTCCACCAGAGCGAATTCCATTGATTATTGAAAACCTGCCAGTTACTGCAGGGCTGGGGCTCTGCTCTGCTGGAATTGATAGGATTTCAGATATGAGCAGTTCTAACTCACTGCTTTTCTGGGGGAATGATCTGGAAGTTCCCTGTTTCCAATAAAGATCCATAACTGTCCCAAGGCTGGATCCTCGTGCAGCTGGAACACATGTAATCCTGGGCATGGATTGAATTTCCCTGTCCTTCAGAGGATTGAGAAACAGGTTCTTTTTTAAATGTGGGCTGTGTTTGAGATTATTGAAAGCACATTTTCTGCTTTGTAAAAATCCCATTATGTGCCATGAAGTTTAATTTAATTGCTTCAATGTAAGAATTAAAGTAAATTAACAGAGCCAATAGAAATGTCGCAGCACTGCCAAGCTCTTTTTCCTTGGTCTCATGGAAAACAACTTAGCAAGAAAATCCAGCACAGCCAAGCACAGGGAGGGGAACAGAAGCAGGGTCACTCCACACAGGGTTTGATTCCAATTCTGACAGTCCCACTGGGGATTTCTGCTGTAAACCAAAATAATTTAATTTGTTGCTCCCTGTGTCTGGAAAGCTGCTGCTCCAGCTCTGCCCTGGGGGCTTTGCAGCTTTGCTGGCTGTGGCAGTGCTGGTTACCAGGATGCTGGATCTGGAATTCCAGCTCTGTGGAATAAAGGCTCTGTTATCCCAGGTGCTGCAATGGCTTGACAGCCCTGCGCTCCAGTTTGCACAAGGATTTGTGTCACGAGCTGGAAATATGTTTGATGAAGAAGAATTGGCAGAAGGGTTAATTTTAACTCCTGTTCCTCCTTCTTTTGCCGTGGCAAAAGGACAGGAGGGCCACAGCACACTTCCCAGCTCCCTCCAGGACCTTCTGGATCATCTTGTCCGTTGCCTTGTTGCTTTTTGCAGTTGTTGGCATCAGTGTCGTGGGGGTTCTCAGCTTCTCCCCCAGCTCTGCCCAGGTAAGAGATCCTGATCTGGGCAGGAATCCTCCTCCTGCCTGCAGCCCTGAGCTGTGTGGGAAGCAGTTCCCAGGAGGGATGGTTGGGCTGGACCAGTCCTGGGCAATGCAGGAAGGTGCAGGTGGGGCAGGGACGTGCCAGAGGCTGGGAGTCCCCTGGTCCTTTCCTCCAGCACCTGCTGCCTTTGGCATGAGGTGGGGGTGAGGACGGAGTCGTGGATCATCCTCCCCGTGGGTCAGAGCCTCCTCCTCTGCACTGCTGAATCAGACAAGGAGCAGAGGCCAGCACGGGGCCAGCCGGGGATGCTGTTGGTGGGAGATGCTGCACACACAAGCACAGAGCTGCTGATGGTGGGTGCTGTCCTCCCACTCCTCATGCCCAGGCTGGCTCCCAGCTCGTCAGAGTGACACTCCAGGACCAGCAGGACCTGCTGAGGAACCAGACAGCCGTGGTAGACAAGGCCAGGAGCACCATCACCTACTACATCACCTCACAGAGCAACCTGAGCGCCGTGGTGCTGTACGACAGCAGGAACGTGAGTGCCGGGGCATCCCTGCCTCCTCAGCTCTGTTTGCTGCCTTTCTCTGCTCCTTTAGTCAGGAAACTCAGCAGGGGAAAGGAGAATGCCCATTTCAGGGTTTTCCTGGGACAGAGGTGGGTGTGTGCTGCCTGCTCCTCATCAGGGGCACATCTGTCCACAGGGCTACGTGTGCTACAAGCCACTGGAGCAGCGAGCCTGCTACCTGAGGAGGATGGACCCCTGGGACCTGCAGACCCTGCAGACACCTCTCAACTCCTCTGAGCACACAGTGAGCAGCTGCTGCAGCATTCCTGGGACAGCTGGGGCATGGTTTGAGCTTTGCACAGTGTCGCTGAATATTCTCCTCCATGTGAATTTGCAGGGGTGTCTCTGCACCCCAAGGATCCAGGGCAGAGCTCTCCCAGCTGGGGGGAGCAGTGGCAGCCCCTGTTCTGAGGGGTTCACTGCTCCCAGGAGCAGAGCTGTGCCCCTAGGCTGGGCTCTGAGCAGCAGCCCCTGGGTTTATCCAAACCCTGACTCCTGTGGGAAGCAGCTGAGCTGCAGGCTGGGGCAGGGGGATGTGTCCCATGGAGGTGAATAGCAGGGCTCCTGCAGGACCTGCTCCCACTGGATTCTGTTACCTGCTCAAAAATCTGGGGGAGGAAAAACAAAGGGGGTTTGTTCCAAACTCCCAGGGAAGAAAGAAAGTTGGAGGCAATTATGTATAGGGACCCTCAGAACAAAATGTCAGTGGATGCCTGAGCAGGGGCAGATTCCATTTCCAGAAGACAGAAAGCCCCATTTTTTTGTGCCCCTGCCATCTGCTATCCATTTCCTGGCTCCTGGGGGCTCCTTGTTCCTCACCTTACTCCCAGAGAAGTGTAGGAACACAGGATCACAAAGGGGATGCAGGGAAAGCACCTGCCCAGCCTCGAGGCTCCTAAATGGAAGTAAAACTTGGTAGTGCTGGGGTTGCCAGCAGCCCAGAGACAGAAAATGAGACGTGGCAGCCTCACCCTGGGAAAAGGGGCAGGACAGCTGGCAGGAGAAACCTGCTGGGGTACAGAGCACTCCTGGGCTGTGGGGCTGGAGGGCCAAAGTGCCTTGGGAGGAACCAACTGGGATGTTTCTTTCAGCTGCTGCAGCACAACAACCAGACCAAGTTCTACCGGGAGTTCCTGGGCATTGTGGCAGGGAAGCAGGTGGAGCCCAGGGGCCTGGGGGAGGCTGTGCAGACCCTGTGTGAGCACACATCCATCTTCTGGGTGCAGAGAGGGCAGGGTAAGTGGGGCAGCTCCCTGGGCAGGGGAGGCAAGAGCTTTTCTAGCACCTCTAAGAGGATCAGGCTCTGCTACACAACAGCTGATGCATCCCAGGACAGGCTGCCAAGGCCCAGGTCAGGGACTGGTGACCTCTAGTGAAAAACCAGACCATTGTTCACCATCCCTGAGTGCTGCTTCACACCCATCCCGTCCTGAGCCGTGGCACTGGGGTGGGCCCTGAGCCCCTGCCCCAGCCAGCACACAGAGCTGTCCCCTGAGACATCACTGGTTAATCCCTGACCTTCATCCTCAGCCAAAGCAGCCTGCTGAGCTGTCAGCCTGCTCTGTCTCACTCCAGCTTTCATTCCCTGAGGCTTTCCCTTTGCTCGGCTCCCTGGGGACCCTGCAGCTGCAGGACCAAAGCATCCCTGGGGACCCTGCAGCTGCAGGATCAAAGCATTGCTCTCACTGCAGTCCTTGCTCGTTGGCAGGCCCGGGGAGGCAGCGCCTCATCTACCTGTGCATTGACATCTGCTTCCCCAGCAACATCTGTGTGTCCATCTGCTTCTATTACCTGCCTGAGTAAGTGCTGCAGCCACGGCCGCCTCTCTGCCCTCACACTTGAACAGGATTCCTGAAAAGCCTCTGACTTCCAAGAGGAAGGGAACACCTACAACATGCCCAGAGCTTCCTGCTCATTTCATGCTGCAGGTCAGGAGAATTTAGAAAAAAAGGATGAGGAGAGTTTAGAGAAACAGGAGGCCTCTGCTCAGCACTGTCAGCACAGACACTGCAGCTCTGCTCCAGGGCTGCACCGTGTCCGTAGGAATTAGGAGACCCAGTCCTAGAGGAATCCCAGGAAGCAGCTGGAGTTTTGGGGCTCCAGGCTCTGTCCAACACAAGGTGGTTCTTGTTACACCTGGGGGGTGGTTGGCTTTAGGAGAGCAGCTCTCCAAGTCACTCTGTGAAACACTTTGAATAAAGGGATTGCAAACCGAGACAAGAGCTGCTTCTCCTCTTTGCTCAGCCTCTCCCATCACTTGCAAAGGCTGACTTTTATTTTTTTCCCACTCTGGGCTACGAGAACATCCAAAGCTGTCAGCAGTCAATGCTCCAGGGATTCCTGCAGCTGAACTGTACCTGTGTCCCTGCAGTGGGATCGTGCCACCCTCTCCCATTCCCTCTCAGAGGCCACACACATTTCAGCGATGTCCTGCCTGCAGCTGAAGCCTGGTCTCACCCCAGGCTGCTGCAGCTGCTCCTGTCAGAGCCCCAGCCCTCTCCAGGTGGGAGGGGATGGGTACAGTGTGTGTCCCAGGCTCTGGAGAGGGTCTGGCAAGGCGAGGGGAAAGAAGCAGAGGTCCTGTCCTTGCCACACGTGCCCGTTATCCCAACACGCTGTCATTGAAGGCCAGGCAGACCACGGCTTTCTGGTGGCCACTGTATTCCCTCTTGATCTCTCCTGTCTCCACACACCACAGTCTGGCCAGGTTATCAGAGGAGGCTGGAACAGAGAGTGAAAAGGAAAGTGGGATATATATTACCTTTTAAGTTTCTTTTTTAACTATTATTTACTATTATTATTTCCTCTTGCTTCATTCAGCCATCCTTAGGGCTGGTGATGACCAGCAAGGCAGAGCAGCTTAGTGCATTTCTCTGTATGTGGGGCTTAATAGTTTTGGAGAGCAGTGAGTGTGGAAATGACCACAGGTGTGTTTAAGGGACTAACACACTGTGACCTGTGAGATGAACAGCACAGCTGGAGATCTCCTCTCCAGTTCCAACAGCTGCCCCAATGCAGCAGCACAAAACGCTTCAGTCAGCAAAACTGCCCAGGCTCTGGCCATGTCCCAGCCAAGGTAACTGGTCAGGCGTGGCTGCTGCAGGGCCCTGGCACAGCCCAGGTGCTGCCTCACCTGTGACAATGTACTGGGAGTCCCCAGAGAAAGCACAGTCCCACATCCAGCCTCTGGATGTCTCGCCAGGGTTGTTGCTCTTAATGCTCAGCTCTGTCATCAGAGAGAAGTTTGAAGTCCTCCAGATCTTGCACGTCTGATCTGCAGAACAGGTGGCCAAGAGCCTGCAAGGAGACATGTGAGGGCAACCCCATCAGTCACTGTCCCCCTGCAGGCCTCTTGCTACCACAGACCTGGGCCAGGGCCAGTGACAGCCTGGAGACTTGCCCCCATTGCAATCAGATCTCCTTACACCTGCACTGTCTGATTTGGGAGATTCCAGCTGAACAAGACTCTGTGAAGGAGCTCACACTGCAGCAGTTGGATCCCAGCTGTAGAACAACTCATGGCTGCAAACCTTGCTGAGCTCAGGGAGCTCAGTGGGACACCCCTGACATCAACTCTGTGGTGCCACATCCCCTGCCCCCTGTCCCGCTCCTCCCTGGGGCCTGCAGTGTGGAGCCAGCAACAGCCACAGCTGGGGCACAGCTGGAGGCACAGCTGGAGGCACAGCCAGGCCCTGCCTCCCGTGTTTGCCCTGGGAGGGAGGTGAGGGGCTCCACACTCACGTGGAGTCGGGGCTGAATTTGCACTGCAGGGCGTAGCGGTTGTGTGCTGGGATCTTGGTCTTGGGGATCAGCTGTGTCACCTCCTCACCAATTCCACCCGTCAGGTTCCACACGTAGCAGTTTCCCTGCAGAGACACAGCAGGATCTGTGTCCAGGCTGCTGCATGCCCATCCAAACCCAGCCCAGCTCCCACCCAAGCAGGGCTCACCGAGCTGTTCACAGCTGCCATGTAACTGGCGTCAGGGTCGATGTGCACCGAGTTCACCGACACCTCGGGCTCGGGGATCAGCTGCTCGTTGTGGTCAGTCTTCAGGTCCCAGATGTGGATGGCCCCGCTCTGGTCACCTACAATCAGCTCTGCCTGCAGGGACACACGGCCTGGAGCTGGCACCCTCATCCATCACTGCAGCCCTGCTCTGGGTTTAAGCATCAAGGTCCTGTCCTGCCTCCTGTCTGACACCCATGACACTCTGCAAAAGATTGTTTCCCTCCCCAGAAGGGTTTGCTGATTTGCTGGACCCCAGAACAAACAGAGCTGTCCCGGTTCCAGGGCTGTGGCACAGCCACAGCTCCACAGGAGCCAAGTGCTTTTCAGCACGTCTGAGAGGCAGCATTAAGGGACATGTTGGCCACTGAACAACTGAAGCACTCAAGGCTGCAGATACCTGAAAAAAACACAACCCGAAGTGGGTTTTTCTCTCTCTCTCCCCTTCTCAGGGGAAGGACAAGAGCCAAGGGCAGGAGTCCTGGCTCTGATCCCATGCTCAGAGCAGACAATGCTGGCATGTCTCCACTCAAACCAGGCCTTTATCGACAGCCCTGCGCTGGCCACAGTTTTAGCAGAATCCCTAGAGGAGATCAGGTCATCAGGCACAGCTAATCCTGTCCCTGGGAGCAGAGGCTGGTTCTGACGAGACAAACACCACTCAATGCATTTATCTGACTGCACAAAAGTCTCTTCTGGGCTCCTCAACCCTCAGCCCCCCTTCTCAGCAGCTGTGAATGCTGAGTCCAGAGTTTTCGTGGCTTTACTCAGGCCATGAAGAATCTCTGGATAATTGGATCAGCAACTCTGCAGAGGGAACTGCAGAGCCACGGAACTGTCCCAACAAACGCTGCTACCTTTGGTCTAATTAACCATCTTCTGCTCACAAACCAACACTGCACCTCAGCAGCATCTTGGAAAGGGATTATTTCCCATCTAAGACCTGTGTTCAGCAATATTCATCTAACATAATACACTCTCTCAGCACTGACACTACAAGAGCATTTGGACAGTCTGGTCCAAATAACCGATCTCAAATTTAGTTTGAAATTCCTGATTTGCAAAACTAAACCTTTGCTAAATGAAAAGCAAGGAAACATTTCCATTACTCAGGATTTTACCGAGGTTTGCACGGCCCTGTCTGCAGGCAAAACCACAGCCCTGCAAGTCCAGCCCAGCCCAGCCAGGCCATTAACACTGATTGATCTCTATTGATTTCCCTGCTCCTGCTCCCTTCAGCCTCTTCAAGAGTCCCCATTCTCCCTCTGCTCAGCAACAGCTGCTGAACTCACTGGTGAACATCAGCCAAACCTGACCTGAAAGGAATCACGGCCAAAGGCCCCAGGATGCTTTTCCTTAGCAGTGTTGTCACCCTGAAGCGTCCCAGTTGCCCTCACTCTTCCAGCTTTGCTCCCATCACATCCCCAGTGATGTTCAGGGGCAGAGTCCCCTCCCAGGGCATGTTTCCTCCCATGGGATGAGCTCAGTGCAGCCTCTGTGCTGTCCCTTTGCAACAGCCACCAGGTGATCAGCACAAACACATCGTGTGAAGCCCTCAAGCCACGACCTGTTGTACCCCATCTTCTGCTGGGATACATCTCTCCAAAGCCAGGCTGGATGAGGCTTGGAGCACCTTGGGATGGTGGAAGGTGTCCCTGCCCATGGCAGGGGGTGCAATGGGATGAGCTTCAAGCTCTGTTCCACAGGATTCTCTGAGCTGGGAAGCCCCAGAGGAGGCACCTTCCTCACCTGGTTTGGGTGCAGGCAGACGCAGTTGATGGGAGCGTTCACCTGGAAAATGCGCTGGCACTGCAGGTTACGGGACCTGTGACAGAGCAAGGGAGGAGTGCTCAGGGCTCTGAGATCGGCCCCACAGCCCGGGAGGCGCTGCCACAGGGGGGGAACCCCCCGGTGCCCACCTGAGGTCCCAGATGCGGGCCATGCAATCCTCCCCGCCCGTGTACATCCAGCGCCCGTCCTCGTGGAACCCCACCGAGGTGATGTTCTTGCTCACGCCGTCGTAGTTGATGACGGGGTTGGGGTTGTTGGAGTTGAGGTCGTACATGCGGATGTGCTGGTACCCTGCGAGCACCGGGCAGCGGCTGAGCACCGGTACCCGGTGTGCCCGGCGTGCCCGGCGGGGCAGGAGCGCTCACCTGCGGCTGCGATCATGCTCCGGTCCGGGGTGATCTCCAGGGCGTTCACCTGCTGTGGGCTCCGTTAAGGTCGGTACGGAGCCATCACCGGGCCCGAACGCGGGGGCGGCCCCAGCTGCCGGGGCGGCGGGGAAGGAAGGATACGGAGTCCTGGTGCTGCACCGTGCGGGTGCAGATGCCGCTGTGCGCCTGCCAGAACCGCACCGTGTGGTCGTAGCCGGCCGTGGCCAGGATAACCGGGTCGCTGCCCACCGTGCCCTGCGCCGCGTTCATGGTGCCGCCGCTCCCGGAGCCGCCGCGCCCCGCCCGCACTCGGGAGACTCCCTAAAGCCTGCAGGGTCTGTCTCACGCCGCGGAGTCTCGGCCCGGCCCGCGGGTCACCCTCACCCCGTGTCCCCCCGGTCCAGCCCCAGTCCCGGTCCCGGTCCCGATCCCCGCACGTTCCCAGCTTTGCGCGTGCGCGCGGCTCCCCGTGAGCGCGCAGCCGCTCCGGGCCGCGTCCTGCGGGAGTGCGCATGCGCCGCGGCGGGGCCGGGGGACGGACCATGGCCAGGGAGCGGGGGGAGCGACGGGCGAGACCACGGCGGGAGGGGAGGGGGAGAGCGCGTTCGCAGAGGTGCCAGCAGGGGGCGCCGTGCTGGAAATGGGATATGGGATATGGGATCTGGGATCTGGGATCTGGGATATGGGATATGGGATATGGGATATGGGATATGGGATATGGGATATGGGACATGGGCTGTGAGGTATGGGACACGGGACACGGGACACGGGACACGGGACACGGGACACGGGACATAGGACACGAGACACTGTACATGGGACACACACTGGGCACACTCTGGGCACAGGACGTGGGACACGGGACACACACCGGGCACCAGCCACAGAGCACACACCGAGCATCGCTGGGCGGGGGCGGGCACTGGGCACACACCGAGCCCGAACGGGCATTGAGAACCGGCACTGGGAGCAGTGGAGCCGCACCAGGGCCACCCCTTGTGCCGGTGCCGCCCGGGGCAAGGCGGACGGTGGCTCCGCGCTGTGCCGGTGCCCGCCGGCACGGTGCGCTGGGCACGGTGCGCTGGGCACGGTGCGCTGGGCACGGTGCCCGCTGTGCGCCGCGGGTGGCGGGGCCCGGTGCATCCCTCCTCACTTGCCGCACCGGCGGGCACCGGGCCCTTTAAGAGCGGCGGCGGCGGCGGTGCCCGTGCCCGAGCCCGTGCCCGTGCCCGTGCCCGCTCCCGGAGGTGCCCGCGACCGCCCCGCACCTGCCGGTAAGGGCCGGGGGAGCGGGGGATGCTCGGGGCCGGGGCATGCCGGCGCCGCGCAGGGATGCCCGGTGCTGCGGTGGAGATCGGTGCCGGGAGGATGCGGGGGGATGCAGGGCCCCGGTACCGCAGGGAAGCCCGGGGAGGATGCAGGGATGCTCGGGAGGATGCGGGGATGCTCGGGAGGACGCAGGTGTGCCCGGGGCCGCAGGGGTGCCGAGCAGAGCCTGGAGGGTGCCGTGGAGCGCGGGAATGCCCAAGGGATGTCCTTGGTGTGGGATGTGCCGGGTTTGCGGGGTGTGGGTGGTGCCCCGCAGCACAGAGGGATGGCTGGGGTGTGGAAAGGGTCCCTTGTGCCCAGAGGCTGGTCCACGTGTGCTCCAGTAACCCGGGAAGGAACGGGACGGGACAGGGACCAGTTCTGCCCAGGGATGAGGGAACCGCCATCTCCTGCTGCCATGGAGCTGTAACCTCACAGGGCAGTCCCCAGCCGTGGGGCTGCAGCCTCTGACGAGGGGCAGCTCATCCTGGAGGGTGGCACAGGCTGGCAGCACGGGTTGGTGGCGGCCAGGCTGGCCGTGGAATGCTCTGGAAGCACGTGAGCGTGTGCACGTGTGTGTGAGCGCGCACTCGAAGCGTGCCCGGAGCAGCATCGCTCCCTACGGCTGCACTGTCGGGTGTGCCGGGACGCGGGGATTGGCATGGAAACGGTGGGGAGCACCGGAGCGGAGCTGCGAGCAGCCGGGGGGCACCTGAAACCCTCGCTGCCAGTCCATGGAACGCAGTGGCACACAAGGGGGTCCGGGATGCCAGCCCCGGGACGCTGGGCTCCCTCCTCCCCTCCTCACCACCCTGCCGCCTCCAGGCTCAGGTTGGGGTTTGTTTTCTTCCATCCCCCTTTCCTCGTGGCTCTGGCAGGTAAGCGGGGAGCTGGGCTGGGTGCAGGGGGCTGGCAGCAAAACCCACAAAACCCACGTGGGCATCGTGGAGACAGGGAGGGGCACCGAGGCTGCGGCCCCTCCTGGCCCCGCTGCCGGTGGAACCGTGAGTCAGCCTGGCCGGCTGTGGGCTCTTCCGAGCCTCCCGGGGCCTTCCAGCGCCGTCCCCCACAAGATGTGACGTTAATAAATACGAGGTGCCGGGTTAGAGGGGCGGCATCCATCAGCTGAGCCTTCGCTGCCCAGGGATGTCCCCGTGGCGCAGGGAGGTGGCCCCTGGCTGGCCCCGGCCCCCCTCCGGCCAGCGCCCATCCCGCCTGCCCTGGCCCTGGCTGTGCCCGGGAGCTGCAGCCCTGGGAACCTGCCCTATTTAAATAAGATAACGCGTATTAAAAACACCGAATCCTGGCGAGGTGACAGCGTCTGTCTAAATATTTATCCCTGTTCCGATCAGGCACTGTGTTCCCATGACAGCGCCATTAGCACTTGGCATATTTATGGCCTTTCCTGGGTGCTGGGCTCCCCGTGCTGCGTGCCCAGGAGCCACTGACCCCCCCTCCTGTGTCCTCTCTGTGCGCCCAGTGGTGACCCCTGGGCTGGCAGCCATCTCCAGCCTGGCACATCCCTGCCGGGCTGTGCTGGAGCTGCCAGGAATATCCCGAGCTGGGCACGGCAGGGAGCGGGCACCACGTTTGTCCCTCGCAGCACAGGAGCTGCAGTGCCACGAGGTACCTTGTCCATGCAGAGAAGGAGCGCGGGGAACACCCTGCTCCCCAAAAACCGGCTCCCGCTCCTCCTCCTGCCCGCGGGCACCGAGGGACTGGGTACCCGCGGGCACCGGGCGATGGGGATGGAGCAGGGATGCTCCAGCTCCCTCCTGCACATCGCTGTGCTGCCCTGTGACCTGGCCTTGCTGGGGCCTCGTGCTCTGGGCACAGCACGTCCTGCAGCCCGGGGGGGTCCCGGGCGCTGCAGCCCCTGCACCCCGCGGGCAGGGCAGCGTGTCGGGAGGGATTAGGGCTGTGTCTGGAAAAGGGCTCACTCGGAGCGAGAGGCTCAGCTCGGCTCTCCCTGGTGCCACCGCTCTGGCAACACAAACAAAACCCTCGCGATCAGCTGAGCCGCTTGGGCACCCGCTGCTGCCAAAATCTGCTTTTCACTTCCCCGATCTGCCGGCGCTGAATTGAACCCTGAGCTCGGGCGTGTTTGGGTGGCAGCTCACCAGAAGAGCTGCGGGGGGGCTGCGCTGCCCTGACCGGGCCTCACCGAACCCACCAGAACCGGAGAAACGGGAGAAAGGAAGGGCAGAAGTGATGCCGGCGTGTGGCTCCCAGGAGGATCCGTGAGGGTGCCAAGGGGGTCCGGGCTGCCACCCTCACCCCGCCAGTGCCGTGGCTGTGCCGGTGCCATTCCCGGAGCATCCCGGTGCTGGCATGTGCCCGCTTGGCTCCCAATCACCTCTTCCCTGTCCGCAGGGATGCACCGTGCCCACCCCGTGATGCCAGCCCATCCAGCCGCCCTGTGACACGGCTCCTGGCTCGGGGGTGACCCGGCAGCCCGACGGGATCCCCGGTGGGGACCTGCTCTGCAGCCACCGCCCTGTTTGCTCCGGCACCGGCCTCACCCCGGCAGGCAGAGGGAGAGGCGGAGCTGGCCGCTGGCCCCACGCTGGGGCACACGAGGTAGGAGGGACACGGGGCACTGCCCGCACACGTCCCCGATGGGCACCAGGCTGGCCAGAGGGGCTGCCCCCATGTCGCCTTTCTCTGGGTCTCGTGCTGCCCTGGGCAGGGGAGCAGGGCACGGTACGTGGGGCTAGCTGGGCTCACTGTGCTTGGTGTCCCTCTGGCCACTGCTGGCCATGGTGTAGCAGAGCCGTGTGTGTCCCCAGAGATCCCAGAGATGGCTTTCCAGCGGAGCCACCGGCTGAACCTGCTGCGCCTCGTTGTGCTGCTCCTCGTGGCCTTGGCTGGCATCAAGTTCCTCTTCCGTGACAGGTGAGGTGACAGCAGGACCCCAGGGGGATCTGTGGCACACCTTGGGCTGTGCTTCTGTGGTGCCCGGTGCTGGGGGCAGCTGGTGCCCCCATAACCCCATGGACACCCTCACCCCTGCTCCACTCCCTGCAGCTTTACCCTGGAGCTGCACAAGCACGTCAGCAAGGACAGCGGGTTCTGGGGGGACACAGGTGACATCGTCCAGGACATCATCCCCCAGAGCCAGGTCCTGGAGGTCCCTCCAGCAAAGATAATTTCCCTGAAGCAAAAGCAGCAGGTCCCCAGGGATGTCAGTGCCACCGAGATGAGGCTGGTCCACCTCGACCTCAAGGGAGCTGCGCCCAGAGTCTCCTACCTGGAACAGGTGAGGATGCCCAGGGACAGGGAGGAGGGGCGAAGGAGGGGACACTGACAGGGTCCTGCTGACACCTGGACTGCGCCATCCCCACCGCTGAGCCCACCCTGCCCACCCTGCAGGTGTTCCCCCTCCTGTCCCAGCTGGGAGCCAACGGTGTCCTCATGGAGTACGAGGACATGTTCCCCTTCAAGGGAGAGCTGGAAATCCTCAGGTCCCCGTATGCTTACAGGTGAGCAGGGCTCACACAGGGCTGTGTGCTGAGCTGGCTGTGGGGCTTGTGGCCCCTGCAGGTCCCGGTGTGCCAGGGGTTGGGTGTGACCCACCTGGCCCCGTGCCCACGGTCAGAGGGCCAGGCTGTGCTGCTGGGCAGACCAGCTTCCTGCCCTGACACGTCAATGTTTGTGCCCCTCAGTAAAGTGTGGGGCCATGTGGGCAGGGTGCCAGAGGAGGGAGAGGAGGGGAAAAGTGCCCCCATGCTCTGCCCTCTGCCCTGGCATCCCCTGCTGAGCCTGTCCCTGCCCTCCCAGCGAGGAGGACATCGAGCGGATCCAGCAGCTGGCGGAGCAACACAAGCTGGAGGTGGTTCCCTTGGTGCAGACCTTTGGCCATGTGGAGGTAGAGGCTCCCAGTCCTGCTCCCCGTCCCAGATCACAGGGGTTCCCCCTGGACACCCCCCTGATGGTTCCTCCCCGCAGTTCATCCTCAAGCACGAGAAGTACCAGCACCTGCGGGAGGTCGAGCGCTTCCCCAACAGCTTCAACCCCCACGTCCCCGAAACCCTGGCCCTGCTCAAGAGCATCCTGTCCCAGGTGATCGAGAAGCACCGCCGCTCCACCTGGATCCACATCGGTGCAGACGAGGTGGGCAGGGGCTGTGCAGAGACCCCAACCCTCACCCCAGACACTGGGGGTGCTCCCAGAGCTGCTGAGCATCTCCCTTTCCCTAAGTCCAGGTTTTCCATCTCGGCGAGGGGATGGACTCCAAGAACTGGATGAGCCACAACAAGGGCGATGTGGGGACCATGTACCTGAAGCACATCAAGGAGGTTCTGGGCTTCCTCACGGCGCAGTACTGGGGACTGCGGGTGCTCATGTGGGACGACATGCTGAGGAAGATCAGCGTGGGAGCCCTGCGGGGTGAGGGGACAGGGACAGCAGTGGTGGCACCCGTGGAGGCTCCTCAGCAGCACCCACCCTGTGTCCACCCTGGCAGGCATCACTCCTGGTTCCAGCAGGAGCCCATGCCTTGCCCTGTGGATCTCAGGGTGGCATGAGGAGCCCAAGGCTCTCTCCTGCTGCTGGCACCAATGTCCCCTCACTGCTGTCCCCGCAGAGTCCGGGATAGCGAAGCACGTCTCGCCCGTGGTGTGGTTCTATGCGCCCGACTTCGAGGCTGAGCAGATCGGTAAGGTGACGTGCCAGGCTCCTGGGGGTGGTGGGGGGATCCCCCCTGAGCCCCCCGCCGTCTCTTGGGGACAGTGGCACTGGTGGCTTGCCCCTGTCCCGCTGCAGTGCCCTTCCTCACCAAGTACGTGGAGAGCGGCTTCGAGGCGGTTTGGTTCGCCAGCGCCTTCAAGGGCACCACGGGGCCAGCGCAGGCCTGGACCCCGCTGAGCTACCACCTGAAAAACCACCTGAGCTGGCTGAAGGTGATGCAGGCCGTGCCACGGCTGGCCCCGCTGCGCTTGCAGGGCGTTGTGCTCACCGGCTGGCAGAGGTAAGGGGTGGTGGTGGGACCCCCCCTGCCCTCCCGGTGCCCACAGAGCCGTGCTGGCACGGTGCAGAGGTGGTGGCTGTCCCTGTCCCGCAGGTATGATCACTACTCGGTGCTCTGTGAGCTGCTGCCTGTCAGCATCCCCTCTCTGGCCATCTGCCTGCAGACCCTGGTGAATGGTGAGCCCCCCAGCCCTGCCCTCACCTCCCACTGCCTGCCACACCCCGTCATGCTGGGCAGGGCACTGGGGGGAGGTGGGAGGCAGAGGAGGAAGAGCTTCACCTCACTCGGTTTTGGGGGTGCGGTGAAGCCGGGGTGAGCCTGATGGCGAGGTGTCCCAAGCTCTTCTGTGCCTTTCCTCGCCCTCCCAGGGGGCTTCACAGAAGAGGCAAAGAGGAAGGTCCTGGATGTGCTGGGCTTGGAGAGCGTGCAGCTGGAGCAGAGCACCTGGTGCGTGGCACTGGTCGGGGCAGTTGCATCAGAAGGGATGCACTGGAGGGAAGCAGGGGCTTGGGCACCCAAATGCCCTGGTCCCAGACCCAGCTCAGTGCACCCCACGTGCTGAGCCCTCACCTTCCCTTCCCCCAGCGAGGGCAGGGGAGCGTTCCCTGGTGTGGAGATCTACCACATGGTGGAGCAGGTGAATGGGCATCTGAAGGAGAGCATCCTCAAGGCACTGGAGGAGGAGAGGTAACAGGCGGAGGGAGCAGTGGGATTGGTGCTTCTGGCTATGTTTTTCCATGGGAGGGGAATGCACAGCTCCCCACCCCGGTGGCCCCTGTGCCCCCCTGTCCTTCGTGCCTCTCCAGTGCCATCAAAGGCTGGTTCAGCCCCTACCACCGGAAGCGCCAGTTTGGGAACCCCCGCAACATGGAGAGCTTTGGCAGCAAAGTGCTGAAGTACGTGGAGTGCTGGGGGCTGGGAAGAACCTGCGTGGGGCTGGGAGGGGTCCTGGGCTGGGACAGAAGGGAGCTGGACACCTGCTCTCCCCGCTCCAGGCTCCATGATGACTGGGAGAGCTTTGTCCGTGACCTGCGTGCCCAGCTGGACAGGATCTACTTCCCTGACACAGTGGAGGAGTGGATGGAGGAGAACGTCAACCCCTACCTGGACCAGCTGCGGGACCTGGTGCGGGACTACCGGGCCATCATCCGCCTCAATGGCCGGCCCAAGGCCACGTAGGGGCTGCAGCCCCCCGGCTCCTGCTGCCCCCTGGCTGGGCTTTGGGGGTCACCATCGCGTGTTTGTTTGCTGGTGACGGCGCTGCTGCCGCTGTTTGCACTGTACAGAGCCCCTGCACTCTCCCCTCCACAATAAAATATTTTCGTAGATCCTGCTGCTTGCTGCGGGGGCCACGGCTGTGCCCTCCCCCCATGCAGGGAGAGGGAGCTCGGGCTGGTGGGGAGGGCTGGGGTCTATCCTGTGACAGCTCCTCGGCCACTGCTCAGGCTCTGATGGAGCTGGAGGGGTTGGCAGCCACAGGGCAGAGTGTGGCAGAGCTCTTGGGGACACTCGTGTGCCTCGTGCTGGCCTCGAAGGTGGCCGTGCCCTCCCTGGACAAGATCCAGCTTGTGGCTGCTGCATGCCCAGGGCTGGGACTGCCACCTGGGACAGAGCAGGGACAGAGGGACATGCAGGGGCCCTGCCAGGCTCCCACCAGCACCCACTCCCCAACCCTGTGTGTGTTTTCAGCCTCTGTGAATCCCTGGTCACTGGGAGGGGTGTGAAGGGTTCTTCAGCCTCCAAATTCTGCTTTCATCTCTTCCTTCTCTGTTATTCCAGCACCCAAGCCCCTTGTGCTCCCAGACCCCCCCCTGCCTCCCGAGTGCAGGCAGAGGCTCTGCTGTGCTCCTTTCCCATCCTTTCCCATCGGAAAGGCAGCTGTGCTGGGGGGGATCTCTGCGTGGGACGAGCCCTCCTGCTGCTGGGGCTGTCTCCAGTTCCCACAGTCAGGTTTCCACGTGCCTGTTGCCCACAGTGCCCATCCTAAACCCTCTGTGCCCCAGGCTCTGCCCGTTCCGGCCGCTGGTTTCGCTCGGCGTGTGCAGGGCAGGAACGGGGACATTTCACTGCACATTCTTCTGCTCTGCAAAGACCAACCCGACTTGGCAAGAGCCCGAGGGAGCCGCAGGAACGCCGGGCTGGAGCTCCTCCCGCAAAGCCCGGCTCAGGAGGGGAGGAGGGACCCCACCGGCCCCACACCCTTGCCCTGCTGTCCCCGTGTCGTGCCCTGGACACAGAGGTCCCGGTGCCCGGCGAGGCCATGGGGGCAGGAGCTGCCCCGTGCCGTGTCTGTGCTGGGTCGCTGGGTGCGAGGGCCCGGCAGGAGGGAGCCGTGGGGCACAAAGGGATCTTTGTTGAGCCTTTCCGTTTGTGATCAGGTGGTGGCAGATGTGAAGGAAGCCCCCGACCCGTGCGGAGCGCCAGCCCCAGCCCCCAGCCCCGGGAGCCCGGCCGCGGCTCAGGGCCCCGTGCAGAGCCCGGCTGCGGGATTAGAGGGCAGATTAGACGGCGTTCCGTGCTGGCAACCCAAATGTCCTGGATTGGAAAGTGGGGGTGGGGAGAGGAGACGCACCCCGCCATCCCTGAGGGGGGGTCAGCCCGGAGATGGGGACTGGGCAGGAACTGGAGGCTGTGCAGGGGATCCTTGTGCTCCAAGTCGGGGGGCATGGACCAGGACGGGGCGAGCCGGGGTCATCAGGGCACAGCCGGGCTCCCTCCTCCATCTTCCCGTCTGCCACGGGTGCTCACACGGAGCTGCAGTTCCCGGTCCCCGCACACTGCACCCACCTATGGCTGCACCCCTCAGTGCTCAGCGCTGTGGTGGCCAGTTGGCTACCAGCCTCCTGGCCCCATGTGGCCGTTTGCTGGAGACGGGACTCCCCGAGGCTTTTAGCTAGGAACTTGTCCGGGAGGGCAGAAATTTGGGTTGATTTCGTGCGAGTGATGTCTGTGCTCTGCTCTGATGGCACCGCGGGGACATTAACGCCTTGTCCATCACTGGCCCCATTTCCTATCGGGTTTCTCATCTTCCTCAGCCCTCGGGAACCCTCCGCAACTTAATGTCTCGGTCATTTCAGCCTTACAAATGAAAGGGACGAATGTCACCGGCCATTGTGTAAATAAAAGTGGAAAATGACGCGGTAATGAGAGCTTTTTTTGCAGAAATGGGAAGGCTGCTCCTGCCCGGTTTCCGTTACCGGCACCGCAGGCTGCTGTGATGGCCAGGCGGGACGGGGAGCGGCGAAGGGCACCTGGAGCAGGGCTGGGGAGCACGGGATGCCCCGGGAGGGGGTCTGCTGGATCCCCCGGGATCCTACCCGAGGAGGAAGAGGCCCCGAGCAGGGCAGCCGCGTTCCCCCCGTCCCCTCCGGCCGCTGAGACCCGCCAGCTCGTTCCACGCCACGGCTGCGCGGCGGCTCCCACCGGGGCGTCCCCCGGGCCCGGCACCGGGGAGGGGATCCCCGCGCTCCGCCCGCAGCACCGGGCGGCCCCCGCCTTCTCCTCCTCCTCCTCCTGCTGCCGCTGCTGCTCGTCCTCCTCCTCTTCTTCCTCCTCTCCCTCTCTGCCCCCCGCGCTCCCGGTGCGGCCCCCCCGCCCCGCCGCGCCCCGCCCCGGGCGCCCGCCGCCGCCCCCGCCCCCGCCTCCGGAGCGGGCGGGCTGGGCGGGGGGGCTG
Source organism: Sturnus vulgaris (assembly GCF_052056855.1). NCBI lineage: Eukaryota > Metazoa > Chordata > Aves > Passeriformes > Sturnidae > Sturnus > Sturnus vulgaris. The sequence continues at coordinate 1,017,165 of NC_142258.1, forward strand.
CACCGTGCCGTGCCGAGCCGTGCCGAGCCGTGCCGAGCCGCGCCGAGCCGCCCCCCGCCGCCCCCCGCCCCTCGCCGCGCCGCGCCGCGGAGGATGCTCGGGCCGTGAGCCCGCAGCCGGCAGCCCCGGCGCGGCGCAGCCATGGGCAAGGACCAGGAGCTGGTGCAGGCGGTGAAGGCGGAGGACATCGCGGCCGTGCAGAAGCTGCTGCAGAGGCCCAAGCCCGGCAAAGCCAGTGAGTGCGGCGGCGGCGGGGCCGGGCGGGGGGCGGCGGGGTGGGGGGACACTCGGAGGGGGGGCACACACGGGCACCGGCGTCGCAGCAGCGGGCGCGGCGGCTCGGGGCCGCATCCTAGCGCTGCTCCCGGGGCCCGGCCGCGATGCCGCCCTGCCCGCCCCGGAGCATCCCCGGCCCTTCCCCGGCTGCGGCTCGTCGCAGGCGGGCGGGGACCGTAGACGTGCTGAGGACCCCCGGGAGGGGCGGGGGGCGCTGCCCGGCGAGGGTCTGAGCGTGCCGGCGGGGCTGGGAGCATCCCCGGCCGCTGCGCGGGTGCGGAGCGCTGCAAAGGGGCTCCTCGCCGGTCCCGGGGCACCCCTGGAGGGGTCGGGTCCGGCCGGACTGCCCTTGCCCTGTACCCAGGAGCAACTCCTGCCCCTCCAGGAGCCGGGCCCGGTGCTCCCGGGGGTTTGGGCAGGGTTTGCGGCCGGGCAGCGCCGGGCGCATCTGCGTGTGCGTGCAGCGAGTGTGCCCGGCCGGCGCGGGTGAGCGCCGGGGCTCGCTGCCCGCACACCTCTGCGTGTGTCCGCGCTGCCGCGGGTGCGTGTGCGGCTGTGTTTGGGTGCGTGGGGTGTTTGCGTGGCGGTGTGTACCCTGGCATCTGTGTGTTTGGCTGGGCTGTTGGTATTTCTCGCTGAGGGGGTGTTTGGATGTCGCTCCGCGGGTATCTCCCGGTGCATCCCTGCGGCTGGGCTGTGCACGGCTCCGCGGGTGCGCCGCGGGTGCGTGGCCAGGTGTGAGGCTGCGGGGGCGTGCGTGTGGCTGTGCGTGTGCGTCTCCGGGTGTACGTGTGTGTAGCTCCATGAGTATCTACTCGCTGTAGGATGTAACTGCTCCGTCGAGGCGTTCCGCCCGGGACTGAATAATTCATGGTGCTGATGCAGCCGCAGGTTTCAGGCCTGGTGCCGGGGATGAACTGGGCGGCCGGGGACCGTCCCTGGGTAAGGACAGGGAGCACGGGGAGCACTGCTGTGCCTCTGGGTCACTGGACACACTGGTCCCTCCATGGCTGTGCCCACTGCCCCTCTCTTCAGGGCCAGCACTCCACAAATGCTGGCACCCCCTTTCCCTGGAGCTGTGCAGGACTGGCGAGGTGTCCCCCGTCCCTGGTCATGCAGGGCTGTTTCTGGGCAAGCAGGGCCAGCGTGGTGTCCCATGTGCTGGTACTGAGCAGGGTTGGCATGGCATTCCCTAAGTCCCTGCTCTGGTGTTGCATCCACCGTGTCCACAGTGCCACGTGGGACCAGGATGTGTTTACCTGTGCCATGAAGGGCTGGCGTGGTGTCCCCCATGCCCCCAGTGCCGTCGTTGCTGAGGGACTGTGCAGGGCAAGAAGAACCTTCAGCTCAGAGCCCACTTCATCCCGACCCACTCCAGCTGCTGCTGCTGCCGTGGCCTCTTGGGGCAGCGTGTGGGGATGGGGACAACGCCTGCTCTATGCCCACACACCCCTCTCGGGTCCCTGCTGCCCTGGGCACACAGCTGGCGTTGCTGTGGCAACAACCAGAGGTGCCGGAGTGCCACCACCTTCTCCTGCATCCCTGTCCTTCCCAGTGCTCTGCTGCATGTCCCACTGCTGAGCCCTCTGGATACCAGGCCACGGGGGCCAGCAGTGCTCCCTGTGCCAGGATCACAGGTTAGGGACAAGGGACACTCAGTGGGGCTGAGCCTGGTGTTGGGGTTGGATGCTCACCCCATTCCCTTGCTGAGCTGCCCACATCCAGCTCTGCTGGATGCCAGTGCCAGGCTCATCTGGGGCCATTTCCCCAGACTCTCCCGTGTGGCAGCGGGTGCCACACGTGCAGTGGTGGGCGCTGCGCTCCCAGCCTGGGGTGCACAAGTACCTCTGGCCACAGCGGTGGGGCTGGAGCAGTGCATGGAGTGGGAGAGCACCGAGCAGGGCTGTCCCCACGCCGTGCTGTCCCCACGTCCCCTCCAAGTTCCGGTCCCACGCCTGCCTGCGGCGCTCCCCGCGCTGCGCGGCACCAGCAAGATTTGTAACTTAGCTCTGTTATCTGGATAATATCCTATTCATGTGGGGTTTAATAAATGAGATTTTAAAAATCCTTGCGTGAATTAGCGCGGGTTGCTATGGTGACATGGGGCCCGGTTTGGTGCGAGTGCGGGTTTGGGGGCCCGGGCCGGCTGCAGCGCGCACCGCGCCTGCTTCCCGGCCATCCATAATTGATGAGGTTGTCTGAAAGTTGCGCAAATCAGATGCAGGGATTTGGCAGCAAACTGTTTCCCTCCCTGTCCCCTCCTTCTCGGTGCTACCTCGAAGAAATGTGGTGACTTGGCGTTTTCCCCTTGGCTCCAGCGCCGCGGGATGGGATGGGAGCAGGAGGTGTCTCTAGGAGCACCATGCCCACTGTGCCATCCCTATCCTGGGCATCTGGAGCTTTGGGCAGTGGGAGATGAGCCGTGCCGTGCCATGCTGTGCTGTGCAGAGGATCCAGTTCCTTGCCTGTGGAATTTTGGAGTGGCTCCTTCCATTGGCTCCCTGTGAGGCCAGTGCTGCCAGTGGCTCCTCTACGTTGGAAATGGCTCCTGTGTGGTGCTCCCTGTGCCGAGTGTGGGACCTCGAGCCAAGGGTTGGATCCTTCACTCCAGTTTCTCCTCCAGCCAGGCTGGGGGACTCTGTAAAGCCTTTCCACACATGGTAGCTTCGAGTGGCCAAGGAGATGTCCCAGCACATGGCCCTGCAGTGCCAGGACAAGGGTCCAGCTTGGCAGGAACTGGCCATGTGGGTGGAATCCAGGGCTGTGTCCTGTGGGGCTGTGCTGCCCACCCCATGCCTGGTCCTCAGTGCCATCCTGGTCCCCCAGGTTGCCATCAGGACTCGTGTCCTGGTATGCTGTTGGAGCTCTGAGTGCCTCACTCAGGTTAACCACGCTACCTGGCTGGCATCAGGAGCTGGGCACGGAGCTCTGCACCCCCTGCACACCCTGTGCCATGTCAGGGTAGCCCTGGGTAACCCAGCCCAGCCTGGCCCCGCTGCCCGGGGTGCTGGTGCTGAGGCCTGGGCAGCTCTCACTGTGCCCCCACTGCGGGCAGGAGAGCCCCATTCCTGCACTGCCACTTGTGCAGGGCTCTGCATCCTGCCCTGCATGTCACTGGCACCTCAGGGCTTGTCCCATCAGTCTTGGCCCTGCTGCCATGTGCAGGGAGCAGGTCCTGCCCTGCCCAGAAAGGCACCTCAAAGCTCAGGGTCCTGCTGTCCCCAGGGAGCCATCCTGGGACGTGAGTGGAGTTGCACTGGAGTTGCTCCAGGATTTGGGGACAGTGGGAAGCAGAGCCAGAGCACCTGGGGACATGGACTTTGGGCAGGGCCTCACCAGCTGCCTCCTGCCCTCCGGTGAGTCCTCCTGCACAGAGGCCAGTTAATTCTGGGTTTTCTTGCCTGCATTTGATTGCATTCATAATCTGCTCTGATAACAGTATTTAATAAAACCGGGCTAATATGGCGCAGTTAGGAAATGTCTTTGACATTTTACAATTCAATTTCCATGCAGTAAAAGGCAGGGCAGATGCAAATCCAATTGTGGTGCAGTGCCCGGGGCACACGTGGCCGGCAGCCACCGGAGCTGCCCGGTTCCCCCGACCCTCTGGGAAAGCAGGAAAACTTCCCTGGGAGGCAGCCACCCCTGATGGCTCCTGCTGCTGCTCCCTGGGTACAGGCACTGAGCAGAACCTCCTTTCTGACAGAGAAACCCAGGCAGAGACGAGCAGATGACGCTCACTGGAGTGCTGGAGCCCCTGGGTGCTGCTGGCCTCTGGAGCCGTCGGTGCTGGGCAGGACATCTGGAATGGGGGGAAGTGGCCGTAGGGCCAGATCCTGTGGCAACTTGGCCAAAGATGTGCTGGGCCCTGGTGCATCCCCCATCCCGCGGCCAGGCACTGCTCCCACGCCTCTCCCGATCCCCTTGGCAGGGATGAAGGGGCGGGATGCCAAGGGGGCGGGCTGGGACACGCGGCTGATGCCAGCAAGGGGAGATGCCGGTTCATCCCAGGCGTGTCCCAGGCACGGCCGTGCTCCCAGCACTGCTGACAGGCAGGTTCCTGTCAGGGCCCAGCAGCTCCGGCTGCTGCCCGACTCATCCACGTGTCAGCGGGTCCCTCATAAACTTCTTGGGGTTTGCAGCCCGCGGGTGAAGCCTCGCTCCCAGCAGGACTTGGCAGGCGGGTGTGGGCTGCTGTGTGCCAAGTTTCCTCCCAGAGGGGCACGATTGCTCAGCCTGGGGTGGATTCTCATTATTTTACATTTCTTGCCTCTCTGGATGGGTCGAGTTGTGCGTGCAAAGCCTCCGATGCCCCCTGCCCCCAGCACAGCCCCCGTGTCCAGACTGGCCGCAGGGTCCGTGCCCACCGGGGGCTGTTGGCCTCTGCCATCGAGGAGCAGCAGGGCTGTGGGCCCGCGGCTCCGTTCCCAGCTCCCTCACTGGCCTGGATTTCCTCTCAGCAGTCCCAAATTCACCTGGCTTGACACCAAGCAGCCCTTTGGCAGCCCCTCGTGGGGCTCTCCCACAGCTCTGGCTGTTTGCTGCACGAGGATCTCGCTGCCCCAGTGCTGGGGGGTGACACTGTGGGGGACGTGGAAGGGCCAGGCTGCACCCAAGGGTGCTGGCACTGAGCAGGTCTGAGTGCTGTGCGTGCCCTGGGCTTCTCTCCACAGCCATCCCAGTCACTGCCAGCCCATCGTGGTTTCCAGTAGCCAGGCTGGCGTCTGGCTCCTCTCCTTCTCTCTGCACTGTGTTTAACCCTTCTTTCCCCTTCCCAGCTGCTGGGAATGGCTGTGATCAATCCCCTGCTCATCTCGCTGTGCCCAGGTGCCCCAGGCCCCTTCCCACTCCCCACGTGCAGCAGCAGTGCCTGGGGATGGCAGCTCTGTGGTGCTGTGCCAGGGCCTGGGTGGGCCCCCAAGCAGTGCTGGGTGCTCAGTGCACACATTCCTGGGCTCATGGCAGGTGGCAGCTGTGGCAGTGCTGGTGGGGTGAGCGCTGGAGGGGAGCACCCAGCTCTTGGGTGATACCTGAGGTTGTTTCCCACAGCACTGTCTGTCCTGGTGCTGCTGCTGGGTGCTGGGTGCTGGGAATGGTGCTCAGCACTGTTGGGAGAACAAATTTGCTGATATTTAATGACTGATGCTGATCCTGCTGGGCCAGGCTCCCATGGGTGAGGGAGAGATGCTGGGAAGCAAAACTCAGGAGTGCCTGCATGGACATTGATGTTCTCTTGCTGCTTTGTGTCCTGTCCCTGGCCAAGTGTGCTGCAAGGGTGAGCCATGCCCAGCAGGTCACCAAGCCAGTGTGATGTCACTTCTGCCCTGGCTCACCATCCTGTCCCACATCTGGGGCACGTGGGACTTGCCTCACTGGCTCTCCTCTTCCCAGAGGGACGGGGCCAGCGCAGCCCACCTGGCACAGGAGCGATGCCACCCGTGGGCTGGCTCACTGTGCCGGGCTGAGAGGGATCTTTAAGCTCTAATGAAATGTTAATAGTATTTTCCAACTCAATACGGGAGTAGAAAATGAGGTGTTTAATGCCGGGCTCTGCAGCGACAGGAGCAATCAGCCTGAGAAATGGGAAGCTGGGATGCAGAGCTGGGCTCGGCTCGTCCTGACAGCCCCGTGCTGCCGGGACTGCTCCGGTGATGGATGGGCACCGGTGCTGGCACGAGCCATCCAGTGGGGCAGCACGATACTGGGAGGGCATGGGAGAGAGTCTGGCTGGCAGTGCCAGCTCTGCCCGGCTCTCCTTGGGTGTCCCCACCAAGGTCACTGCCGGCCGCCCGGAGAGCGCCGAGCAGATGGAGGTGTCTGCGGGGCTGGGGTGCCCCGGGGCACAGCAGGATGAAGGGACCCCAGCGCTGTGCCCTGCCAGAGTCTGTGTCAGCTGGAGATGGTGCCCAAGCAGCCACCACAGGCTCAGCTTTTTGGAGCTCGGGTGGCTGCGTGCTCCGCCCGCGTGTGCCCCTCCGCATCCCTGTGCATCCATCCCTGTGCATCCATCCCTGTGCATCCATCCCTGTGCATCCATCCCCGTACACTCGCGTGCATCCGTGCCCGTGCCTCAGCCTCTGTTCATCCGTGTGCTGCGTGCCTCTGTGCATCCATGTGAAGGCGTGTGCCCCGTGTGCCCCGTGCCCCGTGCCCCGTGTGCCCCGTGCCCCGTGTGCCCCGTGTGCCCCGTGTCCCGTGTGCCCCTGGCCTCTTCGCTGCCCACGCCGGCTCTGCCTCCTGCCCGTGGGGCCGGGCCCTGGGCACGGCCGGCTCGTGGCAGCAGCAGCCGCTGATCCCTTCCAGATGTGGCTGCCGGAGCCGCCTCCTCGAGAGGCCCCGCGGGTTCCCGGCCCGCGGCCGCGGGAGCCGCTGGAGCAGAGACAAAGCAGCGGCTGCCGGGTCCTGCATTGCAGCTGGGCTGTTTACGGCAGGCGCGCTCCTCGCAGCCCTGCAGCTCCGCAGCAGCCCCGCTCCCCGGGTGCGCTCAGCGCCTGCCTGAGCCTCGCTCCTGTTCGGCCCTGCACCGCCCCTGCCAGTCCCCTCCCTGTGGCCACCGTGCTGGGGACACTGGGGACATTGGGGACACTGGGATGGGTCCTGCAAGCCCTGTGCTTCCCCTGCAGCGCTGCCAGCCCGCCAGAGCAAGCTCCCTGTGCTCCCTGCGCTCCTGGATGATGCACGGCATCGCCTGGCTGCACATCCCCGCTGCCCACCCATCCTGGCGGTCACTGGCACACGGCTGAGCTGCCAGGCCCTGTGCCCGCAGAGCTGCCCATACCTGTGCCCATCCTGCCCCTCCATTCCCGCCGGGAATGCAGCCGGGAAGCAGAAGGTGGGCACGGTGCAGCGGCCATGGATGAGGACAAACGATGGCTCTGAAGGAATCACGTTAAAACAGAGCCCGGAGCCGGTTTTGCCGCGCTTGGCTGGGAGCTCAGAGCCGGCGCTGCAGCAGCGCCCGGTGCCTCTGATGGATCTGGGCCTCCTGCACACAGATGTGCACACGTGTGCATTCAGGGCACGCCAGGAGCTGATCTGGGCCTCCTGCACACAGATGTGCACACATGTGCACACACTCAGGGCACACCAGGAGCTCCCACCACTTCCCACTGCTGCTGCACCTCGCCGGGTTCATTGCAGGCCGGTGATCACCGCCCTGTCTTGGTTAATGATGCTTTAAGGTGCACAAAGCTCCTGGTCCCGCCCTGCAGCCAACGTGGACAGGGCCCATCCTCCCAGGGATCCCTGGCCCCGCAGAGGGGGTGAGGAAGGGGAGGAGCTGGGGAGGATGAGGATGAGGATGAGGATGGGGCAGGGTAGGATGCTCTCAGCCCCAGGGTGGAGGTGAGCAGTGTGTGTGTCTACCTCTCTCTGCTCCCGTGTCCCAAGGAGGTGCCGTGCCAGCCGTGCTGGGATGGATGGACGGGCAGACACAGGTGACAGTGGCCCTGAGCAGCCACATCTCCGTCCCTGCCATGCCAGCCTCGCTGTGCCAGCAGCGGCTCCTTCCAGCCAGAGTGATTACTGAAAATTACCTGTTTGCCACAGGCTGGCAATTAGGGCTCCCTGTAAGCGACACCAACATTCATTTCCGCCAAGACGAGTGTGGGTGTGCGGCTGGCACCGGGCACGGCGGGCGGCTGCGACGCTCGGTGCTGGTCCCACGGAGCTGAGCACACCTCGTGTCCCACCTGAGGGGCAGAGGCAGCACATCCCTGCACTGCACAAGCTCCTGCCCATCCCTGATGCCACTTCTCCGCATTCCTGGGTGCTCTGGACCAGGGAGCCCTGAGTGGCATTGGGGAATTGAGGGGCTGGGACTGTCCCAAAGGGATCTGGCTGATGCAGCGTGGCTTGGTCTGGCTCCAAAGGTCAGGTGAGGATATGACTTGGGCGTACAGGGAGTGGGGATCTCCGCAGCAGCTGCTGGTGGGTGCTGGGTCCCCTGGACAGCTCCAGCCCTGGTGAGTTGGCTCAGCCCTGGGTACACCCGTGTCCCCTGTCCTCACCTGCCCCAGCAGCCCACAGGGTCAGCCCCGCGCCATCCCACGGGACTGAAAAGTTTCCTTTTTGTAAAAATAAAAGCATCACAGTGGAGTCCCTGCTGCCTCTTGAAAGCTGCATTTAAGCTGCTTCCTGCAGCCCCAGGGGACAGCGCTGCGTGGTGACTCAGGCTGCCAGAGCCCAGCCAGCCTCCAGTGCGGATTTCACCACTCCCTGGAGATGGATCTGCCAGGGATGGGCATCTGGAGCACCTGTACGTGTGCTGGGTACATGGGTGGCAACCCCCAAAAGTGCCTTGGGATTTGGGGAATGGCTGGTGATGGGCAGCGGGGTACACGGCTGTGGGTGTGATGGACAATAGTGAAGGGCAGTGGATATCCAGCTGTGCTGGACACTGGGAGATCCAGCTGTGGTGAGAGATGTATGTCCAGCTGCGACGGGCAGTGGATATCCAGCTGTGATGGGACACTGGGGTGTCCAGCTGTGGTGGGCAGTAGTTACCCAGCTGTGCTGTGCACTGCTCTGCAACGGCTCCATCCCATCCCAGCCACCTCTTAGCCCCAGGCAATCCCTTTCCCTGTACAACGAGCTTCCCGGTGCATTATTTATACAGTCCAGATCGATCGGAAGATGATAACGGCTTCATTAGCATCTGAACATCGCGCCGGCCTCAGCGCCTGACACGACCTTGGCTGCAGGAGTACAAGCTTTTCCCTGTCAGGACCAGCTCCCCGATGTCACTGTCATCACCAGACCCAGCCAGGGCTGCTGTGGCTGCCTCAGTAGGGTCCCCACATGCCACCGTGGGGACCCCATCCTCGCAGCCAGCAATGAGACGCCCCCATGCCAGGGCTCCTCGTGCAGTGCCCGTTGTTTTCGTGGCGCTCGTTAGCAGGGATATAATTAAGAGCAGCTATTTTGGATGCTTCCTTTATCCGGCAGCTCCCAGCAATGCCGCTGCAGGATCCTCCTCCCCGTCTCTGAAATAGGCGCTTGTCTTGAATGTCTTCCCTGTGGATATTCGCTGCTTGTGGGGTCGTGTTGTGTTTGGGGGGGGCACACGCAGACATCCGACTGCCCACGTGAGCTGGGGAGTGGGGAAGCATCAGGGATGGGGCTGGAGGGGAGTGGGATCACTGCAGAGGGGTGATGGAAGGGATGGAGAGGAGGATTTTTTTGGGGGGGGGGGTTCTCCTGGCTCATCCACTGCCGCCATGCTGGGGAGGGGGCAGCAATGCTTTCCCCTCATTAAGGAGATGTTGATTTAGCGGAGGCTGGAGCCATCTGCTTGGAGCAGCCGCCTGCTCCCTGCTGGGAGGGGAGCTGGGTGAGGATGTGCTTCGTCAGCGGGGGCTTGGCCAGGAGCCCCCACGCCCCGGCCGGGCATCGATTGCTGCTGGCGCTGCGCTGGCTGCAGACGCAGGGGCTGGTGCAGGAGCACGTGAGGGGGTGCTGGGAAGGGAGAGGAGCCCCCTGAGGAGTCCCACCATGTGGGGCTGTGGCTTTGGACACGTGTACGGGGAAGATATGGGGTAGCCGGGCATGGGGGTTTGACTGCAACGTGCATTGGGGTGCCCAGAGCTGTGCTTGGCCACTGGGGTCTCGTCATGGCCATGGGATGTATGCCATGGGCACAGGCCTGGAGCAGTGATGGGCACAGTGGTCACCCCACGGCACGTACTGGGATTCCTGTTTGGGCATAGGGGTCTCCACGTGGCCGTGCATGGCAGTGCCCAGAGCTGTGTTTGGGCACGGGGGTCTCCTCATGGCGTGCCCAAAGCAGCTGCCAGGCACAGTGCCAGGAGGTGACGCACGGCTGGACCCTGGGGTCGGGCAGAGCGGGGTCCCCATGCCCAGGCCCTGCACGTGCCAGTGGCTCGTGTGTCCCAGCTCCACGGTGCCCGCCGGGGCCGTGGCTGCTGCGGGGCCAGCGCGTGGCGGGGCCGGCGAGGAGCTCGCTGCACACAGAGCGCCAGGCTCAACCCAAGCGTGCATTCAGCTCCTGCAATCGCCGTGTTTAAGTGAAGGCATCTCTGGAGCAGTGGCAGGGCCGCTCCCCGCGGCGGTGTTTACTCTGGCAGACGCTGTTCATGGCTGGTGTCGATGGCAGACGCTGCAGCTCCCCGTGCACACCACAGCCGCGGGTGGCAGCCTGAAACGGTGGTGCCAGGTCCTATGTGTGCCCTCCTTTCCTGGGGCTGGCATCGTAGTCCTGCCCCAGCATGTTTGTGGGGTGCAAAGTGCTCTGAGAGCCGTGGAGAGCTGGGCCATGAGATACCAGGGGACAACCATCACCTGAGCAGCCCATGGGGAGCCAAGAGGGGACATTGGGGCGTCCCAAGGATGGTGGTGGGGCTCAGGTTGTCTGAACAAGGACCTGCCATACCTCCAACAGCACCTTCCTGATGGCATCTCATTCTGAATGGAGAGGACGGTGACTGCAGGTGCTTGGTGGTCCCTGCCACCCCTCCAGTGATCCCAGCAGAGAGGACAGTCGGGAACACACTGGGTACCCCCTGGCAGCATGGCCATGAAGAAGCTCTGCTCTCCTTCCCACCGTGCCCATGTCCTTTTGTAGCCGATATCTTTAATTGGAAGCACTCAGATCCCTTCTCTCTCCCTCATTAGTAGAAGCGTTTTCCTTGTACTTCCCAGCCATTAATGAGCTCTCCTGGCTCTTGTTGCCCCCAGACAGGCTGCAAATCCCGCTGTGGACCTGGTGACCAGGGCACCCATCCTTCTCTCCTGCTCTGGGAACTGGGGTTATTCTGAGACCCCAGCTGGGCTCCATGCTCCAGCAGCCTTCGGCGTGCTGACGGCCACTTCCAGAGCTTTAAGGAAAGTCAAACCACTGCATGGCTGGAAGTCACTGACTAAGCACTTGGCACAGGCAGTGATGGAAGTGCTAAACAGATTTTGGCAGCCGCAGCCTCTCCTGCAGGTGCAGGGAGGAAAAATTTGCCGCTATGGTGTCTTGGGTGTGCTGGGTGGTTTGGTGATGCTGAGGGTGACACGTGCCTGGGGATCACCAACAGCATCACCACTGCACCCTGATTCCCGGGCATTGCCCCATCCCAGCGAGGGGCTGGGATCAAGCCATGGGAAAGGCTAGGCACTGCAGACCTGCTGACAACGTCTGTCCATCTGCAAGGACCCATCAGCCGGAGCGGGGCCCGTCTCGGGGCCGGAGATTGCAGCCAGAGCCGGGCACGGTGCCGCTCCTGCGCCCACCGGCTCCTTTTGTCCCCTGGCCCTTTGCATCCCTGGGGGCAGCTCGGCCCCTTCTCCTGGGAGCTGGTTCTTGGCGCGGGGCGGCAGCGGAAGCGGCGCTGGGCTCCTCTCCACCAGAGCTGAATGGAACCTTTGTTGGGGACGCTGGCGGCAGCACGGGGCTGGCGGGGACTGGGTCAGTGCCGGTGTCACAGGGGCTCTGCCCACCAGAAATGTCCAGTTCTTCCCCGGGGAAATGGGGATGTTACGGCAGGGATGGGATCTGGGGGTTTCTGTGGTGTTCCTGTCCCTCCTTACACCCTGGGGACCCCACGGTATCCCCATCCCTCCCCGGGCACCCCGCAGTGCCTGTTCTCATCCCACATTTGGGAGGAGAGCCTGGGGACCTGGTGGCTGCAGGGTGGCTGACAGAACCTGTCCTCTGCAGTTCTCACCTGTCACACGGGGCTGTGTCAGCATTAGCAAATGTCCTGCAGCTCAGACAGTCGGGCAGCCCTGGAGTGCAGGAGGGAGACAGCACTGGGTGCCAGAGCCTCTGTCCTGGCCACTCCTGGCCCATCAGTGCTGCCTGGTCTGGGCAGGGCTGGCTCAGCCTGGCACCACTCCCCAGGCTTGAGGGTCAGGGCTGGACACAGCCGCCCTTCCTGCTGTTCCTGCGCTGTGGCACAGCCCTTGTGTCCAATAATTCAATAAACGCAGGGACACTGACAAGGGGACATGGTAGAGAGGGAGAGAGCAAGGTCAAGGCACACACGAGTGTCTCTCTGGCCTCACATTCCCCTTTCCTGCCTGAAGTAGCCCCTTCCAGCCAGCTTCTCCCAACAAGAGCTTGTCCCTGGCTTTGAGTGACATTGCCCATTCTCCCTGCCAGGCCATGAAGCCTTTAGGTCCTCTCCCAAGGACTCAGAGCTGTGCTGGAGCTGTGCTCGCTGTGTTGGGCTCAGGGGTTGCTGTGTGGGTCCCCACCCAGGGCTCTGCCCACCCTTCTGGGTGCTGCTCCCACCCTCCTCTTCCTCCTCCTCCTGCTCCAGCTCCTACTGTGGGAAGAGCAGCTCACTGGAAAGCTTGAGTGGCATTTTTCGGGTAAATCTTATGTAAATCTGGCTCCATCCTTCCTCGTGCTGCTAATTGGATTGCCCTGGCGCGGTTTAATTTCCCAGAAGCGTGGGGAGGGCAGGGCTGGGGGTGCAGGGGAACGTGCTGAGCTCTGCCCAGCAGGGGCTCCAAGGGGCTGTTCCGGAGCCAGGGGGGAACCCCAGGCAAACCAGGGGAGAATGGGCAGAACCTGGTGCCAGGAGGAGCCCCTGGAGCTCTGCCACCTTCAGCAGGGACCCCCACCCTGAGCCTCCTGCCTGCAGGTTCAGGCAGTCTCACCTGTGGAGCTGCAGAGAGTCCCAGCCTTGGTGGGTAGGGAAACCTGGAGCTGCCACCACGTCACCTCCCTGGTGTGCCCCGTGTCCCTGCCCCAGCCACCTCCTCTAACACCCTGTCCCCTTTCCTCCTTTCCAGAGCTCCTTGGATCAGCAAAGAAAGTCAATGTCAACTTCCAGGACACTGATGGGTGAGTGGGAGCCCGGGCGTGGGTGCTGTGGGGTGTGTGCCATGGGTGCTGTGAGCAGGGGGTGCACATGCTGTGTGTCTGTGTGGGAATGCCAGCCCCAGTGCCAGGGCTCTGGCTCCCCATCAGCCCAGGTGGCTGAGCCCTGCCCGCATCCAGAGGTGGTGCTGGCCTGGAGCAGCCATGAGCAGCAGAGGCAGGGCTGTGCCCCACATCTCAGCACACTTTTCCCAGCCCTGTGGGGCTCTGCAGGAGCTGTGCAGGGATCAGCGCTGTGGGGTGCCGGCTGGGAGAGCCGTGACCCCGCCAGGCACTTCCAAGAGCGGAAAGGGGCCGCAGATCACCCCTGCTAATCACACTAATGAGGCTGCAGGGGGCTGCTCTGGGAGTGCTCCTTGTGGGGCTGCCCCCAGCTCCCCCCACCCCGTGATCCTGCTTTGAGCAGGGCACCAGCACGATGCCACTTGTTCGCCGGGGATGGCTCTGCTGTGGCCAGGGAAATGCCAGACAGAGCAGCACTTGGTCACGAATGGGAGGCCATGCCCTGGGGACAGATGGCCACAGCAGCTCGGGTGACTCCTCATCCTTGTCACCAGGGTGGGGGCATTGGGCATCTCCTGGTACCTGCCAGCTCATCACTGTGCAAGGGGGCATCATCCCAGGGGTCACCTGTGCAGAACCAGCAGGTCACAGGAGAGCTGAACATCACAGCAGGGCAGGGCCCTGCTCGTATCCTGTTTCTGGAAGGCTCAGGGGCTGTAGAAACAAAAAGGGGAGCAGCCTCCAGCCTCCAGCCCTGCTCCTGGAAAGGATCCCCTGGAAGGCAGTCCAAGGCTGCAGCCAGAGTGTGCTCTGCTCTGTGAGAGCTCAGCCAGCCCCGTGCCTCAGTTTCCCCATCCCTGCCGTGCTGGCACGTTCCTGGCTGGGGACGCTGTGGCCGAGCACCGTGCTGGTGCCCCCACGCTGGCCCTGGGGCCAGTGCCCTGCTCATGGCCAAGGTGCCTGGCTGGGCCATGAGGTGCCCGAGGGAAGGCCCCGAGGCAGCCCTGGGGAAGGCAGGCTGCGATTTGCACCATCTTGAGCGGATTTGAGCGGGGCGCTGGAGCGGAAAATGTTGACATTTCCCAGGCAGACGTTGGGGATCGGGCTCCTGTGGCGGCTGTCTGCTCACATCGCCACTCCCCGCCGGGGATCAGGGCACAGCTCCGGGGGATGCGGGGGCTGGAGACTGCTCCCCATGGGGACATGTCCCCCACCAGCCCATCGGGGACAGGGGGATTGTTACCCCATACCTGCCCCACGGGGACAGGGGGATTGTTACCCCACACCTGCCCCTCGAGCAGCCACAGAGGCCAGCGTGTCCTGGGGGCTCCACAGCTGGTTCCCATGCTCTGGTGACACCGGGGTGGCCCCGGGGATGGGTTGGGGACGCTGTGCATGGCCAGGGCCCGGAGCAGCAGTGCAATGGGTGCCAGCGCAGTCGCACGGAGGATGCCACTGCCTGGAGCACAAGTAGGTCAGCTCCTGGCCTGCTTCCCAGGCGGGAGCCTCCAGCTCCAGGAGCTGTGAGAGCAGAGTGGGTGTGGGGCCGGGGGCTTTCCCCACCCCACAGCCAGGCCCAGCACTGTGCGAGGGCAGCGTTGCCATCTGTGCTCATGGCTGCGCTGCTGGGGCCAGGCTGGGGGAAGTGGGTCAGTGGGGAGGGGGCTCCCTGGCACTCCCATCCTCAGTAGGACACCCCTGTGCCTGCCCTGCCCACCACCTCCACACCAGTGGGGTCTCAGCATTTACATTCTTGCCCCAAAAGCCAGCAGAGGGATGTTGGGGGTGGCTTTCCTGGGGACACGCACATGTGGAGGGCAGAGAGGTGCCCTGGGGTGCTGCAGAGGTGCATGGTGATTGAGGCCGTGGTGCTGGGCAGGGGGTGCCAGGGCTGTGGAGGGGTCAAGCCTGTGGCCCCTGACACCACCCTGGTCCCCAGGTTCTCGGCTCTGCACCATGCGGCTCTTAACGGCAACACAGAGCTCATCTCGCTGCTGCTGGAGGCACAGGCTGCCGTGGACATCAAGGACAACAAAGGCGAGTCCCCAGGCGGCTCCTGGCCGTGGCCCCCTGCCCTGTGCCCCCCTGCAGGCACACAGAAGGCTCATGGCTTCTTGTCCCTGCAGGCATGAGGCCCCTGCACTACGCAGCCTGGCAGGGCAAGAAGGAGCCCATGAAAATGGTGCTGAAGGCAGGTTCCTCTGTGAACATCCCTTCGGATGAGGGCCAGATCCCCCTGCACCTGGCGGCACAGCACGGGCACTACGACGTGGTACGGAGATAGGCACGGGGCTGGCGAGGGGGAGGTGCCACCCCTCCACCCCTGCCCTCACCGGGTCGGGGTCTTGCTTGTCCCCAGTCCGAGATGCTCCTGCAGCACCAGTCCAACCCCTGCATCATGGACAACTCGGGGAAGACGCCCCTGGACCTGGCGTGCGAGTTCGGCCGGGTCGGGGTAAGTTCTTGCAGGGCTGCGTGTCCCCAGAGGAGCACTGGGAGGGGACGGGGACGCTGTGAGGTGCCCGGGGGTGCTGGAGCAGCTGGAGGGGCACAGGGATGGCCAGCACTGGGGATGTGCAGTGCCACCACTGCTGGCAGGAGGGGAGGAGGGGGCCGGGGAGCCGCCCTTGCAGCCCTGCTCCGTCTGTGTTTGCTGAGCCAGGTGGTCCAACTGCTCCTGAACAGCAACATGTGCGCGGCACTGCTGGAGCCCAAACCGGGGGACACCACCGACCCCAACGGCACCAGCCCCCTGCACCTCGCCGCCAAGAACGGCCACATCGACATCATCCGGTGGGTGCCGCGGGCAGGGGTGGCACTGCCGGTGCCCCTCCGTGCCCTGCTGACCCCACTGTCCCCCCGGCCAGGCTCCTGCTGCAGGCTGGCATCGACATCAACCGGCAGACCAAGGCGGGCACGGCGCTGCACGAGGCCGCTCTCTGCGGCAAAACCGACGTGGTGCGGCTGCTGCTGGATGTAAGGGCCCCCCTGGGCACCCCCAGATGCTCCCAGGCACCCCCAACCCAGCCAGGGGCTGTGGGCAGGGGTGACCCCACAGCTGGGGGCTCAGAGCAGCTTGTGCAGCTCTGGCAGGGAGCGGAGCTGAGGGTGCTGGAGGGGGATACACCGGGGGGTGAGGGTCACAAGGGGGGTACACACGAAGGTCTGAGAGCTGTGCCCTCCAGCTGCTGGTCTCCTGGTGGTCTAGGGAGTCCCAGGGGTGGCAGGATGGGGACCAGCCTCCTCCCAATCCCTCTCGGTGCCATTGCAGAGCGGGATCAACGCCCACGTCAGGAACACCTACAACCAGACGGCTCTGGACATCGTCAACCAGTTCACCACCAGCCAGGCCAGCAAGGAGATCAAGCAGATGCTGCGGGGTAGGGGGTTGGAGGGCACAGAGTGGCCGTGCTGGCACGAGGGACGCCGGGCTGGGGGTGCCAACCCCCGTGGGGTGAGCGGTTGGTGACGCTCCCGTTCTGTCCCCAGACGCTTCTGCAGCTCTGCAGGTCCGGGCAGTCAAGGACTATTGCAACAACTACGACCTAACGAGCCTCAACGTGAAAGCCGGGGATGTCATCACCGTGAGTGTGGCCGGGGGGGCCGGGGACAGCCCGGTGTCACTGCTGGCCCCTGGCCCAGCCCCTGAGCCAGCCCCTCCTGCAGGTGCTGGAGCAGCACGCGGACGGGCGATGGAAGGGCTGCATCCACGACAACCGCACCGGCAACGACCGCGTGGGCTACTTCCCCTCCAGCCTCGTGGAGGCCATAAGCAAACGAACAGGCAAATAATCCCCCCCTACACCCCCAGCCCTGGGGAGCCCCGGCTCGGTTTGGGGTGTCTGGGGTCAAAGCAGTGAAGACGAACCAGGGTGATGCCCCTCATGCATGTGGGGTCGGTGTCCCCGCCGTGTGCATGGGGACGGTGCCTGCAAATGTGTGGGGTCAGCGTCCTCGTTGTGCCTGTGGGGCCGGCGTTCCCATCGAGCGTGCAGGGTCTGTGTTCCCGTTGTGTTTGTGGGGTCGGTGCCCATGTGGTGCCTTGGGGGTGTTCAAGGGTCAGCTCTGGCTGCCCTTGGGTTGGGGGAGGCGTTTGAGGTGCCTGGAGGTGGGTGCATGAGGAGACCCAAGGGTGTCACTGCAGTTTGGGGGGACGGGCACAGCAGTGGGGTTGCAGGAGCTGGTGCTCAGGGTCTGTGCAGGGGCTGGGCACCAGTGCCAGGGAGCTGATGCTGCCACACAGAGACCATCTTTGCAGCCAGGGGCCATCTCAGGGATTGGCCCCTGCTCCCCTGTCCTGTGGCTGCCTGTCCCCATCTCCATTCCCATCGTCATCCCTTTGGGCTCCTGGTGGGGTGTGCAGCCCTGGGTTGTGCCCTCTGCCAGGAGTGTCCCCATGGGGCTGGTGCCTCTGCAGGCAGCATTGAAACATCAACCATCTCGTGCCACCCCTGGGAGTGGGACCTGGGGCAGCCACACCATGGGGACATGGGCAGGGAACGGTGGCACTTGAACAATACCCAAGGGAGTGGCAGCACAGGTGGCTGCCAGGCAATCCACAGCGACCCTGGAGGCGCTGGGTGCTGGACAGGCAGGGACAGAGCCACCCTCCGGGTGTGGGTCGTGTGCCAGTACCAGAGATGCCATCCACGGCTCCTGGGCTGTGCTCTGTGGCTCCTGGGGTGTGCTCTGTGGCTCCTGGGCTGTGCCCTGTGGCTCCTGGGCTGCAGCTGGCCCACGGCCGTGTTAGCCAGGCTGTGGGGCTCTGTAGCCACTCCACTGGCTGCGGTGGGGCAGCAGCGTGGGGTGCAGGCTCTGTGCCGTGGCTCAGCCAGCTGGACACGGGGGTGCCGGTGCTGCAGCCCCAGCCCAGCCCTGCCTGCAGCCCCACTTCCCTGGGATGGCTCTGGGGGAGCAGGACCCCGCAGCCTGGCTGGGACACGCCCATGACCCGTGGGGCTGTCGCAGTGTCCGTGTCAGATCCGTGGGATGTGTCCGTGTGTCCGTACCCTGCGCCGGGCTGTGTGTGCTGAGCTCCTGCTGCTGCTCCTCGCCTCGGCTCTGCATCGGTTGGGTCTCGGTTCTGGCTCCTCCACATCCCTTTGGTCGCTTTTTTTATTTGCTCCTTTGTTCCCCTTTCTTTTCTTTTATTTTCTTTCCTTTATTTTTTTCTTTTTTTCCTTTTTTTTTTTTTTTTTTTTTTTTTTTTTTTTAGCGGCGCTGAGCGTGTCTCTATTATTTTGATTCTTTTCATTTTGTCTCTTGTTATGTTTTATTATCAGGTTCATGGGAGACTGTAACAATCCCCCAACACTTCCAAAAGATCCCGCTCCCGGCTTACGGGGCTGCTGTGCTAAACGGTGACGCCTCGTCCCATCCGTTCCATTCCCTGCCTCCACCTCCACCTCCACCACCACATTCCCATCAGACTCTTTTCAGTTCCTTTGGCTATCACAGGCTCTCCCCTAGCAGTGCCGACGAGCCGCGTTACGGACAAGGTAGTTCACCGCTCGCTTCGTGCTCTCCATGGATTTTCCTTTCTTTTCCTTTCAAGAGTGTGTCGTTTTCTCTCTGCTCGGCCTCTCCCCCTCGCCGGGGGGCTGCAGGGGGCGTGTGTGTGTGTGCATGCAGCGTGTGCATGCGCCTGCATGCGTGCAGTGAGGGGCGCACGGGTGGCACACTCGTGCCATCGCTGTCCCCGCACACCCGCTCCAGCGCTGCTGTGTGCCCATGGCACAGCCCACCCTCCCCACCCCGCTGTCCCTGCACTCCTGGCTGGGTGTGTGGGCACCCCCAAAGCACTCACGGCCCTGTGCCGGGGCAGGGAAGGCAGCACGGTGCCACAGCTCTGTGCCACAGGCACAGGGACCCTCTGCCAGGCACAGCCTCCCTGCAGGGCCCAGCTCTGAGCAGGTCACACGGAGCTGGAAGGGGCTGCGGCACTGGGAGCTTTCCCAGGGGATGCTCTCGGGGCTGGCTCGGCGCAGGCTGAGGCCATCTGAACCCTGGGGACTGTCCAGGACACAGGCAGGGGATGGATGCTGCAGGTCTGTGCGTCGAGGGCACCCAGGGGGATTGCAGGGATGCAGTCCTCGATGCCTGGGGCCAGGGCTCTTTGCACATGCCCTGGTGGCAGCGGCTAAGGAGGTTGTGCTGGGGAGCACTGGGTGGCCGTGCTGGCACTGGGGACAAGGGAGCATTTCTTTTTCCCCAGGGCTTTCTCTCCTGGAGGGGTCACACGGAGCTGCACAAGCCCAGGCTCCTCTTGGTGTGACCAACCATGGCATGTGCAGCTCAGAGATGTCCCAGCCTGATTTGGTGGGGTCGTTTGTCCCCTGCTGTGCTCCTTCAGTGGCTTTATCACCTTGTACCACCTGTCCCCTGCTATATCTGGTGATGTTGGAGTGAGGAGCTCCATGAGCAGAACTGGCCTGGTTGGCAGTGAGGTGACAATGTCCCACAGCTAGTGGCAGGGTGGCAGTGCCCTGTGGCTGGCAGTGAGGTGGTGACACCCCATGGCTGGTGGCAGGGTGGCAGTGCCCTGTGGCTGGCAGGACAGTGAGCCATGGTGGGGCCGTGGCAGCACTGGCCTTGTAGAGCTGTTGTCCATCTCACCTGATGCTGTTTGTCCCCCTGGGCTCAGAGCTGGGTGTCCCTGGAGCAAATGGGACCTGGCAGAGGTGGCGAGCACAGTGAGCTGGTGAGGAGCCATGCCCAGGGGTGACCCTCACGCTGTGCCCCAGAGGAGGGCCAGCTCCTCTCATCCACTGCTGTGTCCCCTGTGTGTCACCAGAGTGTCAGTACCCGGTTCCTAGCCCTGCATGGTCCCCCTGTCTCCCTAGATGGGTGCAGGCAGCTACAGGGACACGGCCAGCACTGCCTGGGACAAGGGACAGTGGGGTGGGAACCTTGTTCCCCACTGCTTGGGTTGCCCTTTGCTCCCTGCACTGGGTCATGTCCCCATCCTGTCCTGTGAAGGGATGACAGTCCCTGTCCCTTGTCTAAGCTCAGCCTGGGCACTGGAACACCCCACCCCGAGTCTGTCCCTGGCAGTGGTGAGGGGATGCTCTGCACAACGGGGGCCCAGGGCTGGTCACTGTCACCTCTGCCAGCTTGGAGTGGGACAAGGCCCTAGGATGGCTCTGGCATCCCTGGGCACGGACACAGCCGGGATCCCCCACACCATCCCTGTGGGGTTGTTCCCACGAGCAGCAGCGCCAGTCCCGGGGCCGTGGCCACCAGTCCCGGGGCCGTGGCCACCTGTCCCGTGCCACACCCGTGCGATCCCGAGCACAGAGCCAGGCGCCTGACAGCCGCTCTCTCTGCTCTGCCACCAAGGGTCCCGCGGGGCCGACATGAGCCCGTCCCACCTGTCACCATCGCAGGGCGGATCAGCCACGCCCGCCCCCGCCGAGGAGATTTGGGTGCTGCGGAAACCCTTCGCAGGTACGGCGAGCTGACACCGCCCGGGACGCGGAGCCAGGACGTGGCGGTGGCTCTGTCACAACCACACCGTGGCGTCCCCTCTCAGCTCAGGGGCTCAGAGCCCTGACAGCCTCTCCTCTCTGTGCAGGTGGTGACCGCAGCAGCCTGGGCAGCACGGGCAGCGTGGCCTCGGCGCGCAGCTCGGGGAGCGGGCAGAGCGCGGGCAGCGGGGCGCACGCCCTGCACGCCGGCTCCGAAGGCGTCAAGGTAAGGCGAGCCCCGAGGCGGCCGTGCCAGCTGCTGTTGGCAGCAGTCCTGCAGCGTTTGCTGCCTGCCCTGGCACTTGAGTGGGTGCTGTGAAGCCTCATCCATACCCTGCGGGCCACCGGCTACGCCTCACTGACAGTGGCCACCAGTGTGTCCCCTCCACCTGGCCCCTGAGTGCTGCCTAGGCTCAGCCTCCGGCAAAACATTCCACAGGTCCATCCCGGGCTGCTGTGCCGTGTCTGAGCTGCCGCTTGCAGGGGCTTCTGCACTGCCCTGCACACGCTGCTGCCACCGGCACGGCACACTGCCACCATGCACTGCTGCCACCGGCACGGCACACTGCCACCAATGCACTGCTGCCACCAGCGCACTGCACTGCACATGCTGCTCCATCAGTATGGCACACTGCCATCATGCACTGCTGCCACCGGCACGGCATGCTGCAACCAACACCACGCACTGCTGCCACCGGCATGGCACACTGCCACCAACGCACTGCTGTCACCAGCCCTGCACACTGCACTGCACGCTGCCCCGGCACCGCTGGCACAGCAGCCCTGCACTGCCCGTGGGCTGTCCCGTTCCCCGGTGACAGAGCCCGCCAGCCCACGTCCCCTGGCATCCTGCCTGCCATGCCCACGTGCCCCTGAGCCACACCACGCTGCCAGCCAGGGGTTCTCCGTCTGGTGGGCACCGCGGACCCCACAGCCCGTGCCGGCAGCCCGGGCTGGGCATGTGCCAGGCTGGATTTGGGGTGCGGCGGTGCCGTGGGCTCCTGCTGCCGGCAAAGCACCATCTGCTGCTCCCGCGGCTCCCGCTCTCCCCGCTGCCACCAAAATCTGCTGCAACCCTTTCTGCCCACCCTCGCTCGAGCTGGCAGCACCCGCAGCACCCGCAGCACCCGCAGCACCCACGGTACCCGCGACATCCGCGACATCCGCGACATCCGTGACACGCACCCCCCCGGCCCGCCGGCCCCCTCCGCCCGCCTCACTCCTGCCTTCTCTCCCCCCTTCCCGGGGTGTTTTTCAGCTGCTGGCAACGGTCCTTTCCCAGAAGGCTTCTGCGCAAGAGTCTGCCGTGGGCGATGGGCCGGCCAAGGCGCAGGACATCCCCGCAGGTGCGTGCTGCGGCCGCCCGGCTGCCGGAGCAGGAGGAGCCCTGGCCGTGCCGTGGATCCAGGGATTTGTCTTTTTTTTTATTGCCACGGCACCCGTCGCCAGAAGAAAAACGTGTGGGTAAAAAATGACTCTCTCGCCTTTCGGCTGCTGCCAGGCCTTCTCCTGCCTCGGTTAGTGGGGGCCCGTGGGGGGCGGGGGGCGGCATGGGGCGGGCAGGGGGGGCACCGCTGCTCCCCGGCCCCTTCCCTTCCCTGGCCCCCCCGCCAGCCCTGCTGGACCACGAGCGGGGATCCCCCACCCCACCTCGCCACCGCCGTCTGGGGGGGCTGCGGGGAGCATGGCCACGCCACGGGGGTGCCCACGCCACGGGAGTGGCACGTGCCTGGGAATTGGGGGGGACAGACGGGAGATGCACACGTGGGGGTGGGCGTGGGGGGATGCCCAGAGCTGCTCGGGCTGCGGGGAGGGAGGAGGCTGCGGGCAGAGAGAGACCTGGGGAGGGGGATGCGCTCCGGGGAGGGGGGTGGACACGCGGGGAGGGGGTGCAGACGTTGCCAGGGAGAGGGGGAAACATGCTGGAGCGATGCAGACGCAAGTGGGATGCAGACGTGAGGGACATGCACACGGCAGAGGGATGCACATGTGAGGAGGA
This sequence comes from Sturnus vulgaris, assembly GCF_052056855.1. Classification (NCBI taxonomy): domain Eukaryota; kingdom Metazoa; phylum Chordata; class Aves; order Passeriformes; family Sturnidae; genus Sturnus; species Sturnus vulgaris. The sequence continues at coordinate 1,039,741 of NC_142258.1, forward strand.
TGCCCACGCGAGTGGGATGCAGATGCCCGAAGGATGCACACACAAGGAGGATGCACACACACACACACACACACACACACTCGGTAGATGCAGTTGCTGGTGAGGGGGAAGAGGCTTTTCTTGCTCATCCTGATCAAAAACATGAGGCAAAAATTTCAGGGCAGCCCTCCTTACCGCGGAGGGTGGGCACCAAGAGATGAACAGCTCGTACAAAGCCTGCCTGGCTGGTGGCAAGGACAGAGGAGTGAGGTCAGAGGGTTTTGGGCAGAGGGACCCCTCTGGCTGCTGCCTGGGCACCAGGGACTCGCTCTGGAGGAGAGGTCTGGCTGAGTCCCACTGCTCGGGGCCGTGCTGGGTGCAGCAGCTCGCCTGCCCCTCCCCGAGGAGCAGCACCCTGTCCATGGCACCGCGGGGTGCTCCGGGCTGCTGTGCTGGGGTGGGTGTCACTCTGTCACTCTGTCACTCTATCACTCTCCTGTGCCTGCCTTGGTCCTGCCAGCCTGGAGGTGTGGCTGTGGCATCCTGCCCAGGGCAGGGCTGGGCTCTCCCTCCCATCTGCCCAGAGTCCTGGGCTGGGCAGCCCCGCTGACCGCTGCCCCTCCGGCAGGTTCGTCGCGGTCGCAGAGCGTGGCCAGCTCCCCCTACGCCCCCCAGCCCCCCGCCGAGCCCCAGCTGAAGAAAATGGAGCCACCATCAGAGGGGAAGGTGAGCGGGGAGCGCTGGGTGCCGTGGGGAGCATGTGGTGGGGACAGCTTGGGGGATGTGGGTAGGAGTGGCGGGTCCCCATCCCCAGAACCGCCCCGATCCGTGTGTCCCTCTCACCCCAGAGCTCGGAGGCCGTGTACCAGTGGCTCTGCAAGTTCCAGCTGCAGCTCTACGCTCCCAACTTCATCAACGCCGGCTACGACATCACCACCATCAGCCGGATGACGCCGGAGGTGGGGCCGGGGGCGGTGGGAGGGAGGCACGGCCGGAGCAGGGCGGCACTGACCCCCCTCTCTGCCCCAGGACCTCACGGCCATCGGGGTCACCAAGCCCGGGCACAGGAAGAAGATCGCCTCCGAGATCAACAACCTCAACATCCCCGAGTGGCTGCCCGAGTACAAACCGGTGAGGAATGTGCAGGGCCAGGGGGACAGAAGCCACATCCATGGTGGCAACGAGTCCCCTCCTCCCTTCCGGGGTGGGGTGGCACTGGACAGGGGTAGGAGCTGGCTCCACAGTCCCAGAGCTGCCCATGTCCCCTCCAGAGATCTCTCCCCGGGGAACATCGGGCTGGTGACGGCTGTCATCCATGTGGATGTGGCACTGCGTCCCCTGACACCCCTCCTGCCACAAAGTCTGGGCACAGTGAGAGGCTTCCCATGGGAATAGGGCTGGGAATAGCCCAGGATGCTTGTGGGGCACAGGGACAGCACAGGGCCGAGGAGAGTCCCCTGGGGCTGTGATCCCCCAGAAATGATGGGTGGGGATGGTGGGGCCAGACCCTGCTGCCAGCTGGTGCTGAGCCCTGCCCTGCACCCACCCCAGGCCAACCTGGCGCTGTGGCTCTCCATGATCGGCCTGTCCCAGTACTACAAGGTGCTGGTGGAGAATGGCTACGAGAACATCGACTTCATCACCGACATCACCTGGGAGGACCTGCAGGAGATCGGCATCACCAAGCTGGGTAAGGCCCCGCGCGCGGCGCTGGCTGCGGTGGCCTTGGCGGTGACACTGATGGCATGTGCCGCCCCCAGGCCACCAGAAGAAGCTGATGCTGGCGGTGAAGAAGCTGGCGGAGCTGCAGCGGGCCGAGCTGGGCAAGTACGAGCCGGGCACGCTGAAGAGGAAGGCGTCGGGGCCGTGCCCAGAGGTGCTGACCATCGAGTCCCCCCCGCCGGAGCCCCCCGAGTGCCAGTCGCCCAAGATGACCACCTTCCAGGACAGCGAGCTCAGCAGCGAGCTGCAGGTGGCCATGACGGGCGAAGGCCCGGAGGATGTCCCCGAGAAAGCGGCGAACCCCGCGGCCCCCGGTTACCGCTCGCCGCCGGGGCTGGGCGGCCGCGCCCGGCTGATGAGCAGCTCGCAGGAGCTGCTGGGGGACGGCCCGCGGGGCCCTCCTGCCGCTGCCATCTCCAAAAGCCAGGAGTACCTGGCCGAGGGGACCGGGGAGAGCCCCCCTGCGCCGCCCAAGGAGATCCGCCCGCCCCGGCACGGCCACCCCGTGAAGCGTGCCAGCGTGCCCCCGGTGCCCGGCAAACCCCGGCAGCCCTTCCCAGCCTCCGCCGGGCAGCTGACCCCACCGCAGACCCCCGGCAAGGCACGACCCTCGTCCCCACAAGGCCCGGCGGCTCCTCACGCCACCGCCAAGGTGAAGCCCACCCCGCAGCTGCTGCCGCCCGGCGAGCGCCCGGCATCGCCCCGCTCCCTGCCCCAGTCGCCCACGCACCGCGGCTTCGCCTATGTCCTGCCGCAGCCCAGCGAGGGCGAGGCGGCACCACCGGGGGTGCCCGTCCTGCCCGTCTCGGTGCCCGTGCTGTGCCTGCCGCCGGCGGGCGAGGGCGAGGAGGAGCCGGGCAGGCCGAAGAAGAGAGCGCACAGCCTGAACCGCTACGCCGCCTCGGACAGCGAGCAGGAGAGGGACGAGCTGCTGGTGCCGGACGCGGGGCCCTACGCCACCGTCCAGCGCCGCGTGGGCCGCAGCCACTCGGTGCGGGCACCCGCCGGTGGCGACAAGAATGTCAACCGCAGCCAGTCCTTCGCCGTGCGCCCCAAGAAGAAGGGACCCCCGCCGCCCCCTCCCAAGCGCTCCAGCTCTGCCATCTCCAGCGCCGGCATGGCCGAGGACTTCCCCAAGGAGGGTGAGGGCGACGCGGCCGTCGGAGCCCCGGGCGAGGGCGAGAGTCGCCGGGAGCAGCGGCGGGCGAGCGACCTGGGCGGCAGCGTGGACACGGGCAGCGCCGGCAGCGTGCGCAGCATCGCGGCCATGCTGGAGATGTCCTCCATCGGCGGCGGGGCCCGAGGGCTGGCACTGCAGAAACCACACGTGGCAGCCGGGCCGGGACCAGCGCCGGCCAAAGCGCCCGAGGGCTACTACCTACAGCCCGGTCCTCCCCCGGGCAGCCCCGACCGCGCCCGCGTGGCCACCGTCCTGGCCACCGTGAAGCATAAGGAGGCCATCGGGCTGGACGGGGAGGTGGTGAACCGGCGCCGGACCATCAGCGGCCCGGTCACCGGGCTGGTGGCAGCCGCCCGCCGCGAGCGCACCGACAGCGTGCGGTCGGAGGCGGCCGCCGACGGCCCCGGCGAGCGGCTGCGGGTGGAACGCGGCGGCTCCCCCGACGGCATCCCCTTCGCCGAGGACGGAACCCTCACCATCAAACAGCGGCCGCGGCCCCTGGGGCCGGCCCGGGGAGAGACGGGCGAGGGGCTGTCCCCGGCGCACCGCCACGGCGACCTGGCCAAGGTGGAGGCCAGCGCCACCCTCAAGCGGCGGATCCGGGCCAGGCAGAGCCAGCAGGACGGCGTCCGCTTCGTCCTCACCGAGTCCGACACCGTCAAGCGCCGGCCCAAAGCCAAGGACAAGGAGGCGGCGCTGGAGCCGGCCACGCTCGCCGTCTACCAGAACGGCACCGGCACCGTGAAGCGGCGGCCGGCCTCGGAGCTGAGCGGGGCTGAGCCGCCGCCCACCCCACCGCTCGCCGCCCGCCCCGACGGCCCCGAGTTCGTCCCGCCGCCCGCCGAGCCCAAGAAACCCTTCAAGCCGCCGGTGTCCCCCAAGCCTGTGCTGACGCAGCCGCCTCAGAAGATGCCTGGGCCGCCCGTGCCCGTCCCCAAAAAGGTGCCCATCCCAAGCCCCGGCAGCCCAGGTAGGTGCCCCGCCAGCCCCATGGGACGGGCGCTCCGCGGGGCGGACGCCGGGTGTCCCAGCCGGTCCCGCCGCCCTCCTGCCCCTCTCCCTTCTCTCCGCAGAGGTGAAGCGGGTCCATGGCACGCCGCCCCCGGTGTCCCCCAAGCCCACGCCGCCCCCCACGGCGCCCAAACCCCCCAAACCCCACGCCGCCATCCAGTCGGTGAGCGCCAGCTCCACGCCAGCCCCATCGCCAGCCCGGCAGCTGAGCCCCGCGGCCAAACCCTCCAGCACGCCGCCCTCGCTCTGCTCCAGCCCCGCCAAGCCCCTGTCGCCCGGAGCGCAGCCCCAGCAGGTGCCGGTGAAGCCGCCCCGCTCCACCATCGCCAGCCCGTCCGTGGACAGCGCCGGCCCCGAGCTGGCGCAGCAGAAGCTGGAGGAGACGAGCGCGTCCCTGGCCGCAGCGCTGCAGGCTGTGGAGGAGAAGATCAAGCAGGAGGACAGTCAGGCGGCAGAGTAAGGGGGCGCAGGGGGGGGTGGTGGGCCAGGGGTCAGCTCGGCTGTGACACTGGGCTGTGACACCACGGTGGGAGTGGGGTGGTGCTGGAGGAGCAGCAGGGGACCCTGGCTGGAACCGCGCTGGGGAGGTGACACTGAAGGACATCTTGCTGGAGCAGCATGGGCAGGCACGTGGGTGGTCTGGACACCCAGACACGGAGCCAGAACGCTGTGCCATGGCACTGGGGACACAGTGCAAAGGGGCAGGAGGGCCGTGCCATGGGGCAGAGGGAGCTGTGCCGTGTCCCCGTGCCATGAACTGCCCTGACCCGTCTCTTGTCACTCCCCAGCTCGGCCGTGGAGTCGAAGAGCACCGTGAGCATCCTGGACGACATCGGCAGCATGTTCGACGACCTGGCGGACCAGCTGGATGCCATGCTGGAGTGAGGGGCGCCAGGGCCCCGAGAACCTCAGGGCTTACGTGGGCACAAGGGCACAACGATCCACGACCCCCCGGCCCCGCCGCCCTCTCCCCGTCCCCTTTGTACAGCCGTCCCCTCCCGGACATCCCGTCCCTCGGGGTTTGCACAAAGAAGAAGATACCTCAGGATTGTGCTCACGGACTCGGCGCCGGCTCCGGCAGGACTCCCTTTTGCAGAAGCAAAAAAAAAAAAAAAAAAACAAAAAACAAAAACAACCTACAGAAATAAAACCCAACAGAAGAAACAAAGCAACACGCTCCGGACCGAACCGTGCCCGGGGCTCCGGGGGGCTCCCGACTGACCCGGCCGGTGGCCACCCGTGCCCTGCCAGCCCTGGCACCGCGGGTCTCTGTGACCCGAATGTAGCACAAGCCCTGCCCGGCGTGGTGGCTCCGCCAGCCGCGTGTCACCGATGGCGTTTGCTGGTGGCAGGGCCGGGCGGGCAAATGCACTTGGGTTTCTTTGCTCCGTTTTTAATTTTGATTTTTAAACTTTGTTTTCTTTCTCGGTCGGCGTTGGCGGGGGCGGGCAAGGCTGGTGGTGGCCTTGAGGGGCAGCGGGACGTGCCCCTGCCCGGCCCCTCCCCGCCCCGGGGACAGGACGGTGATAAGCTATATAAAAAAAAAGTATTAATTTATTGGAGGGGAAAAAAAAATAAAAAAAAAAAAAAGATATAAAGCAGATTTCCCCCAACCCCAAAATAATAAAAAAGAAATAAACTTTAACAAATATATATTTAAAAGATTTAAAAATATTAGCAATTATATATAAAGCAGTTTAAAAGAAATCAAGAGAAAACTGGATTTTAGCTTGAGAAAAACTATTAGATTATACTAAGCTGTGTGTCTTGTGGCAAACTCATTCTAAGAGTAGCACAATATTTACCTTTTCTCTGGGTGGAAGGTACGTGCGAGCGGTTCTGGTCGGGTTTTCCGTTGGGATTCAGTGTCACGTCTTTCTTTTTCCACCGTTACGAACTCAAAGGATGTGCCTTGTTTTATGGAGGTTTTTGTTAATTCTTTAACACTGGAGGTGTTTCATTTCTTTTGGAGTGTCTTCAGGGTTTGGTTTGGTTTCTTTTTATTGCTTTTGCTGTCGGTCTGTGTCTGGGTGCGTGTGGGTGTGCGTGTGCCCGGTGCGGGATGCACCGCTGTATATTCCTGTACAAACTGGAGTTGGAGTCTGGTTCAGTCGCTTGAGTCCTGATGAATGCATTTTTTGCTTGTGGTTTCCAAACAAAAGTGTTGCTGTTCCTTTCTTTTCTCGAGACGTGGAGTGGTCTCTCCCTCCTTTCCTGTCCCTCCCTTGCCCTGTCTCCCCCGTCTCTCCCGTTGTGGTCGCTGATCCAGATGTGTTTGGCACAACTTTGAAATTTCTTTTGGAGAAAAAAAAACAAAACAACAAAATACAAAAAAAAAAAAGACTCTAAAAATAATTTAAAAAAATAAATAAATCACCCGCCTGAAAATATCTGTTGAAAAAAAAATATGTATCTAAAAAAAAAATCCATAAAGTTCTACATGATGGATATATACATATATATATTTTTTATGATTAAGTTATGGACTCTGTATTGTATCCCATCTGTCCAGCTCTGCATCTTGGTGCTGCTCCCTGCTCTTCTGTGCTTAGATTTCACCTCTACTTGTCTTTATTCTTCCTATTCTGAATTGTAGATGGCTCGTGGTGCTGTGAAGACGTTTGCTCCTATACCAAGTCTGGCAACAAATATTTAAACAAAAATAAAAAAAATAAAACCCCTGCTGGGCTGCCACCACTGTTTGTGTCCCCAAGCCCTCCCGAGTCTTTGTGGTGTGCTGGGTGTTTGTGCTGCACGGTCCCAGGGCACCCCTGGGTGCCTCTGTGGGGTGCTGGGACCTGTCCCCAGTGAGGTGCCTGGTCCCTACACCCCAATTTTCACCCCACGGGGCCAGTGCTGGCTGCTGGCTCCCTGCAATAACTCACACCGGGCAGGAACAACTCTTTCTGCTTTTATTGTCAATGAAGAAATAATCAAATCTATATTACAATCTTAAAAACAGTAGAAAATGTGAGTAAAAATGCAACAGAGGCTTTTTGTCTTTAATGCGGAGACCATTATTACATGGTGGTGAACAATGGGCTTGTGGAACTTGATTTGAGAACTAGCTGTGGCATAAAAATCGTACCTGGCTACTCAAGGAAACATCTCTTCCCAGATGGATTGGCCCAGCGCCTTGGCAGTAAAATTAAATACTAGAGACACAAAGGGGTCGGGTGCCCACCCAGGGTATGGCCTAAAGCTCAGTCCTGCCGTGGACAGGGGCCCAGCCTCCCGGTGTCCCCACCAGGACAGGCTCTGTCCAGTCCTGGTGCTGGCCTGGCCCTGAGGTGTCCAGCCCCAGCCTGGGGGTGTCCCCAGCTGGGGGGACACAGGCAGAGGAGGCCACTGGCACTGGAACAGCTTCCTCTTTTCCCAAACATCTGGGGCAGATCTGAGGGAACACCTGGAGTGTCCGTGGGGCAGAGCTGTCCAGAGAGCCACCAGCCAGGGCTGGGGGGGAGCTGGCCCAGGGGCAGCAGCAGCAGGCAGTGGTCGGTGCAGGAGGAGCTGCAGCAGTCGTTTCAGTGGTGTGGTCACCCACAGGCCGATGGAGGGGAGAGTTTTTGGTCTTTCAGTGTGCAGGACTCGTGTGACACTCTCGTTAGCACGTCCAGACCTGCAGACAGACAAGGGCACAGCAGGCAGTGACTCCTGAGCAGCACTGTGGGCTTTTCCTCATCCCCCAGGGAGCTTCCCTCTGGGCTGCCAGCACCCACAACACTGTCAGGAGGGAAACCTCCCACCTGTGGAGAACTATTCCCTTGTTTCAAAGAATCACACAATCACTAAGGTTGGAAATGACCTCCAAGATCATCGAATCCAACCTGTGACTGATCCCTACCTGGTCACCCAGCCCAGAGCACTGAGCCATTTCCTGGACACCTCCAGGGATGAGGACTCCACCACCTCCATGGACAGCCCCTTCTTTAGCAATCCTTTCCATGGAGAAATTCTTCCTGATGTCCAACCTGAACCTCTCCTGGCTCAGCTTGAGGTTATGCCCTTTTGTCTGGCCACTTGCTCCCTGGGAGCAGAGCTCAACCCTTACCTGGCTCCTAACTCATTTAATGCCCTAATTCCAGCACTGGATGAGCCCAAACCAGGCAGGAGAAGCCTCAGGAGAAGCTCAGGAGAAGCCTGAGCAAACCCACCTTTACAGTGCTGTCCACAGCACCGGAGAAGAGGCGGCCACGGGACACGGCCAGGGCGGTGACGCTGCCCTGGTGGCGCAGCAGGGTCTGGGTGCAGATCATGTTGTCCATGCTCCAAACCTGCAGGGACACGGGGAGTGTGAGCTGAGCACAGCCCAGAGGGACAGAGATGCTGCATGTGACACACAGGGTTACACACAGGGTGACACACAGGTGACACACAGGTGACACGTACCCTGAGCGAGCGGTCGTAGGACGCGCTGAACACTTTGGTTTGATCGGGCGTGGAGATGACGGCCAGGGCATAGACTGTCCCCACGTGCCCGGTCAGTGTGCGGACCTGCTCCTTGGTCTCGATATCCCAGACCTGCAGGGACAGCTGGGCTGGGGCACTGCACTGGGCTGAGGCCACCCAGCTCCTCCCTGAGAGGTGTTTCCGTCTCCATGCACCGTGCCAGGGTGGGATCCCGAGGGACGGGCAGAGCCAGGTGCCCACACCCATTCCTAAGCCAAGCAGCTCATCCCAGCTGGTCCAGGTGCCCATCCCCACGCCCCTGTGCCCATCCCCATGCCAAGCAGCCCATCCCAGCTGGTCCATACGTGGATGAGGTTCTCGTAGGTGCCACACACGATGTGGTGGTTGGTCACAGCGATGGAGTACACGCTGCCTCCCGACGTCTGCAGCACGTGCACACACTCCAGGTTCCTGATGTCCCAGATCTGAGAGAGATTGAGCAGAGGCAGGATGAGACCCTTCTCCAGTGAGGAGATCCCTTGCAGCCATTCTGCCACACACAGAGTCAGCCTGGCTCCCCATGTGCCCACATCACACCTTTAGGGACAAACATATCCAGCTGGGAATGCTCAGCACTCAACAGCAAATCCCTGTTATCTTATTTAGCTGCCCAACTTTGGATATCCAGGCTGGGAACGTTGTGTGGAGACTTCACACATGTGCACACACAGCCTAGTCATTGATAGCACTAAAACCCAATGCAGACAAATTAACAGAGATTCATTAACACTGAGACGGGCAACTTCCAATTTTCCTGTGTCCCCCAGATGCTGAGAGGTGAACTATTCATCAAAACCTGAGCCAGCACAGAGGAGGGAGGGCACTGGGAACCCTCACATGGATTTATGGTAACTCTGCAGCCAGACAGTGACCTTCCCCTGTTATCAGCAGGAGTGTCAGTGCAGATAAGGCTGAGGCAGCCACGAGGCGCCATGGCTGAGGCCCCAGTTTTTCCCATTGAATTTATCCCAGTGAGTTTATCCCAGTGACTTTATCCCAGGGAGTTTATCCCAGGGAGTCTCCCAGGCAGCTCCCGAGGCCCAGCCTGCAGAGATGGAATCAGCACAGGAAAATCCCAGGTGTCAGCAGTGCTCTCCCATCCCAGCAGCTGCCTCTGGTGCTGCTGCCCCAGTGCAGAGCACAGAGAGGAACAGGGAGAGGTGGCTCAGGGTGTCACCAGTGCCAGGCTCCCACCTTGATGGTCTGGTAAGATCCACTGTAGAGATAGTTCTGGGAAGCCACCAGTGCTCGAACCCAGTGGTTGAGACCTGTCAGCTCCTTCTTCAGCTTGAGCTCAGTACCCACAATATCCCACACCTATGGAAAGGAGGGACACACACACACACGGGGAGGAATCTCAGTGGGGCTGGGCAGGACGTGGGCAGCAGTGCCCACCCTCCCTGCCCACCCTCACAGCTCCTGTGGGGATCCTTGTGCCAGCTCTCCTGCCTGATGGGAATTGCCTGATCCCACTGACTCGCTGATAAAACCCAGGAACTGCTGAGGAAGCACATTCCCTGAGGGAGCCAGCCTGGAACCTGCATTACTGCTGGCAGAGACCCTTCCCTAGCAGAGCCACGGGCTGCAAAACCTAAACCACAGCTGCAGCAAGGAACTGCCCTGCACTCCCACAAAGCTCCTCTCCCACCCCTGGCACGCAGGGACTGGCAGATCTCACTCCCCCCACTCTGAGCCTGCTTGGCTCATTGGCAGGAAGTGGCCAGGGATGACAAACCCAAAAGGCCCCAAATTCTCTTTATGCAATGTGGCTGCTCCAGCCTTGAGCTCTCTCCAGAGCTGAACCACTCCAGGCCCCAGAGAAAGAAAAGAGCACAGTCCTCTTACAGATGGACGGGCCCATAAGCTGTCTCACCAGGAGCTGGAAGCAGAGCCATGGGAATCTAGCCAAGGCTTTAAAGGGCAGCCTGAAAAGCTGTTCCTGATTTCTGCATGTTTTAGGTAGGGAATGCAGGCTCAAGATCCTTTGGAGGCGGTTTCAAAACAGGCAGCCTGAATCTCCAGCCAGTTCTGGAGCTCAGACACAATTCCCAATGGGCTGGGCAGGTCTGTTGGGGACCTGAGGACACACATGCTCAGGAAGTGCCAGGATACCCCAGCTGCAGCCTCAGGTTTACAGAGTTGAAAGAAATACAGTGTTTTTGCAGCCAGAGAACAGCTTTCCCTTGAGCACAGAGCATGGGCTAAACCTCTGCAGTGCTGGCTGCTCTGTGGCTCAGGAGACCTTAGCAACAAGGTCACCTACAGGTCAAAATGCCACTTCCTTCCTCTTTGGACACTTCTGCCTCAGAGTTTGTACTGCTGATCCCCAAGCAGCCCCAGAGGAGCCCTGGAGCTGCACCTTGATGGCTTTGAGGGAGCCACTGAAGAGCATGTTGTGTGAGGAGACCAAAGTGCAAACAGGATTGTCGTGTGCTCGGATCGTGTTCACCTTCTGCAGGTTTTGAATATCCCAGACCTGCAAACAAGAATCATGGAATGGTTTAAGTGGGAAAAGCCCTCTAAGATCAAGGGGGTCACCCTGCCCCAGCTCAGAGCAGCAGCCTCCTGCTCCCAGGCAGGAAATCCAGCCTGCAGGAAACCCCCAAGCCAGGAGTGGACACAGCACAGGAGGGTTATCAGTCCCTGGCAGAGGAGGGACAGTCCCTGCTGCAGAGCAGGCTGTGGGTGCCCTGTACTCACAATGATGGTGCAGTCAGCAGAGCCACTGTACAGCTTGTTCCTGCAAGGGACACAGCAATGACAGCAGGGTCACAGAGGGACAGTGCCATGTGCAGGGTCCCCAGGGACAGGTGACCCTCCTCACTCACCCCTGGATGCAGAGAGCCAGCACAATTCCATCATGACCCTCCAGGGTCTTTTGGCACTTGTATGTGGTACAGGTATCCCACACCTAACAGAAAACACAAGGCAGAGGCTGGAGCTTGGGCACTGTCAGTCACCTGGGCACTGCCTGTCACCTGGGCACTGCCTGTCACCTGGGCACTGCCTGTCAGTCACCTGGGCACTGCCTGCCTGTCACCTGGGGGCTTGGCTAGCAGAGGGAATGGACTGCAGAGGCTCAGGCTGAAGCTAAGGAGACACAGGCCAGCCAGCAGCAGGAATCAGCTGCTCCAGCTCTGCCTCCCTCAGCCCAGGCCAACACAAGACACTGAGACAAAGGAGCAGCTCTCAGGCTCCTGCTTTAGCACTTCCCATCCCAGGGCTCCAATGGCACAGCACAGCTTCTTCTGCCACTGCAAAGGCTTTTCCCCTGAGCACACACTGCTCTCTGAAGAGGAACTTGGGACAGGGAGAAATCTTTCCTTCCCTAAAATACTGCAATATTCATTTCCTTCCATGTGGCTCTAAAGCCAAGGAAATGAAACCAAAGCTCTGCTCCTGGCAGGGTTAGTCATGGCAGCCCATGGGGTCCCCAGCCTGGCCAGCAGCCACCAGCAGCCACCACAGTGACACTGGGAAGGGCTGTGGAGGCTGCACAGGGCCAGTGCTGTCAGTTTGAGTTACTGAAAACAGGACAAAGAAAAACAAACGTGCCATAAAATAGGGAAAGGACACATTGCATCAGGGACAAATGTTTTGTTCTAAGATGACTTTTTGTAACAAAGGAACATAAAATCAGAAGCTGAAATAGTCCTGAATACCCTAAATGCCACATAAAGCAAAACCAGCAGCTGCAGGAATGAGATTCTAATCAGAGCTTTGCAAAGATCTCTGTTTGTCTCTCAATTTCACTAGCACATAATGTTTCCTTGTAGAGAATTTTGTCCAACTATAATCACAAAAAATCATTTGATTCTTTGGAGGAAACTTTAGGAAGTGACATCCCCCACCCCACAAATGAACTCAGCTTCTGTTCCACGTGCAAATGCAGAAGGTGCATGGAAGAGGGAAGCTCTTACCTTAATGGTTTTGTCTGAGGAGCCACTGAAGAGCAAGTCTCCTATGGAGTACACACACAAACACCACACGGGGCCCTGGTGGCCCACAAAGGTCCCCTTGCACTTGAAGATCTGCTGAGGATCATAGGCTGCAGAAAGGAGAGGCAGGTGAGGGAGGGACAGCAGCCAGGAGGGCTCCCTGGGCATCCCCCACAGCCAGCCCCAGGCAGTGGGCACCAGGGGGATACTCACATCCAAGGATGCCCATGTTGAGCCGAGCATTGATGTGGGAGAGCTCATCCTGAAAAACACAACAAGCTGTGTGAGCTGTGCAGCCATCCAGGCCAGCCTGCCCTGGACATGGCTTTAGGACTGTCCCCTCCACTGCTACAACCCCTCTTGTCTTCTGGACTCCCACAGAACCCTTCCTCAGCAGCCCAGAGGTCACTGCTCTACCCTGTGAGTGCCACATTCCCCTGTCACCTCCCTCCAGAGACCACAGGGCTCTGACAGCACCTCAGACCTGCACTAAACTCTTCAGTATTCAGAGAGGCCCAGAAATACCTCTCAGAATATGCTGTCCTCACTCTGCAGTTCACCAGACTGCTTGGATCTGCTTATCTCCCTGCTTTCTGCAGGCAGGGAGGAGGGGACAATGCCCAGGCTGTGTCAAAGGGCCAGGCTTTGGAGCAGAAGGCTCTCCCCAGTGCAGGAGAAGCCCAGCTAGGTGCAGAGCCAGGTAACTCCACCCCAGGGCCCATCCTCACGTTCAGCATGGAGGCATCCCTGCGGAATTCCATCAGGTCCTCGCTCAGCTTGCTCTGGTTCTCATCCAGCACATCTGCAAGAGAGGGACAGGCCCAGAGTCACTGCAGAGCCACTGATGGCATCCCAGGGACCAGGCAGAGGGTACCCACTGCCACCCAGCCTCAGAACACACTGCTGTGCCAGCAGCAGGGAAAGCTGAGCCCAAAGAGCTGCCCTGTCCCTACAGCTCTGAGCACAGAGCTCTGCTGCACACTCACCAAACTTGAGCTCCAGGTTCTTCTCCAGCTGATCGATTTTCTCAGAGAGTTTGCCCAGCATGGAGCGCAGGAAGGCGATCTCCTGGTCCTTCTGGGCCATGGCCACCTGCATCTCGTGGAAGCGATCGTCTGTCTGCTGCAGGAACTCCTTCAGACCCTCGAACTTGCACGTCTCCAGGTGGGTCTCGTAGGTGTCCTGGTTTCCTATGAATGTGCACCTGAAGGGAAGGCAGATGCTGGCTGGAGCAGGGCTCAGCTGGAGATTCCTTGCTCAGCTGGCTCCTCAGAGGAGCTCCAAAGCCTGTGTGGGTCCCCAGCTGTCCTGCTCCTCCTGCAGCAGCAGGGATACTGTGGTTCATGATCCTTCAAAGGGTGGATTGGTCATCTTGGGAGATCCTTTCCAATTTTAATGATTCTATGATCCTGCTGGGAGAGGCAACTGCAGGACTAGACAGGCCAAGCAGCTCCCATTGTTCCAGCCAGGGCACTGGCCCCAGACTGGATTCTGTCTGGGAAGTTGCAAGGAAAAGCAGATCTTGGGCAGGAGATGGAGTGTGGCATCAGTTTGTTGTGTTCACCAGGAGCCATTAAAACCAGTGGAAAAAACTGCAGCTGACCTCAGCAGATGCTGACTCGGGCCTGCAGCATGGCACAGGGTCAGGGCTGCTCTGCCTCTGCCAGGCCATGGCTTAGGACCATGGAATCAGAGAATTGTTGGGGTTGGAAAAGGCCTCTAAGACCACTGAGCCCACTCCTTCCCCCAAGGCCACCAAGGCCACACCTACACGGCATTTAAATCCCTCAGGGACTGCACCACTGCCCTGTGCCAGTGCTGGAAGAACTTTCTGTGAACCCTCTTCCTGCAACAATAAACCCAAGCAGGGGCTGCCCTGGGGCTCGGGTGACAGGGAATCCTCTGAGGTGGATCAGCACTTCCCTTGCCCTGGGACAAGGCCTGGCTGCCAAGACACTGCCATGGTGCTCAAATTACTCCTGCCCTCATCCCCCTCTCTTCGTGCTCTGACTCTCCTCCAGCTGTTCTGCCTGTGCACTCACCCTCCTCCTCCTCCTCGGGCACTGTGACCTGCCTGTTCCCACCCAGAGGCTCTGGGGCTGCCTCCTGCAATCCCTGAACTCCCCAGCTCAGCCTCAGACCAGTGCACAGCACTGGGGAGGGAGAGCAGCTCAGAGCAAAAAGCAGCTGAGTAATGAGCTCAGTGCAGCTTCCCCAGCCAAAAGCATCAGCTCCTTACCCGTACTTGGAGTGGGGACACTTGATGTGCTCACACTCCTTCAGGTGAGCCTCCAGGTTCATTTTGAGGAGGGGAGGGCAGCTGGGGTTGTTGGGGCAGCGCACGGGTCTGTAATCACAGCTGCTCTCATGATCCCTGTCCATGGGGGAAGCAAAGGCAGGGAAAATCAGCAACAAGCAAAAATTAATGGGAACAACACAGTCAGTCAGGAGAGGAGCAAACCAGTCCTGTGAGGCTGTCAGATGATCCAAAGCCTCCTGCTCTGAGACTGCAATTCCAGCTTTAAATTCTCATTTGGTCAGAAAATTGAGAGTAATGATAGGCCACATTTTCACAGGGCATATCTACTTCTGCAGATGATGGACTGAGCCTTCAGGCAGCCATCAACAACAGGGAAAACAGGGAATACATTTAGGATGAGGAGGGAGACAGATTTCAAATTCATAGGATATAACTAAGATAATTCCTTTTACAAAAAGAACCCCAAGTTCTCTACTTGACCAGGGCTATGGAGTTTTAATCCCAGATGTGAGGTGGCTGCTCTCACAATGCACCTCCTGTCCCAGTACTGGTACTCAGGGAGCAGAAAAAAAAACAGAAAAAAACCAATCAAACAAACAAAAAAACCAATCAAACAACAAACAAACTAAAAAAAAAGGAAAAAACCAAAATAAAACAAAAAAAAACCCCAAAAACAAAACTCCCCCAAAAAAACCCCAAAACAAAAAAAACCCCACCAAACACCCCCAAAAAACAAAAACAAACAATAAAACACACAAAAAAAAAAACAACCCCAAAAAAACCCACAAAAAACCCCCACAACAAAACCAAGAAAAAAAACCCAAAAAATAAACCCCAAAATATCATCCTTCCCCTGCCACCAGCTCATTTAAACTGTCCCCTGAAGCCACCCTGCCCGTGCCCCAGGGCATCTCAGGTTTTCCCTGGGGAGGCTGCAGGCTGCAAGAAGCACTCACTTCCTGGCACTCAGCTTGATGGTGAAGGGGCAGCCCCGGGGGTCCACCTCGAAGGCCGTGGGCTTGCTGCTGGCTGCAGGCCTGCAGCCGTACTTGCAGTGGATGAACAGCTCCCCGATCTGCTCGGCCACCGCGATGTTGTTCACCACCACTGTCAGCTTGGCATTGTCCACCGGGCACTTCTCTGCCAGGGAGGGAAAGGGTGGCATGGTCAGAAAGGGCTGAGACAAGGCAGGAAGGGTTTCTAAGAGTTCCTGAGTGGAAATTGGGTTTTTCTGCTTTCTCTGTTCAAGTCAGCCAACTCCCAGGTGAGTGGCAATGGGAATATTCACCCAAGGTCTCCAAGCTGTTATCTTTGGTTTGCCTTGGGGGCTTGGAAAAGTGACAGTTTATGTTAATCCATAATGATTTGAGGGAGGTGCCAATGAAAGAAGCCCACACTGAGTATTCACAAGCAGTGAGCACAAATCACCAGATGCCCCAGCCACAACCTGCTCCTCAGCCAGGTCTGGGCTCAGCCCCTGCTGCCAACAACCACTGAAACCAGAATCCTTTAGGTTGGAAAAGACCCCCAAGATC
This sequence comes from Sturnus vulgaris, assembly GCF_052056855.1. NCBI lineage: Eukaryota > Metazoa > Chordata > Aves > Passeriformes > Sturnidae > Sturnus > Sturnus vulgaris. Next base: position 1,055,815 of record NC_142258.1, read on the forward strand.
ATGGAGTCCAAGCCCTGGATTGATCACCACCCTGTGAACTGAGCTCTGCCACATCCAGTTGTTTATGGAACACTCCAGGCATGGGGATTGCAATTGCAAAGCCTTCTGCTACAGATCTGTGGGCTGGGGTTGATATAGCAGAGCACATTGAGGGGATTAAGATGCAAAGCAGAGGGACCTCTTGCACATGGAACACAAAACTCCTAAGGCAGAAAGAGCTGCTGCTTTGCAGGACTCCCCAGGGACCTCCTCAGGGCTCACTGTTCTGGTAATGCCAATGACTTGGCTCTGTGCTGAGCAACAGCTTGCCAAGAGGGACACAGGCTCGTGCCAAAAAAAGTCTTTTTTTTTGCAGCCAGAGTCCAACCCAAGTGGGAGCTGGTTAGCCCAGGCCAGCAGCCAGGGGCTTGGGCTCACCCAGGATTCTGGAAGAACTGGATGAGCCAAAGCAGCTCAGTCAGGGCTCAGAGCCTTGGCACTGAGGGGATGGGGGAGAAGGGGTTGATGCCAAACGTGGTCCCTGGTTCTTTATCCAGGCAGGCCACAGAAAGCTTTCAGTTTGAAATCAGTGGGTCAACTCTGGGCGAGACATGTATTATCCTGGGATTATCCATTGCATTTTCCAGGATCTGAGAACATCCTGTGCCCAGGAGCAGGGCCCAGCCTTCTCTGCAGTGCCCATGCTCCAGAGTGCACCATCAGCCCCCAGCCCCTCACTGCTGCAGTGGCACATCTGACTGGCAGCTCGCTTTAAGCCCTTTGGACATTTTTCTGCAGGTTTCTCTTTAGGTGAAAGCAAATAAACCAGAAAATAATAGTGTTTTGGCTGCATCACACAAGGGCAGCTCTGTACTCACCAGATGTTAAGGCACATCTCCTGCAAAACGTGTGCTGTGGAGACAGAGAGGAACAGCAGCGTCAGCGCAAAGCGAGAGCTGGCAAATTATTCCCTGTGGCTGCTGATGGGAAAGGTGGGAGATAGCAAAGCCTGTGGCTCAGGAGCCTCAGCAGCTGTTCTGCCTGTTTTAGCTCAGCACCACAGGGCAAACCCCAGCTGCTTGCTCAGGCAGCTCAGGGTGAAGCACAGGTCCTGCTCCCGAGAGCACTGAACACGGTTTGGAGCTTTGATGTTCTCCCTGCTCAGGATCAGGCCATGATCGTGGTGCAAGCCAAAGCCAGGGGCATGTTCTGCCACACTCTGATATTCATGGGATCACAGAATTCTGGAACGGTTTGGGTTGGAAGGATCTTAGAGATCATCGAGTTCCAATTCTCTGCCATGGGGAGGACACCTTCCACCAGACCAGGGCTCAGAGCTCCATCCAGCCTGCTCTTCAACACATCCAAGCCTTTCCCACCCTCCACACCTGCACAGGGTTTCTCTATTTCACCCTCCACTAGAGCCAACATCATCCCTCTCATTCCCCTGAGAAGCCCTCAGGGCAGGGGAAGCCTGGCCTCTCCCTGTCCTTCAGCCCATCACATCCATCCCTCTGGAGCCCTCTTAAGGCAGCAGAAGCTGCCCTGTCCTGCTGCCAGGCAGATGGAACAGCTGCTTTGTAAGCCCATTAAATGCTCTGTAAATTTGAGCACTTTAAATAGCTCCCCTCTCCGTCCTGACAGTTTAACTTGACAAAGTAGCAAACACAATCTAACACACTAATGAACATAAAGGCTGCAGCATTTCACTGGTCCTGATCCTGCCCTGTGCATTCCCTGGAGCCTCCTCAGCCACATTCCCTGGCCACAGAGCCAGCTCTTGGCAGGGCTCTGAGTCCCCCCCCTGGAGCTGTTATCTGCTGCCCTGCTCCCATGGCCTTTTCCTGCCCGGCACAGCTGCACCGAGCTCCCTCCAGAGCTGCCAGAGCAGGACTGCAGATGAAGCCAGGCTGCTTCCTGCACTGGGGATTTTTCCACATTAACCAGTAAATCTCGGTGTCTCTGTGCAGGGCTGCTTACTGGAATGCTGCAGCCAAACTACAACAGCTTCCAGCACTTTTAGGGGAATAGCACCCTCACTGCAATAAACAATCCTGAGCTCTACTGCTGTTGCTACAGCCCCATTCTGGTGATCAGAAGCACGTCAGAAGCATTAGAGCCATCTCAAAGCCATCTTTCTTCACAAGTAGCACAGAAGCAGGAATAATATACAGCTTCTATTAAATCCCACTAAAATGGAATCCAGAAGAATATTCATAACACCCTGTGCCTTTCATTTGAGGATCTCAAATCCCTTTGCAAACATTAACTAAATGAAGCTTCAAGCCATTCTTGTTTTATAAGCAACACTTCCTTCACAAATGAAGCACAGGCATTGCTGGGGTGCCCAGGAGCTCCTGCAGAGCCCTTCCAGAGGAGTTTTCGACCTCACGGAAGCCACAACAAGAGACTGAAGATGACCAAGACAGGGTGGCTAAAGCGCAGCTCTCCTGGGAAAAGCCATCCCATTTTAAGCAAGCCCTAGTTTTGCTTGACAATCCCCAGAAAGAGACAGAGGGGACAGTCCAGGCTTGGTTGTGGCTCACCCAGGATGTTTGGGAGAGCCCTGCCTTACCCCACAGGTTGTGATGACGGGATCCTTAAACACACTGCAGCACAGCTGGCAGCACAGCTTCACGGACGGCTGCTCTGCAAACACCAGGGGCTCCTGCAGGGCACACAGAGGGACACACACAGCCTGGGTTAGTCCAAACCAAGAGCCTGCAGCTCTGCAGAAGGAATAACACAATCTCTGAGTGGTGAGCCTCAGGGAGCCTGGGGCACACCGAGGGTTTCATTGTGTCAGCATAAAATTCTGTCTGGGTCTGCTGAGTGCAAGCAGGGGAAGAATGAACTTGGGAATGGCTGGAAACCCTCAGCTCATCACAAACTGGGGGCCACCAGCATCTGGCAGGATCAGCACCTGACAGCAAACTGAACAGACCAACTTCTTTGCCAATGATTCAAGTCACCAGAACTGGCTGGGACTTTGTCCTTGTTTGGCCTGAGCATAGAGTTGTCAAAATTGTACTAAGCCCGAGCTTAAGAGCAATTTTAAAGCAGCCTGAACTCTTGTGTTTTTGCAGCATTCTGAAGGAAGGGCTCCTTCATTCCTTGGGAAGCAGAAATAATATTGTTTCTGCTGCAATGAGCCCATCTCTCCAGTCTGGTTTACCAACTAGGACAGGCAGCACAGGGCTCCAAGCACGTCCTCCCAGAGCACCACAGCTCTCCACGCTCACATTTCAGAGCATTTCCAATCAATCTCTGCAGTTCGCCCTGTCTTTTCATCCTGTGCTGCTCTCAGAAATGCAAACACAGCCCCCTGGGTTCCCAAATATGAAACGCACTCTTATCCCAGATCAGTGGCAGAACGCTGCCTGACCTTTTATTCATTCACTTTGGGATTGGTTACTGGGTCACAAGCTAAGCTCAGTTTAAAAGTATCCTCCCCCAGCACGTAGACAATTCCTTGCACCTTCCCAGGGTTTACAATCAAGTCTGTGGGGTGCCATGCAGCCCTGAATGGGGATGGGGCTCCAAATCCATGGGGAATTGTATTTCTCTTGCTGCCTGGGGCCAGACCACGAGCCTGAGCCTTGCAACCCACCCTGCTCTGCTGCAGGGCCAGGGAATCACAGAGGACTTTGCAAAGACTTACAGTTTTTCTGGGAAGCAGAAAAGCCTCACCATTGTCCTCGCTTTCCAGGCAGGGCAATGGTACACGAGGAAACAAAGTCAGTGGTGGAAACAAAATTAAAAGCAGGAGTCTGAGCCAGGCACGGCACAAAATCTGCCCGTGAGAGCTCTGTGTACTCACGACAAGTCCACTAAGTTACTCTTTTGACACTGAGCTTCCTAATCCTGCTCCTTGAGACAATCCCAAATACCTACTGGCTCCTCCTCTTCCTCATGGAGTGAGAACGTGGAGCGCAAGGACATGTTGGACTCGGAGTGCAGGGAGCGGACGGAGATGGCGGAGTCGGAGCGGCGCGGGGTGCTGATGGGAGGCTGCGGACACAGAGCGCCCCTGGTCAGTGCAAACACTTCCCAAACTCCAGCAAAAGCCTTCAAGTTCGGTTTTCCCCCCACTCCACAACACTCAGCTGCTCCGCTCCCAGCTGCGCTGTGTGCCCTTCCCTGCACCGTGCCCAGAGACAGAAGCACTCGAGTTTAACTCCCTAAGCCAGGCTGACGTGGAAATTCCAAAGCACATCACTTTCTCCAAGGTGCATTCCCTGCACACTTACCGTGCACACCCGCAAAGCAACGGCCTGCAAGAATTAATCCTCCATGGAAAGCTCTGTAAATCTCCCCCAGAGACTGCTCCAGCTCCTGCAATGTCTCTAATCTCTGCAGCAGCACTTGTTGTTGCACTCACTATCTAACTTCTGCCAAATTTCTTTGCGTAAGTGTGGAGACTTCCTTCTATTGAATTCTCTGTGAGCCCGGCTCGGCCGCTTCCTGCTCGGGAGGGGAGAGTGGAGCAGACACCCCGTGCACCAATCCATGGAGATCCTCTGCCTACAGCAGCCTTGGGATTGGCTTTGAGGGAATGCTGCTGCTGGACTATTAGCCAGCAGCACGGCTCCCAGGCTGGAATATCAACCATCAGCACGTAGCCAAGGTGCCACTCAGTGTCAAAGCACCCCTGCAGAGCATGGGGAGACTGGATTTGAGGATCCAGTGCAACTGGGAGTGCAGCTACTGCAGGGTTACTCTGGAAGAGATGCTGCTGGTGGACTGGAAAAGGTGCAGAGAGGAGGAATAAAGGTGTTCAATGAGCAGAATGGATGCTTTGACAAAGCAATAGAAGAATGAAGCCAGAAGCCTCAGACACTTTAGACAAGGCATGATGGATGAGCATCTGCACGTGTCCCACTCTCCAAGGCTTGGCTGTAGCCTCTGTCAGTCTCTAGCACTGAGGAGTGTTGGCTGGAAGGAGCTCTGGAGATCCTGCCCACTGGAAAAGGGACTCCCAGGCCAGGCCTGGCACTGCCCAGGGAACAGGGAAAGCTGCACACACCAGACTCTGCTGAGTTCCTGTCCTGCACCTTGTAAGAAAAACACTTTTCCTCGTGTTCCATCTGAGCCTCAGGAGCTGTGTGCCTGCCCTGGCTGAAAGGGGGTGACATCAGACCCAAGGACAGACAAAGGCAATGCAGGGGGGCAGTGGGGCCAGCAGGAAATTCAGCAATGAAAGCTGCAAGATGGAGTTCAGAGGCTGCTGCCCTCCCCAGAGACAAAGCATGCTGCAGTCCCAGTGCAGCCTGGCTGGGCTGCAGGAGAGCAGCAGAGCAGAATGCTGCTGGTTCCTCACACTGCTCTGATGCTTCATTTTTATGATCCTGGGCTCCAAGGAACTCAGAAATGCTGCATCTGCTTAGAAGCCAAAGCATAAATGTCTTCCCCTTAAAGACAGCATATTTATTGACTAAATACATAAACCTTAAGGAGGAAAGGCTATAATGAGATAAATCTATTTTATGTGTATCCATTAATTTTATTATTTTCCTCCACTAGTAGCAGAAATTATTAAAATAACCAGAATGACTGTGCATAGTTCCCACTCTGGAGGTGAGAGGGGGTGAGGGCAGCAAAGGCTCTGCAGGGAGGCAGGTTTGTCACCAGCAACATCCAGTGAGGATCACCAACAGAGAAGGGGAATGCAGCATTCCCAGAAGGCAGGGGTGTGAGACACAGGTTTGTGAATGACTGTGGGCTCAGCTCCCTGTGTCCTGGTTTGGATAATGCTGGTGTTGACTGCACAGCAGACAAGGGGATGTGCTGAGAAGGATCCCTCACTCCCCCTGGGCACAGAATGGCAGAGGGTGTGCTGGCACTTCCAGACCCTCTGGGGGTCTGCAGCCTTGGTTTTGCCAAGCAAAACAAGGATAAAACTCAAGAGACCCCATTTCTGCACTAAACATCAGGCACACCTTCAAACAGCCCAAGGATGGAGCAATTAAACATCTGATGGAAGATGGGGAGTTTTTTGCTGGCAATTCAATCCAGCCTCTGGCTCAGAGGTGAAACAGGCTTTGGGCAGCCAGGCAGCCTCCATCCATGCAGAGTACCCTACTGTTCAATATTCAGCACCAATCTTTGGCTGCATCACCTCAGCCACAGCAGCAGCCTCCAGGTGGAGGCTCCAGCACAGCCCTGGTTGCAGCTCCATCAGGCACAGCAAGGTGGGAACCTGTGGCACTGTGTGCAGGAAGGATGACAGCAGCCACTCAGCAATCCCTGCCCTGCACACGGAACACACTGCTCTGCTTTTGTTTCACTAACAGCAGCTTCACAAGGAAAGAAAAAGGGGTGGTGGAGGTCACAGGAAGGCTCTGACTCGTCTCCAACTGTCTCTCTGATGCCTGAGAAGCCCTTGGCAGCTTCTGGAGGAGGAAAAACTCAGTGATGAGGAAGGGAAATCCCAGATTATTTCTTGACAAAGCAAATGAAGCTTCCTAAGAGGGTTAGTGAGTCTGCCTGGAGCAGCAGGCAGAGCACGACTGAGGCGGTTCTGGTTTGTCAGCACCTCACGCTGCTTCCTGAACCACTCATTAATCCTCTCACTATTTTTGCAACAGAATATTTAACACTCCAGGGAAAGTGGGCTGAGACTGTCCAAGAGGATTGAAGCTGGCTCCCAGCAGAGATCTCCCCCATTCTTGGCTGCACACCCCAGTGGGGATTTCAAAGGAGTCAAGGAGTTTCTTTATCAGACCTGGCTAAATAAAATATTCACAGCATCCCCTCCTCTGGAAAAATCCTCCCCTCTGCCCTGTGAGAACTGCCCAGCTGGTGAAAAGGGCACTGTGAGTCCAGCACTCAGCCCACAGGGTCTGTGCTGACAGCCAGGGGTGGCCTCAACACTGGCCCAGCTCCTGGGGTCAGTGGTGGGCTGGAGAGCTGCACTTGCCAAGGACACCAGGCAAATTTTCAAAGGACTTTTAGAAAAAAGACCAACAACAAACAAAACCCCCCATGGGCTCACATAAAACACAGCAAGATCTCTGAGCAACAGAAGGAACTTTATAGGATGCTGACAATAAAATTCTTTGCAATCTGGTGTCAAATTTATTTTAAGAAGTGCTGCAGCTCCACACGGTTGCTGACCCCAGTCTCTAACTCCAGCAGCAATGATCCATTTATGCCTGGCTTGGAAATTGGGTCTTGTAACCTAAGTCTACAAGTGCTTAAACTGGAGTTTGTCACTAACATGTTTAGATCTGAACAGAGCTTGTGGTTGTGAGTTGTGGCTGGAGCACCAGGGACAAGAGAAGGTCCAGCCCCGGAGCTGTCCATCCTTTTATCCAGGTTTGCTTTGCTGTTGCTGTTCTTGATTTAACTGATTTAGCTAATTTCATTTCTCTCCAAGCAGCTAACCCTGGAGCCTGTTGAATCACTAAATTCACCAAAAAGAACATACTCAGAAGTGAGTGAGAAAACGGGATACAAAATTGGGAACTGCTTTACCACCAAGATATTGGGAGAGGGGGAATGGCTTGTGTGGGAAGCCCAGCACAGCCCATAGTGTCCAAAATCCCACTCTGCAGGTTCCAAACCTGCTCCCTATGGTCAGAGGCCCCATCTGGAGGTGGGAATAGGAATGGATTCTATGCAGAGCCAGCTGGGATCCATCCAACACGGAGAGTGCCTGGCCCCAGTCACAGCCCAGACATGCCTGGCAGGAGCTGTTTCCTCCCGAGCTCCCTGCTGTCCCAGGAGCCAGGTACATCCCTCCAAGGAGGCTCTGGGATTTGTAGTTCCCAGGATTTGAACCCACCTAACCATTTCAAGCAGCAGGAAAAGCAGCAGGAGCAGCTCTAACCTAAAGCCCCAGGTCAGACTGAGCTGATTCCCCACAGCACCAACCTTGGGAGCAGCCAGCAATGCTGAGGCTGATCCTGCCTCTGGGACACAGACAATGATGAGGGAGGCAGGGCAGCCCAGAGGAGCTCCAGACTCCTCTCACTTCACTTCTGATCAGCTAAGCCAGTCAGGAGGGTCCTGACAACACCTACCATGCCATCATCCTCATCCCTTGGGGAGTAGGTGAGGGTGCTGGAGGAGGACGGGGTCCGACGGTGCTGCTTGAAAGTGTTGGTCCCGTCAGCTTCAAAGGGAGTGAAAAAACAAAAACAAGCATTTAGGCTCCTCAGAAACATCTCCAAGCTATGGGACAGCCTCTGTAGCTGTAAGTGTTCCTTAGAAATGGAAATTTTAGGGATTGTCCAATGTTGGTTCATGACTTGACATAGCAGCACAGGTAGAACAATCCTGATCTCTGAGAGCTTGCCCAGAAAAGAGCACAGGTAATATCCTGTCAGGTCCACAGGTTAAAAAATATTGTGAAAAGGAAACTTTATACTCCCACATATCTCAGTCACCAAAAAAAATTGCTTGGATCCAGGGAGGTCTGGATATCCCTGAGGCACAGGGGAGCCATGCTAAATTAAATATAAAATATTTATGTAGAGATCATGTAACCAACTCTTATATGTATAAAAGTCTGAATGTAAATATTCAGGAGTCCAAAACCATCCAGAGTCCAGGACAAATGTAATCCAAACATTTTTCTCAGGCACATGTTCATCTCCTTATCAAAATCAGTGTCAAGTCTTTTTGTCTCTATTAAAGGAAGGATATTTGTATTCCAAAATGAAACCAGGCCTCTTCCTACATTCACCCCACGTGCCAGGGCTCAGGCTCCCCTCACCTGCTGAGCTTTGGGGAATAAGGCACAGGAATTGTAAATGAGCAGGGACATTTGCATCCCCTCCTGTCTGAGCTAAAAATGGCCACGGGGTTTTACCAAAGCTCCAGAGTGACTCACAGTCAGGCACAGAAGAAAAATGGAATTTTCAGCATTGGTGATGATTGTCACAGGGATCAATAAGATTTGGTGCTGAGCTCAGTATCAAACCCTGTTGTACTACTCTGTTTTTCTGTTTTCTCAGTGGTACTGCTCAGGAGGAGAGAAAACTCATTTCCATCACGTCAGGACACTTGGGCTGCACAACACCAAACCCAGCCCCTCAACACCTGGTTAACGACCAGAGAGATTCTCCCAACAGCTTTTTATGATCTGTAAAACAACAACACCCACCCTGAGATCACACCCAGTACACATGAAATACTCACCCTTTGTGATGGTGGTCACAGCAGAGAAGGCTGGCCCAAAAGTTGTTTCCATTCTTGTCTGAAATATTGAAAAAAAAATTAATGTCAGGGCATTTAAAGACTCATTTAAAACCTTCAGACTCTGCCTGAGCTGGTGAAATACTGCATACATATTCCAGCTTTTATCTGTGAATAGTGAGATTTTAAGTGGCAAGAAAAATACCCTATTTGAAAAGAAAGGATGAGAGCACAGGAAGCAGCCCTGCCCCCTGTCTGTGGCCTTACCCCGTTAGTGTTTTCAGGAGTAGAGATGTTTGTTGTGCCGCTGGAGAAACGATTGTAGCGAGCGTTCTTGTTTGAGCTCATAATCTAGGCCAGCATCTGTTAGTCATGGGAAGCTTGCTCTGGGGAAGAAGAAGGACACAAAGGGAGTTAGGCTCGTTGTGGGTATTTTCCTGGGTTCAGAGAACCCTCTCCTGCAGCACAAAGAGCCCAAGTGTTTCCCTAAACTCACATAAACCTGCATTTTCAGAAGCAAGAGGAGAGGACAAAGTCAGATTCCTTCAAATTGTTCCTGGGTGAGTGCTCAGCGTTTTTAAAATATATGATTATCTTTTAATAAGAGCCTCATTTCTCTCCCCTCACTGCTTCATTAGGCTCAAGTTTGCAAAGTCAAGAATTCCACGATAATCTGCAGAAACACATGGACTTTGCTTTCCTTAACCTCTGCTGAAACCTGATATTGCTTCAGGGCACAATTATGCTGCTGTCCCAGCAAATCTGACAAGATGCTCTCAGTCTCCTTCAGAGCCAGGACACCCTCAGGAAGGAGCTGCAGCTCCTCTGCAGGTGAAGTGTCTCAGGTGTTTCTAGCAATTTTTCTCTTATTTGGGAGTGACAAGTCCTAAATCTCCAAGCTCTTTATAAAAACACCACTGTGATTTTTCCACTTTACAGAAAGGGAAACTGAGGCTCAGAGAGAGAGAGAGGGAGAGACAGGATCCCAGCAGGCAGCTGTGAGCTGGGAATTGTGCAGGGATTCCCACGTCCCTGGAGAGCCCTGGCACACAGATTTTAAAACATTGCAAAGGTGACACTGAGCTGTCCTGGGCCAAGGCTCTGCTCAGGTCCTGACACAGCACTCCTGGTGCTCCCTGCAGCTCTGGATCCAACAGATCCACATCCTGTCAGGCAGTCAGGAACAGCAGCAGCACAATCCTGAGCAGGGAATTGCTGCTCAGGTCTAAACACTGAGAATGGTCAAAAATTCTATATTTAAAAAAAAAAAAATTCCGAAGAAAAACCAAACAAACAGAAACCCTGAAACCAAACCCAAAAGCATCTGAAAACCAGGGATCTGGGTAATGTTTTCCACACACGTGACAGCACTGTCCTGGCTGCTTGCAAATGCCAGATCCCTGAGGAGATGCTGAGCACAGAGTCTGGAGTTGTCTCAAAAGCAGCAGGAATGAAGCAGAGTTGTGCTGCAGCATCAGGGAGACCTGCAGAGTTCAAAGCTGGGCTCCAGCAAGCCAGAAGTTTGGCTTAGGCCATCAGATCCTTTTATTCCTGTCCTGTCCGTGTTCCCGAGGGCAGACAAAGGGTTTGGGCCACTGGTCCCAGGAGATGTGAGCCCCACTGACTCAGCCTCTCTCCCTCTGGCAGCCTCGGATGAGCTCTGGAGCTCTCAGCTACCTCCCAGCAGAAATTCCCCCCTCCTGCAGGAGCCTGAAGATGAGAGGTCTCCAGCTGGGGTCTCCAGATGATGCAGTGCTCATAAATTAAGCAAAGTACTTCCATGAGCAATGGCACAAACTGCTGCATTTCCTGGGATTTCCCATCTCAAGGCTGCATTGTCTCGTGTCCAATAACACGTGTATCCCTGAAATTCCCCTCTCCACAGGTTCCCTACATCTAGCAGTACAGCTGGGCTCACCACTCTCCTCTGGAAAAAGGATTCAGTGCTCTGCTCCTCCTATTACTGCGTGGAAATGGAGAAATATTCAAATTTCCAGGGATATGAATCCACACAACACCTACCCACACACCCCTTATCCTGCACTACTCAAAGGCAGGAGCAGGGATATGCTCCCATTTCATCAGCCATGTCAGTTAAGGTTAAGGGAACCTTGCATATCAAATATTCCTCTTGGGGTTCAGGGCAGTCATTCCCAGATGGAAAGAGAGGAAACCCATCCTGATGGAGGATCATGGGCTGTCAGAGACTCAGGCAGGGCTTCATTTTCAGGGTATGTATCACCTTCAGATGGAACAGATGGAGACTGAAGCAATGGGAAACACTCAGAGACAGAGAAAACAAAAATGGGAATAAACTGACAGTGTGAGGAGCTCTGTGATATCATTAAAGGTTGGATCAGATGTGCCACAAGCATTGACTGCAGCCACTCGAGCCTTGCCTGGGAACCTCCAACAAATCCAAAGTGGGGAAGGGAATGTGGAATACAGGGATTTTCCACTCTCTGCTTATAAACATGACCTGTGCCTGCAGCTTGGCTGAGCAGGGTACCTGCAGCAGCTCTGCTCCTGTCTGCTCCAGCAGGGACCAGAGGAATGTGAGCAATGGAAAAAATGTCAAACAGAATATCAGCCAGGCTGCACAACACCACAGCAATGTCTGATTTCAGCCCAAACCTCTGCACCCACCACACACAGGAGCACTTCAGCAGAGCAGATGCCTCTCCTGAGCACTGTCTGACAAACTCCTCACACTCCTTCCTTTCCATCTGAGAACCTTTTCCAAATGATAGCAAAGAATTTAAAAGGAGGCAGCAAAGAGCTGATGGTATCAACATTAATACCAGCTTCCTACAGCACTTGTAAAAATCTCTGCCACATCTCTGCACCTCTGCTTGGCATCTGAAGCCTGCCAGCTACACTGTGCTGTGCTCCCAGGCCTGGAAGATGTGTCCCTCTTGGGTGGCTGGTGTTGGGAACACAGCCTGTGATCCAGATTCTCCTTGCCTGGACTTAACTTTTTTTTTTTTTTTTTAACATGCAACATCAGTGTTTTTTGCAAAGTAAACAAAGAAGGGGGGAAGTCTCCCCTGGAAAAAGGAAGCTGTGGGGACCCAATATTCAGTAAATCCTACAGCTGATCATAACCAGATGTGAGGGGGGGCAGGGATAGGTTTCAGCATTTGCACATTACAGGGATCAACTCGAAGCTTTTGAGACTCAGCAAGAAGAAAAGCCTTAAAATCCTACTGTAGTAATCCAGGCAAGAAAAATCCCAACCACCAGTGGCTGCAGGGGGAAGCAGAGCTCCTTCTCCCCACTGCTGAAGGGAAATCCAGCAGCATCAGCCACACATCACCCTGAGACTGCACCTCAGAGCTGGGAGGAGAATCAGGACCACTGGCCTGGATAATTCTCCTTCCTTGCCCACTGAAGCTCTCTCATGGTAATTCACCCCCAAGGAAATTGCTGGGCTGGCAAATCGTCCCACAGCAGGACAGAGGCAAAGGCAGGCAGGGTTATCCTGCCCTGGCTGATGTGAACTTCCTGATCTCACAGCTTGGGTATTTATGGTGTAAGACACGAGCTTCTGTTCCTCTTTCAACACTGCTCTCACAACAAGCAGGGTTACACATCCTCCAGAGTATTGGCACATCCCCAGGGAAGCACTCTGACAAAAGCACCCACAGCTCGTGGGACAAGGGCAAGGCAGGAAGGTGCCAAGGGCACAGGGTGTTTGTTAATTAACTACATTAACTACTCTGTGAGCATCAGCACCTCCTCAGGGTGACAAGGACTATCAGCATCTGGTCTGACCTGTACAGCACAGGCTGTAAGAATGTAGAGATACAGCAGATCCCTGAGGCTTACACCCCTCCATGGGCACTGCACCCCACTGGTCACTCCTCAGCTCAGGGAACACCTCAGGGAATCCCTGAGCAGACACCTCTCCATGGACACCTCTCCATGGACACCTCTCCATGGACACCTCTCCATGGACACCTCTCCCATGGACACCTCTCCCATGGACACCTCTCCATGGACACCTCTCCCATGGACACCTCTCCCATGGACACCTCTCCCATGGACACCTCTCCAAGGTCACTGGACCCCACTGGTCACTCCTCAGCTCAGGGAACTCCAGGTCAGAGTTCCTCAGCACCACTGCTGAGTCAGCTTGGTGCAGCTCCTGGCTGAAGATTGTGAATAAAAACCAAAAGTGAAATCACCACGTCTGAGGTGACACTCAGCTCTTCTGAGCAGTCAACACCAGCTGGTGGTGAAGAACTTATGAAAAACCCCACAAAACTGGGGAGACAAAGAGGTTGTAGAGGAGCTAAAATCTAAAAGACCTGAGCCAGCAGGACATTTCTTACACTCTTTAGATGTCAGTCAGTGCAGGAAGGACATAAAACACGAACAGAAGTTCAGCCTTACTGACAGGACTGATAAATCTGTGGAACTGTCTTTTTACTGTTTATAAATTTTTCTTATAAGTCACACCAGCTCTTCTGAGTGTCTTACAGCGAGGCCATAATTGTACTGAGCTGTCATCAATAAAAATAAAAGGGATATTTTTAATTGCTGCTACTTTTACCAGTGCTTGCACTGACTGCAGGAGTGACAGAACACATTCAACAGCTGTTTGAACACTGCCATGCCTTTGAACAAATGGAGTTCAGAAAGGAAAAGCATTTCATATGGTGCTTTTCCTAAAGGATAATGAAGCCTTGGGATAGAAGAATATTTGCAATATTTCATGTTAAAACCTGAAGCTGTACTTTCAAATGTTCCCATAGCTGGATCAAAAGTGATTGCTCTGGTAAAACGAAGCACCTCAATTTTCCCAGAAAAAATAAAATTAAATTAGAAGTTAGAACAGAGGCCAATATTCAGTACTGTTCCATGACACAAAAGCTACATTTGAAGCTTTATTTCCATTTCAGGTAACCTGGGAAGATCCACCTACAACACCATTATTGTTATGCAGCCCAGTTCTGACCCTGCAACCGAAATTCTCCTGTGTGGGCTCAGCAGCTCCTCAGTCACTGCTGGGCAGGAATAGGCACATTCACAGCTCTGCCACACAAGGATCTTAATCAAAAAGGTGCTTTAAAAGTTGTGTGCTGTGCCTCACACAGCCTGAGCTCTTCCACATCCTCCCTCAAAGAACAGACCCCTTCTGAGATCATCACATTGTTAAATCGTGGGTTTGGTGAGGGGAAAAAAAATAAAACCCCAGCCAAGCCCTGAAACCAACAACATCCTCCCCCTCCAAGGCAAAAATCTCAGTCTTGATGCAGCTCCTCGAGAGGGAATGGCCAACTCTGAGCAAAGCAGATATCAATGAAAGATATCACACTTCAGAAGCTGAGAACAGTCACCACTCAACCACAACTGGGGCTCACTGGTGCTCCTCAGACCTGTCTGGCAGAGAGAACAAATGACTGCCAACACCCCACAGGGTCCTGTGGGATGGCTCAGCTCTGCTCTTGGTCTCCCTGCTGCAAATCTGACAGACACAGGGGCTTGCAAATCAACTGAAAATCCCTGAAGTCATGGCAGGGCAGAAGCAGAGACTGGGGGATGGAGAAACTTGGCCTCTGTTCTTCCAAGGGAGCCAGAGGAATGTTCGTCTCACCTGGATTCTGCTCTTCTGGAGTCCTGCTAGACCCAAAGCAATCAAAGCTCCTCTCTCCTTTATTCCCCATTTCCAAGTGCTTTGCCTTATGGCTGGCTGCATTGCATCCTCAGGAAAGCTGCAACCACCCCATCACACTATGGGATTCTTCCAGATTAAAGTCATAGGAAACCTGAGCCCATAGCCATGACTCAAAAAGCACAAAATATCACTTCCACCCCCTGTTCCCCCCAACATCCTCCAAAGTTTTGACACCTCGTGACACACACTCTTTTCTGCCCTCTGGATGCAACTAGAACACTTGAAACATCCAGCTGAAATGCATCATCTCTTTCAGAAAAGAAAACAGAACACATCCAGCAAATTCCAATCACCTGCTCTTTTTTTGTAGAGTTTCCTTGGACTTTGCCACTGAGAACAAGCAGGAGGCACCAACACTCATCGATCAAATTAGTGATTCTGGGAAAAACAGCACCAAATCCTTGATTCCCAAAGAAATCAGGGGATGTGGACACTTCCACCATGGCAAATCTACTGACAGCTTTGAGACAGAAACACCACTCAGTGCCCCACAACCCCCAAACACCACGGATTGAATTCTCCCCAGGGTGACTCAGAATTCCAGGGAAGGCAGCGGGACATCGCCTCTCCTCACAAACTTGGCTTCTGTGCTCACAACTCTGCCTAAGCAGTATCGAGGATTTCCCACTTCTGAAACACCAGAACGACCTCAGGACACGCTGGCTGGGTTGCTGCAATCCAGCATTCCACGCCCTTGCAAAGGTCACTGTGAAGGATCATAAAACGAGCAGAACAGAGCTCCAGCTGCTGGACACGCCACAGGTACCCCCTTCCAAACTGGTGCTGGACTCCAGGTACCTCCTGCTCTGCACTGAGGCATGGAAACAATTCCTCCCTCACTGCTGAAAGGGAGCAGCTTTCCCGGGAATGCTGCTGACAGCCTGACACCCCGGAGCAAACACTTCTCCCTGGAGGAAACTCACCCTTGGCCATGCCGGAGCAGCGCAGCCCGCTGAGATGCCACCACCATGCCCAGTTCCTGAGCTGTGCACGGGCTTTTCCTCGGCCAAAGTGTCTCTTCCGCTACGTGTGTGCGTGTGTGGATCGCTCCCCGGTGATGTAAACACAAAGGCATGCGGAGCAGTGGGCGATATGTAAATCCAGCTGGAAAATCCCACAGCTCAGCCAATCTCCACGCTGCCTCCCAGCTTTGCCCCGGCTGCTCCGGGTTCAGTTTAGTGCAGGAAAAACAACCCTCTCTAGGCACACATGGATTTATTCTCTTGATCGGAGAAAGATCTGGAGACAGAAAAGGCTTTTGCTCGCTTTAAGGGGAGTTTGAGTTTCTCACCCTCTTTTATAGCTCACAAACTATTCAGAATTCCGAGTAACAAAACAGCAACATGCTCTTTGCCTGGAGAGCCAATGCAGGGAAATCGAGTTAAAAAGAACAGGCACAGAAAAGCAGAGCTGGGGAGCAGGACTCGTCCAAAGCACAGACACTGATGGTGGTGGGGGACTTGTACTGCCAGGACACTCCTCCCAAAACTGAGGCTCTCCCAGGCACAGGCAGTGCCTCTCTGCAGCCCCTAGGACACCTCGTTAAACAGGAACGGCCTGAATGGGTAATTTGGGGTGCTGCTGCCTTAGGTTCCTGAGCTCAAAGAAGGGTGACACGTACCCCTGTGAGCAACCAGCTGCCTCCCTCCTTGTCCCAGCTGTCCCTACACCCCCAGATCCAGCCCATGGACACAGGGATGTGCTGGTGTGTGCCTCACCATCCTCATGCCAAAGGGGGACACACAGGGAAGGGACAGCAAAGGGAATAAAAACCGGGAGGGACGAGTTCCAACAGACTGAACATGGCCACGTAATCCAAGTACTGGAACCCAGGAAGGATTTTCTCTCCAAGGCACTCCTGGCACACCTGGGCTTGGCTGAGATAAGCTGTGAGAAAGGTACAGTCATGCTCCAGGAAATCCCATAACCAGTGCCAGCAGGGTTTGGGAGGTCCCTGGGAACAGGGGAATGCTCAGCCCTCGAGGTGACCCCTCTGACCCCACTGAGGCTGCAAGGTGCTCAGCAGTGCCCAGGAGCACTCCCAGGTGCAGGGCAGAGCTGGCACCAGCACCTGGGGCTCTGCAACCATCCAGAGCCTGCAGGGCTGCCTGAGGCTCCAGCAGCACCTCGGGATTGTGGAGCCCCAGGAAGGGAAGGGCTGACTTCAGGCAGGGGACACAAACTTCCATGTGATGCTCACACATGGCTCCAGGCCACCAGAGGCTGTGCTGCCACAGGAGGGCTCACCCTGACATCCCCAGGTCAGGGAACCAAACCACCCAAAAACTATGGATTAGAGTTTTATTTCTTTCCTTGAGCCAAATCAATATGAAAGCCCCTGTTTGAGTGCTAGCAGTGAAAGTACCAGCACCTCCTGACTGGAAACACCACTGTAGCTCAGGTTTCTCACTTCCACAGGGTAAAACCCTGTTCCCTCAGGCAGTGTCACCTGCATACAAACCAAATCCCGGTGCTGGAGCTTTTCTGGCTGGATTCAGCCTGTCCCTTCCCTGCTCCAGATAGGGGACCCCAGGACCTGGAGGTAATCCAGCAGACTGCAGACAGTACCTGCTCCTGCAGCTTCCTGCATAATTTTAGGAATTTCCCTTGCCAGGGGAGCTGCAGGTTGGACATCAGGAGGAATTTCTTCATGGAAGGTGCTGCTCAGGGAGGTTTGGAGTCCCCATCTGTGGAGATGTCCAAGCAATCCCTGGATGAGGCACTCAGTGCTGTGGGCTGGGATCAGGCACAGGGTGGATTCAATGATTGTCTTGGAGGTCTTTTCCAACCTAAACAATTCTGGGATTCTGTGATCTCACACTACTTTCCCTCATCAAGGGCCTTCTGGAACCACCCTTCACCCCCAAACCCTCTCCTGCAAGCCCCACCATTCTCAGTGTGGCTGGAAGCCGAAACCACTGGCAGACAAACACTCGAGGCCAAAATGCAGCAGCTGTTTAAGAGGAACCCGACTGCTCAGTGCAGCCTGAAAAAACATTGCTGGGGGGAAAACGCACAGGGAGGCAAAATTAGAGTGCTGGGATTGAAACAAAGGCAGAGCAACGTTGCCAAAGTGGAAAACACAACTGCTTGGTCACAGTTCTTAACACAGATACGCCCTGGCAGGGACAACAGCCTGGACCTGGCGAATTAGGGACACACCAAACCCAGCTCTTGTAACACTCACCAACCCCAATCGCTGTCTCTGACCCCAAAAAGGAAGCTGAACCCAAGGGAAATCCTCCTCGCTGCCCTTCCCAGCACACCAGCTCCGGGATCCGGCAGCAGCGAAGCGTTTGACAGCGTCTGTCACCGGGACAGCGCTGCAGCGGCAGGGGACAGAGCCCCGGAGCGCGTTTGAAACGAGAAGAGGACAAATCCCACACAATCCACAGTCCGCTGCCTGATCCAGAACGGCAAATGTTCCGCGGCAGCTACGGAGACCTACCCCTAGATATCCCACATTTTGTACATTGTGAGCCCAAAGCCCAGGGAAATGAGGTTACTGGGAGGGCAGGAAAGAACCGGCAGCAACACGTGCTGCGGTCGGACAAGGAATGGAGCAGAAAACGACAAAACTAAACAGAAAAAGGCAAAGCTAAGCAGAGTCTGCGATGAGACCCAGCGAACACACAGGGAGGGCAGCGGGGACGATGAGCGAGACCTGGGCGGGATTCACCGGGGACGGAACAGCGCAGATGATGCTCGAGCTCCTCTGAGCGCCCCAACAGAGCCGCTGGCAGCCCCGGACACGGCGGGCGGTGGGCACGGGGCAGCCCCGGGAGCCTCCGCCGGCACCTCCCCGGCCCGCGGCCCAGCGCCCCCGGCCCGGCCCATCCCCTTACGGAGCCGCCCGGCGCGGCTCGCTCGGCTCCCCCCGGCCCGCCCGTACCTCCCAGCGGCGGCGGCGGCCGCAGCGCCGGTGCCCGGTCCCGGCACATCGCGCCCGGGCCTGCTTCTCTCTGCCGCCCGGCCCGGAAGAGCCGCGCCCAGCGCTCCTCGGGACTTGTAGTCCCACGTGCCTCTTCCTGCTCGCGCCGCCGAGCAGCTCGGACTACAACTCCCAGCACCCCTGCACACAGTCACTCCATGCTACAACCACTGTTGCTACTGGTTCGGCCCGGCCTCCTGCAGTGACCAATCAAAAGGCGGCAGCCGCCGCCTCGGGCCACGCTGCGCTGCGCGTCGCCATTGGCACGGAGGAGAACGGTGGCCAATCAGCGCTGGGAGAGGCGGGGCGTTGGTCACGCCAACCGCTGGCGATTGGCTGTGCCCACAGCAGCCTGACCAATAGCGGCGTCGCAGGGGCTATAAAAGATGTAGCGTGGAGCACGTGCGTTCTTTCCAACCAGAGGTGCGGGACTGGGTGGGACAGGGCGGGTGGGAGCGGGGCCGGTAACGGCGATATTACCGAGGGCGGGCCGGTGATGATCCACATTCACCTTTCTGACACCTCGTCTGAGGGCGGCGGGCGGCCGCAGCCCCTGCTGAGCAGCTATGGCTGAGGTCCGCGGTACCCGCGGCCTGGCTGGGCGGGCGGTTCGGGCTCCTCCCCTCACGCGCTGCCTTCTCCCCTCAGGGCTCGGCGCGAATCGGTCGCCGTGTACGGCTCGGCGGTGGCGGCGTCCCGGAGCCTCCGTGCCCGATCGGCGGCAGTCCCGGCGTTCCGGGCCGGTAAAATGCGGTGTTCCTGTTCTGGTGATTGCGGTAAGTGGGGCTGAGCCCCGTGGGGAAATGCTCCTGCTCTGCAACGAGGCGGCTCTTGAAGCGCAAAGAAGCAGTTGCAGAATGGGCTGGAGGAAAGAATTCACCGACTTCTACTCTCCCTCATGGGTTAGTTCAAGATGAATATCCTGGCAAGGTGGTGGGTGCAGTAGTGTAAGTAAGTGAAGGGATTTACACTATTAACTCTAGTGCTACAGCGTGTAGATGAAGAATTTAAATATTTTTTTCTGTTTAGTTTCGTGGAACATAACAAGTTACTCCTAAAATGTTTTCTCAGTCTCAAGATCAGCCTTGTTCATAAATGCTTTACTGCTGTACTTCTGCTTTGGCTTCTATATGAAGCAAATTTTGTAGCTTACAGGTGAATAAAGTTTTGAAAAGTCTGGGTTTTGCTTCTTTTTTCCATGGGTGACATGTAACTCCAGAGACTGATGGAAATGTTGTGTGGGCACCCAGTGGAATTGAAATTTGCTGCACTTTGCTCAGCCCTGTTCCCTTCTTTGGAATCTTGGACTCACTCTGGATTAAAAGACCTTTGAGACCCGAATCCAACCATTGTGCCACATCCACGTGGTTGTTCCAGCCCTTTTTTGGGAGGAGAAATTCTCCCAATACCCAATTTAAACTGCATCACACCCTGGTTCTGCCATGTGGATCCAGCTGCTTTCAAAATTGAGCTGAAACATTGGAATGACTGACAGTGCTGTGTGTTTACATAATCAAAACACCGCTGTAGCCACAGAGATAATTAAAAAATTTTATTAACAGGAATGAACCAAAAGCTGTAAACAAGAGCCAGCAGAAATGGGATGCTGCAGGTGAGGCCGAGACCTCGCACATGGCTGGGTGCGCTGAGCAGTTAACTCGAATAATTAACGCTGCGCTGAGCAATTCCGCGTGGTGGCAGCAAAGGCCCGTGGAAAAATCCCAAATGGCCGTGAGGAGGAGCTTTGGGGCCAGGCCAGTGAGCAGGCACTGGGGGAGAGGGGCTGAGCCTGCTCCAAGTTTAGGTCTAAACCACAAACACGGCTGTGGGGCCTCTGCTGTAGCAGAGTCTGCTCCTCACAGACGGGCTGGGAGTGCTCCAAAGGGAAACATTTACATCTTTCTCGTTTTAAAGGAGTTTGCATTGGTTTTAGACCTACACTGAGAAAGAAGTGAGCAGCTTTCAGCTTTGTAACCCTCATAGATGCCAGTCTGAGGGAGAGGGGGAAGGTAGCAACCTGCTATTAGGAATCCTAATCCATTAGGAATCCTAAATTTTTTCTTTAGGGAGACTCCTTGCCACCTCGGGATGGGGCTGCTGCTGCTCCAAGGGCAGGATGAAGAAAAGTGGAGCTGCCAGGCTGGTCCTGCCCCACACAAAACCAAATTACCAAATTAAATCACAGAGCTCACCTGGCTGATCCTGCAGGACTGGCAGCAGGGTTTGCCAGGAATGCAAACGTTCCTGCAGGAATGGGTTTTCCACAGCTGATTTTAAAATTTAAATCAGACAATTTTAAGACTTGTCTCTCCCCTGAAATACTATTCAGGGAAAAAAAACAGATTCATTTTAAGATTCTTTTTCACCCTGTGAAGCTGTAGCTGCTCGTGGTGCTGTAGCTCTCTGAGCACGTGGGAGCTGCAGAGGCTCCTTGTGCCCATCAGGAAGGTGGTGCTGGAGCCAAAATCTCTGGAAAAATGAGGGGCAGGGGCATCTGAGTCAGCAGCTGGGGGGGCTGGTGCTGGCTGGAGGGCAAAGGATGAGTTTTTCTATTTCGTTTGGAGAAGCCACCAAGGCTCAGCAGGCACCTGCTGATGTGTGCGTGGAGTTTTCAAAGGGAAAAATTGCCAAAGGCCAAACACTCCATCCAGATTCAAATTTGTACTGAGAAGTGCAGCTTGACAAAAAAACAGCCAAAAGCCTGACACAGACCAAAGGGGGTGAGGAGGCCCTTGAAGAGAGCTGGCAGGAGTCTGCAGCCTGTAAAATCACTGCCTGCAGCTTCCCCCCAGCTCTCTGCAGTGAAGGGAAAGAGCTGCCCAAGAGAACTTTGAAGATATCAAAGCGTTGTTGCAGTCTGAAAACACCATCACACTTACAGGAAGGTATTTAGAATAAGCTGCAATACATTAGGTTTCTTCTCAAAGTACTAGAAAGGGCAAAAGGAGGAGAAGCAGAGCCTTTCCCAAAGGGATGAACATTCAGAAATCTCTGTACACAGCCAGGTGGGCAGGAGCTCACTCAGACAGCCAAGCTCTGCCTTTGCAGGGAACAGGAGAATCCCTCACTGTGGAAGCGTGTCCCACCTCACAGGGATGGACAGACAGGAGAAAGCAACTACACAAATGGCTGCCTTCAAACACACCTTTCCTGCACGCCCCAGGCCAGGGCTCTCAGCTGAATTCCAGGTGCACAGGGAAAGAAAAGGGAATTCAGGACTTTTTCCTACCAAGAAAAAAAAAATCAGGATTTTTTTTCTCCTAGGTGGGGAGAAGGTGTTGGTTCCCTTGTGTCTCACCCTGGCTCTCACAAAGGTTACAGCAGCCTCACAGAGCAGGCACAGGAGACCCCAGCCCCTTCCCAAACACCCACCTCCCACCTGGGCAGGAGCGCTGGCCAGAGGAGCCGGAGCCGATGGATACGACGGGGCTGCAGAATCCCAGAGAGCTTTTCCTGCTGCTCCTGTGCCCTGGTCCCAGCTGGCCTTCGGGGCAGACACAGACACGACAGACAGACATGCACACACTGCCCACGGGCCTGAGTCTCTGTACAAACACTCTTCAGGACCTGCAGCAGCCCGAGCCTCGCACTTCCTTCTTCACGTAGTCGTGGAGCTTGAATTTGGGCTCGTTGGGCAGCTTCATGGACCTGTGCTTCAGCTCCCTGGGAAAGGGGAAAGATGTTACTCTTATGCTGCTGCTTCTGGCAGGGAGAGCATTTTGTCTGGAAGGAGCCAGAGAGGGAGTTTGGACAAGGGCATGGAGAGACAGGACAGAGGGGAATGGTTTTCCACTGTCAGGGCAGGGATGTTAAGAAGGAATTCTACAACCTGGCACAGGTTGCCCAGAGAAGCTGTGGCTGCCCCTGGATCCCTGAAGTGCCCAAAGCCAGACTGGACAGGGCTTGGAGCAGCCTGGGATGGTGGGAGGTGTCTCTGCCCATGGCAGGGGTGACACTGGATGGGCTTTAAGGTCCCTTCCAACCCAAACCCTTCCAGGATTCCATGATTCCAAGCTGCCTTGCCCAGCTCAGTTGATCTCAGCGTGGCCTGGATGCTGCTAAACCTCCTCCTGATGACAAGGCACTGCTCTGGTCACTTACTTTGCAATGGCTGTGAACGCTAACTCCACGTTGAGGCCGCTCTTGGCACTGGTCTCCATGAAGGGCACTCCATATTCCTGTGGGAAGAGACAGCAGTGTCAGGAGTGGCACCGAGGGTGTTCCCTGGGTGTAATTTTGAGGACAAAGAAACAAGAGGTGTTAGTAGAAACTTGAAGAACAGATGAGGAAAATGGGGAGAGCATGACAAGGGAAAAAAAGCCAAAAAAGCCAAGTGTTCCCAGGTGTATTTTGGGTCAGACTGGTCTCCAGGTGACCATTTCCTGTGCACATCCTCAGGGACATCCTCTGGTACCTCACCTACCTTGGCAAGTTTCTCTCCATCTTCCCTTTTCACCACTCTGTCCTGGGCTGAATCCACCTGCAACAGGAACGGCCAAGAGCAATTTGTGGTGATTGGGAAGGTCACCAGCATGTACCTCCCTGTCCCCTTCTGCCCTGCCAGGCTCCCCTGCCTGTGGCTGCAGCGTGGGAGGAAGAGGAGGCTCTGGCAAAGCCCTGGGGCCAGGCTCACCTTGTTTCCCAGTAACATGAGGACCACATCCTGCTGTGCATATTCATGGATCTCTGTCAGCCAAGCCTGGAGAGACACAGCCAAAGAGAGGGGTTGGCAATGGCTCCAGGAGGAGGAGGGGAATGGGAATGGGAATGATGGGGAGCTGCCCCAGTCCCTGCCTCAGTAGGCAGTGCTGTCATCCCCAAAAATGCCAGGGATGTTCCACGGATGATTCCTGTCAACAAAGGGGTACCCTGGGGTGCCCCCAAGCCCTGGGGGACCCACTTGCCAAGCAAGCCCAGCACCTCACTTTTGCTGCTACCAGATCCTCATTTCCCAGGGTAACAGCAGCCTTCTGACCCCCCCTGCCCACTCCATCTGCCATGGGGTGCTTGTAGGGCTTTGTCCCCAGTTCCCCCTCAGTTGGGATGTTGGCTCTGGGATGTGCCCCTGCCCTGCACGTGCTGCCCCCGTGCCGAGCACACTGCTCCCAGCAGGCACCCGAACCTGCCTCCCTGAGCCATGGGGTGGCTTCCCGGCCCTCTAATCCAGCCTAATCCAATCAAACCTGCTCTAATTCCCAGAATTTGCTGCTTCCCGCAGCAAGTTCTCTGCCAGTGCTGTAATTACACAGCGTTAATTGGCCGGAGCAGTGAATCCATCAGCCTTTATTTGCTGTGAAGGGGAGAACCTTCTCTGCCTGTCCCCTGCCTGTCCTTGCAGGTGCTCAGCAGTAACCACAGCTCCTCTGCAGGTGACCACAGCTCCCACCTGCAGCACACAGCTCCTGAAGGAACCCACAACCGCAAGCCGGGCAGTGAGAGGTGAGGGACAGCAGGAGGGGCCGGGGGTGCTGCTGTACCTGGATGTTGTCAAAGGACGCTTTGTTGGTGACATCGTAGAGCAGGAGCAGGGCTGTGGAGAGAGGGACGGGCTGTCAGTGCCTGTGCCAAACCCAGCGCATGGCTCAGAGCACCCTGCACAGCCCCTGTGAGATACAGAACACACGAAAATCCAGAGCAGCAACACCTCACTGTGCTGGTGTTTGCAGAGCCTCCTCCATCCAGGCAGCTGCTTCCCATGGAAATTCCCAGTGACTGCTGGCTCACCTGGCTTGGAGTGGCAGCTCAGGGACCCCAAGAGATGCAGGAAGGGGGTCCCCAAGAGCAGAGGTGGCCGTGCTTACCGTGGGCATCCCGGTAATAGGCGTGGGTGACGCTGCGGAAGCGCTCCTGCCCGGCCGTGTCCCAGATCTGGAAACAGACAGGAGCAGAGGGATCACACCTGACCAGAACCCACCCAAACCAGCCCAAACTGCGTGGTGCAACCCCAGGAAGCTTCTCCAGCTTTTGCTCCCAGTGACATCAATAGGAAAAATGACCAGAGCAATAAATATGGAAGCAGCCTCTTCCCGCTCCTCGGTGTGGGGAGACAACGTGGCCAAGGGCTCCCAACACAGCCATTAATCGGAAAATCCATGGAGCAGATGGATGCATGGGGACCCACTAATGTGATTTATCAGTCCTTAATGCAGCAGGAGGTTTGCAGAGTGCTGCCTGGGGGATCTGTGTTACCGAGCTCGGGCCACGGGGCTCGGAGACACTGTCAGGTCTGAGGGGGCTCAGCTCTGGCTGCAGGGGCACAAGGGCTGGGATCACTGTGGCCAGAACAGCTCCCAGCCCTGAGCAGGCTCCTGCCAAGGGGACAGAGCAGCCACAAGGGTCCATAAGGCTGTCCCAGGGCAGGAGACACGACCACAAAGGATAGAGGTGGGGCCCCATTTTGGGGGTGCTCCTCTGCTTTGTCCTCTGAGGGGCTTTGTCCATCTCTGAACACCCAGGGCAGCAAGGGAGATGCTTCCAGGGACATGGGGACATACCTGCAGCTTCACCTTCACCCCATCCACTGTCAGCACCTTGTTCTGAAAGAGAATGGAAAGGGTGGTGAGGGGTGAGAGCAGCTGCAGAACACCAAGGGAGGCACGGCCAGCCCCCATCCCAGTCAGTGTTCCCCCAAACCCTCGGGTTGATCCCCTCTCCTGCTTCTTAAACTCCCATCCATTGGTCCCAGCACCTGCAGAGCCGTTTTCACCATGGCCCAGCCAGAGGATCTCTCTCTCTGTATCAGCACAAGTTGCATCCATTTGGGTACCTAAATCCTGGCAATGCCACACTCAGCTCAGGCTGGAGACCTCTGGCCATAAATTAATGAGCACCAGCATCCCACTTTAATGGCCTTTAAAAGACAAGAGTCAGCCACTTCACATCCAGCCAGCAAATTAAAAATAACTCCTGCTCCTGCCTCTTGGACTGTTTTTCTTCTAGTTTCTCTCTCAGGATTTTCTCCCCCATTTTGCTTGGTTTTAGGAAACGTAGAACCGAGGAGGAGAGGGAGAAGTGTCTCTCCACACCGTTTTTTTTTCCCCAAAGCCAACAGGATATTTTATGTGGAAGGATGCTCTGGCAGAGCTGGGAGCTGTGTGGGAGCCCTTCGGGGTGGCTGTGCCAGACAGGGAGGGCAGGAGATGGATCCTGACCATCACCATCCCAGCAATCTGCACCAGCCTCTCCAAACATTAAAGGAATGCAAGCCTACATCCCGGCAGCCCCAGGGGAAGGAGCAGAGATTAATTTGCTCACCAGATCCATAGAAATTAGCACAGTAATCAGTGGGACGTGCTGGAAACACGGCCAGGGAACAGCACACCATTGGGATGAGGCAGCTGGTGGCTGCTCTGGTGATAATTTAAATCCCATTTCCTCCATTTGCTCTGGAGCTGGTTTGGGATGCTCCCATCTCCCACCTCACGTGGCCATGGGATGGATGATGCTGCCATGATCCCAGCTGGGCTCAGCCCTGGCTCATCCACCCCCAGCACTGGACACGCCACGGCCACTCCAGTGCCACCAAACCTCCCCAGGAATCCACGCCAAGATCCATCCCTGCACATCCCACACTGCTCAGCACCACCACCCCTCCAGCTGCTGGTGAGGCTCTTCATTGATGGTTTTAATGAGGGCAGAGGGAACATCTCATCTCCTGCACATCTACACAAGGATCTGGCGAGGAGGAGAGGGCAGGAGGGAGCCGGAGCTGAATCCTCCTTCTGCTCAGGCAGGCGCAGGGAGACGGCCGGGGTTTATAAATACCTTCAAAGGCAGCGACTGAGACGGGGGAGAGAAGTGATTCACAGCCCGGGAGCTGTAAAAATAGGCAGCCAGGCACTGTGGGGTGGGGGAGCTGGGGAGTACTTGGGGAAAAGCCGGGGTTCGGGGAGTTTAGGGCTCCCCACATGCGGAGCTGAGCCTTTCCCAGGATGTGACACCAGGACTCCTGAAGGCTTGAAGTGTCTAAAACCCAGTTTCCCCACTGCCACAAAGTACTCCTTGGACCTTGGTGTCTCTGCCTGGGGCTCTCAGGTGAGCAGGGACAGAGCCACAGCCACGGCAAACAGCTCTGAGCTACAGCTCAGCCTCGTCCCAGAGCATGGGGGACAGCCCTGTCCTAACCTGTGCCACATGGGGACAGTCCTGTCCTAACCTGTGCCACAGGTGAGACAGGGCAGGTTTGTGCTCTGCAGGAAATCCACTCTCCGAGCTCACCTTGCTCTCCAAAACCCTGGCTGCTACGTGCTGGACTCATCCCACAGGCTCTGCACTGGCACAATGCCATTCCAAACACCATTCCCAGGTGCCAATACCACCTGCCAGGAATCATGCCAGGGACTGCAGAGGAAGGCAGAGGCTCAGTTTCACCATCAGCCCCAGCTCTTGGCAGGAGGGGACGAGGACACTTGGTGTGGTGGATGGTGACAAGGGACAAGGACACAATGAGCGTGACATTAAAACCAGCACCAAACATGTGCCCTTCCCGTGGCCACCTGAGCACCTCCAGCTCAGAGCAGAGCGTGTGGCTGTGCCCAGGGATGTGCCCATGTCCCCAGCGTGGCCGTGCTCCAAGGTGACAGAACACCGTGGGTGGCAGGGAGGAAGAACATGGCCCCAGCCCTGAGCATGGATCATCCAGGCCAGAACCACCTTGAAGCATCTGGTGAGCAGCCAAAAAAGCTGAAGCTCCAAAGGTGCCCCACATGCACTGACCTCCACTGCAGGAGTTAATTAACACGGAGCCAGCAGCAACAGGAGTCACACTAATTACGACTGACCTGTATTTTTAGGGAGGTAAATGCTTTAGACCTAATTAAAGTCTGCACAGGGATCCAGGTGCTGCTGGACCAGCCTGGGGAAAAAAATTGATTTTCTGAGGATTGGGCGTGGAACAGAGCAGGGTTCCAGGGTGAGAAGCTGTAGAAGTGCAGAGCAAGCCAGAGCATCACTCCTGCCTGCATCCCAAAGAAATTTGCCCAGAGAAGCTGTGGCAGGAGCTGGGTGGGAAAGGACAGGGGTTGCTGCCAGCAGCACACACCAGTGTGGTTCAGATGAACCAGCTGCCCAGGTCTCCCCCACACCACGGCTAAGTGACTTTCCAGCTTCCAATTTTTAATTTTTATTTTTTTTTAAGGAGATGCCTCAATTCCCTCCTGTCAGCCCTTCCAAGGCACAGCTGGGGGCTGAGCTCCTAATAAGCATCCAAAGACAAAAGACGCCGTGTGTCAATGCACTGAGACGTGAAATGTGCTGCCAGCTCTGCCGGCGAAGGGAGGGGCTGTGCTGCTCAGGGCTCCTTGCTCATCTCACCCTGTTTGTTAGAACAGAGGTAACGCTCCCAGCAGCCTCCTGCCGCGATTTGGAAAACCATCCCTGCACCTCAGCTCTGCTGCTGCCCTTCCCAATTGCAGTTTTTGTGTCCTTTTTCCTGGGGCGGTGCAAACGTTATTGAAATCTCGTCTAGCAGTGGAATGCCTGCAGTGCCTGGGGTGGACAAACACGACGGTCCGAAGTTAAATAATCTTCAGGACATCAGATAAACAAAGTTGGAAGCTTGCAGATGCAGGAAAAATTAAATTACCAAGTGCAGATGGTCCTCAATTAAGAGCAGCATTATCACACACCGAGCCCCCGCTGGCTGCAGCCCTGGCACGATCCCACAGCCACGAGTGCCCGGGAGCAGCAGAAGGGAGGGAGGGGAAGGTGATGGAGCGAAACCACTGCTGCTGAAACACTCACAGACCATGCTCCCACACAGATCCCACAGCAGCTGCAGGATGGGCAAACGCCAGAGCCTGGATCACAGTGGCTGAAAATCCCACCAGGAGCAGCTGGCACATCCCCAGGTGCCTGAGCCCACAGCACTGAAGCTGCAGCACACCCCAGGATCAGCAGCATTGACAAGCCAGCCTCTCCCAGCTTTTACACGCATGAACTCATTAATTAAAGCCTTTAAAGTTAAATTGGATACATGGATCAATTTGCTTTGCAATTAACTGGACAAATGGGAAGCTGCTTGCTGGCACCTTTCAGGCTCCAACCAGGGGACCCCCAGGCTGGCTCCTGTGACTGTCCAGGAGTGCCCACCCAAGCACCCTCCTGCACAGGGGGGCTCCACTTTTACCATGGAAAAGAAGCCCCTCAAATGTCATTATTGGGCCTCGGAGGCATCTCCTGCAGCTGAGGGGGGGCAAATTCCTGTCAAAATGGGGATAAGTGGCATTAGTGACTACAGATCAAAGTGGGTGCAGGCGCTGGGGCAGCACAGAGTTAATTAGTGCCAGTAATGAGCTGTGGGACTGACAGTGCAGCCACTCAGAAATGTCATTAGGTTGTGGTGTCACCGGGCCAGGCCACCCAGGAGCGAGGGATAGATTGGGTTATCCTTTATTTCAGGAAGCCAGGAGACACCCAGCAGTGCAGGACTGGCTCAAGGGATGCTGGAGCCCCCCCAGCCCCGTGCCAAGGCCAGACCAGGAGCCAAATTCCCACCTGGCAAAGCCCAGGGAGCCTCTGTGAGCACAAACACTCCTGTGCCAGGAGGAAATGGGATGAGTTGTGATATAGCAGACACACAAATAACCACCACCTCCAACGGCGGCTGCAAAAATAGATCAAGGATCGATATGGAAATCTGCCCAAAACACCAGGACACTGCATTAAATTTGCTCGTTAAAACCCTGAGGTTTTTTCCCAGACATGCACGGCCAGGGAGCTGCTCCTGGTGGCTCAGCATCTCTCCAGGCACAGCACCTGGCTCAGGGACATCCCAGCCAAGGCCAGGATCCAGGAGCAGCCTCACTTTTCCCCCTTGGTGCTCCAAAATCTTGATCCCTCCAAATCCAAGCAGTGCCCAACCCAGCACAGCCCCTCCATGGAGAACACAGCCAGCCCAGCACTCCAGCCTGGGAAAACCCTTCCAGGAGCACATTCCCTGCAGGACAGGGCAGGGCACAGCCTGACCTGTGCTGGAACCTGGGCAAAGCCTCTGGACATGGGGAGAGCAGCAATGTGGGCTGCAGGCAGGGCTGTGCCGTGGTCCTGCTGTGTTGTGTGAGGCTGGAGGATGTCCCAGGCACTGGGGATCACATTCAGTGCTCCTCTTCCTCCTCCTCCTCAGCTGTGCCATCACCAGAGACACTCATGAACATCCCAGGTGGCCAAAACACCCCAGCACGGTTCCTTCTGCCTTTTCCATAAATCTTCCCTTCAGAGAAAAATCCCAACCATCCATCTTCCGGGGCAGGTGATGAATTCCTCAGCAGCTCTGTGCATTTGCACTGTGCAGCTAAAAATAGAAACTTCTGCCTTGGGATGTTTTCCTCCCCAGGCCTTGCACACTCCTGCCTGCTCCAGCGCCGGTGCCAAGATCCTTTCAGAGCCCACAACGAGCTCTGGCTGCTCAGATCCTGCTCAGTTCCTTGGCAGGTCCCAGGAAATGCAGATTAACACCACAGCCCCTCACAGCACACAGCCTGCTCTGCTGCCAGAGCCACCCCACAGCCCCTTGCAGGGGTCACCCCACCCTGTCCCCTCTGCCACATCTGGCTTGGAGAAGCCACAAGCCCAGCCCTACAGAAATGTCCCCTGGTCCTCCAGCTGGGCGCAGCCCCTTCCCCACAGCACCCTGTAGTGCCCCAGGGATGTCAGCAGCACCAGCCTTTGTCCAGAGCCCCCTTCACTACATGAAATCCCAATTAACATCTCCCGGGCTGCCAGCCCTGCCGAGATAAGAGTCCAGGCTCTTGTTTGAGCAGGCACACTGAAGAATTAGTGACTTATCATCTTCTACTCACATCAGTCTGCAAATAAAAGGGTTTTTCTGGCAAGAGGAGAATCCTGTCTTAGGGACAGATTAGAGGTAAGAGGATCTGCTTAGGATCAAACATTTTAAATTCAGCCCTGCTCTGCTTCTCGGCATCACCCACAGCATTCCCAGTCCTGAGTGGGGGTCGTGTTCCCTCCCAGCCTCCATGAAACCAGCAAAGTCCTGTGCTGATCCTGGGAAGGTTCCTTGAGGGAGGCACAGGCAGATGAGACTCGATGCTCTCGATCCCAAGGGGGCTGCTCGGGCTCATCCCAGCCAGAGGGAGACGGGGCCGTGTGAGCCTTTGAGATGTCCCCACAGCCTGGGGGTGAGCCCCAATCCCACAGGCAGCCAGGGAAACCCAGCCCCAAAATTCCTCAGGGTTGGATCTGCTACAACCACCCAGGAGACCAGAGGCACAGAAAGCAACAGCCAGCCCATCCCTGCAGCTCCAACACACGGGATGGGATCCTCCCCACCCAGGGATGGTCTGCACTGCATTACTCACCCCTTCCAGCTCTTTCCCCCCTATTTTATAAAGGAAGGGATGTTTTTAAAAATATCCCTGCTTACTTCTAAACCAGGAAGCCTTGGAAACAAAGGGGGCAGAGATGGCTCACGCAGATCTGTGCCAATACTGGGAATAAGTAACGTGGTGCTCAACATATTTATCTTCATTTTCCTCATCAAGGCCATGCCACGCTGCAAAGCTGAACAGGGATCTCCACGGAACATTTATTGCTCTATCATTTCTCATCTGCAGCAAACACAGCCCCGTCAGTGCCACAGAAATGAAAAATGGCTTATCAGGTCCACTTAGACAGGGACTCATTTATCTGGGGACAAATAAAGCCTAGCAGCACTTTCCTGACCTTAAAGGTCTTTTCCAACCTGAACCATTCTAGGATTTGCCTCAGTGACTGCAGCCAGCCCTGGACTGAAAACTTGCCTGAAGTTTCTGAGAAGACTTTACAATCCAATTAAAAAAAAAAAAAATCAGGGCTGAACATCCAGCAGCAAACATTCTGTCAGCACCCAGCAGTAACACAGCAGCGTCTGCAGACAGCACTGCAAACAGCATTATTAAAGAGCACTTCTCATCCCTAAAGAAAATGAAATCCCCAAAGACCTGACAAAGGAATCTGTAGCTTTTTATCCCAAACACTCCCATCCTTCACCCACATCCAAGGCAGGCAGACAGCTCCCAAAAATTGCTGTGCAGCAAAACTGAGCCCAGATTCTTCGAAGGATTCAAGGAAAGGAGTGACTGAACAGCTCTAATGAGATTTTCTGGTGCCTCCAGGACTGGCACCCATCAGGTGCCAGTGCTCCCTGGTGCCACAGCCCATCTCTGCCAGGGCTGAAACACAGCAGGTCCTGGCCCCCTCTGCAGGGCAGGAGCCTCCTCAGCCCCGTGGCTGCTCCCCAAAATCCAGCAGAACCCAGAAGGTTTCACCTGAACAATCCTGAAATCCCCCTTGGACAGAGCTGGGGACACAAGGGCTGAGCTCCCTGCCCCATCACTCCTCTGCCAGTGCTGGGGTGGCCACTCAGGTGCACCCACAGGTGGCCCAAGGCAGAAGCCACAGCACAGGAGCATCCCCAGCTCAGGGCTCTGCCAGAGCAGGCACAGAGCACTCAAAGCTTTGATCTTTGCAAAGCTCTTCCTTCTCCCTGGCAGCAGTCCCAGCTCTCCCATTTTCTGCTCTACTAGAGCAGGCTCTTCCCCAGGTTTGGGCACCACTGAAAGCCCCGGGAGATGCAGAGGGGCTGAGGAATTGTGGCATCACTGGTGCTTCCATACCAAAACCACGCCATCAGTCAAACCAGTTTGGCCAACCCAACTCAACCATTTTCTCTCCCCATGTGGGGCTCTGGAGCAGAGCTGCAAGCCAGGAATGTGCTGGGAAATCATCCCAGAGAGGCAAAAAACTCCACATCCTTCACTGGGGGTGCTGGAGGTCTGGGCAGCAGTGCAGCTCCTGGGAAGCCAACCCTTTTACAAACAGAACTGAACCAAAACCCACACACCACCACCTCCTTGATTTTTTTTTTTTTTTTTTTTTGATGCACATCTGGGAATCCCAGCTTCAGCCAAGAATTCCAGCTGGAGCAGCCAGGTCCTCAGGAGAGGATTTCCACCTTTGCACTGGGCTGTGGGGCTGATCCCTGGAGCCCTCCCAGATCTGCTCTGCTCTCCCCCAGCTGTCAGGAACAATCTGACCTCACGTGTGCATTATTCAGGAGGGAAAAACACATCACATCTGCCAGGCATTAACGCTTGCTTGGGAACAAAGTTATTTTCGGCATTGTTGAGCACTTCTCCCATTAATTCATGCACATTGATAAGTGCAGCTCATGAATGGGTTGAAGGAAGGGCTGAGCCACAGAGCCACTCGCTGAGCCCCAGCCTTGCCAGAGGCCACCTGGATGTGTCACCCCAAAGCAGAGGGGTCTGGGGAGCAGCCCCACAGAGCAGGACCCCCTCTCCAAGCTCACCTGTGACTGAACAGGGGGCAGGAGTGGCACCACAGGTGCAGGGACACAGGGCTCACGTCCCCTTCACCAGGGCTGTGGGGGCTGCCCAGCACTGCTGCCAAATCCAGGCTCAGCTCTAAAAACTGGCACCAGGAGCAGCAGCAAACCCCCAGCTCTTCCTGTGAGGAAAACAGGGTGATGGAGAGCCCAGGGGTCACAGCTCGGCTGCTTCCCCACAGCCCCCAGGGCTGAGTGTGCTCAACACTCACAGAATAAAGATGAAGCAATGACAGCCTGAAGACGTGGCTGCAGGAGCTGCAGGAAGGGCTCCCTGTGCTCCCAAGAAGGGTCTGGACTGACCCTGCACTGCTCGGGGCACCATGGATGGATGCTCATCCAGGGACTGTTCCCCTCCAAGGGTCTCCACCTCGACCCCCCAGCACTGAGGCTGGGCTGAATTGTTCATCCACACATGAAGATGTGCTTTTCTTCATCATCAGCTCCAAGGAAGCAGTAAGGCACGGAGGCACCAGTGGGACCAGCTGCTGCTGAGTGGCACAAGAAGAAAATGCAGCAATTTCTACCAAATTCAGCATCCAACACACGGCAAGGTCCACACCTGGGGGGTCTACACTCCCCAGACAGGCTGGGGCTGCCCAGGTGCCTTCGGGAGCCTCCTGCACTTGGCTTTGGGGGGAAAAAAGATCACGAACAGGGATCACGAACAGGGATCACGAACAGGGAGTTGTCCCAAGGTTGGGAACACAGGACCCACATCCAGCTCTCTTTGGGGGGGATGTGCTGGGCACTGGGGCCAGTGCAGCTCGGTCGTGGTGAGGAGGAGCAGCAGCCCTGGCAGGAGGCAGGACCCCCGGCTCCTCCTCACCTGGCACACATCACACACAGGGCTTGTGGCCACGGTGCAGAGGCTCTTCCCCAGTAACAGCGTTAATGCCACAGAGCCTTGGCTGGGATCGTTGCCGTGGTGATGCTGCGCAGGCAAAGCTGGAAAAGCCAAAGGCTCCATTTCCCCAGTGTGTCACTGAGCCTGGGAACATCGAGGCTTGGCAGGCAGGAGGAAAAAAAAAAAAATCTCGAGACACAGGCAGATGGCACAAGGGCTGGGGAGGTGGATGCCATGGCTTCGTGGCATCTGACCCAAGCAGCTGGGCACGGCTCCCATCACTCCTCTCCTGTCCATAAATTAAACAGAAAAACCCCACACAAAAATGGAACAAAACCTGTCCAGGTGCTCACACCAGGGCCAGTCACATCCTCAGAGATGTGCCAATGGTTTCGTGGCCCCTAGAAGATGACCCCTCCTGCCTGCTGACCTCCTGTGGGTAGAACTGACTCAGCCCCACCACACCAACATCTTCCTCAGGCTCGGGAGCATCACTGAGACCCCCAAAGCACCCATGAAACTCCTCCTCACCCTGGGACAGCCACAGCCCAGGGCAATGGACATCACCCTCTAAAGCTGAAGCACCACCAGCTCCCAACTCACATTAGTTATGATCAGGGAGAGACACTTTTTCCCAGTGGAGGCATAAAGATGAATTATTTGCTGTTGTTTCCCAGAGATTCACCAATGCCTCAGGGCAATGACTCGGTGCTGAGCCAGGATTAAAAATGCTGTATATCCCTGGTAGACAAACAAAGCTGTGTGAGCTCCAGGGCTCTGCTGGGATCCCGAGCCAGGGCAGCTCCAGCACCCTGGGATGGAGCCAGGAGCCACATGGGCTCTGCCCGTGGTGCCAACAACAAAATATTTTGCTTCCAAAGGCTCTGCAGGTAAAGCCCTCAATCCCCCCTTGCCATAGGAACAGTGTGTGCCCCATCACCCTCCAAGGACAGGGACACACCACACTGCAGCTCCCTCCACCCCAAACACAGCTCTGATCTGCCTGGATGGAGGTGGTTTTTCCCATTTTTTTCCCCATTTTTTTCCCATTTTTTCCCAAGGAGGATGAGCTGCTGGTGCTCACTGTTCCAGGCTTTGGCAGGTTGGATTGCTGCCCTGCCTTTGGCCACGGTGACACTCAGTGCCACCATCCCAGCACAGCCCCAGGGATGGGACTGACCCCGTGGCTCTTTGGGAAAGGGGGAAAAGGGAAAGGAGTTTTCCAGGGAAGAACAACACACAGGGAGCAGCTGGTGAGCTCAGCCAGAGTCGGCTCCTGCCACTGCAGCACTGCCAAACCCGGGACTGGCACCTCACCCTTCCCCATAGAGATCATCAACATCCACCCCAGGAATAACCCAAAGCCTGCTGGGAGCAATAATTAATTAACAAAACGAGGCAGTGGCTCAGCAGAGAGGCAGCAAGGGCTCAGGGAACCACAGAAGCTCAGCAGGGCAGGACCATGGGGCAGGAATATCCCAAATGCCCAAACTGGGGGCAGTGGGGAGGGTTAGAGACACCCCAAAACCCACCTGTCCCCCCCTTTCCTGGGCGCCCTCCCTCTGCTTTCAAAGAACAACCCAGTTCTGCACAGCTGAGTTCAATATTTTATCACAAATAAAAGATGAAAGTGAAATTAAGCCAAATGTATTCCATTAAATATTGAAACCATTTAGACTTACTCTGGCCCCATTTAAATGTTTTACTGACTATAAAACACTCCCTCACAGGTCCTGGCACCGGGAGCAGATCCAGCCCGGCTCAGATCCATGGCAGTGGATGCTCCAGTGCCCAAATTGGCCTCTCCAGAGCCAATTTCCCACCTGGCAGCAGCCAGAGAGGAGCCAACACAGCACAGCCGTGTGCCCACAGCCTTCCTCAGCTCCTGCTCACCCTGCTCCTCCCCAGTGATTCCACTGAGCTGGGGCAGGGATCTGACCCACACCCTTTGGATGGGTGGGAAATGCATTTCCCAGCTTGCTTTCCCATGGTTCCCATCCTCTGCAGGGGTTTTGGGCTCCCACACAGCTCTGACCAGGAGGATTCAGAGGCTGAGCACCTTCACAGCCTCCCTCCTTCCACCAGCAGCTCCCAAATTTGTGTTTTCCTGTGTCCTGGCACTGCAGCTGAGCTGAGCTGCCCCTGAGCTAATTAAACCCATTATTCCAACCACCCCAGGCCAGGACAGACCCACGGGGACACCAGCTATCAACAGGCACCAGGAAGCCACCAAGCCCCAGCAGGCTCCAGGAGCCTGGAGACACTGGTGCCCTTCCAGAAGCATCTCACAAACCCCACACCCCCAGCGCTGTCATGTCAGCCGGAATGGACACAAAATCCCACATCCAAACTATTCTGGGTGGTATTTCTGACACCAAGGAAGTGGAGAAGGCACCTTCCCACCATCCTGCAGGGAGGATTAAGCTGGTAAAGAGTTTTCTTAACCAGGCTCTGGGGCTGTCACTCCAGCACTTCTTTGCTTTGAAGACATTTTCATCTTCTCCCCGTGCCTTCCCCAAGGCAGGAATGGAGCCCCTTGTCCACTGGGATCACTGCCTGCACACGGGGGTTTGCATCTTCCTGCTGTGCTGCAGAACTGGGGGTTTTTATTTCCCAAAAGCAAGAGGCAAAGGAGGATGAATAAGAGCCCGGGAGCTGCGAGGAGCGGGCGCAGCCGCCACGGGCACCGCTCGCAGCATCTCTTGGCAACTGAGCCCTGCATGCAAATGACAGGCACCACTGCAAAGCTCTGAGCGTCCCTCTGCAAGGCAGGCACAGCCACGGCAAGAAAAGCATGGAAAATGGATATTTACTGCCCTGAGAGCCCATGCTGGGAGCAGGAACAGGCGCCGGCAGCAGCTGTGGAGGAGTTCAGTCCTCAGAGTCGCACAAGGGGTTAAATCCCTGCACTGAGCAGTGCTGCCCTCCCTGAGCAAAAGTGCCAGGATCTGCTCCCCGTGCTGGATTTGGGCACAGCTGGCCCCTACAGCACCAGTGACAGCATCGTGTGCCTACCCTGGAACCAGGCAGGGGTGGGAGCATCCCAGGAACCATCCGAGACTCCTGGAATGGTTTGGGGTGGAAGGGACCTCGAGGACCAGTCAGGTCCATCCCCCTGCCAAGGGCAGGGACACCTTCCACTAGACCAGGTTTCTCCAAATCCCATCCAACTTGTCCTTGAACACTTGCAGGGATGGAAATCTGCTCCGGGTAAATTGAGCCCAGCTCTTCACACACTGAGAAATGCAAAAATGTGAAATCAGCTACTGGCTGCTATTAAAATTCATCCAGCAATGGGAGCTGCAGAACAAACTGATTTTCAGACAAAGAGCTGCTGGAAACACACAGAAACACCGAATGGTTTGGAGGGACCTTGAAGGTCATTCAGTTCCAAGCATTTGCCATGGGTATACTCAAGGTGGGAGCACAGGCATCCCCTGCCCACTCCTGCCCCACCTTCCCCATCCTGGCTGCACCTCTGTTGCCATGGGCATGGCCCCATGAAGGGGAATTTGGTTCAACAACTTGGCAGCACCAAGATGTTTCTCCCAGGAAAAGGCCACTTTCCTCCAGAGCTCCAGCTCCATGGACCAACCTAAACCCACCCCCCTGCAGCAAATCCCATCCTGACCCCACACTGCAAAGGAGAGATTAAACACTCTGCCCAGAGCCTGAGTTCCTTCCCTCCAACATCCAGGGCTAATTTTGCACAGAAAGATGCTGAAATTAATTTATTTCCGTTTCTTTCTTCTGGCCTAAGCAGCTCCCCTCCCACTTTTTCCAGATTGATCCATCAGAAAATGAGCCCTGCTAATGCTCTGTGCCAACCACTGAGATAAAAGCCAGCCCTTGGCTTTCAGGAGGCTCCAGATCACTCCAGCCCTTCAAAGGGAGGCACCAGGCAAAAGCTGTGAGGGCTGGGATGTGGGCAGGGATGTGGGCAGGGATGTGGGATGGGATGTGGGCACCTGCTGGGGACCAGAGCATCACCCCAGGGGCAGGGATGTGGGATGTGGGTGCCCACTGGGGACCAGCAGATGCTCAGGGTATCTCCAGCCCTCTCCCAGCACATGCACACCCAGGAGCAGCCTGGGTGAATCCAAACCATGGCCACTGCTCCTCTGCACACCCTGCAGGGCTGGAGCAAAGGTTTCCACCCTCCTGCAAAGCTCAGCTCGCTGCAGGAGCCGGGGGCAGCCCATGGAAGGTGCACACACACAAACACAATAAAAACTAAGCAGAGATGCAACTAATCTCTCATGTAAAAAAAAAAAAAAAAAACACATTACACACTGCTGATTCCAGCCCTGAGCAGCACAGGGCTGGGTGTAATCAGGAGTCCTTAGAGCTCAGGGCCATTGGTGGCAGGTTTTATTTACAGCACGTCCCAGATAAACCACGGCACAGGCACGGCTGGAGCAGAGCCGGAGCCTCCCGAGGGGCTGGGGAGCAGCTGAGCCCCCTCACAGCGCTGTGAACCTGTGCACATCAAAGCTGAGCCTTCAAAGGAAATATCCCCTGTGCCACTGCCTGCCCTGGAAGGCTGGAGCTGTGCCGAGGCCCTGGGGCTGGCTCCCTCCTCCTCCTCCTCCTCCTCCTCTCACAGCAGCACCTGAGCTCAGGATGATTCTGCTTTGCTCCCTGTCCTTGGGCCAGCAGCAGAGGAGGGACATCAAGAGAAGCCACCCTGCTCTGAACTCCACCAGAAAGTTCCATCCCCCTGATTAACACGGGAACCATCACCCCTGCTAATGCAAAGAAGCTCATTAGCACCTCTCTTCCCAGGGAGAAAAGGCTCATCCTTAATTTTTTTTTTCTTTTATGTTCTTCTCCTTTCAGGTCCAATTAGTACAAAAATCTTCCCTTGCCCAGCCCTGCAAAGCTCGGGGCTGTGAGGACCCGGGTGTCACTGGGGACAGGGACACTGTGGGTTCACTGGTGACCCTTTGGGGACACCTCCCTCCCATCACCCAGCTGTCACGACAGGACACGGGTCCTGCTGGCTGCGCAGCTTCAGTTTCTGTCGAGGTTTCTGCAGCGTCGCCAAAATTACAAGAACAGGCAGCTCCTTCCGTGGCACTGAGAAAATCGGGACTCACAGCCCTGAGCACTAAACCTGCTCTTTTCCAGGAGCCCCTTTCCCCGGAACCCGAATGTATGGAGTCAGGAAAGCACACACAGCCTGCCCAGGGACCTGACCCCCCCAAACAGAGGCACTGCCAGGATTCCCCAGACAAGACCCCGGGCCATGGCTCAGCACTGCTCAGGGAGGTTTAATTACAATAATTAAGCCCCTCATTATTTAGCAATGAAACCTTGAAGGTGACACTTGTGATCCAGACGCTGAAGGCAGAGAGGGGTTGTCCCCCAGCCTGGGGGGAAGCAGCTCAGGAGCTCAGAGGTTTCTGCTCAGTCTGGGAGCAGGACCCTCACCCAGGGCTCTGCCTCGATGGCTCACCCAGCTCTGCACCCCCAGCCAAACCCTCAGCTCAGGGACACCCTGTCCCAGCTCAGCTGGGAAGGCTGGAATCATCCCCACGAGCTAAAGATGCTCCCCTAGCAAACCAAATTTCCCTGGAACGGAACACTGAGGACTCAACACCCCCAAAGCTCAAAGACAACAGGTGCCATTTTGATGCCTCTTTAAAATATTACAATCATCTTTATTTCCCCAGCATCAACGGTTTGTTTTCCAAACACATTCAGATCAACATCCCTCTTTGTTTAAGAGATGAAAATAAACAAACACGTCGCGGGAGGTTCTCCCTTACATAAAACAGCAGGAGGGAGCAAACCTCAGGGGCCATTAGCAATAGTAACGCCAGATTAATTTTAAATGGATTTCTATTCATTTACATTCGCTCCAGTCTATGTAAACCATTAGCCATAGCTTTGGGTGCATCTAATGGTTTGACATCCTGGAAAATGAGCAGTGGATCCTGGAGCCCACTGAGATGGGGAGAGGAGGAAGCTGGGCTGGCACGGGGGCTGCCCCAATGCAGCTCCATCCCATTCCAGAGCGCTTGCAGGGACCAGATGGCATCAGGAAGAGTGGGGATGGTCTCCAGGACAGTGCCAGGATCTGGGCAGCTCTGTCCCTGTGGTTTCCTGAGCCAGGATGGGCCCCAGGGACCCGGCAGGTCCCAAACAAGGTCGTGCGTGCACAGGAGCGCAGCTGCCACACGAGCTGGCCTT
Source organism: Sturnus vulgaris (assembly GCF_052056855.1). NCBI lineage: Eukaryota > Metazoa > Chordata > Aves > Passeriformes > Sturnidae > Sturnus > Sturnus vulgaris. Next base: position 1,095,932 of record NC_142258.1, read on the forward strand.
GGGGAGCTCCCTGCAGCCTCTGCTGCCAGCGAGGCTCAGAGTCTGGCACAAACCCTGCCAAAACCCCACAGAACCCCAAAATAAAACCCCCTGAGCTCGCTCAGCACCTCTCACAGCGGGCCAAGAGAACACAGCAAACCCCAGAGACACCTTCCCACCGCTGCCACCTCGCCTGCCTCAGCCAGCAAACCCCTGCCAAACTCCGCGGCTGCACAGAGAAGGACCTGTGATACGACAGCTCCATGATTAAAAATACACAAATTAAAACCAGCAGAAGCCTCCAGTGTTGCCATCCCAGAGCATCATCTGCATCTGTGGCGCCCACGGCGAGAGGGACGATTACCAAACAGGATTATCCTGGTGGGAACGGAGAGGAACATCAAAAAACTATTTCCATGTCCCCCCCCAAAATTATGAATGCCTTACAAGGATGATAATAATGAGTTTTAGGGCATACACATGATCTCCCCCACTGTATAATCTGCCCATTTCAGAGACATGTAGCTCTAGCAGCTCTATTAGAGAAGTAAATTAACCCTAATTTGATTGCTTCTCAGTAGCAGTCATTTCAGCACTCTAATCAATAAGTCACAGGGTTTTATGGCTGCCCTCTGTATCAATCACTGCAATCAGTAATAAAACGCTTTTATGTGAAGAACACCCGAAACACCGTGTAATTACCTTTATATAAAATTACAGATCTCAATTTACTCATTTCACCTGCAGCAACCCCCAGCCTCACTGGGCATGGAACATCCCTTCCTTCCTCAGGGCTTTCTGAGCTGTCCTTCACCCCTTCCCAATGTCACTGCACCAGCCACTTATTACTCACACCCCAGCCAAGCAGCAGGTTACAAGAGACACTCATCTCCCAGAAATCCTCCAAGAAAAGTGAAGATCTGAGATCCTGCTGGGAAAAGGGTGTTGGGAAGATGCAGCACTGGTGTGTGGCACCACCAGCAGCTCTTCACAGCACCCAAATCATCCCACAGAGATGGCACAGCAGGTGCCCTGGGAGCAGGGCAGGGAGACAGCACTGCCCAGACATCCTGGGAGGTGACAGCTCACATTTTGGGGGGAGCAGGTGGTTGGGGGACGGGGGAGGGACAGGGAGCAGCTGATCCCAGTGCCACAGAGCCAAGCCAAGCTTGGCTGCTGCTTTGGTGGCAAAACTGCCTCGTGCCCTGCACAGCTGCTGTACAGGCTCCCAGGTGCCACCTCTGTAAAGTCACCATTCCTGTTGCTCTGCTGTCCCACCCCATGGGTGGGGATCCCCTTCACCAGGGCCTGATGAACCACAGAGACCCCAGGCAGCTCCCCCAGCAAGGGACTGACAGGGAAACACGGCCAAGAAAAGGTTACAAGGGCCCTGGCCGGTACTCAGAGGGTCCTGCCTGGCACAGGATGCTCTGGGCACGCTGGGGCATTGCAGGGCAGGAGTGATCCCCTTTCTTCCCCCCAGCCCAGCTGTTATTCCCTGTGTGGAGCAGATTCCCACTGTCCTCACTGGAGCTGCACAGCTCTGACTGCTGCCCCCATGATTCCCTCGGCATCAGGATGCTCCAGTTGCTCCCAACCAAAATGAGACCTCAGAGATCCCCGGGCACAACATCCCCACAGCTCCACATCAGCACCCCAAAGCTGTGCTCGGGACATTCTTCCCGGGCATTCTGGTTTATATCAGTTTTGAAAAGAACTATATCGAGAAAAAAATGAACAACTCTTAAAAACGCTGAAACTGCCTTAGGGAAATGTTTTCACGGGCAGATGTCAGGTCTCAGTTGTTCCAGGAATTCTCCCCAGGACCCAGGAGCAGAGGACACGCTCCCCATCCCTGCACAAAGCTTTAACAACGACGCTGCTGCTGTCACGCCCCGAGCGCCCCGGCTGGAGTTGACACGGCTGGTGAGCTCTAAATCCTGGCAGCAAAGTTTAGTTACTCCTCTGCAAAATCCACCACTCACCTGGCAGAGCCCCGGGGCCCAGGCACTTACCCTGAAGTCGATCCCCACCGTGGAAATGAAGCTGCCGGCCAGGAAGGCGCCGTCCTTGAAGCGCACCAGCAGGCAGGTCTTGCCGACCCCCGAGTCACCCACCAGCATCACCTGCAGGGACAGAGGGAGGGAGGGAGGGAAGGAGGGAGGAGGGTCAGGCTCCAGGTTTTGGGAAGGCAGCCCCACTGCAGCCTTTACCCCACTCCATCACAGCAGTGGGCAGCTTGAGATGTGCTTGAGGGGAAGAAGCACATCCAAGAGTGATGTCTCCGGACTCAGGGCAGGGTGGGGGAGATCCATAATGGGATTACTCCCCACTCTGCACCATGTCACCAAACTGGAGACACCTTCCCCTGACAGGCATTTCACAGGTCCTTCGTGGGGGCACAAAGCCCCTGAAAACCAAGAGGTGCTGTCCCCAGTGCACCCACAAAACACCCCATCACATGTGGGGCTTTCTGGGAGTGTGACCCTGCCCGTGGGGAGACTTCAGGGGGTCCCCAGCCATGAGAGCCAGCTCCAGGGGTGCACTCTGCCCTCACCTTCAGCAGGACCCACACATGCCCATGGTTACCCTGCCAAACATCCATGGGTGCCAAGGGAGCAGCTCCCGGTGCCACCTGCCTCAGTTTCCCCTCCCAGCAGCCGCCCCTGGCCACAGACAGGGCAGGCAGATCCTTGCCACAAAGCAACCACGGCAGAGCTGAGGCAGCTCCCAAATGCAGTTCCCCAAAATCTCTGCCCACACCAACAACCCCCAGGGCACCCACCCCGCTCCCCTCGGCGGAATGACACCAGGAAATAAATCCAGGACCAGGGAGCTGGGCTGTGCCAGCTCCTTCCACACCTGCCGTGCCAGGTTCCCTCTGTCCCAAGGCTCTGCCATCAGCCTTCCACGAGCCATTAACCCGTGACAGGATTTAAATGGCTTTACAGCAGGGACTGCCCTGGGTCACACCGAACCCTCCCAGGAGCTGCCAGAAGTGGCAAATGCCACCACCCCTGTGCAGCCCAGCCCTGAGAGGCAGTGGCAGCCCCGGCTGCAGGTGCAGCTCGGTTTGGCACTGCCAGGGAGGGCAGGATCTGCCCACGGTGCCCCCACACCCTCAGCAGAACCCCACACTGGTGTCCCACGGGAGCACCAGGCACCCATCCCTGGCACAGCAGGGTGAGGGCAGCCAGAGCCCATGGGAATATCAGTGTGAAGCCAAGGGAAGGCGGGGAAAAAAGTCATTTTAGTACAAAATATTGATTTAAAAAAAAATAAATCCAGACATCTTTTAGGAATAGGTGACCCTCAACAGCAGCTCCTCCCCACTCAGCACCACCAAACCCTCACCTGGGCACGCAGAGTGCCCAGGACCAGGATCCAGCCTGTGCCCAGGACTTGGCCACTGCATCAGGCAAGAGATCGGGAGCCTCAGGAGAGGGGAAGGGAAGGAGAAAGTTTAGTAAACCAGGTTTTTACTGTAAACAAATCAATTTCTGTCTGCCACCGCTTCAAAATCAGCCAGACCATTAGCTGATGCTTTTTCTACCCGGTGCATTTGGGCTTATCCGAGACCCATCTGGCTCGCCCTGGTGCCATGGGGACGATCCCTTAGGGAAAGCCCCAGCCCGGGCAGGCAGAGGTGAGCTCCAGGAGCCGAGGACCAGTGCAAACACAGAGGTGGCTCCATTTTAGGCAAGCTCTTGAACCATTAATGCAGCTGTATCGGGACCTACCGAAGCAACCAAACACATTCCTGGAACGTCCCTCTCCAACCTCACATCCCAAACGTCAACACCTCCTACCCCACATCCCAAACCTCAACACCACGACGGCCGCACCGACAGCCACAGGCACCGAGCTCTCAACACCGCACACCAAGGTGGGACTTGCCACAGCAAACCCGCGTTCTCCAGCCTCCATCCCCCGGGCTCGGCTACCGAGACCCGTGTTAGAAACACAGAGGGGTTTCACCGAGTCGTGGCCTCAGCCGAAATCACTAAATGAGCCCCAAAATCGCGATGTGAGCCCTAAAACCATCAGATGAGGTCCAAGCTAGGCTTGCACCGGGTGGCATGATGAAGTGAGGAAGCAAATATATTTGCTCCGTGACTCGCTCGCCAGGGTCTGAAGCAGCGAGGGGAAGCCATCTGAGCCCGACAGGCTGGGGACATGTCAGCAGCGGCCGGAGCGCATTCGATGCCCTCGAGGGGTGCCATCACCCTGCTCACAGCCCCGCTTTTCTGCAGGTTAACGAGGATCCCGGAGGCTACAGCAACTCCCCGGAGCAGCCTTTGGCCGTCACTTGCACAAGTCCCGCAGCAGCAGCTCCGCTACCGGGGGGCTCTGCGGGCGCAGCCCCCGCCGAGCGAGACCCCGACCGAGCGGCTGCGGAGCGGCGGGATACCGGGGCTGGAGAGAGGGAAGAAGGGATGCAGGGAAGTAGAAAAGCAGAGACGAAGGGATGCAAGGATGAAGGGATGCAGGGATGCAGGGATGAAGGGATGCAGGGATGCAGGGATGCCCGCCCGGTCCTGGCCCCTGGGAACTTCGGGGACGCAACCCCCGGCCCCTCACCCGCCTGACCCCGCACTCCCACAGCCCTCCCCGCTGCCTTCCGCGGTCCCGCACCTTGAAGGCGAGATCGTAGAACTCCCCGCTGCTGCTCAGCGAGGGCCGCCCGGCCGCCGCCGCGCCGCCGTTGCGGGGCAGCTCGGGAGCGGCGGCGGCGGCGGCGGCGGTGGCAGCAGCGGAGCTCCCCCGGGGGGCAGCGGCGGTGGCGGCGGCTCGGCCGGTGCCCTGTGCGGCGGGAGGCAGCGCGGCGGAGGGCGCGGCACCGCCGCCCTTGCTGCGAGCCGCCTTCTTGCGCGACATTCCCGGGGCCGGCGCCGCGGCCGCGCCGGGGCTGGGGGGGCGCGGGAGCCGCCGCCGCCGCCGCCCCGCGCTGGCCCCGCCCCGCGCCGCCTCTCGGCCAATGGAAGAGCGAGGAGGGTGGCGATGGGGGCGTGGCCTCGCTGGTGGCTCCGCCCCTTCGCGCCCCGCAGCGCCGGTACCGGGGGGAACCGGGGGGGAACCGGGGGGAACCGGGGGGAGCGGGCAAGGCGAAAACGGGGTACGGGGGAGGGATTTGTACCCGCCTGAAGGGAGGAGAGGATGGGGAGGCACCGCTCACCGCCTCTGCGCACCCCGGCCCCGAGGTGCCCGCGGGGGCACCGGGAGGAGCCTCTGGTGGGATCCCCGCAGCCCGGGGAGCAGCGTGGGGTGCCCCACGTTAATGCCGCACACGCCAGACCCGCGGGAGGGGTGCAGCTCCACAGTGGAGATCCCTGTTTGGGATCCATCCCGCAGCCGCCTCCATCCCTCTCGGGTTTGCCACGGGCCAGCACTCGGTGTCGCCACTCGAGGCAGCCACTCAGCATCCCTCGAGGGTGTAAGGGTGGGATTGGGTCCAGGCTACTGGGGGAACTGGGAGCCTGGGTTCTCCCAGTGTGTCTCAGCAACTGGTTTCAGTGAGCAACACTTGGCATCTCTCTCTGCTCACGAATGTCACCCGAGGCACTGGAGGTCTCTCAGCTGGAATAAATGTCTTTGGTTGTGTGACGTGTTCTGGCAGGATGGCCATAGCCTGGCTGGGAATGAAGGTCTGGACAGGTACAACGAAGCAGGAACACGGAATAAATCACTGTCAGGAGAAGCCAGGCAGGCACATGGTGAAGATGGAATAAGTGACAGCGCTGGCATAGGGAGTGACAGCTGACACGGCAGGGATCAGCATCCCAGAGAGCCCGGGGGCAGCGCCACAGCTCGGGTGACAGCCGTGGTGATGCTGAGGGGTCATTGTCACTGTGGTTTTCCCTTTGGGAGCATTTAAATCTATGGTTAATCCTTGTTTGAGGGCCCGTGGGGAGGAGGAGGAGCAGGCAGCAGGGTTCTGGTGGATTTGACCATGGACAAGGGAGATGAGCCAGGTTAGGAGCTCCTGTGGACGATTCCTGGGTGAGATCCCCCTTCTGCCACCCCGAGTCTTGGGCACGGCTGTCACAGGGAATGCTGAGGAGCTCCGGGTCTGCAGCGCTCCTCTGGCACAGCTGAGGCTGAAGGAAAAGCTGTCACGGTGGAGGCTCATCATCCCACATCCCAATCCCAACGATCCAGCCGGGAGATGGAAGAGCTGCCTCGGCAGAGCAGACTGGATGCCACGATTTTGCACTATAATCTGATTTTCCAGGACAGCTGCAGTCAATAGAGGCTGAGGCCTCAGAACAAAGTGCAGTGCTGGAACCATGTGTGGGCTGCAGGTTTTTAACCAGTCCCTGTTCCATGGCCGTGGTGCAGCTTTCCCTGGTGGTACCTGCAGGGAGGAAGGGGGTACCCAACCCTGGCACCCCCACATTCAGGCCACACCCGCCCTGCTGCACAAGGACTTTGCCCTGCTCCCATCCTCAGCTGGAGATGATGGAAATCTCCATCAGCAGCCCCGTGCTCCGGAGCAAACAAAGCCAGCTGTTTATCACCGCCGCATCTGGGCAACGCCGGAGGAGATGGCTCCTTATCGCCGGCAGCAGCCGGGAAACGCGCCCGGATAACTCTGCCTGTACCAAAGGTCGTGTGCTCCAGTGGCTGATCCCTGCTGCCCCCAGCCCCCAAACGGAGCCTCGGCAGAGCTCAGAGCACCGCGGCGAGGAGCATCTCCAGCAAGTTTCTCTCCTGGAGGAAAGGCGTGTGCAGAGACGCAGCCTGCTCAGAATCGCAGTCACGCCTGGAGATGTTGCTCCTCGTATAGTTACAGGAACTAATCAGATAACGGCAGCTGAACTAAGGGGGATATGTTTGCTAAAAATAGCTTAATGGAACAACAGACGCCTGGAGATACGGAGTGCCTCGGGGGAGCAGGGCTGTGGCATCTGGCAGGGCTCTGAGCGAGGCTAGCCGGCACTCCGAGCCATCTACATAGATGGAAATTTGTTCTTAAAGGCAGAAAAGCAGCTTGTCCCCATCAGCGTGGTCAGCCTGTTGTGCTGCCGTATAAATGTGAGCACGGAGAAGCAGATGGTGCCACCGGTGCCACCAGTGCCAGCAGCCGTGGGGATGGCACCTGCCTTTGGCTCAGCCAGGGAGCAGAGCTCTGCACAGGGCTGGAGACACCAGGAGCCCACCCGGGGCCGAGCGCCCTGCTCTGCACAAACACTGCGCCTCAGGGCTTTCAATCCTCCTGTTTTCTTTGGCACGGAACTTCGCAGGGCTCTGTGTGCCAGAAGTTCCATGCCGTGCTCAGAGCCAAGCGAGATATTTCAGTGCGAGGCCATCCCTCCCTCCTTCCTCCCGTTGCTCCAGGTTGTTCCAAAGCTGGCTCTTGCCACAGCTGCCCCCTGTGCTCAGCTGCTCATTGCCCTAGGCCTGGCTGGGCTGTAGCCATCCCTGCCTCTCCTGGTAGCCCAGGAGCCTGCCCAGCCTGCTCCCCTCCTGGTCCCAGCTCCTGGTGCCAGCTCGGAGGGAGCAGAGCCGTCTCTCCAGCAGGCAGCCTGCAAGGACGAGCTATTCCCATCAGGCACGATGTCAGCTGTGCCAGCTTGGAAGATATTCATCTTCCTTGCATGGTGACTGCAGGAAGAATGGTGCAGGCTCTTTCCATGTGCTGCTCGTGCTGTCACCTGCTGCAGTGCCACCAGACAAGGGTTAGTGACTTCTCTGTCTGTGCTGGGCACTGCTGAAGCTTTGCCTCAAATCCTGGGGTCAGTTTTGGGCCCTTCCTGACACAGAGGTGCTGGAGAGAAGGGAACAGGGCTGGAGAAGGGGCTGGAACCCCAGGAGCAGATCCCAGCTCCCTGCCAGGGTGGATGAGGGCTCTGCTGCCTTGGGAAGGGCCCAGCCCACGCAGCACTGAGCAGGCACCGTTCCCTCCCTCGTCACTTATTGTTCTTCCCTCCCCATCGCTCACTTACCTCTGAACACTTCAATCTCATCGCCTTTGTCAGTGTCGCTGGCTTTTAATTGAAATTCCTCAGACATCTCCTCATCAGCACAGCCCATCAGTGAGTTTTGTGTGGGAAGTTATTGTTTTCCTTCTGCAGCTGTGAAAGTTAAATTCCAGCGTTTTGCTCGGAGACTGCTTTTGTCTCTTGCCTTTCTTACACTGCCAAACCCAATCATACAACCTCTTTCCTTTGTATGGATATTTCATTTTCCATCTCTCCTCTGTGGAGTCCCTCTGGTTCCATCTCAGGCTCCTCCACTTCTCTGGCCCATCCTGAGGGGCAGCTCCCACCTGTGGCTCCCTCCAGCCATGGCCAAGGTTTTCCTTGGAAAGCACTCGGGAGGTTTGGAGAGCCTGGCCTAACCTTATTTCTTGGTGTTCAAACCCATAAGAGCATCATCCATCTCCCCAGGAGAGTTTGGACACCGTGGACCTGGGCACACATGGAGGTTTGGGCACATGCAGCCCAGGGGCAGAGCCTGAGCCCTCCTTCCCTCCTCAAACTGCCCCATTAGCCCCTTCTTCTCTCCAAAATGCAAAGGCAGGCAATGAAAATGTCTTTTCCAGCAGGCTCAACCCCAACGGTGTTCAAGAGGAGGACCCACACTGGCAGCAAATCCATGGGCAGCAGGAGAGTGGGATGGGGTCTCTGCCCCACTGCCAAGCCAAGGGGGCTCAGTCCCCTCCTTTGGAACAGAGCTTTTCTCTAAAGCCTGGCGTGTCCCCATGGGCATCCCTAGGGAACCTCGGTGCTGCCCTGGCCCCCACTGCCCCCTCCCACACATAAAAAGGTGATTGTGCCAGGTCCTAATGAGCCTGCACTGGGCTGAGGCCAGGAAATTAATTTTCCTTGTGCCAAGACCGACACGAGCCAAGGTTTCAGGAGCCGAGGGCCGAGTGCAGGGAAGTCCCCAGCTCAGCAGTCACCCATGAGGACTTCGAGACAGGATGAAGAGTTGGATGTTCAAAAGGCCTTTGAAGCAGAGGGCAGGGCAAATGCCCAGACTCCCTAATATGAGGTATTTTCAGGCTATTTTGTATATTTTAGAAGCTTTTCAGACATGCTTCAGCAGCATCAAATATTTTAGGAATATAATATTTCACCTTAGAAATATCTGAGGCGTTTTGTAGCTGTACACAAACACATCCTGAGACAGGGAAGGGTTAGACTGTGTTGTAGTTTCAAAAGCAAGGGTGTAAATGTCACAGGTGCCTCTGTTATCTGTGCACACTTGGCCATTTCCATCCCAGAACGATTCACACCAAGCAGACCCTGGCTGGAGCACAAACCCAACCAGTGGCCCTGAGCCTGGCACTGCCTGGAGCCACCACAGCAGAGCCCAAGGAGCTGGAACAAATAAATCCCTGAAAACCCTCATCTTTGGAAATTAGTTTGGCACTGCAGAGCTCAAGAGCTCCCACGGGCCAGCCCTGGGATGTGAGCAGTGCTCTGGGCCCTTGTAAAACAATAAACAGTGGTAATGAGCAGCATGGAAATGTGCAGAGGCTCGTAAAGCTGCTGCTCTGGAGAGTAAGTCACCCGCTAAGGACCGCCTGGGAAGAAGCTCCCGAGGGATCCGGGGATGTGTGGCTGCCCGTGCTGGCTGAGGGTCTGTCCGTGGGCACATCCCGTGGGAGGAAAAGCAAATCCAGCTCCTGGCGAGCAGCAGGACCCGCTGATGAGGAGCTGGGCTAGCCAGGGGACATGCAAATGAGTGCCCGCAGTGTGCCCAGACGTTGATCAGCGCTAATTGGTGGCAGATGGATGATGAGACACGGGTGGGATCCATCAGCCTCAGGATGAACAGCTTTTGTCTTTCTGCTCTGGCACACCTGAGGTGACATTCCCAATCCGAGTGTGAACGCTGCTCCAGGTCATTAACAATCTGAGTGATGATGATGTTTGTTACTGTTTTCCAAGGAAGGCTGGACATTTCCTCTTAGCAAAAAATCTAGTGAGCTTGGGCAATTAGTTTTTATTTCCAAATGACAATGTGTGAGCAGCACGGCCAGCCCGGAGCCAGGCACTCAGAGCTTTGAAGGGCAATCAACTTCCTAATTCCTAATTTATCCCAGCTCTCTGTCAGCCATTCCCTCTCGTCCTTTAAAAGCCGTGTAGATGTGGCACTTGGGGACATGGGTTAGAGTGGCATGGGCTCTGCTGGGGGAGCAGCTGGACTGGGTGGTTTCAGAGGCTTTTCCAACCGATCGGATTCTGTGATTCCGAGATTCCGGGCTCGCTCCGGGTCTGTTCCCGGTCTCTATCCCGGAGGCGGTGCTAGAGGGCGCCCGGGGCCCGTGGACCGGCACCGGGAGCGGGCTGAACCCACCGGGAGCTCCTGGATGCGCCTGCTGCCCTCGGGGTGAGGACTGGAGCAGCAGGATGAGAATAGGAGCCAGGACTGGGTGATGGAGATGGTCCCTGTGCGGGTCACTCCTCAGGCACCGCAGAGTCACTGCCCCATCCCTGGGGGGATTTAACACTGGATGTGACACTTGGGGACAGGGGTTAGCGGTGAGGTTGGAGTGCTGGGGGAATGGTTGGACTCGGTGGTCTTGGAGCTCTTTTCCAACCTGAATAATTCCGTGATTCTACGATCACACAAGAAAGGGGGGGGACACAAAACGCAGCAGCAACCCACAGGGATGGATGCAGCCACTTCCTCCCAGGAGAAACAAGGATCCTCAGCTCCCCCGGGATCCCTGTATCCCACTCCCCACTGGAGAGCCCTTCCCCCAGACACTCGCTGAGCACAAGCTGTGCTACCTCCACCGGGTGAGAGTTATTTCTAAGCAGAGGAATAACAGCAAATGGAGCTGTTATAGGGCCGTACATACATACCTACAGCTGCTCTCCAAGGACCCACAGCTCTTGGCAAGGGAGCAGAGAGGTCAGGACGGGCATTTCCCTGCCTTCTGTAAATCCCACACGAGGTACAGTGGGTGGGTGGGTGCTGCTGGGGCCAGAAGGCTCCTTGTCCTGGCTCCAATCCCATTTCCAGCTGCACAGTTTCACCTCCTTGGGCCACAAACACACCTGGACAGGACGGTGCCAGCACTGACTGCTCATGGACCTGCACCTGGTGCTATAGGAGCCAAACTGTGTTTCACGTACAGAAGTGGGTGCTGCAGGGCTCCAGGGCTGCCCAAAGCCATCTGCAGTGTTTTTGGGATCTGGAGGCAGCAGGGACATTCCTGGTCAGCCACAGCTCTGTCACGTTTTGCTGAGCTTGGTGTGTCTGGGATGTGCTGGGTGCCTGCATGCAGGACTTGGGAGGATGGGGAGAATCAACAGCCTCTTCACTGGAGTTTTAATCCTGCTTCAAGTAAACAGTGTTGAGAAACTCTCCTGTTCCCGCCAGTGGGAGGATCCAGCAGAATCCCTTCCCCACAACAAGCCATTCCCAGCTTTGCAGTGAGCAGCAGCCTTCCAACCCCAGAGTGCATTTTCCATTTCCATCATTTTCTCCAGCTGCTATTTTAAAACCCATCCCAGCTCAGCGACAAGACTTTCCTCCAAGATGAAAAATCGTGATTTGATGTGAACAAATGACTTTCTCACTGTTATGTCAAGGTTTGCTCTCTCCTTGCACACTCACTCAAGTATTTCCTTGCTCATTGCCCTCGTTACAGCACGGCAGCCCTGGATTTTGGGGGAGAGCCCTTAACTTCATTCCATCGGCTGGTTTTCATTAGCCAGCTAATATACTGATTACAATCCATACAGATATTTTGTCCTTGCTGTTATCTGAAAAAATATGGGCATCAGTACAAAAGACAGTACAAAAGAAACCCTACAAAAAGCAATTTACAATTGAGGGAGCGGAAATAAATATATCGTAGTCACATGAGGAAGTAGTAACCATGGAGCTATTTTGGGCACAATACATCATGCAAAGGATGATGTGTGTTTCAAGCACATTTCAAGCCCAAAATTCAAGGCACAAAATGTTTTTGGAAAGTAAATTCTCACATACATTAAGCACTATGCCAAGGAGTGGGGTTGGATGCTGTCAGGCTTTGCATTTCAGGTTTATTCTGAGTTTGCATACAGGAAGCCAGAGACTCAGCAGGACGATCCCATAGCTAAAACCACACAGGTGCTGATGGATTCTGTTGGATCAGGACCATCCTGGATCAATCCCGCTGGGTAGAGCCAGAGGTGGGGTCTTTTCCAACTTAAATGACCCTGGGATTCATAACCCACAGTGGATGCACACCCAGTGCTGAAGGGTCAGTCCCTAGAGAATCCCACATACCCAAAATCACGAGTGGCTTCAAAAATCCTACGTGATTCAAACCCAAATCATCACCCTGGCTAATTCTTCCTTATCCCGAGTAAACACAGCACATGTGAAACCAACAAATTAGGGTGCAATAATCAGCTGTCACAGCTCTTCCACCCTTTCCAAGTGGGGCTGGTTTTGGGGAGATGCCCTCTGTAATGATGCTTCCTTTGATTGTATGGTGATTTTATTTTAGTTATATTTTGTAATCACTTCAAATCAGAAATAATTCAGCTCCCCGAGGAGCTGTTGTGGGATGACGGATTGATCTCACCAGGTGTAAGCCACAGCCAGCGCCCGGGGCCAGTGCAGAGTGAAAGTGACATTGAAACCTGACAAATTCGCTGTGTTTGAGGGTAAAAAAAAAAAATGCGCTGGCAAGTACGTGCCTTGTTTTTCCTCTCTCTCCAAGGTACCCGAGTTACCTGCTGTGCTGGAGGTGTGTCACACACCCCACACCCTGCAGCTCTTCCTGGATCCCACATCCCTGGGAATGAGCCATGGGAATTGAGTGCGAGAGCCCTCGGGGAGGCATTTGTGTGACAATTCCCTGCTCATTGTGTGTCCTGGCCGCTGTCTGTGCTTTTCCTCACGGGGATAACCTTTATTTCCCGGGATTCTGCTGTCCCGGGGATGCTCACGTTCCTCGGGATGCCGCTGCTGCCTGGGATGTTTCTGTCCTCAGGTTGCCCGTAGTCCCCGGGATGGTCCCGTGTCCCACGGGATCCTCGTTCTCCCGGGATGGTCCCGTGTCCCACGGGATCCTCGTTCTCCCGGGATGGTCCCGTGTCCCATGGGATCCTCGTTCTCCCGGGATGGTCCCGTGTCCCATGGGATCCTCGTTCTCCCGGAATGCTCCTGTCCCCCGGGACCCTCGTATCCTGTGGGATCCCCGTTCTCCTGGGACACCTTTGTCCCGCGCCATCCCCCTCCTCCTGAGACACCCCTTTCCCACGGCATCCCCTGTTCCTAGGACACCCCTTTCCCACGGGATCCCCTCGTTCCTGGGGCACCCCTTTCCCACGGGATCCCCTGTTCCTAGGACACCCCTTTCCCACGGGATCCGCTCGTTCCTGGGACACCCCTTTCCTATGGCATCCCCGATTCCTAGGACACCCCTTTCCCACGGGATCCGCTCGTTCCTAGGACACCTCTTCCCCATGGCATCATCCCGGGACACTCTTATCCCCCGATATCCCTCTTGCCCCGGGGACACCCCTGTCCCCCGGGATCCCTCTGCCCCGGGGACACCCCTTTCCCACAGCACCCTCCTGTTTCCCATGTTCTATCCCAATGCCCCCCTTACCCCCTGCCCTGCCGGCGCGGAGCGGGGGCGGCCCGGCGCGGCGCGGGGCTGGAGCGGGGCCGGAGCGGGGCCGTGTTTCCGCCGGGAGGGAGGCGGAGCGGGGGCGGCCGCGGCCGGGCGGAGCAGCAGCGGCAGCAGCAGAGGCAGCAGCAGCAGCAGAGCCGAGCCGAGCGGCGCCGGGCCGGGCCGGGGCTGTCAGCGCGGCGGCGAGCGGAGCCCCCCCCCCCCGTCTCCCAGCACAGGCCGAGCCATGACGGGCGGACGCTGAGGCGGCGGAGGAGCGCGGCCGGGGCGGGCGGCCGGGGCGGCGGGGCCATGCCATGCCCGTAGGGGAGAGATGCCTTGGGGAAATGGAGACACTGGAGCACAGCGCAAACATGGCGCCCCCGCGGCGCGCCTGCCGCTGCCGGGATGGTGCCTGCTCTGCTCGCTGCTGTGCGGGGGGCTGGCCGCGACCCCGGCCCCCGCCTGCCGGCCCTGCGCCCCGGGCTGTGCCTGCGCCGCGCCCGCCTGCGCCGTCAACTGCTCGGCCCGCGGCGTGGAGCGCCCGGCGGCCGCCGTGCCCATCGCCGCCACCGCGCTGTGAGTACCGGGCACGCTGGGCACGGCACACGGGCCTGGGGACACGGGGGTGCCGCCGGCAGAGCGCGGGGATGGGCCCCAGCACACGGGCATGGAGAACCGCGGTGTGCCGGCGGCGGGGATGGAGCGGGCGGTGCCGTGCGGGGAGTTGGGTTCGGGAGGTTCCGTGCGGGGAGTTGGGTTCGGGAGGTTCTGCGAGTGAAATTTGCTTTGGTGCCGGGAAGTTGGGTTCGGGAGGTTCTGCGAGTGAAGTTTGGTTTGGTGCCGCGGAGTTGGGTTCGGGAGGTTCCGTGCGGGACGTTTTGGTTTGGTTTGGTTCCATGCGTGGAGTTTGGTTTGGTGCCGGGGAGTTTGGTTCTGGAGGTTCTTTGAGTGGAACTTGGTTTGGGACTTTCCTTGCGGGATGTTTGGGTCGGGAGGTTCCGTGCCGAGGGGTTTGATTTGGGAGTTTGGTTCGGGAGGTTCTGTGAGTGGAGTTTGGTTTGGTGCCGGGGAATTCGGTTCGGGAGGTTCTGTGAGTGGAGTTTGGTCAAGGAAATTCCACGCGGGGCAGTTTGGTCCGGGAAGTTCCGTGCCAGAGGTTTTGGTTCGGGAAGTTCTTGGGGAATAACAGGAGCAGCGTGTGCGGGAACGAGAGGTTGTATGGGGGTTAAACGCTCTTTAAAGCAAATCCGAAAGATGAAATGAACAAGTAACAAACATCTCTCGGGGGAGGCCTGGGATGGGATGACAGATGTGTTTGTGCCTCGGTGTTTTGGGTAGGTTTTGTTTTGGGTAGGTCAGTCAGGCGTGTTCCGTGCAGGGGCACTGGAATGGTCCATGTGCTCTGTCACTGGAATAAACTCACGGCGTGACGCAAAAAACACACGTAGGGGAAAAGTTTGGTTTTCCGTCGGGAGCAACTTTTCAGTTCTTGACGAGACAAAAGCACCGAGTGATTCATGTAAGAGAGATGACGTGGGGCCAGCGTGGTGGATAAATCTCATCTGAACTGATTTCTGCTGGTGTTTCACTGCATTTAGGATCTGCTTTTCTGTTTGGATATTCTTAACTAAGCTTCCACTTTTTAGTGTCAATACAGAGATACTGCAGAAGTTGTAGAGTAACACAATAAACATACATTGTAGGTTTTGCAGGCTGTGTCTGGACTAACTTCAGGAAAATGTGCGCATCTTCAAATCCAGAAGCCAAGGTGTTTTCCAGCTCTTTTCTTGCTAGATATATTTAGACTTTTTGCAAACAAACCAGCCATTGTTTGTTGCAGAAAGTCCCTAACTGGAAAAGACTGGTTTTTATTAAAGAAGTTCTGGATTTCTGTTATCTGTTGTTGGTTTGGGATGGGGATTTGCAGCTCCTGAGGCTGCTCGCTGGTCACTGTAGAGCATCATCCTGAAGGCTGTGATGATCAGTCCTTCATTTGGCTTTTTGAGGGTCTGGGGCTATTACAATGTGTTTCTCTGGTTATTAATTTTGGTAGTAAGTGTTTGAGACTGTGTTATTGTTGTTCAGAGGCGCTGAGCTGTAAAAGCTCCCAAAATGTTTTGAATTAGATGTTGTGCAGCGACAGATGGAAGTGGGACATAAAGCTCATGCAGGTGAGCAAAACCATGGGAAGGGGAAATGTGCTGGATTGATGGATGGTGGTAGTGGCACCGTGTTCTGATTCCAGAAGTGTTTGTGCAGGGCACAGAGCTTGTGTTTGGAATTCAGGCTGTAGAATCATCTTTGTCAGCTGGGAAATGTCTGCTGGTTCTGTTCTGAGGGCTGGGCTAAGATGTGATGGAATGGGTTTCTTTCAGGTGTACTGCCCTGTTTGCCTCCTGCTGATGGCAGAGAATGCAGGTGCACCCACTCTCGTTATAATTGTGAAGAGTTTATTACAGATTCGTTTCTGTTGGGGTGGAAGGGACTCTGGCTCATGGCTCGGTGAGGTTATGCAAGTGGTTTTGCCGAATAATTTCACATTCCCTTTGTTGAACAAGCACAGATAAATAACGTTTATATATTCTCTCAGTAGTGGAAAAATTGTTTATTAACATCTCAACATCCCCTTTTAAAAAGATTAATTATTCTGAAATGAAAGCGACCTTTAGGAAAGCCGAGTTCTGAAAATTCCCAAAGCCAAAATTCCCGGCCGTGTGCTCGCAGCTGCGCTCAGATTTTGTATTTCTGGCTGTAGGAGTGAGGCCTAGGAAATGAATTCCTCTTGTATCCGACGTTTTAGACGGAGCAACTCGGAGGAAATAAATGCCAACTGCGGCCGCGCTGCTCCCAGGAGCGCAGGGAAATGTCCCATCCAAAGAATCACTAAGGAAATGGGCTCTGCTGCTCTCAGACACCACAGACCTCGCTGGGAGCAGCCTCCAGGCAGGGAATATTGGGGAATATTGGCCCCTTCCCATCTCCAGAGTCAGGTTCTTGAAGTGTAACGCAAAGTCTGGCTGGAAGCAGGAGCGAGGTCTGTTTTTTCCAAATATTCCTCGGTGCTCGACGTGCAAAACTGAACTGGAGGAGCAAGGCGCTCCGAGTGGCAGAATTTGCACTTCTGAGCCCCTCCGTGCCAGGAATGCTCTGATCCATCTCTTTTCAAGTGCTTTGCTCTCAGTGCTACCGGATTTTGTTCGCATTTCTTTGAGCCTGAGCTGTTTCTGGAGCTTTCATCGCTTATTTCACCCCTCAACTGGAAATAAACCTCATCAAGGCTTTCCGACTTTGCCTTGCAAATACTGATTTTTTTTCTGACACATCTTCAGTGTCGTGGCAGGTTTGAAGTGGAAATTAGAATCTCGATGGAAAAGGACGAGAGTTGAAACTTCCTTTATTTTCCCCTCATTAGCATGGAATGGTATTTGTGGATGGCTGAGGAGGAGAAGCTGGGATCAGAGGAGCTCTGCTATTGTCAGGCTCCTGCAGAAGCAGATTTGGGGGTCAGAGCTTTCATCCAAAGCCCAGTGAGGTTTTTTGTGGATTTGGCATTGAGCCCTGGGGTTGCACTGCCCAGCCGGTGACTTCACCTAAATAAACCTTAAAATAAACAGATCCTATGATTCAGGAACCTGCAGTCTGGTATTTTAAATTTCAAGAGTCAGCAACGATTGGTAGATTTTGATATTATTACGTGATGCAGGAGAAGCCTTTCCGAGGCTTGAGGTGTCTTCAAAAGCTATCAGGGTAAAAAAAAATCAGTTTAAATTAAAATCTAATTCAGATAAACCAACAGGCAGTGGAGTGTCTGTACAGTAGTGTCCAGGCCACAAAAACAAAATAACTCTATTACTGTTCCTAGAAAAAAAATTGAGACAGCCTGGAATGTCATTCTTGTAGGAAGCCATATCCCAGCGAAAACAAGGCTGCGTTTCTCTTTTGTATGAAATTTTGGAGGGGGGAAAAAGGCCCAAATGAGGTGCTAGATAAATATTTTGCCAGCGAGATTCTTTCAGGCTGTGGAAGGGACCAGTCCCATAAGCAGCTCGTAGCTATAGTTTGAGTGTGAACAAGGAGGCGATTCTGTGGTGTTAGTGTCAGAGCAGAACGGGCTGGGTTGTTTATTGTGCTCCTTCCTAAAACTTCAGACAAGTCTCAGTGCTGTTCCCATGACTGAGAACTTTTTAAAAAATTACAACTTTTTTTTTTTTTTTAGTGGTGTTTTCGAAGTGTACTAAAGAAAAATGTGCAGCTCAGGAAGAACAGGCATCCAGGAGAGGCGGATTTGAAGGTGCTCCTGCTCTGTGGCAAAAGTTGTAATTGAATAATCCCGAGCAGCATCACCGTGTCTCACTTTTGTGATTTGCAGTTTGGTGTGGCCAAACCTACAAACCCTGGTAGTGACAAAACCCCACAGGTTAAATAAAGAATTGTAATTAAATTCTTGGAGCCCCACAGGGCAGGACGAGCTGCTGGTGGAACCCTTTGGAGTTCCTCTGACACCTGGTGTGTTTTTTCCCGTGCACTGTTTGCACTGATTTTTCCATGTATTTTTATTATTTTGTTTTTCCTGATATTTTAAAGTTTCCTGGTGGTCTCTTTCTGTTGCTTTTTCCTTGTTGGAGTGAAAGTGAGGGCTGATCCTGCTCTTCTCCTGCTGGCAAGCCCCCGGCAGATTTCTTGCGTTTCACTCAGCTGCTTTCATTCTGCTCTCACAGAGTGGATTTAAGAGAAAACCACTCACTCAGAAGGTAGAACTCATATGGTTTGTTAATGCTCCTCTGCCTTTTATCCCATTTAATGGGATTCCTTGTTTTATCTCTTGTCATGCCATGTTTTCCCCACTGTGGTTTCCATAACGTGTCTCGGCGTTATCCTTTCTCCGTTCCTCCAAGCTTTGTTGTCCTTTGATTGATTGGTGCAGTTCAGCTTGATTTTGTCTTTTATTTACTCCATATGTCCCCAAACATTTATCTGAGTTGTAATAAGTAAGTAACAAAGTGAGCAGGGGAAGGAGGACAGCTCAGGGGCAAAGCCGTGCATTGCAGTGCCAGGGTGGAGCGGGCTGGGCACTGCTTGGATCTCGCTCTTGATGTGAGGAGAATACATGGAACAGTGTGGGGAGCAGGGTGGGTTTTGGGGCACACAGCACTTGTGACAACAGCACGATTTTAGGCAGTTGCTGTCAGGCTCAAAGAGAAAATTTCCTGTCTCTTGCCCAGTGGAAAGTTGGCAGCTCTGCTGCCAGGCTGTGCTTAGGGCACTGTTGCTGTTCAGAGGAATGGCTGCTGCTGTTCACCAGCCCACCCTTCTCCTCCCCAACATCAAACCACCCTCCTCTCCCTCCCCACCATCCCTCCCTTCTCTCCAGCCCTTGCTGAAATGTGGCTCCAAGGCTGCAAAGCCGCAGTGGCTGCAGAGCTGCTGGCCACGCTCCCCTCCAGCTGCCTGGACCAGCTCTGCTGAAGGTCACTTGCCTGTCCCAAAGGAGGGTGACAGTGTCCCACCAGACCTTTCCAACCCTTATTTCTCAGCCTTCCTTTGCAGTAAAGAATGAGCCTGTTTTTCATATAGAATCACTGTTCTTTACTTAGACGCTGAAGTTGGCATCTCTGTTTGCCAAAACTAAAAATGTCAATTGAAACATAATGTTAGGTTTTTTTTTTGCTTTGCAAAGGGCACAAAAAGCAAAACTCATGTGATTGCTGCCATTCATATTTATTTAAAGGATAGCTGTCATCAGGAAGAGCACCAACAACGTGCAAGCTGTAGCATTTGCAGTGTATTTATAGGAAGTGTAACCAGTAAAGAGATTCTGTCATGGAATCACGGAATCCTGGAGTAGTTCAGGTGGGAAAGGACCTTAAAGAGAATCTCATTTCACTCCTCTGCTATTGGCAGGGACACTTACCTTTAGAAAAGTTTGCTCCAAGCCCCATCCAGCCTGGCCTTGGCCACTTCAGGGATCCAGGGGCAGCCACAGCTTCTCTGGGCACCCTGTGCCAGGGCCTCCCCACCCTCACAGCGAGTCATTTTTTCCATATATCAAACCTCAGTTTTTCCTCTTTCGATATGAACCCATTTCCACATGTGAGCAGTCCCTCTCTGGCTTCCCTGTAGCCCTTTCAGATACTCTTAGGTGCTGTGAGCTCTCCATGCAACCTCTGCAGGCTGAACTTCCTCAGCTTTCCAGCTCTTCCCTCTCTTTTGAAAGATAATGTGCACTTAAGCAAAACACAGATAATTAAAACAATTCCTCAGCCAGCTGCTTCTACTGCATTAACAGCAGAATAGTTGCCCCCAGGTTAGGAACAGGTAAATCTCTTTGGCTTCCTGGCGTCAGGCCTTGGAAAAACCTCACCGAGCTGAGCTCAGCAGTGAAGTTTCAGACGTGGCATATGGTCCTGTGTGATTCTGTTTAACCTGCTGTCATGTTGAATTCAATTAGCAGCAGGGCTGGGTTGGTGACAGGACTCGATGTTCATTCCCTGTGTGGTAACAGATCTCCCACCTCCGGCGTTCCTGGGTGTTGGAGCGTGGCCCTGCTGTACCTGCAGGCTGGGGCTGTGGGTGCCCTCTGGCACTGCAGGTTTGGGAGCTGGTGGGATGCTCATTTCTCACTGCAGATGCTCTGCAGGACCGTGGGGACAGGGCTGTGCTCGCTGTCCCAGCAGCCACAGCCTGCAGCAGCTCCATTCTCACCAGGCACCGGGTCTGGATCCCAGCCAGCCTGTTCCTATTCATCCAAAATTGTCCCTGGCCACCGCAGCACGGCCTTGTTTGTCCTGGTGACAGCTGGCAGCTCCTGGTGTGGAGGAGCACGCTGGGCTTTGTGCAGTGCAGTTTGTGTGGCTGTGATGGGGTCACTGCTTTGGAAGGGACATTTCCAGGGTGGGCTTTGTAGCCCTCCCAGAGCCTGTGCCCACCTCCTTGGCCAGACCTCCTGGTTCTTCAGAGAGCTACAGGAGAGCTCCTGTGACAAGGCCATG
The DNA here is from genome assembly GCF_052056855.1 of Sturnus vulgaris. NCBI lineage: Eukaryota > Metazoa > Chordata > Aves > Passeriformes > Sturnidae > Sturnus > Sturnus vulgaris. The sequence continues at coordinate 1,116,476 of NC_142258.1, forward strand.
GAGTGCCAGGACACAGGGAATGGCTTAGAGGGCAGGGCTAGATGGGATATTGGGAGGAAATTGTTCCCTGTGAGGTTGGCCAGAGAAGCTGGAAGTTTCCAAGGCCAGGCTGGACGGGGTTTGGAGCGACCTGGAATAGTGGAAGATGTCCAGGATGGCACTGGATGGGCTTTAAGGTCCCTTTTAACCCAAACATTGAGTGATTTCCCTGATTCCTGCAGATCCCCCCAGCAATGGCCTCTTCACAGCTCCATTGCAACATCCCCTGGCAGCACCTCAGCCCTGGCAGGGACAGCACCTTGGCAGAGCCAGAGGCAAAGCAGGAGCTTTCCCCTGCAGGGACAGGCATGGGAGCTTGTCCTTCCTCCCCCCGACCTGCCTGGGGTCCTGTGCCCCCCTGTCCGGGGGTTCTGGTCCGGCTGGGAATGGGTTAAGCAGGCTCTGAGTGCCTGGGGAGTGGCTCTGCAAAGAGGACCCAGGGTGTGGGCTGAGTCCTCCGGAGGGAGGAACCCGAGGAACAGCTAAGCCTGGGAAAGCAGAGCCCAGCCGGATCGTGTTGGCCAAAGCTGAGCGTTTCTGTCTCAAACCACGCCTCGGCAAGGGGGTGGAGTGAGGCCGGGCTGGAGCTCAGGGTTTTGGTTTTTAGGGCAGGTTGGTGAAAGCATCTGTGTGCTGTCCCTGCGGTGACACAGCCCCGGGGTGGTGAGCTGGGAGGGGATCATCCCTTGATCCCTAAAACTGTGATAGGAGCACGTGGATCCCTTTGAAAAAAATAAAAATCCCGTGATCTTTTTTTTTTTGGTGTGTATTTTTGTAGTGCAGAAATGCTGCTTGGAGAAGCACCACTGCAGAAATGCCTATTTTTGTACCTCCCCGTTCACCCGCTCGCCTCACAGCTGGCTGGATCTTGCATGCAGCTTTTCCAGATGTGCCTTGGAAAATTCAGCTGTTCCATTCCTGCCTCTGCTGCCCCCAAATGCCACATTCCCAAGATAAGGATGCCCATCCTGGCACAGGGATGTTCAGGGGTTTTCCCTCTCGGGTTTGCTCCTGTGCTGGTCCTTCCATGAGCAGGAGGGAACCATCCAGCCACGCTCTGCAGATGGTGCCAGGCCCTCTGTGGGGTGATAAAGACAAGAATCACGGGCCCTGTTCCATGCCACGTGCTCCCAGCACAGTGCATGTGCCACATTTCCTCTCCTGGGGCTTGGAGAGCTGAGGGAACAGCTGGAAACCACAATGGGATGCAGAGTGGAGCCTCTAAGAAAAGTGTTTCAGCCACATTCCCTCCTCTTTGCTGTGCTTTGTGCTCCCTCTGACACCCTGATTAAGCTGTGTTTCACCAGAAGAGGAGTGGGATGGGGTTTTTGGGGTGGTGACTGCCTTGTCACCCCCAGAAAGGGCACAGGGGACCTGGTGAAAGGCTCTGGGCTTTGGCAGCGTGCTGCTGCTGGGAGTGCAGAGCTGGCCCTCAGCAGAGTTGGGTTTCACCCTTCCCCAGATGAAAAAAAGGGTTGGAAAGCTCTGTGGAAAGAGTGAGCCTGCAAAGGAGGAGTTTGGATATGGAAAGAGCCATCAACTGGCACCTTCCATGTTTCCTATTGCTGTACCAGCTCTGGGATCTCACAGGCACAGTTTCAAAAAGAGACCTGCATGTGATCCAGGCAATCCTGTGGAAGCATCACCTTGGAATATGGGCACGTGCCTTTGAGGTTGGCAGAGCTGCTGCCATTCCAGTCTCCTCAATGATTCCAGCAGGATCTGTGGTGACTCCTCAGTGATTTGTGTCCCCAGAAATGCCCTCTCACCTAAGCACAGCACAGCTAAGAAGAAATCTTCTCCTATTCCCTAAAGCCAAACACGGTGCTCATCTGAAATACAATGCAGAGTGATTCCCTGGGAGAAGAGTTTCCATTGGAAAATATCTTGGCTCCTGCCCAATGCTCTGTGAAGGAATTGTAGAGGACAGCTCGTTACTGCTACCTGGGTGATTTTCTGGAACAGGACTGTTAACATAAGCAGGAATTAGTGAAGCCATTAGTCAGGATCCTGTCTCATCTCCTTCACTACACAGCAAGAACATTCCCAGTTCCTCCCAGACTCTGGAGATGACTGGAAGTAGAGAGCCACTGCCATGAGCAGAGTGGCGTTGGCCAGAGATTCATAAGTAATGAATTAAATCTGTGCAGAGCAAAGGTTTCTATCGGAGTGTGGGAACATTATTTTACTCCTACAGAGGGAAAACATGAAGTCAGTGGCTTTTATAGACTGAGCTCTGCGACCTCTGATTGCATGGATCGGTGCAAAGTTTGGATCAGAAGTCTTAAAAAAATCAGTGCAGACAAAACTGAGGTGGGAAAACAAAAGCGAGAAGAGGCCAAGGGTTAGACTTTGTTAGTCTCTGAGTTGTGCTAAGAAAATTCACTGTAGCTGGTATCTGTGGTGGATTGTGTTCCTACAGCAGTAAGGAAGGGCTTTATTGGAGGAAAATCAAAAGGAAAGGTGATTCTCCTGTGTGCAGGAGAGCTGTGTAGGGCACAGCAGAGATCAGGCAGCACCGTGGAGACAAAGCTCCAGCTCTCTGGGTGGCACTGGAGGTTCTGCTGGACTGACACAAGACAATTCCCGAGGTTTAATTGAGAGGGAGGACACACCCTGTTTTCTGCAGGGACTGCCAGGAGCATCACTGGTTCCTAAGTCTGTGTTTCATACAACACAATAACTTCAGTAGCCCAAGAGCCAGACCCCGAGCTCCCAACCCTCACTGTGCTCCCTCTTGTCCCTCCCTGCATCCCGTAATTAACCATTGCTTGGAAAGCTCTGTGCCTTTCCGGTGCTTGCAGCACAGTGAACTGTCAAGGTAGCAGTGCCACTGGCCTTGGGTAGTTGAATTTCTGATTACGTGCACAGATTGCATCTGATACAGCCACAGATTTCAATGGCATTAACTCGGCTTTGCTTTGCTTTGTGTGTAGTGCCCCGTGCTGTGCAGCCAGTCAGGTGGGAATAGTTCCCTCTGGCATAAGGTAGTCCTTGCGGCAATTAAAGGGTTAATTACAGCTGGCCATCAGATCTCTCAAACAAGCCAGCAGAGCCCACTGCTGTGCTCTGTTTTCCTGTGGATTAGCCAGACACATCCAAGTCTGCAGCTTGATCCCATGACTTCAGAGAGAGCTGGGAGAGTTTGGGAATTCCATCTCCCAACATCCCCACTCCCACAGGACCCACAGCTTCCCCTGGAGCTCTGGGTCCACTCTGGCTGCTTGGGGAGGACATCCCGTAATCATCAGAGGATCTTTTCACGGAATCACAGGATCATTCCGGTTGGAAAACACCCCCGAGCTCACTGAGTCCAACCTGTGGCCGATCCCCATTTGGAGGCTGGGCAGCCCAGCTCTGCATCCTCCTCTCACAGGTGAGTGCTCTGATCGGCACCTTTCTCTCCCTGTGCAGGCTGACCACAATTCCCGTGCTGCTCTTCCCTTTCCTGCCTTGCTCTGCAGCTCCTGGAAGCTGCTGGATTTCTGGAGGAGCCTCCCCGTGTCCTCCCCTCGGTGGCCAGGGCAGTGCAGTGCATACCTTGGTTTGGGAGAGGAAAGCCGAGCTACTGGGGGCAGTGTTGTCTAAGAGCTGGAACACGCAGGGGGAAGCAGGACTGCTGCTTTTGTTTTCAGTTTGACCCCGGTGCCGTGGGCTGGGCTGTCAGGGATTCCTCTGCATCCCTGTCCCTGATTGAGCCGTGGGGCTGAGGCTTCGTTGCCTCTCGAGAGTATTGTCCTGGTTATTTATGGGAATGAGATGCTTCAGTGCTTGGCTGCTGGATAAATGTCCTGGATTTGTAATTCCTGTTTGCCTGGTGCTCTGCTGTCCTTGTGAGGAGGCTGTAAAACATCCTGTGGCAGCTCTTGGGAAGGTGGATCTTCAGGCTGAGCATTGGGGCAGCAAAATTGAGATGTGGACTCAATTTGTCGGGTTCATTGGTACCCTTGGTCCTGCCTTCCCACCCCTGCTTGGGCTTCAGCCTCTTCTTCCTCATCCTCCAAGACAAACACAGCCTTGTGCCTGGGGCAGCATCCTGAGTGGCAGGTACTGGATCCAGCAGAGTCCCAGTGTGCTCCCATAGCTGGAGAACCATTAATTTTGCTTTTAAAGCATCTGAAAAAGAAGCAAAGTTTTTTGTTTTCTGTTTTTTTGTATGTTTCGTTCAGGGCAGAACCATCAGTTTCCCAAGGAGCTGGGAAGTCAGTGTTGTGTCCAGTGCAAGGGAGCAGCTCCTGAGAGGAATGTGGTTTTATTTCAGTATTCCCACTGGAGTTCGAGATGGCAGGGATGGCTCCAGTCTTCCTCCTCCTGGCTGCAGCTCCACTTGTGCATTTGTTTCTTTTGACTTCTTGGAGTTCTAATTCTGGCTGGCTCACAGGCTGTGTGACAGTAGAATCGTGGAATAACAGAAAAACCCTCCAAGATCATTGGATCCATCCATTCCCCCACTGCCAAGGCCACCACAAATCATGTCCTCAGCCATTTCTTGGACACCTCCAGGGATGGTGACTCCACCACCTCCCTGTGCAACCCCTTCCAATTCCTGACAATCCTTTTATGAAGAAATTCTTGCTTATGTCCAACCTGAACCTCTCCTTCCTGTTTTTCAGCTGGGTAAGGCTTTAGGAGCTCCGTGCACAGAGTAGGGGAGGTGCCCGAGGTCACACAGGGAGTTTGTGTCCTCCCCGTGCTCTGAGGTGCAGCTGAGTGTGACAAACACGTGGCTGTGCATGTGGGGTGATGTGGGATGTGGTGTGGAGGTCCTGTGGTGTGACATGATGGGCTGGGGCTGCTCCTGGAGCATCTTCAGGTTGGTGGAGCTGCATCCATCCTGGTCCCAAGGGCAGCACAGCCCAGGTGGGATGTGCTTTGGTGTGGTCACTGCATCCCTGTGGCTGCCTGTGAAGAGCTGGCCCTGCTCCTGGTGTCCCTGGAGGTCCCTCCGTGGTGACCCCCAGGCTGCAGGATTCATTTGGTGTGACAAGGGGGAGCAACATTTCATCCAGGACCCGTGCTGGGGTTCTGGATTAATCATTACTGCACTTAATGGGTTGGAACTGGCAGGCAGAACCATCCACATCACCTGAGCACTCTGCACAGCAGCACTGGGGATCAGGTGCTGGCACAGCTCTGCTGCCCAGATCTGGGGCTCCCAGGAGGCGTGAGGGAATGGAGGCAATGGTAAACAGGTAGGATGGAGTTAATCATTCACTGAATTCCTCAGCTACAAACTCTCTCCTCAGGATTTTTTTTTTTTTTTCTGGTGCTGTTGCTGGAAAGGAAATGGGGGTATGTGAAGCAAAACCACACTTAACAACTCACAGTAGCCCTGGTGTGTGCAGGATTTCTTGCCTTGTGCTGAGGGTGGAGCTCCCCTCTGAGAGGAGACGCTTGGATGATCTGGTAGAGCTGAGCAGAGCTGGGATATTTGATATATTTGCACCTTTCCCTTTGGGTACCTGGGCCAGGCTCTGGAGAAGGAAGTGTCTGGACTTTCACCTGCCCGAGATTCAGGAAATATCTCTATTTTTCTCACATTAGTCAACCCCCAATAACTCAGACAAAAGTGGGAGAACTTATCGTAATTAATAAAAGAGCAAGGATGCAATTACTTACAAGAGTCCAGCTCTGCCAGCCCAAACATAGTCAGCTACCTCTCATAAATCTTGAGATTAAAGAGAAACAAAAGAAGGCTAAAGCTGGTGCCTTCTGTGTTTTGAGGCTGAACTCCCATGTAGGAAACATCTGGAACATCTGTATCACTCACTGAGGAGATACAGAGGAATAATAGATTTCAACAAAATAGAAGGGAAGGAAAAAGTAGAGATTATAATTTAAAGTCATGATTCCTGGAGATGGGGGAACCCACCACTTCTTATAGGACAAAGACTGGGTGTATTTTCTAATTCTTTTTAGGGTAAAGATGTGTGATGTAGAGCCATGTACCACAGGGCCAGGACAGAAGTTTTTCACATGTGAGTGAAATATAATCCATTTGGTGTTAGCCATGCTGCAGAATGTGTTAGCAGTTCAACAATGGCCTTAAACACTGAGTGGGATCCAATTTAAAGCCATAAAAGTGAGGAAGTCTGGACTTGGAGCCTTTTCTCCTTGCTGTATATCAGCCGTGCATGGAGTAGCTGTGGCATAAACAGCCTAGGAAGGTGTTGGGATTTCTTTTTACTCCACTAAACAGTTGTCATTTGTTTCCAAGTCTTCTGTTTCACACAGCAGGAAATTAAAAAAAAACCAAACCAAACAACAAAACAACAACAGCCCAACACACAAGAAACAGAGGAAAATTTTTATTTGCTCGAATTCAGCTGAATGCAGGAGCTGGGGCTCCAGGTTGCTTCACAAAAATATCTTAAGTGTCTGATGATTCTAAATGTAATAAAAAGATGTGAAATCCATGCTCAGGTCTCTGAGGTGGTGATCTTAGAGGTCTTTTCTAACCATGGTGATTCTATGATTTGCCTTTTTGTGTGATAAGGGAACACCAGTCATGAGTACAAAACGCTTTCTGCAGTTAGAGCCCAGGCTGAGCACGAACAAAAGATGGTTATCTTAATTCTAGTGCCTTCCCTTCCCTCTTCCCATCCCTGGAAGTGTCCAAGGCCAGGTGGAATGAAGCTCTGAGCAGCCTGGTCCAGTGGAAATTGTCCCTGCCCATGGCAGGGGATGGATCTGGTTGATTTTTGGTCCTTTCCAACCCAAACCATTCTGTGATTTTACAATTCTCTTCCTCTGCTGTCAGCCTCAGCATCATCCCTCTACCCTGCAGGAGCTGGGGAGCTGCCCTCCCTGTGGAGCACCCAGAGTGCCAGATGTGCTCCAGATGTGCTCCAGAGCCACCCCTTGCCCTCCTGAGCCCCTGCTGGGCTGGCAGAAGGGTCTCAGCCCCCGTGGTCATTCTGTGTGTGCAGGTTGTGCTCTCTGCTTGGGAGGCACTCACCAGGCAGGGCAGGAGGCAGCTCTCGGAGTTCTCTTGGCAGGAGGGTGTGGAAAATGTTGGGAAGGAGGAATGGAGCTCAGGCAGCGAGGAGCCCTGTGTGCCTGGGGACCAACAGAGACCAGGAACTCTGCACCTCCATCCCTGCTCTGCACCTCCATCCCTGCTGTGCTCCTCCATCCCTGCTCTGCACCTCCATCCCTGCTCTGCTCCCCCATCCCTGCTGTGCTCCTCCATCCCTGCTCTGCACCCCCATCCCTGCTGTGCTCCCCCATCCCTGCTGTGCTCCCCCATCCCTGCTGTGCTCCCCCATCCCTGCTCTGCTCCTCCATCCCTGTCTGCACCTCCATCCCTGCTCTGCACCTCCATCCCCACGCCTGCCCTGCTCTGCTCCCCAGCTTGAGTTTGTTGGAAAACAGGAGCTCTCAGATAGCCTTTGATAGATGAGATGGGACACTCTGCTTATTGGGGAAAACCTTGGGGTCTTTGTGTTCCTGACCCCTGAGTGACCCAGAGCAGTGACCCAGAGCAGTGACACAGAGCAGTGACAGAGCAGTGACAGGGCAGTGCCCAACATGGGCTGCTGCTGTTGGAACAGACACAACTGGGCAGTGATCCCAGCATGACTGAGCTGAAAAGGGACCTGTTTTGTCTTTTGGTGCATGACCCAGGAGCTTTTCTGAGCACAGGTACCCAGGCTGTGGTTTTCCCATCTGTTTTCCCAGCTCTGGGCTGGGTGACAAGGTGGGGACAGGTCACAGGTTGGACTCGTTGCTCCAACCAGAGCAGACCTTGCATCAGCAGCATTTGGAGGATTCAGTTCTTGCCCTGTGCCATTCCTTTTCCTCGTGTGCTGCTGATCCTTGTGTCCATGTGAAGCTGGGCTGTGGTGCTGGGTTTGCAGCCCCCAGAGCAGTGGCTGTGTGGGTTACATAACCCCTGTGCACGGAGCCTGCTGCAGTGAGGCGAGTCAGCAATGTCCTCTTGGATCCGAGAAGGGAGAGGGCTGCTATGGAAACCTAACTTGTTATTATTATATGGGAACGAAATTTATTATTTCGCTCTTCTGCCTCAGTTTGTGATTACGCCACGGAGCAATTTTTAGCCTTGGCAAGAAGGTGGTTTAGCATGAGACCAAAGATGCAGCTGAACTCGGTGTCTGCTGCAAACCCTGAGAGCGATGCTGGGTCTGAGAGAGCTGGGCAGATTTATGAGTGTCATCCTTGACGTTGCTGTGGTGTCCAAAGTTTACCGAGGATGTTTACAGACCTTGCAGAGTGTCTGTGTGGAGCCTGGACAGGGATCAGGCTGCATTTTCGTGTCCTGCTTTGGGAGCCTCCCAGTGCCTGCAGGGCTCGGAGCAGAGCGTGGCTGGTGCTGGGCACTGAGCACTCTGCCTGCCCCCAGCTCCTTGGGGCACTCTGTCTGTACCATTTTATTTGTTTTGGCCTTGCCTTGGTGTTTCCTTGCTCTTCTTTCCCTTTTAAACAAAGCGAATTTGCTGGTGGTTTGTGCGCGCCGCGAACACGCTCTTACACAATCACCCTCGTGGGTTTCTGGAGAATAGGGAAGAGTCATTTTGGATTTAATCATTAAACTGAGGCACGGTCCAAGACAGTTGCTTGAACCTGAAGTGGAGCATCAGCCTCCCCAGAGGCTCCTCAGCCAGCCCTGTCCGTGTTTGAGTCCCCCTCAGCCTTGGGTTTCTGCTTTAACCAACATGAAGGGAAAGAACAACAACAAAATCAATCTGTTCTACTGTAGGAAAAAAATCCATGAACTGTACATCCATCTCTTTTTTAAGATGTCCGTGTCAGCTCCAGGGACATCTGCCCTGATTGGTCTCTCATGGTTCATTTGCCCTTTCTTGGTGAGTTTTTCACGATGAGGTGTGGGGACTTGGATTTCAGGTGAATCAACACTGGGGAACTTTGGGAAAAACCCACAGCTAAGGAAGATTTAAACTGACTAATTAAGAAAATATTTCTCAGAGTGTCAGTCTCAGCATGTGCTTGTGTGGGGTGTAGGCAACAATTTAGTGTATTTTATATATTTAATATTGAAAGTATTTACATATATTTACAAATATGTACATAATGACCTGGGATGGAAATGTCTCTTGGCTGTGCATATGCAAAGAAAAGGAGAAGAACCAGCACAAACAAGGCCCATGAAGCCACCTCAGCCTTACTCCAAAGGAATTGAGTGTTCCAGCCTTGTTCTGCTCCCATACACGAGGGATTGGCCAGCCCTGGCTGGCTGAACCCCAGCCTGGGGTGTCTCAGCAGCCCCTGGCAGATGGAGAAATCAAACAGGGGACTTTGGGATGTGCCCTGTCCTTGTCAATGTGATGAAGAAATCAGGGGGAAAAGTGTCACAGACACTGCAGGGAAGAGCTGTCTGCCGGAGAGATGGAATAATTAAAGAAAAGGGGTGGCTGTAGGAGAAGGAAAAATGCTGATTGTGAATCATCCATTGTCCGTGCCTTTCCTGCTGTAAAAGGTTGAATGGTCCAGGCCGTGTATTTGTGCTGGCAGTGAGAGATCTCTGCAATAACAACCGTACCCTGTTTAGCTTTGCTACTATTTGGAGGATCTGTGCCAGGACTTATTGGAATCCCCCAGGCAGGCATTTAGAAGATTTTTTTAAATTGGTGGGGCTGTGGGATCAGAAACCCTTGCTTGGTCTCCAGAGAAATTGGCTTTGTCTAAAAACAAAATCCGCAGTAGGATGCTGAAGTGTGTGAGATGTTTTGTACAGCAGTGTTTAATGGGATCAGGAAAGGGATACCTCCCTGTAGTATTTGCAGGTATTAAATCATTAAGAAGATTAGCAGAGTTGCAAGACCCTTTTTTTTTTTTTTTTTTTCCTCTGGACAGTTTATTCCACTTAATGATGTTCTTATAAAAGGATTAGAGGCATTGGTCCTGTGAGAAAAGGGAACAGGCACTACAGTGATCCTCCCTTTAACAGATCCCTGACAGGACCTGTAGTCTGAAGTGAATGGAATTATCCTTGCTCTGATTCCTCACAGAAGAATCACAGAATCATGGACCCTTCCTGGCTGCAGGGTCAGGCTCGTGTCATTCCAGCTGTGTCACTGCTGAGGAGTCACTTGAATCCTTGGAATTTTAAGGAGCTTTTGAATCTCTTAATGTGCAACACGTGGGAGTGGGTGGATCCCTGGATGGTCAGGGTGGGTCCAGAGGAGGACACTGAGCAGCTCCTGTGCACAGTGGTCCAGAAGGAACCAGAAATGTGCATCACCTGCACGTGGTCTGACCTGAGAGCACTCTGAGGAGTAAATTTGGATGGGATATTGAGAAGAAATTCCTCCTTGTGGAGGTGGGGAGACCCTGGAAGTGTCCAAGGCCAGGCTGGATGGGGCATGGAACAACCTTGGACAGTGGAAGGTGTCCCTGCCCATGGCAGGGGGTGGAATTGGATGGTCTTTTTTCCCACCCAAGCCATTCCAGGGTTCTTTGATCCTGTGCAAGGATCAAATGGTTTTTCTGTCTCCCAAACCTGTTCAGAAGTTCTTCTAGAGGAGCTGAGACCCAAACAAGCTGTTCCTTTTCCTCTGTACCTACTCTGGGGCCTCTGAACATCAGCGTTTTTGAAACAGAAATATTCTGACTGCATCACAGAAGACTTTCTAATGCTAAAAGGAAGCAGCCCAACCACACACATTATTAATGCCAGAAACATGCAAATGGCTTTTGTACGGGAACCAGCAGCTCTATATTGGGTTCTAATTGGGTTTTGTTTTCAGAAGGAAGATATTTAAGGTTCTATACTGAACATGCTGCAAAAACACTGAGAGCAGAGTCCTCCAACCCAAACAACCACATTTGAAAAAGCTGGGGGAGCTGGAATTGGTGTCAGCAGTGGCATGGAGGGATTTGGGAATTCCTGTCCTTTGGCCCCCTCAGGCCAGGTCCCTGTGCTCTGTCTGTCCCTGGCCCTGGGGTCTGCCCTGCCCTTGGATTTACAGCACTGAACATCAACCACAGCTGCTGCTTAAAGAATTCCTGGAGTGTTTTTGTTCCAGTAGGGATTCGTGGGCCTGACTTTGAATTATGGAGCCTTTGTGCTAGAGAGATGTTTACAGCTAAAGGGTGACTTGGAAGCCCTTTCTCCCGTGGAATCCTGGAAACTCTTGTTATCTCAGGCTTCAGGAGGAACTTCTGCACAGAGACCACCCAGGACTCAGAGCTACCTGTCACCAGAGCACCTCTGCTCCCTGCAGGGACACTGAAATTTGGCACTCAGGGCTTGGGCTGAGCCCTCAGCACCTGCAAGGGCTGGATCCCCCAGCACAGCTATGGAACAGCAGAGGTGGAGATGTCCTCATCAGCAAAGTTTCTGGCTGCATGCATGGTATCTTCAGCCTGGTGCACAGCAGAGTTTTGCCCTGGTTTCTGCTGGGGTGACATCCTTTGGAGACCCTGGTACCACTGGGCTCGTTTCTCTCCTTCTCTTCCTGCTGCTGGTTGAGGCTGCCAAGCGTTTTCTTCCTTCCTCCCCTGGATCTGTGTCTGCATCCACTGCTGCTGCTGCTCCTGCTTCCCTTCAGAGGCTTTTTAAAAATTTTATTTTGACCATCAGTTGCATTTTTATAATATTTGGATCCTGCCAGTTAGTGATCACTGCACGAGGAGAGGACGATGTCCTTGTTCTGTCACCTGCTCACCAGAAAACCAGTTTAACCAGCACTCCAGTTTAACCAGGACACCAGTTTAACCAGCAGACCTGGAGCTTCCCCTCTTCTTCAGAGCACAGTGGGAAGCAGCTCCTTTTGCTGCTGTGCTGGATGCTGCTTTTCAGAGGTGATGGAGAAATGCTCCTTGTCCTTGTCTCTCCTGGGATTTCCTTCAGCACAAGAAAAAATTGGAGACCTGGAAGAAATGTGATCCCTAAGCCTGAAAGAGACCTCAGAGGAAGGGATGTCAGTCCCCATGGCAGCAGTGGGAGCCTGGCTCTGTCCTGGCCCTGGGGAGGGCAGGGGAACATTGGGAAGTGACCAGAGCAGAACTGGACATTGGGATAAAGCTGGAGCAGAGCTGGACATTGGGAAGTGACCAGAGCAGAACTGGACATTGGGAAGTGACCAGAGCAGAGCTGGACAATGGGAAGTGACCAGAACTGGACACTGGGAAGTGACCAGAGCAGAGCTGTGCTCCGGGCAGGAGCTGGCCCAGCGTTACATAACGCACCAGAGACACGTTCAAGTGATTAATTTGAGGCTCTGGCAGCCGCTTCCCTGTAATAATATTTTAAACATTACTTTTCCACTGGCCCTTGCCAGCGATCGTTATTTTGCGCTGTGGAGGCTGTAAAATTTCACTTCAAGGATGGGTTTCACTCCCGTTACAGAATGTGTCTGGAATGTGCAGATGTTTCCTTCGGGGAATAGGGAGCCAATGGGCTCTAACACATCAGCCCTGCGGGGAGGACTCAACGTGCTAAGCAGCCCTATTCACAAAATCCCAAACAAACACACACACACACACACACACACACAGAGCCCGTGGAGCTGCACCCACTCCCGGCCCTGGGCATGGGAAGCCAGGGTGTGCTGGAGCTCGGGAAGGTTCTGGGCTGGGGTGGGCACACAGGGGTCCCTGGATGGGCTCTCACACGGTCCCACATGTTCCTGTTTGCTGGAAGAGTTGTGCAAACTTTGGCTGACTGGGTGCAGATAAGGTGGTTTGGGATGATGTGATCGCCGAGGTGCTTTCCAACCCAAATCATTCCGGGGTTCTGTTGGTTTTGAAGTGGAAGAGTGCAGGGTTAGATGGGATATTGGGAAGAAATTCTTGACTTACAGGGTGGTGAGGCCCTGGAACAGATTCCCAGAGAAGCTGAGGCTGCCCCATCCCTGGAAGTGTCCAAGGTTGGACAGGGCTTGGAGCAGCCTGGGACAGTGGAAGGTGTTGGGATTGGAACTGGATGAACTTTAAGGTCCCTTCCAACCCAAACCATTCTGGGGCTCCATCATTTACCTCCCACAGGTATCCAAGGGTTGTGCATCTCAAGGACAAAGCAGCTGCTGTGGATGTGCCAGAAGTTGAGAAAATGGGAAGATGGGATTTAATTGCACAAAAAAAAATAGTTTGTATGGAGAGCAGAGAAAACTGAAAATTGCTTTTTATGGAACAGCTTCAAATTAGGGAGCTTCAAATTAAGGCTGTAACCATCCCTGAGGGATATGTGGTGGGACTGGTCCTCTTTTAATAGGATGATACAGCAGAGCATTAATTTTTTTTTTACTTCTTTAATTTTCTCTTTCCTTATCACCTTCACTGCAAGGAAGGGGAGAGCAAAGCATTGGGACATCAGGTCCTTAAAGGATCAGTCATGGACACAGGGAAAGCTACAGAGGGACTTTGGAGGACAAGGGGGAATGGCTTCACACCAGCACAGGGAGGGTTAGATGGGATACTGGGGAGAAATTCTTCCTGTGAGGGTGGTGGAACACTTGCAGGGCTCGTGTTGCCCAGAGAAGCTGTGGGTGCTCAAAACTCTGGCAAGTGGAAGCTCTTATAGAAAATAGATACATTAAATAACAATAGATATTATTAAATAACAATAGATACGATAAATACAAGATAGGAAGGAGAAATGTTGGTTGTGATGAGCATGGGCTCAGCTCAGGCCCGTTGAACATTGACAAGCCAAAGAATCTTAAGGAAAAGTCTGTGGGCAGCAAGGCTGAGAAGAGTAAAGAGTTTTTCAAGTATCTTGGGAATGAAAGGAGTTAGATGATACTGGCCTGTTAATAGATGAACATGGTCAAATTATCAATGAAAATACAGAAAAGGCAGGACTGCTCAGTAAATATTTCTGTTTTCTATTTGGAAAAAAGCCAGGTGATGTATTTGTATCATATGAGGATGATGAAACACTTTCCACTCCGACAGTAACCGAGGAGGATGTTAAACAGCTGCTATTAATGTTAGACCTTCTTAAACCAGCAAGTTCAGATATTTTACATCCAAGAAATTTAAAAGATCTGGCTGAAGAGTCCTCTGGGCTATTAATGTTTGCTTTTAATGGATTTTTGGGCCTTAGGGAGATTCCCAGGGACTGGATCAAAACAAACATGGTGCCAGTGTTAACAGAAGGTAAATGGGGTGGTACAAACATTCAGTAGCCCAATGTCCTGATTTTCTGTCCCAGGGAGAAACTATGCTGTGCCTAGCATGGCATTAGCTAAAAATTAAAGGGGATGGTGTAATTAGTGGCAGTCAACATGGAAAATCCACTTATGGAAAATAGATCTCCCAAACCTCTGCTGCCTTTTAAGTAACTTTGCAGATGGAGAAGGAGAAGATGCTGACGTTGAGGTAATACACATCTGATTTCTGCAAGAAGTCAGAATTTGAATTCTGAGTCAAAGTTTTGAGTTTGACCCGATGTCACATGTATTTGTTAGGAATTGGAGTGAAAAAATCAACACTACAGATATTAAAGGGATTGAACATTGGCTTCAGAATGTTTCATAGAAGGATGGACTTGACCCAAACGATTGTTTGGGTTGGAAAACACCTTAAAGCCCATCCAGTTCCAACCCCCTGCCATGGGAAGGGACACTTCCCACTAGACCAGTTTGCTCCAAGCCCCATCCTACCTTTAAGGTCCCTTTCAACCCAAACCTTTGAGTGATTCTCAGTGTTTATGTGAGGTGGGAACATCCTCTGGAAGGCTGGCAGCTGCCTGCTTGGGCTTGACACAGAAATTTGTGTGTGATGTGCAGCGTTTGAGTTGTTGGGATAAACTATGGAAAGCAGCCCTCACATCAGGACTGCAGGGAAAACACAACTGGGTTGTGCTGGACAACCCAGTGTGGGGCTCTGAACGTGCTGCACTTTGCTTTTTGCTCCCAGTTCTCCTGCTCTGGGGATTTTCTGTCGCTGTGAACTCAGCATCAAAGCAGCACCGTTTACTTTGGGCTATTTTTAAACATATCAAGTAATCTGACGGCCCCAAATCCATGAGTTTTCCCTCTGGGAGGAAGAAAGTAAGCCAAGAGACTCATCAGCTCTCCAGCACAGGCTGTGCTGCAAAATCCTGCTCAGAATTGGTCTCCATCCTTGACAGCACTCTGCCAAGCCTGGATCTGAGTGGGTCTTCCTTTCTTCATGTCCTTTTCCCCATCAGTTTTTTCAGGGAACATCTCATGCTGGAGCTGAAGGATGTTGGTGAGAGCCTGAAACAGGGAGCCTCTTAAATGAAATGTTGTTGGTAAAACATATTGGAGATGAAAATCAAGTGGCAGACAGGGCTAAAATAGACACAAAACTGTCACAAAACTGTTTTTCTTCAGCAGCCACCAGGAACCTGGAAAACTCGGAGGTGTTGGAGGGGGCTGTTAGCTGAAGGGTGAACAGATTGGGGCTGTCAGCTGGGAAGGGGAAAGGTTTGAGAGGAATTACCTGGCCTGGGAAGGTGCAGTGCAGGTCTGGGGACAGGGGGAATGGGAGGTTGTGTTTGTGTCAGCACCAAGGTGGGTCCTGGCAGGTCTGGGGACAGGGGGAATGGGAGGTTGTGTTTGTGTCAGCACCAGGGTGGGTCCTGGCAGGTCTGTGTGGAGCCAGGCTGGTGCCATCCCCATCCATGTGCTCCATGAGCCTGCAGGAGGTGAGGCTGGGGAATTCGGGAGCAGAACCTGGAGCTCAGACTTTTCAAAGCGCTCAAAAGGAAATGGCCAAAACCCCCCTTTTGGTTTGGTGTGCTCAGCTTTGTGCTGCTCCAGCCGTGGGAGGTTCAGAGCAGGAGGGGTCAGGGATGTGGTGACACTGTCCTTCAGCCACCTCAGAGACTTTCCTGTGTCCCCTCTGTGTCTGCTTTACCTGCCCTGAGAGGCTTTACCTGGTTGCTGCTGTTTCTCCTAAATCCTCGGTTCTTTGTGAACTCAGGGCTTGGAACAGCCTGGGCTAGTGGAAGGTGTCCCTGCCTGTGGCAGGAGGTGGAACTGGCTCTCCTAAACCATTCCAGGATTCCCTGATCCCCCGAGGGCTGTTTTGCTGCTTGTGGCTTTGTTTTCCCTTGGTTTGTGCTGCCAGTGCCACACAGTGACTGTTCCTGTGTGAGAAATGGGAGAGTGATTTCCCAGCTCTTTGAAGAAATTACTTTTGATCTGATACTGCCTTATCAGTCTCACATTCTGTGAGCTGGGTTGTGCTCTGAATTGAGCTCAGAAGGTTTTTACACATCTCCCCGTGTTTTGGAGGAGTCCCTGGTTCATGGCTCTCATTCTGTGTCCCCTGTTCCTTTTGGGATACAAAACACAGAAACCCCAGCAGGTTTTTAAGGAACAGCCCCTTTCAGACTTTAGCAGTGTCTGCAGACAGGATGTGCTCTTTGAAAAGAATTCTCTGTGTCCCTTGGCTCCAGCTCCCCTGTCAGCTCAGTGACACATCCCTGTGATCAGTCCAGCATCATCCCGAGCCTCCTGCATCCTCTGGACCCTGCCTGTGGCTCCTTTCTTGTGTACTGCAGAATTTACAGTGCTGAGACTAAACAGCATTGGGGTTTTATTGTTTCTCACATCCCTGGAGGACAGCTGTCCAAGGAAAAGCCTCACTTATAAAATGAGTACTAATTGAGCAATAAAAAACCAGAACACAAAGATTATCTACACCATTCCCTGTCCCAGTGGTGAGTTAATATCAGTAATACCTAAACATTTATTGAAAAACTCTTCACTTTTGTAAGGAAGATTAAGCACTGAGTAGCTCAGCTGTGTAATCCCTAAATTACAGCTTCCAGAGGACTCCCTTTTTATGGTAAAATCAAATGTTCCTGGGCTCCCAACATGCTGACTTGGAAACGTGCTGGGTTTTCAGGAGAGCAGAGCTGGGCACTGGAATTGCTGTGTGTTGGCACAGGGTGTGGGCACAGGATGTGGGCACAGATGTGTTTTGGGGGAAGAAAAGGGATCTGCATGGGAATCACTTGGCTTCGGGCTGCAGGAGTCTTAATAGGATCTGCTTGAGCTCTGCCACGTGTTCTAGGAAGATACTTGGATTTATCACATCTTTGGTTGCTTTGCAGACTTTCCACGAAACAAATGAGTGTTTGCAGGGCTGACATTTCCCTGGCAGGAGCTGCAGACAGCTCGTTTACGTGCAGTGCTAATTACGGACATCAGCTTGATTTCAGTGTTTGGGTTGCTGCTTTCCCAAGCTGGAGGTCTCTGCTGTTCCCATCCTTTGCTGTGGTGTCACAGGGTGATGCCTGAGCTTTCTGCCCTTGTTCTGTGCCACATGAAGTCACCTCTTGGCAGTGAGGGAAGGACCACGGTCAGTGCTGGCTCCTGGTCACTCGGGTGGCTCAGAAGCTGGGAGGGACCTCTCAGGACGGTGGCCATCCCTGTATCCACCTCCCTGTCCCCCTGGAGCACCTTCCTGGGCTCCCCACGCACCCCTGGTGACACCCCAGTGTCCCCCTCCCCTTTGGCTCTGCTGTCTGGGTGTTGGGAATGCAGAGATGAAATCAGCTCAGCGTAAGAATAACTTGTAAGAGGAGCTGAGCTGTGGCTCCTGGATTTTGGGAGCCCCCTTGCAGCCCCTTGGCTGGGAAGGAGAGGGATGGAGCACATGATGCCATGGCTCCAGGACAGCCCTGCCAGAGCATGACATCACTGCATGAGGTAACACATCCCCTTTGTGCAGTGCCTGCATCCCTGCTCCACAGCCTTATTTGGGAAAGTCTGCGGGAAGCTGCTGCCTGCAGGGACGTGAGGAGCTGCTCCCGGAGCCACAGCTGCTCTGCACACAGCTCCCACCTACAGGGAGGGCTTATCCTGAACTTCTTTGGGGTGCCCTGGCCGTGGTTGGGACACCCTGGCTTTGGCAGGGGTGCCTTGGTTATTGTGAGGATGTCCTGGCTGTGCTTGGGATGCTCTGGGTGGGGTTGGAATGTTCTGGCTGTGGCTGGGACACCCTGGCTGTGGCTGGGATGTCCTGGCTATTGTGAGGATGTTCTGGCCATGGTTGGGATGTCCTGGCCATGACAGAAGTGCCCTGGCTGTTGTGAGGATGCCCTGGCTGTGGTTGGGATGCCCTGGTGGAGTTGGGACACCCTGACCATGGTTGAGATGCTCTGGCCATGACAGGGGTGCCCTGGTGTTGTGAGGATGTTCTGGCTGTGGCTGTCACACCCTGGCCATGGTTGGGACACCCTGGCTGTGGCAGGGGTGCCCTGTCCTGCATCCTGCAGGTGTTTGCAGCCTCACCTCCTGTGTCTGCTCCAGGGGGGGACTGTGTCACCTGGGGTGCCCTGAGCTCTCAGCTTCTCCCTCCTTCTCAGAGCACAGGCTCTCACATCCCCCTTTCCTGAATCCTGAATTTTCCTGAGCTGTGACGATCCTGTGGCCCCGACCTTGGATTTACTCCTGCAAACCCAAGGGTTTTGTTGTGCTGGTGCTCAGGAGCAGGATGAGGCCAGGCTGTGAGGTGAGGGAGGAGCTTTGCTTCATCCCCCTGCTCAGGGAGCCCACGGTGATGGAGTGACCTGCTCGTGGTGCTGCAGGAGCTGGGAGACACACCTGGCTCTGCCAGGGCGTGTTGGGAGTGCTCTGCTCCCCTCGGGAGAGCACAGAGTGTACAGAACATTGCAGAGATGCTCATCTCGCCTTGCATTTCATAGCAACAATTAGGATTTTGCTGTAGGAAGAAGAACATTCCATTTTTAGATGAATCTTTGTGAAAAAGTCTTTTGGGGCAAATTCCTCAGAGAGAGCCAAGGACTTGGGCCAGCGTTTGAAACTCATAAATCCACAATGAACAAATAAATTGTCATCGTGCTGTGACAGCCTCGGGGAGATGAGGGTGCTCCCAGCTGCCTGCCACCACTGACAGGCCCCTCTCGGTGCTGGGCTGCAGCTCCTGGGGGTGCAGCTGGGATCCTTTTCCCTTGGAAAATCCCTGAAATGATTGAAACCAGTGAGTGGGGATGAAGATGTCTGTGTGCCATTTCCCTCCTGTCTGTGTTGAAAGGCAGAGAGCTCCTGGTGCAGGAGAGTTGTGAGGTTGTTCCTGCCCCTACTGCAGGACCACACTGTTGCTCCCTGTGCCCAGCACACAGGAAAATCCGTGGTTTTTCATATTTCCATAACCATTTGTGGAAATAATCTCTGTCCTCACCCCTGCTGCTGCTTCTGCTGTGCTTTCTTGGAGAGGTGCAAGCCAAAAGATGAAGGAATAAAGGAATCTGATCAGCAAAAAAAAAACCTGTAATTTTTCCTGGCTCAGGCAGGCAAAAGCACAGAGAGTTTTTTCCTGCTCTTTTCTGAAAGTCTGTTCTGTGTGTCAGGCAGGATCAGCTCCACGCTGCCTTTTGTTCCTGGAGCCAGGGAAGGGTTTGCCATGGCAACGTGGGATGCAGCCTTTGGGCTGTGCAGGGCATCTCTGGGGCACTTTGTGGATGTGGCAGGTGGTGGAAGGTTCTGGAAGCTCTGGGCTTTGCTGTGTCTCACCAGCCATCTCACATGTCCCTGTGTCCCTTGTTCTCGGTGGCCACAGGGTGTGGAATTCTGGCTTGTCACAGAATCCTGGGATGGTTTGGGTTCAAAGGGACATTAAAACCCATCCAGTGCCACCCCCTGCCATGGGCAGGGACACCTTCCACTGTCCCAGGCTGCTCCAAACCCCAGTGTCCAGCCTGGCTGGGACAATTCCAGGGATCCAAGAGCAGCCACAACCTGTGTGATGGGATGAGAAATGGGAGCTTTGCTGGGAGCACTGCTGGGCTTTGCTGGGGGCTGTCTTTCCCTCTGGAGCTTTGCTGCCCCACAGAATCCTCAGCCCTGGTCGTGGTTTACAGACCTGGAGCTGCTTTCCTGAGCCGTGCTCTGCCCCAGCCACACGGGCTCCTCTCACTCAGACATTTCTCCATCTCTGGATGCTTTTCCCATTACTGTTCTGGCAGGGCTCCCTGCACCAAAAGGGCTGGGGAAGTTCTGCCCTCCCTCTCCCTCCCTCCCTTTTTGTGAGATGGAGGCAGAGCCCACAAATGACATAATGAGAGCATGACATCAGGCTTGGCAGCGGGGCCGCCCATACTCTGCTGAACATTATATGTTCTGTGGAATGAGGGAGCAAACAGCAGTGCCCCAAACCAGCCTGGCCACAGCAGTGTGCAGGAATAAGCCCTGGGCTGGCACTGAGAGGGGTTCTGAGCATCAGCAGGGGATGGGGTGGGTGGCACTGAGCCCTCTGCTCCCTCCCTGTCCCATCAGCAGAGAAAGGAGCCAGTTCTTGATGCCTTTTCCCCCAGAATTCCCCAACTCCATGGGCACTGGTGGTGTCTGTGGTGGATCCATCCTCACCCTCTCTGTGGGGTGGCTGTGGGTGTCCACAGCTCCTGAGAGGCTCAGGGATGCACCCAGCATCACACAGGGATGGAGCAGGGCTGGGATGGAGCTGAAGGCTCCCAAGGCTCAGGTTGACGCCCTCATTACTAAATATTCCCTTGTTTCCCAAAGCTTCACCTTCCTCACTAAACCACCTCCCTTTTCCAGAAGTATTTGAATCTTTCCCTTTGCTGGGCTGGGAAATGGAACGTGGGGAGCTCTCAGTAACACAATTTGTGTCCTGCACCATAGCTGTTGGTGAGTTTTGGTGCCCCATGTCCCACACAGTGACGTTGCATGGCTCCATTTTACAGTTCTTTTTACATTTCCAGGTCCATTTGTGGAAACTGAGGCAGGACTGAGAAGTTGTGACTCGTGGCTGCCCTTTTCCAGGAGGCACAGCGTGTTCCTAAAATCCCCCGAGCCACAGGAAATGACATTTTTCTTTCTCCTCTTGAGGAGGGCGTCAGGCTGTGTGTGCAGAGAATGTCAATGGAGAGCCTTGTTTGCTGCTGGCTTCAGCTCTGCTTTGAACCTGCTCCGAATTTCCTCCAGCCTGGCAGTGGGCTGGGAAAATACAGTCGTGGCAGTTTGTGGTACAGCCAGGCTGAGCTCTGTCCCACAGCCTTTGCCTTGGCTTTTATTGCTCAGTATTTCCTGGTTTATGTTTTGTTTTTTTTTTTTTATCTGCAGCCCAGCTTGGTTCACAGCTACCTCTCCCATGCCAGGAAGGCATAGGATGATTTTCCATGGAGAGGGAGCAGTGGGAGAAGGCAGCTCCTTGGCTCCCACTGGATCCATCACCATTCCTCACTTCTCCCAGCTGTGCTGTCAGCAGGAGCTCTGCTTCCCTTGCAGACCTCCAGGAGGTCAGGGGGGGTGACAACTGAGAGGTTTTATAGCAGTTCCTCATGGGATCAGGAAGGAATTAGCAGGGGAATTGCCCTGGTTTGGAGGTACCTGTGGATGTGGGAGACAGGTGAGAAACAAGGGTTTGGGATCCTTGGGCTGCAGCTGAGTTGTAGTGAAGTGACAAAGTGTCAGGGCTTGGCTTAACTGCAGCCTGCAGGGGTTCAGCCTCTGGAGCTGAGCCCCAGCTCTCCCCTGGGAACATCCCTGCACCCTGAGGGTGCTCGGGTGGGTGAGCTCAGCTCATCTCACCTGGTGTCTGCTGGGCCATGGGTGTGCAGGGTGCCAGCCAAGGTCCTTTAGCAGCAGATGAGCAAGGAGCCCTCTCCAACCATGAGACACAACAGTGCTGGCACCCCAGGGACACGATCTGAGTGTCCTGACACCTCCCCAAGGACAGGATCTGAGTGTCCTGACACCTCCCCAAGCTGCCCTTGCCCCACACTCCCCCTGCAGCCAAGGAGCACCTTGGAAGAGGCTCTTGGAAATGGCAGAGCCCTGTTTTTGTAGCAGCTGAATGGTTTGTTTTGGAGGTTTTGCTTGTCTGGGCGAGGAGCAGGAAGGCATCTGAGCTGAAACTCCCATTTCCTTTCTTTGGACTTGAGGTGCTGCCTAAAAACGAAATGGGCGACTTCCAGGTATTTCAGAGGAGGAGGGAAATATTTGTGCTGGTGTCCCTGCAAGGTGGCTGGTCGGAGGTCTGGTCCCCCTGCTCCTTCCCCACCTGGGTGCAGCAGGGACAGAGGAATTCAGTGAACACAAAATGCTCCAGGAGAGGTGGGGCTGAGCGAGGCTCTCTCCTGGCTGGGATTCCAGTCCCAGCTGTCCCTGTGCTTGTCTCCCAAATGGGAGCTGGCAGCAGGTTTGGGGGTGACTTTGCTGTCCCCTGTGCTGAGTGTGGCTCAGCCAGGGATGCTCTGTGCTCTGTCCCAGCTGCTCCAAGACAGAGATCGCTGCATGGTTGGATATTTTTGTTAACGGCCTTTATCTTTTATTTTGCACATTTCTTGGATTTCTGCATTGGTGTTGTTGGTGAACTCTTGTGAATCCACTCTCAGCTTGGCAAAGAACTCCCAGACAGCAAAATCAGGGAAAAACCTTCTAAGGAGACATCCATCCCTGTTACTTATCCCCAGTTTCCTGGAATCGCACGTAATTTTCCTGCCAGTTTGGCAGAATTATTTTCATTTGAATAAATGAAGTTTAAATGTCAGATCAAACCAAAAAATACTTGATTAAGGGGTAGAAATAACAGGTGAGGCAGCCAGGAGAAATGAGAGGATGTGTTTGTAGGAAAAAAAGGTGAGAAAGGAGATGGCAGGAGAATGGCTCTGGTGGCAAAGTGTGTCCAGCCCTGTCCTCTCCTGGGAGCTCAGCCAGAAATCCATGAAGGATAAAAACCTCCCATGGGCTTGGAGTTAAGAGTTTTTTTTGATGCTGCTAAAAGAAAGTTTAGGCCAAAAGAGATTTTTCTGAAAATGAATAGTGAAGTTTATTGGGAACAAGTGGAGGCTGATGAGTGAAACTTTTGCTTCTTCTCTGACTGCCATTTAAATTTGGGGAGGAAGATGATGGGTGAGGAGAGAGCTGGGCTGGATAGGGAGAGTTTGGTTTGGAGCTGAAGGCTGTTGGTGTTACTGTGAGCAACTGGAGATTTTTTTTTTTTAAGCAATGTTCCTTTTAGAATGACAGTCTGTCCTGATTTCAAATGGAAAATATTCTTTGTTGCTTCTTCTTCCATTTTAAACTTTTCCAAAGAGAGACAAAAAGATGTTTAAAACGTAGAGTTGACGCATCAATTGTGTAATTACTGATCAGGGCTTTGGCACCAGAAACACACTTGGAAGTTCACCATAAATTTTTCTCTGAGTTAATTACTACTTGAGTCTAAAGTACTTCTTAATGACTTCTTTGAACATAGATTAGACTTGAATATCTTTTAAGAGGATGCATCACATTTAGTGCCACGTGTGGCATGGTGAAATTGCTGCAGGTGTGCTGCAGAGTGGGGGCACATCCTGAGACTCCTGGTCTCTTCTTACAGGTTATATGAGCAGCAAATGCTTGATGGTTTTGGGAAAGGTGTTTTCTTTGGCTGGGAGAAATGCTCTGCCTTCAACACACCACGTTTCCAGTCTGGATTCTGGCTGGAGTTTGGAGAGAGGCTCTTTGGAGGTCTGGTAATGGAGGTGTGACAAAACGGGGTTGAACGAAGGCTGAAAATTTATTTTTTTTCCTTTCCCTAGGGATCTTTCCAATAACAGGATCAGTGGTTTAGATGTTGAGCTATTCAGAAGCCTGACTTCACTGGCAAAGCTGTAAGTACTTGCTGTGCCCCCCAGTCCTCCCAGTTCCCCCCAGCATGGCTGAGCTGGCTCGTGTTGCACTGGTTTGCTTTGTTATTGCTCCCCTTCACCTCCTGAGCCCCACCTGGTCCTGTCCTTGGGCTCCTTCCCTGAGGTCTTCAGCTGCTCAGTCTGGTGATTTGGGAATTATTGGCATTTGGAGTTGGGCAGGGTTTGACCCTCTGTGCTGCTGGATGGAGAGGAGCTCAAGGCCAGAGGAGGAGAATTATCACAAGATGTCTGTTGGTACCTAAAGCCCTTAAAGTTACACCTTCCACTAGCCCAGGGTTCTCCAAGCCCTGTCCAGCCTGGCCTTGAGCACTGCCAGGGATCCAGGGGCAGCCACAGCTGCTCTGGGCACCCTGTGCCAGCCCTGCCCACCCTGCCAGGGAGAAGCTGCAGTGAGGAGGAAATTACTTCTAACATGATAAACTTTTCTCTCTTTTACAGAGATATAAGCCACAACCAGATTTCTACATTAGAAGATGGAATATTTGATAATTTATTTAATTTAAGTGAAATGTAAGTTCATCTTCTTTGTTTGCCAGTTCTTTATTTAAACCTTTCTTTGGAATATCTCTTCCTTTCCTGGTGGGGTGGGAAGGCTGTGCTGACTTGGGGAGATACTGGGCAGGTGCCCACCCAAGCAGCTGCTTTTTGGGGTGTCTCCAATTCCTTCCTCAAGCTGTGTCCTGCTCCTGGGTCCTGTTTTCCCTCAGTCCTGAACTTTTCCTGGTCTTTACCTCTGTCTCCTGGGTATCTCCAACCTCTGCTGCTGCCTTTTTTTTTCTCCCTGGCTTCTCTCCCACACCAGCTCTGCTGAGGTTCTTGTCTCTGACCATGCTCTGGGTCACCCTGTCCTGTTTGCATGGTCACACCCTGGGACTGGAGCATCCAGTGATTCCTGCAGCATGGTAGGTCCTGACTGAGGTGTCCGAGCCGTTTATAGATGTTGTCCTTAAGTGATTCAAGTTTTTGGGTTTTGTGTTTTAAAATTGAAGTCTTTTGATGTTATTTGAAGGGAGGTGAAGGGAAGCCACACATTTCTAGGAGGGATCCCTGAAGTCACAGCACAAATGGCAGTTCTCCCTCTGCATGAGCCAAAGGATTAACCCTGTGCAAGCCCTCCTGGCAAGCGAGAGAAAAAGCTCAGCCCCACGTTGTCCCTGAGGACAGGACACAGGGAGCAGTCCCAGCTTTGCAGTTTGGCTCTGGAAAGACACAAAGGCCCAGGGTTGGCTCCCAGGAGCCTGTCCCTGCTCAGCCTGGTGGCAGAGTGGTGCTTTCAGCCCCAGAGTCGGGGTTGAGCCCTGCAAACACCCAGCCCTGCTGGCATCAGCTCCACACACAGCTCCAGCCCTGTCCTGCTCACAGCTGAGTGCCAAAGGCTGTAATTTGGATCCAGCTTAGCTGCAATTAAAGTGTCCCTCTTTTCACTGAGCTGCCACACGGAGAAATGATCATTGACTTTGCATTTCTTTTTTTTGACAGATCAATTTTATTCTCTGAGCTGTTTTTTTTTTTGATGGGGCTGTAAATAGTCTCCTGAGCAGGAGAGGCTGCCCTCATACCCTGGGGCTCTTGCATTGCAGATTATTTTAGATATATGATTGTGTCTGTCATTTACTTCTAATTGCAACAATTATTTGTAGAGTTAAAAAAGTACTTGGAGTACTTGCCTAATTCTAGCCTCTAGAAAAATCACGTTAATTATTGCTTGATTCCCTATTCATTAACTCCTCTCCCAGTTCTTCCGAAGGTTTTTGGTGGAGTGGCACAGATGGGAACGGGGAGGGCTCAGCACACTGCTGTAATTAAGGCTTAGCACATGTCACATTAATCCCTAACTTGTTCTGATCTCCCTCTGACAGAAACTTAAGTTGGAATCCATTTGTTTGTGACTGCAAACTGTCCTGGTTGCCCCGCTGGGTGGAAGACAGAAAAGTGAGAGTCCTCGAGGCGTCGGACACGAGATGTGCCCACCCCCCCGAGGTGGCCAACCTGTCCCTCTTCGATGTCCTGTCCCTCAATGCCACCTGTGGTAAGGAGAGGCTGTGGGGAGGAGGTGGCTGAATGGCAGTGATGGGCTCAGGGCCAGCTGGGGGCTCTTCAGACCCTGAGTGAGCAGTTCTACTCCAATGAAATGTTGGTCACACACTCTGTACCCTTAAGGACCAAGGCAGTCACACCAGGGCTGAGATTAGCCCTGACCACAGGACTCTGGCTCTGTGACCTGCAGCTCGGGTTTTCATTCTCCCAGGGCTTGAACAGGCTGACCTCAAGCACTGAAAGCTCATGGGAGGTGATGGCACCTGGGGACAGGCTGAGCTGGCTCTTTGCAGGTGGCAGGGCTCCACTTGGGGAGTGCTGAATGAGCATTGCCCTGATGTACAGCCACAGTCTCCTGCTTGGCCAGGAGAAATGTCAGGCAGTGAATCCCTGGAACAGGGTGAAAAGAAAGAAAACTAATCCTGCCTGGATGCTGGGTTATTCTGGAATAGGAAGGAGGGAGGGAGAGCAAGGGCTCCCTATGGCAGGCAGCAGGCATCTCCTTTAAACTGGGAGCTGTGTGTGACAGGAGCATGCAGGGATCAGAACCCAGAGCTGTGTGTGACAGGAGGATTCAGGGATCAGAACCCAGAGCTGTGTGACAGGAGGATGCAGGGATCAGAACCCAGAGCTGTGTGACAGGAGGATGCAGGGATCAGAACCCAGAGCTGTGTGACAGGAGGATGCAGGGATCAGAACCCAGAGCTGTGTGTGACAGGAGGATGCAGGGATTGAGGATCCAGAGCTGTGTGTGACAGGAGGATGCAGGGATGAGGACCCAGAGCTGTGTGTGACAGGAGGATGCAGGGATGAGGCTGAGGACCCAGAGCTGCTGGGAGCCAGCTGAGCTGCCTGGTGAGGCACAGTGTTCCCCAGGACCAAAATCCAGGTCGTGGTTGTTCCTCTTCCCCCAGCAAAGCCACTCCAGCTTGCAGCATCTTGCAGGAATTATCAAAGAGAAAAAAACACTTGGCGCTCTTACTGCTCTTGATAATTAGCTGTTCCCTCTTGAACTACTTTAAGCCAGTGTGGAAACAATAATGTGAGGTTGCCTTCTGGGTAATTCAGTGTAATGGGAGTAGGCTGGGACAGCCTGCCAGCTCCTGACAGTTCTCAGTGACCGGCAGGGGATGAAGAATGACCAGGCTGGTGGTGCAAAACAGAGCAGTTCCCGTGCCGTGCTCCTCTCGGGGGACTGTTCTTAGGAGAAGTGGCTCAGCATTTGCAGGAAGGCCGTGGAGGAAGCTGGACATTTGGATGGGTTTGATCTGGGAAGATCACACGAGGCTGGAGCTGTTGAGATGTTTGGGGGAGGTGTTGTAGCAACCAGCAGCAACAGCGGCGCAAACGTGGCGGGGCCGCGTGGGCAGAGGCCGAGGGAGAGAGGCCCTGCCTGGGTGTTTGTGGCAGGGAAATGTCCCACCCTGTGCAAGCACTCGAGGGAATGAGCTGTTCCTCTGGGCCTGGGGATGTTGTGGTTCTGTGTCCGTGGTTGTGTGTGTCCCTGTTCCCTCTCCATGCCCCTGTTGTTCCTTCCCATGGGCATCCCTGCATCCCCCTCCTCTCCAGCACCACATTTTCCTGCAAGGAGGGAAACTCTTGTTGGCTCTCCCCATGGAGAAAGGTGCCTCAGGGAGTGAGCCTGCTGGAGGCTCCATTGGTGTCACCCCTGTGTCCCCAGTGTGCCACTGCCCAAGGGTGTTTGGTTCTGGATTTGCTGCTGGAGGTCCCAGGCAGAACGTGGTGAAACATTCTGCACTGACCAAGCCAAGGTGCCACCAAAGCACTCCCTTCTGCCATTGTCTCACTTGGTAGCAAGTCCTGTGGGCTCCTCTGAGTGTCAGACTCGGTGGCTCCATGTCCCATGGGAGTGTCAGGCTCTCCAAAGCCCTGTTTTATTTACTGAGTGCTGCTGCTCCATAAATCTGTGTGACTGGCTTGTTATTTCTGTCATCACTAATTAGCATAAAGGGTTTGGAAACTGTTGCTGGGGGATTAAAGACTTCCCAGGCAAGTCTCAAAAAGGAAATGCTCAGAGTAGGAGCTGAGCAGGAGAATTCCATTCCCAGGAGTGTGGGGTGGTTCTCTTGGAGGGTCTCACCAATCCATGGCATCCCAGAGTCTGTTTTGCAAGAGGATCTTCTGTTCTGTCCTGCAGGAGCTCAGTACATCACGTGTCTGACAGGCAACCACACTGAAGAAGCTGAGTTTGTCATCCTCTTCACGTCTGCCCACCCTGGAAACCTCACTGAGGAGACCTGCAGTGCCCTCTGTTACTCCCAGGACCAGGAATATGGGGGTTTCAGCTCCCAGGGGCAGTGTTTGTGTGGAACTGCCCACGAATCAAACTCTTCCTCTGGCTGTTTGCCATTTTGCACTGAGCATTTGTCTGGGCAGGGCTGTGCTGGCCCCTCACTCGTCCCCTTGCCCTTCCAGGCACAGCTGCCTGTGTCTTTCACAGGACTCCAGCCCCAGTACAGCCTGGACCAGCCTGTGCTCTTCAATGTCAGTATTCCCATTGCTGTCAGCACTTTACTGTGGGATTTTGGGGACCACACTGAGGTTCTCAACACCACTGGACACACAGCTGTGCACAGCTACGCCTTACCTGGGCACTACAATGTCACTGCCACCATCCTCGTGGGCTCCAGGCTCCTGTATGAGCAGGCAGAGATCGAGGTGGTGGCTTCACCCCAGCAGCTGGAACTGCAATGTCCTTCCCTGGTGATGGCAAACGAGAGCCTGGACATCAGGATCCGCAACAGAGGCGGCACGGGGCTGGCCGTGCTCTACGGGATCACTGCAGAGCCTGGAGAGCTGGCCAGGGGTGAGCCGGGCTCCTGGGGGTGCTGGGGGGGTGGCACTGCCTCCTGGGTCCCCCCTCTGCCTCCCCAGCCAGCGGGGGGTGACTCCTGTGGGCGCTCCAGGCTCCCTGTGCTCTGCTCTTTAACAGCAATGGGGTTTGTTGGCTGCAGGGCTGGGACATTCCTGCAGCCTCTCTGCCCAGCTGGGGTTGGGCTGTGTGGCACATAGAGAGGACATCACCCTCGTGTTCTTTCTGCAGCAGTTCATCCCATGTGTCCCCCTGAGGGCTTGGTTTTCCCTGGAAACAACCACTGCTACCAGCTGGTGGTGGAGAAGGCGGAGTGGCTGGAGGCACAGCGGCACTGCCAGGAGCTTGGGAACGGGGACCTGGCTTTTGTCAGCAGCCCCGACATCCAGAGCTTCCTGGTTGCTCATGTCATCAGGTGAGTGAGGAGGGGAAGGGTTGGCATCACTTAGGGACAGGTTTGGGGTTCCTGAGGGCACATCTGCAGAGGGATCTGAGCATGAGGAGATGGTGAGGGTGAGGCTGCTGAACAAAGAGGAGGAATGAGCAGAGCTCGAGCCTTTGCTGGGCTTGGCTTCTTTCCTTAAAGGCTGTGGAGGGAAGAGGGGCAGAACAGCTGGAAATCACAACTGGGAATTGAGAGGTTGGTGGGATTCTTGTACCTTGTGTTTGTGCCTGTGGATGCCTCTGGAATGTGAAAAGGGATCCCGTGCCCTTAGACATGGCTACAGCAAAGCCCAGACCCTTTCCCCTGCTGTCTGTCATCCTGGGAAGCAGCAGTGCTCCTCTCCAGCAGCATCTGCTCCACCTCAGGACTGGACTTTATAAACAGAGAGTGCTGCAAGTGTCAGCCTTTGATGAAATCCGCCCTTCTGAATGCCCTTTCTCCAGCCAGTCATTCCGGGGAAAGGAGGACAAGCAGGAGAGCTGTCAGGGCCTGCCAGCCCTTGTCAGCACTCCCAGCTGCAGATGTGGGAGATGGGCTCCTCACAAACACATCCCGGAGAAGTCATGGCAGGGAACAGCTGCGTGTGACGTGGGCTCTGAACGCTCCCGCTCCGCGCTCGCAGCCCCTTCTTCCCAAACTTGTATCCCTGCCCTGTTCCCTTCTCACAGGGCTGGATCCTGAGATTGCAAACATGTGTTCCCTGCTCTGGGGAAGGGAGGCTGGCCCTCTGCTCGGGTTAGGAGCTGCTCATGGGTGCTGGGATGTGGCAGGAATTGCGTGTGGAGCCGCACGGAAATCACGAGAGCTCGCAGGGAACGAGGCTGTTCCCCAGCTGCTGCACCACAGCCCTCTGCTCCACAGTCCTTTTATTTATTTTATTAATCCATGCAGATAAACATGAAGGAGGCAGCTCCAGGATGTGATTTCCCTGGTGATGAAAGGGCCGAGCTGCAGGATTTTGGAACGTGCAGCTTCCATAGTTCCTTATGGGAAGGTGGCAGAAGCAGGAAGGTGTTTCCCATTAGGGCACTGAGCAGGACTCCTGTCCTTTGCTGTGGGATGGCCTCCCCAGGAGCAGAGGATGGGACCATCCATGCCCACATTCTGGCCAGCCCAGAGCCCTTCCAAGCCTCCCTAGCCTTGTTCTGCTCCTCCTGCCCCAGCAAGGCAGCTCAGTCCTTCCTCAGAGGCAGAGGAGATCTCACATCTTGTTTCAGAAAAGGGTGTTCAGAGTCCTCCTGTTCCCCCTGCAATGGAATGGGCTGGGCAGTGGGGCAGGGTGGGAGCAAGCCAGCAGCTTGTCTTTTAGTTATTCCTTTCTTTTTTACTTTTTGATTTATTTTTTTTTTTCTAATGACTTGCAGTTAGATCATAGCTGGAATTAGAAAAGGAAAATCTCCACTGAGTTTTCCTGATGGCAGCAGGCAGGTTGTTTCCTACCCTGCTCTCCCTAATTCCCTGCCAGTGGTTCAGGAGCAGAACGCAGCCCTTAATTTATTTTTTAATCTCATTTGCAGTGAAAACTACTGATTCACGGAACAAGTTATTTTTGTCATCGTTTTTCAGCATGACCTCATGAATCATTTCATCTGGCATGAGCCTGGGGGTGGAGAGGCACCAGTTAGCACCAGTTATGTCCCCAGTGTGCTCTGCAGAGCTGTGGCACCACGCTGGGAGCACACTGGGGCAGGCAGGGGCGTGGCAGGATTGATGCTCACCTGCAGGAGGGAGCGTGGAGGAGGAGCTGAGAGCTTGGGAGGCTGCAGGATGTTAATATGGAGAAGCTGAAGGAGGTTAATATGGAACAAATGCCTCCCTTTCTGCTGGGTGCTGTTAGAAACAGCTCTGCAGGCTGTTTGTGGCCGTGAGGGACCTCTCAGAACTTCCCACCAGGATCTCTGCTGGATTTCAGCCAGTTTCCAAATGGGGCAGGGACATTTCAGCTCCTAAAAGGAGCCTGGCAGTGTCCTGGGTGTGTGGGGTTCAGCTGCCTGCAGTGCTCCAGCCTCTGCTGCCTTTCCATGGGGCTGAGGAGCTCATCACCCCCAGGAGCTGCATCCAGGAGAACTCCCAGACCCGGAGCTGAGCTTTAATCCTGCACTGGACAATTGGCTGGTGGTGAATCCCACAGGTCTGCACAGGAAAAGCACACGTTTTCTGAGGGATTCAGCTTTCCCAGACAGTTCTGTGTGACCAGATCATTCCTCATGACTCAAAACAGCCTTGGCAGATCTGGGAGGGTTGTTTGGTGACAGAGTGCTGTGCTCAGCGTGGGGTGAGGCTCAAATCAGCCTGGTCACAGAATCATGGAATGGTTTGGGTTGGGAGGGATCTTAAAACTCATCCAGTTCCACCCCTTGCCATGGGCAGGGTCACCTTGCACTGTCCCAGGTTGTTCCAAGCCCTGTCCAGCCTGGCCTTGGACACTTCCAGGGATCCAGGGACAGCCACAGCTGCTCTGGGCACCCTGTGCCAGGGCCTGCCCACCTGAGGTTCTGGTGGTAGAGTGGATACTGAAACACTTTAGTAATTAAAAGCCTCCATGAAATGCAGCCCATGACACCCCAATGGAGCTGCTGTAATTATTTTTAGAGAGAACCATAGATGGCAGCTGTCCCAGCTCTTTCTAATACTCATGATTTCCTGAAATCCCTCCTCCCCCTTCTTTTTTTTTTTTTTTCTTTTTTAATTTTTTTTTTCCAGGAGCCTTGACGTCTGGATTGGATTCAACGATTTTGCAAGCTCTGGAGCACAGCAGAGAGGGGAAGGATTTAATCTGGAGAGCTGTCAGAACTGGCTGCCAGGAGAACCCCATCCCTCCAACGCTGACCACTGTGTGAGGATGGGCCCCACAGGGCAGTGCAACACGGACCTGTGCATGGCCAAGCACAGCTATGTCTGCGAGTACAAGCCACAAGGTGGGCTCTGCTTGCCCTGCTGGCACCCAGGGGTGGGCAGGTGTCCCCTCACTGGCACTGGTGTGGAAAAAAAAAGGGAATCACCACAAAATGAGACTTGTAACAATATTCCCAAACCCCAACTTTCAAAAACCCAAGTTCAGCCCAAAAGGAAGAGTTTGGCTAACTCCAGTCTCTGCCATGAGCAGAAGGGACACAGAGGAGCAAAGTTCTGAGGCAAAGCACAGGAAATAGGTTTTCCCTCTTATTTGAGCAATCTCTGCTGCTGCCAGGATCTGCTGCCTTGGTGGCTTGGTGTCCTTCATTGTGTATTTTGGGAGATGTTGGGGTGGCTCAAAAGTTGATGAGGTGAGGTGTGATGTGCTGTTTGTGGTTATTCAGCTTTCCAAATCTTCCACATCAGTGTAGGAAGTAAGAAAGAGAGGCAGAATGGACATGAGACAAAGGGAGAAGATTTGTATGAGAAGGAAAAGCCATGGCCAGAGAAGGCACTGGCCTGGGCAGGGGGGCAGCAGCAGCTGCCCAGTCCCCAGAGAGCCACCAGTGTTTGCCACTGGTGGAAACCAGCTGGTCATGGCCACATTTCATAGTCCAGGGGCACAGGGAGGATGAGAAGGTGCACCTGGTGCTCAGAAATTCCAAGCAAATCATTAGTTGTTGGAAGGGAGAATTACTTGCACGGTTCCTAGAACATTGCAAATGAAAATGTTGCTTGTGCTGGATGCGAAGGAAATCAAGACACCTGTAAGGAGAAGGAAGCTCCAGGATTATGGAGCTGCTGCTCTCCTGAGTGATCCAAGCCCTGCTGCATCTTCACAGCGTGGAGGGAATGGCCTCAGGTCCTGCAGAGTCTCACGGGCTTTGTTCCAATGTTTCCTTTGTCAACAGGGGTTCTCCTAAACGCCGAAAACTTCTTTGAAGGGGATGCTGAGTTCGCCCCACACGAGGCTGTGAGGAACGTGAGCCAGGCTGTGCTGGCAGATCCGTGGCAGGCTGAGGAGGTGAGGAGGGGTTTGCTCCTGCTGCTGCTGCTGCCCAGGGAGCCCTGGGGACACCTGGGCCAGGTGAGAGAGCTGTGTGTGTGTTCTGCAGGTGCTGCAGTTCCCAGAGCTGGCCTTCAGGCACCAGGGGTTCCTCACTGCCCTGGAGTTTGTGACACAGGAGCTGCACCAGCCCGTCCAAGTGAGGTTCCAGGTGTACAGACTGATGGATGGAGAAGGTGAGGCTTCTCCTCAACGCCTCTGGGGTTGCTGGAGGTGACACCATCAAGCTGGGGCTGGCCTTGTGGCCCCTCTGGTCCTCTGACCCCTAAAGGCTCAGGGGTTTGGTTCTGGTTTTTGAGGAGATCAAAGTGCAGGATCCACAGCCTTGGAGAAGTGGTTATCCTGGAGAAAATAACAGAGGGAGAAACCTGTCTCAGTGCACGAGGAGAATGAGTGTAAGGACCATGTGGAGGAGCTCATTAATCTTCTGAGCTGTAGTTTTTACTTTGTGAAGACACATGTCAAATGGGAATGTGTTCTGGTCCATCTGGCCCCACGGGTTAACAAGGAAGAACATTTTCCTGAGCCCATTTCTTCCTGATGGATGAGATAATCTAAAAAGCCTTTTATTCCTTGTACAACAGCTCAACAGTCACAGTTTTGGCAACAATTAATTCTGCAGCAGAATGTTTGTTGTAGCCGCGGGGTTGGCTGGTTACAAAAGGATCTTTTCTGACACTGACAAGCTGATACTTTGACATGGAAACATTAACTTCAGAAAAGTTGCTTAATGTGTTTTCAATGTCAAGGCCAGCTCTTGCTTTCACTTGGACTCCCTTTTGCTGCAGCACAGATGCTTTCAGAGTGCAAATTGGTACGTTCTCACTGGAAAAGAGACAACTTTGGGTTTAATGATCTTGGTGGATTTTTCCAGTAAAACAGAACGTTTATGTAGCAGCAGGATGTGCTGCAGTTGCAGCTTTTGCTAAGAGTGGAGCCATCATCAAAGTGGAAAAAATGGTGAATTTGGAGCAAAGAATTAGTGGTGTTACTCACCAGAGTGGTGATCACTGATTTCTCTTTCACTTCTCCAGACTACCAGGAGGAAAACAATGCTACAGACCCGTTCCCCAGTGCCCAGGATGATGGGAACTGGACGCTGCTGGAATGTCCTCCTGGTTTCCAGTGGTGTCCTTTGACGAATTTGTGCTCATCCCACAACAACTGCTGCAATGGGACCGAGTGTGCCAACAGCTCCTTTGGCAGCAGCCCTGCCCCTGGCTCCCTGCAGCCCAACCACAGCCAGCCCAGCTCTGAACTCCTCAAGGAGTTCCTCTTCATGGTACCAGCTGGCCCCTCTTCCCAGTATCAGGTCAGTGTTTGGGGCTGCAGCCAGTGACTGGGTGGGTGGGGCAGTTTTCTCCTGAGGGCTTTGGGTAAGTTTGGGTTGTTCCCATGTGGCAGACGGAGGCACTGGAGTCCATTGGAACGAAAGGATGTGTCACACAGTGTCACACGGGCCATGGGCTCCCTGCAGTCCCCTGTGCCTGGGGTGATGGAAGGTGTCCCTGCCCATGGCAGGGGGTGGAACAGGATGAGCTTTAAGGTCCCTTCCCACCCAAACCATTCCTTGTTTCCATGAGAAGGCTGTGCAGACTCCACGGGCTATTCCCATGGCATTAACACAGTGGAGATGGAGCATAAAGCTGATTTCTCTGTTGGCACATCTGATTCACAGAGCCCAAGGAGGGTGGAGTGGTGAAAGGTCTCTCTGTGCTGTGTTGGCATCTGCAGCTTTTCTGTTGGTCCCCACCTGGCAGGAAATCCAGCACTTTGCCCGTTTTGTTGGGTGCTGACTGCTCTTAAGGCGAGGCATTAATCCAAAACCCTCTCCTCTCTCTCTGCAGGTCACATTCAGAGAAGAAAACATCTTTGTCAGGACTGGGGACATTTTCAGCATCCAGCACAACGCAGAACCGGGCTCATTCCTCCAGTGCCACCCCAGTGCCACCTCCCTGGGCAGAGGGAACTCCTCTGAGCGGGCACTGAGCCTGTCCCAGGGATCCCCCTGGACAAACAGCACCGTGTGCTCTGTGCGGGTTCGCTACGCCGAGGAGCAGCTGGTGCCAGTGCTCAGCCCCCACAACGCAGGGCTGGAGCCCCCTGGCCACTACAGGCTCCGAGCCAGCGTGGCCAACGGGCTCTTCAGTGCCAACCTGTCCTGCAGCTTCCACGTGGCATCCCGAGTGTCCGGCCTGCGTGTCATCCACCCCGCCCCACAGGGCTCCAGGGTCTACCTGCCCACCAACCACACCTCTCTGCTGCTCAAGCTGTCCTCCGGGGTCAACGCCACGGCCAGCTGGCTGGGGGACAACCACAGCGTGCCCTTCGTGGCCACCTGCCCGGCAGCCCTGGCCCAGCTGTGTGCCAGGGAGAACAACGACACCTGGTTTGCTGTGGTGCAGCTGGGCGGCCTCGGGGAGGGTGTCAGCACCCACGTGCTGGTTGCAGAGAACTCGGTGAGCTCCCAGAACATCACGGTCACCGTGAAGGTGGAGGAGCCCATCCGAGGGCTGAGGGCCACCCCCGACCCCGAGAGCAGAGTCCTGCTGAACACACGGGTGGTGAGTGTTTGCTGCTGCTCTGAGCCCTCGGGGGTTGAGCCCTTTCCCTGTAGCTGGCAGGGTGTGGGGGCAGTGGGGCAGGGGAGCTCTGCTTGCTGCTAAGCTGCCAGGCTGTGCTGCCCTCGCTGCTGCAGGCACAGCATGTGGCACATGTGGCACCAGCACTGGTGCTCTCCAGCAGGGAGGCAGCTGAGCTGCGTGGCCCCCTGGACCCCCTGAGGTCCTGTGTCCAGGTCCCCAGGACACCAAAGGCATCAGGAAAGGCCAGTGTTGACCTTTTCTGCCTTGTCCAGGTAGTTGTTCCTTGAGGTGTTTAGATTTGCTCTGCTAAATCCTTACATCAGCTGGCTGAAGCTGTAGAGATGTTTCACCCCTCCATGTCTTAGAGTCCCTCTGGTGTTTGCAATCTGTTTTTTCCAGTCCCCCATGCCCAGAGCTACAGCCCTGGGAAGCTGCTCAGTAACTGCCCCAAATGCTCTGTACAAGCTCTGGCTGCTTCTGGCAGATCCTGTGCCTGCACCTCTTGGTCTCACCCTTCCTGCTGCCACAGGCTGCTCAGGAGGCACTGTTGGAGTGAGGAGGGACCTGCCCTGTCCAACCCCTTCAGTCTTTGGGTCAGGCACCATCCCTGGACGAGGGTCAGAGGCTCAGCTTACAGGTGTAGCTAAAACCAGGCCGTTTCTGCAAAGATTTCAGAAGGTTTTTTAGTCAGCAAGAGGAGCCTGATCACAAGAGCAGAGTGCTGGGCTGTGGGAGCAGAGAGCGTGGGGTCTGCTCCCAGCTCTGCCGGGGATTTATGAAGTCAGGGTCTGCATTTCTCCATCAGCAGCAGAGCCACAGATGATCTGTCACCTCTGTGCCATGCTCTGAGGGCACTGCAGGTGTGGGAGCCTCCCAGTCTGGCTCTGCTCCCTCTCCAGTTCAGCTGGAGATCTCCTGGGAAGTGCTGGGCTTGCTTTTCTCTTGCACCGGTGTGAAATGTTCTCGTGCCTTTCAGAGCTACATCCCTGTGATGGAGGCTGGGTCAGATGTCACTTTCCGATGGACAGTAGATGATAAGCCATCTTTCACTTTTTACAATGTTGTCTTCAACGTTATCTACCAAAGCCCAGCTGTGTACAAGCTTTCGGTAAGCCAAGGCCTTTCCCATGACACCATTTCACCCCTGGCTTTCCATCTCATCCCACAAACTCCTCAGGAAAAGCAGCAGGGAGAGAAGGCAGAGTTGGGTCGAGGTTTTCACTGTGCTCATCTGCTATTTCTCACTGAGCTGCTCTTGCAGGTGCAAATAGAATGGAATGACTCTTATTCTCCTCTTACATTGCTGTGCTGTGTTCCTCCTCTGCTTTCTCCTCTTTTCTCCAAGTTTCCCTTTCTGTTCATGGAGTGTCTGTGTTTCCCCCTCCTCCCCAGCAGGAATTAGCAGGGAGCCCCTGCTCTGGCAGGCAGGAAATCTGGATTAAGAGCCTGGCAGAGGCAGGATGCATCATAAGACTTCCACAGGCAGGACAAAGCTTCTCCCACGAGCTCCTGTGTTCTCTGTCCAGTTCTCTTTCTCCTGGTGCAGACTGGAACTCTGGGTTTTGCCATGACCCCTGAAGGATGGAGCAGAGTCTGGGCCAAAGGAGCTGTCTGTTATGGAACAGGAGTTAATCTCTGGCAGAGCAGCTTTGTGTGTCCTGCCCTGCAGAGCCTGCTCTGCTCCAAGGTGCTGGATCTGCCCTCAGGGTGACTCTTGGCCTCCTGAGCATCACCAGCCCAGCCCCGAGGCCACGCTCGCACTAATTTGCTTGGTGCAGCACTAATTTGCTGGATGCAGCATTAATTGGCTGGGTGAAGCACTGTGCTGAGGGCCTGGGCTGCTTTCCCTTGCAGAGCTGCCAAGGTGCCATTAGCCTGGGGGGCTCGGGGTTCAGTGCAGCACATCCACAGAAGCCCAGACACGAGCTGCTCTTACCTGCTGGGGCAGGAGGGTTTGTCACCTGTGGGTTTGAAGGTCCCCTCTGCAGCAGCTCAGCTCTCCTGCAGGTGAGAAGGTGAAGATGCTCTCTGTGTTCCATGCCCAGAAATTCCTGAGGATTCTGCTCTACCTCTGTCATGTCTCTTCAGTCTCTGCATCCCTTCCCCTCCTCTGCCCATCCTTGCTCTCCCTCTCTGTGCCCTCCACACCGGGATCCTGGAGCTCCTCTTGGTGTCCTTGGTTTTATGAGCCTCTCCCATCCCTGCTCTGTGCTTGAAGCCACTTTTCTGCCACTCTCCTGAGGAAATTGGGTGGCTCTTGTCCCCTTGGTGACAACAAGTGCCTGTGCTCAGCAGCTGGAGCTGCAGGGCACATCAAAGCAGGCAAAGGGGCAGCTGGTAAGTTCAGAGCCAGAGAAGCTCCTCTCTCTGTCCTCTTGCTGTAGCACCAGCCCTTCCTTGGACTGGCTGTAATGATGAACTTGTGGCCACTCTGAGGGCATCAAGGTGACCCCAACCCGTTTTTGTCCTTCCCAGCTCACCGCCTCCAACCACGTCAGCAACTTCACAGTCAACTACAACGTGACAGTGGAGATGATGAACAGGATGAGGAACCTGAGTGTGGTGGGTGCCCTGCCAGTGCTGCCCCAGAACAGCAGCGTGGAGTTCAGTGCCAGGGTTCACGTGGACTCGGCTGTGGAGGCTCTGTTCCTGTGAGTCCTTTGCTGCTGCCCAAACTTGGGATCTTTTCTGTGCATGTCTTACCCTTCCTGCACAGTTTCTCTTCCCTGGGCCAGCTCTGCTGCTGTTTAGTTCATGTGGAATCCCTGTGAGGGGGGGGGTCAGTCACACACCTGTAATTCAGGCTGAAATCCTTTTCATTTAAAGTGTTACAACATCTTACCTGTGCTCCTCTCAGCACAGCTGCTGCTTTGATGTTGGGCATTCTGCTTCCTATTATTTTTTTTTTTTTTTTTTTTTGGAGAACCCAGCCCTGACCTTAAAGACAAGCCAGGGTTCCTCTGGGATTTCAGTGATTTTCCTGTTGTGCAGTGTAACACGGTTTGCCTGTTTCTCCAGGTGGGATTTTGGAGATGGTGTCCAGGAGACATACCTATTCAAACCTCCCTACAACAAGTCTTTCCTTGTTCCTGATCCCAATGTCCATGAGGTTGTCATTGAGCACAACGTTTCACACATCTACCAAGACCCAGGTATGCTCAACAAGGTTCTTTGGGCAGGAAGGAACTCAGGCATTTTTGGTATGAGGGGTGTACAATGCACTTTCCAAAAAAAACAGGGCTTGGAAATCATTGCCAGAGTGACTGGAAGTCTCCAGCAGTTGCCATTCTCTCTAAACTCTGTTTCCCAGGGAAGTTTGGCCATGCTGTAAGAAGCAGGTCCACCACACTCAGCCCCTCTTTGGGCAGTCTCAGCAGAAGGACGAGGGGCAGGCGAGCCCTGGGCTGGTGGCAGGGGTGGGCAGGCAGCAGGAAGGGTCTGTTCTGTGGCTGAGCAGGAAGAAAATCTTTTCTCTCTACTCGTTGGACTGGCTCCTTTCTTGGAGTTTGAGCCCCATACACACAGCCTGCTGTAATTCCTGCTGGTCCTGGGCTGGAGCAGGGCAGCCCAGAGTGTGCACAGCACAGGAGCAGTGTCCCCTGCAGCCCCTGTCACCCCACCACAGCACCGAGAAGCTGCTGACAGGCATGTCCTCACCCTGCCCGTGTTCTGCTCTCTCCCAATGCAGGAGAATACGCCCTGATGGTTGTTGTGTCCAACCAGTATGAGAACCTCACCCACCTGAGCCCAGTGCACGTCCACAGTTACCTGGTAGACGTGAAGCTGGAGGCAGAGGAGGATGTTTTGGTCGTGGGTCGGCCGCTCACCTTCCGAGCCACTCCCGTGCCGTCCCCGTACGGCGTCGTGTACACCTGGGACTTTGGGGACAGCTCCTCGCTGCTCACAGAGACCCAGCCCACAGTGACCTACAGCTATCCCCACAGAGGGGTGTACAACGTCACCCTGACGGCCAACAACACCGTGAGCAGCGTGGAGACCGTGGAGAGCTACCAGGTGTTCGAGGAGATAACGGGGCTCCACGTTTCTGCAGATGAGGCTGCAGAGCAGGGAGCAGCCATCACCATCAACGCCTCTGTGCACACTGGGGACAGCATCACCTGGATATTTGACATGGGGGATGGCACAGTGCTCAGGACTCACGTGCCAGTGGTGGAACACGTGTATGTAAAGGACATCAACTGCACCGTGAACGTGACAGCTGTGAATCCTGTGAACTCCGTCTCCCAGGCGGTTCCTGTCCGGATATTTGTGCTGGAAGTGCTCAAAATAGAGCCCAGTTCTTGTATCCTGGAGCACCCAGACGTGCAGCTCACTGCCTACGTGACGGGGAATCCTGAGGAGTACATCTTTGACTGGACTTTTGGAGATGGCTCCTCCAATGTCACCGTCAGTGGGGACCCTGTGGTGATGCACAACTTCACCCGGAGCGGGACGTTCCCGCTCTCCCTGACCCTCTCCAGCAGCTTTAACAAGGCTCACTATTTCACCACTGTCTGTGTGGAGCCAGAGATCCTCAATGTCACCCTCCTCCCTTCCAAGCACTTTGTGAGGCTCGGGGAAGAGACCTCCTTCCAGGTCAGTGCCCTGCCTCCCTACCAGTACCGCTACCGCTGGGATTTTGGCAACAACGAGTCCACCAGGTCGAGTGGGACTGAAGTGACCTACACCTACAAGAACACTGGGGTCTTCCTGGTCACAGTGACCGTCTCCAACAATGTCTCTTTCAACAACGACACGGCGTTTGTGGAGGTCCAGGAGCCAGTTGGGGTAGCAAAGATTGAGTACAACGGGACAGATGTTCTGGAGCTGAACCAGATATACCTGTTCTCTGCCAGCATGAATGGCACCAAAGTGAGTTACTGCTGGGACTTTGGGGATGGCACCGTGCAGCCTGGGCAAGTGGCCACCCACTCCTACAACAGCACAGGCCACTACAGCATTACAGTGATGGGGCAGAACGACGTGAGCTCCAACGAGACCACCATCGACGTCACCGTGAAGCGGCGGCTCCTCGGCCTGACGGTCAATGCCAGCAGGACGGTGGTGCCCCTGAACGGGTCAGTGAGCTTTGTGGCCACCCTGGTGGCTGGCACTGCCATCCGCTACTCGTGGATCCTCTGCGACCGCTGCACTCCCATCCAAGGCTCCTCCACCATTTCCTACACCTTCCGCTCCGTGGGCACCTTCAACGTCATCGTGACGGCCGAGAACAAGATCAGCTCGCTGCAGGACAGCATCTATGTCTACGTCCTGGAGCAGATCGAGGGCCTGCAGGTGGCCAGCACTGACCTGGTGGAGGACATGTATTTCCCAACTAACAAAACACTCCATTTGCAGGCCGTGGTGAGAGAGGGCACAAACATCTCCTACAGCTGGGTGGTCCAACGGGATGGGAATGCTGTGCAGACCTTCACTGGGAAAACCTTTCCCTTGAGCATCCTGGAGGCTGGGAACTACACTGTCTACCTGAAGGCCACCAACATGCTGGGCTGTGCCACTGCTAACAGGACGCTGGAGTTCATTGAAAGCCTTGGTGTCCTAAAGCCCTATGCCTTCCCCAACCCAGCTGCTGTTAATGCCTCTGTGAACATAAGTGCCACCATAACCAGTGGCACTGGTGTCACGTACGTGTGGTACCTGGAGGACGGCTCCTCTCCTGTCACCTCTGAACCCTTTATTATACACTCCTTCCAAAGCCCTGGAATGATTGAGCTCGTGGTTGGAGCAGAAAACAAGCTGAATTCAACCAATGCCACTGTTTCTGTCTGTGTGGAGGAGGTCATCGAGGGGCTGAGCATAGGGACAGCAGAGCTGGACTGTAGGTACGTGTCCTCAGGCTCCACGGTGGTCTTTGAGGGGGAGCTACAGAAGGGGACTGAAGTGACCTGGCTGTGGCAGGTGCCAAATGGCACACTGAGTGGCCAGTCCGTGGCAGTCACATTCCCCACGGCAGGGCTGTTCACCGTCCATCTGAACGCTTCCAACCACATCAGCTGGGCTCTGGCCAGCAGGAACATCTCGGTGCTGGACAGGATCCAAGGTCTGGAAGTTGTCGCCAGCAAGAAGGTGGTGGAGCCGGGGGAACAGGTGACCTTTGAGATCAGGATGCTGTCAGGTACCTCTGTGAGTTACCTGGTGAGCATTAGTGGGGACTACTCCGTGGTGCTCAACAGCTCCAGGTACAGCCACGAGTTCACCAAGAGCGGCGATTACCTGGTGACCGTGACCGTGCAGAACCAGATCAGCATCGCCCACGCCCAGGTGCTCATCTCTGTCCTGGAGCCCATCCAGGACGTCAGGCTCCTGAACTGCTGCGAGGAGGGCATTGCCACGGGCACGGAGAAGAGCTTCAGTGCCCGCGTGGGCAGCGGCTCCCGCGTGTCCTTCTCCTGGCAGTTCTGCCTGTGGAAGGAGCGAGGCCGGTCCGTGGTCGCTGCCTCAGGAGAGAGCGTTTCCTACTCTCCAGAAGCTGCAGGGCTGCTGGAGATCCACCTCACTGCCTTCAATGACTTGGGAAGTGTCAACATCACCAGAACCATGCAGGTGCAGGACCCCATAATCCAGGTGTCCCTCAGTGCCACCAATGCCTTTGTCAACAGGACGGCGCTGTTCGAAGCCGTGGTGGTGCCCAGCAGCAGGAGCGTGGAGTTCTTGTGGAGCTTCGGGGATGGCTCTTCCACTCAAACCACCAGGGTTGCAGTGGCCAACTATTCTTACCTGAGCCCTGGGGATTATCTGGTGGAGGTGAACACCACCAATCTCATCAGCTTCTTCATAGCCCAGCTCACTGTCACCGTCAAAGTCCTGGAGTGCGAGGAGCCCGAGGTGGAGTTGGCCCTGCCACCCCAGGTGGTCATGAAGAGATCCCAGAGGAACTACCTGGAGGCACAGATCGACCTCCGAGGGTGCATCAAGTACCAGACAGAGCACCTGTGGGAGATCTACCGAGCTCCCAGCTGCATGAACTTGGACGACTCCAGCAGGATCCGGCTGCCGAACGTCGACGTCAACAGGCCCCAGCTGGTTATCCCAAGGCTCGGCCTGGAAGTTGGGAACTATTGTTTCATGTTTATTGTCTCCTTTGGAGACACCCCACTGTCCAAGAGCATCTTTGCCAATGTGACTGTGATCCCGAGCAGGCTGGTCCCGATCATCGATGGGGGGTCCTACCGTGTCTGGTCCAACACTCAGGACTTAATCTTGGATGGGGAGAAATCCTACGACCCCAATTTGGATGATGGGGAGCAGACCCCGTTGTTGTACGAGTGGTCCTGCACATCTTCCTCCAAGGTAAGAGCAGCCCTGCAC
The DNA here is from genome assembly GCF_052056855.1 of Sturnus vulgaris. Lineage (NCBI taxonomy): Eukaryota > Metazoa > Chordata > Aves > Passeriformes > Sturnidae > Sturnus > Sturnus vulgaris. The sequence goes on from NC_142258.1 coordinate 1,159,286, forward strand.
AGCCAGGGGGACTTTTTGGGAGCTCCAGCTCCACCACGAACGAGTCCAGGGTGAAACGGTGTTGAGGGAAAGCTTTTGTGAGCATCTTTAACAGAGCTGCTCTGAAAGGAGGGTTGCAAAGGTTCAGTTCCAGCTCAGGGTGATGATACAGAAGGTGGTGTGAGGTGTGGTGCAGTGCAGTGTCCCTGGGCAAGGCAGGAGGGCTGGCTCTGGAAGGGGGCATGGGCATTGCTGCTTCCCTGGTTCCTGGTGTCACTGCTGCTGCTTCCATGCACTGAGGGTGTTTTGGAGCTGCTGATGCAGCCTGGGAGCTCAGGGCTCTGGTCCCTGTCCCATTAGCAGTTAAATGTCGCTAAAGCCATCAGGGGACCAAGTTAGACTTTGGAGAGGTCAAGTGACCACAGCTTTGGTCACTGTCCTCACGTGCTGGAGTGATCTGAGCCTGCACTGATGGAAGGGCAGAGGAGAACTGAAATCCTGATGGGAATCCACCTCAGCAGCACTTTTGGTTGAATGTGGAATTCTTTTGCTTGTACAGTGTCATGTTTTTTAGCTTTGTCTCAAATGTGAAGTGTGTGGGGATTGGACCTTTTGGTTTAATGTGAGCTTTTTTTTGTGTTGCTTAGCAATGTTTATAAGGTATTTAATGAAGAATTAATTGCTGTAAACTACAAATTCGAAACGCAGATGAAATACAGGACTATTCCAACTACTGTTTACTAACCTGAAGAGTAGAATAATGTGTTTTATTGTCCACACACGCCCTGTTTCTCCCACCCCAGTGGTGGCACTGCACAGCAAGGTCTGTGACAGTGACTCTGTGTGGACCTGAATGTTTTGGCTGTGGACTAACCCGATGTGCACCCTTACCAAGGAGGGTTTGAAAGTTCTTTTCTCCTTGCAAGCAGAGCTCGGCTGCAGGGTGCTCTCTGAATTTCAGTGCCAAGGAAGGAATTGTCACAATTTCCAAAGCTCTGTTAGAGGCAGATGTGGAGTACACGTTCGACCTCACCGTCAGGAAGGAAGGGATGAGCCCCGAGGCCACCAACCAAACCGTAAGTACCAGTCACAGCTGGCACCTTCTCTGCTTGGCACTGCCACCTCTAAGGCACAGCCATGGCATGGGTGGGTGGGAAGGACCTTTTAAAGATCATCCAGTGCCACTCCTGTCATGTTCAGGGACACCTTCCACTGTCCCAGGGTGCTCCAAGCCCTGTCTAACCTGGTCTTGGACATTTCCAGGGTTCCAGGGGCACCCACAGTTTCTCTGGGCACCCTGTGCCAGCCCTGCCCACCCTCCCAGGGAAGAATTAGTCCCTTTTCCCTAGGAAGTTTCTATAGGAGGAAGGAAACTTCCTTTCCTGCTCTTTAGCAGTCTTCACATGCCACAGGCTCTTCCCTCGTTTTACCCAGAGAACTTCCAGGGCTCAGTTTTACTGTCAACAGTTCCTCTCTTCTCACCTTCCAAGTTCTTTTAGGGGAGGATTTTTTCAGTGCAGGTTGTTTATGTCCCATGGATCCCAACGCTCAGTTCATGTCAGGAACATCCATCGTGGTGCAGTTGGCAATTGGAGATGGACTCAGGCTGGAAGTGGAAACTCTTACAGCCTGGGTTTGAAACCAGAGCTGCAGGATGAAAAGAAAAAAAAAATGAAATTGATAGTCTTTCAAGGACATTCCGTACTATCTGGTTTCCATGCAGGAGCACAAAACAATGCTTCCAGTGTGGCAGGAAATCTGCAAATACTGGTGGGATGGATGGGGCTCCAGCACAGTGCTGGGGAATATTTATCCCCTTTTAAGAGTCTGCCATGTTAAACAATGTCTTCATTAGTGTCTTGAATTCATAACACTCATTATGCCAGGGCAGAGGGCTCAGTCCAGTGCTGGACAAGCCCATTTCCTCAGGGACTGAAGGAATTTAGACAGAATTTAGGGAGTCAGAGTTCAGCTGCTGTTGTGTCTGAGCCACCGGTGCCTCTGGAGCCGTGTGAGTGCTCTGCCAGGAAGGTGTGGTGCATGTCTGGAGATGTGCACTTAGATTCCAGCTGGAAGCCTGGAACAACGTGCAGCTCCCTGGAAAAGGTGGCCCTTCCATCCCCACCTGGCAGCACAAGCAGAGTTTACTGGGAATTCAGCACCAAGGACCAGAGGGACATTTCAGAAGTCATTTATGTTGTTAGAAAGTGCAAATAAATCAATCCAGAATGTCCTAGATCAGCCCAGCTTGGCTTTGGGTGTCTCTTGCAAACCAGTGACAGAACAGGGCAGTGTAAGAGGTGCAGATTAAATCTGTCCCCAAATCCTTTGGGAATCCCTTCCTGCTGTTCCTTAGCACAGACTGGGCTGGTGCAGAGCAATTCCTCCCTGCAGCACCAGGTGCTGGGGTGTGTCCTTACCTGTTAGGGGTCTGTGTTTTGGTGTCAGACCTTCTGATGGAGCCTCTTGCCTTCCCAGGTGTTCATCAAGAGGGGAGGAGTCCCCATCGTGTCCCTGGAGTGTGTTTCCTGCAAGGCTCAGTCTGTCTACGAGGTCAGCAAGAGCTCCTACGTGTACCTGGAGGGCACCTGCCAGAACTGTCACAACGACTCCAAGTTTGGGGTAAAGTCACAAGGCTGTGCTTCACTTCTGGGGGGCTCTGGGAGAAGGGGCAGGCAGAGGGGTGGAAAGGGAAAGAGAAGTGGAGTCTTGGACCTGAATTGCCATAGAGACAAGGAGGAGAAGCAATCCCTGGCCACAAGCAGTGCCAGGTGGGTCTGGCTGAGTCCTTGTGGGGTCATTTCTAAGCCAAAGCCATGAGTGACCAGGTCTTTCCACACGAAAGCCACTTTTTTTTTTTTTTTTCCCTGTAAGAGATCTGTAAAGTGATTTTTCTCCCTGCTGGTTGGCATTTTGCCCATTATTCTGGTGGTTCAAGCAGAGGTGGTTCAGTCTCTCCTCTTGTGCCCTCCTCTAATTCCAGCTTCCACTGCAGCCTGTGGAGTGGAGCAGGTCTCAGAACTGGAAGTCCTGTTGCTCCCAGCAAGCCCAGCATGTCCTTGCCTGGCATTTTCTGTCTGGTTATCTCACTGTTTCTCCTGTTATCACAGTTGTAGGTTTGTGCTATTAACAGTAACCACCCAGGCCATGTTCAGCTTGAAGCACATAAAACACAGTATCCCGTGGAGACTCCACCAGTCCTTCATTTATTTCCTGTGTTTTGTACTCTGTATTATGAAATATTCTGTTGGAGGGTGATGTAATCCCAGAAACTAAAGTAGATCTCACAGTGGAAATATTCCCACCAGACATTTTGGAAAGGTTCCAGTTCTTGTTGCTGTAGCACACAAGACTAAAGCTGAATTATCAACTGCAAATTTGGCAGACGCTCCCACTAGAAATCTGTTACTTTTTATAAAAGACTCAATCTGAAAACATTTTAAGGACATAACTTCAGCTTTAAACCAAACCTCTGGTGTCTTTCCCCTATCCATCCCTGCAGAGGTGGGCAGCTCACAGCTTTAAGAACAAATCCCTCATCCTGGACAAAACCACCACGTCCACCGGCGACACGGGGATGAACCTGGTGCTGAGGCAAGGAGCCCTGAGGGATGGAGAGGGCTACACCTTCACCCTGCACATCACTGACCTCACCACGGGGGAGGAAGGCTTTGCCTCCATCGACCTGCTGCCCAACCAGCCCCCCGTGGGGGGCAACTGCAGCCTGTCCCCCAAGGGACCCCTCAGGGCACTGCTGACCAAGGTGCACTTCGAGTGTGCAGGTGAGAGCCCCTGCCAGCCCCACCCTGCTCCTCATTGCCAGCAGATGTTCACCCCAAACTCCCAGCCCTGGCCAGGGCTGGGCTCAGCAGTGCTTTGGGTCAGGAGCAGCTTTGTGTTGCCTGAATTGTGGAGCTCTCAGACAGCCAGGGAGGCAGCTGGAAAATTCCTGACTCACGTAGGTGAACGGTGATATCCAGGCCAGGCCAGTTCTTGTGGAAGGGACTGGGTGTTTCAGTGCAGGAAAAAAGAAGATGGTGCCCAAAGCTGAGTCACAGCGTGTGGGAAGAATCAAAAGACAAAGCAGTGGGGCTGTGTGTGCCGTGTGGGCTGGATCTTCCCACCAGAGCCACCTTCCCAACCAGCTGCAGAGACAGCAGCAGTGAGCCCAGCTTTGGAAAAGTGGCCTGGCCGATGTCCCATAGCCTTGGGCCAAGGACTGAGTGCCTCTGGAAAGCAGATTTCCCCAAATGATCAGCGGTGGAGATGAGAGCTGTTTGTGCACAGTGCCGGGAAGCCACGCTGGGAGGGGATGGGCTGGGCACCAAACTGGGGGAGCAGCAGAAACCTGTTCAGGGTGATGAGATTGTAACTTGGGGGTGTTTGGAGCTATCCAGAATAATGCTGGAATCAAGTCCTCTTTGGAATGGTGGGAATTTCAGCTCTTAGTGATTGTTTTTCAGCTGAAGTGACAGACACAGGACACAGTGGCAGTGCCAGCACCTTCACTGGGGCTCACTGGTAAACACACAGTGATCCTCCCAACTGCCCAGCTCCCAGAAAACTCCCAATAATTCCTAGGAGCTCCAAGGAAGCCTTTGTGCAGGTTTAATCCTGGATCCAGTTGTTCCTGAGGTGCTGAACTGCCTGAGGGCTGAGCCTCTGTCTAAAGTCAGGTCTTGCACAGAAGCTTTTGTCAGTGCTGTTCCCAGTCCCAGCAGAGTTATTCCCCCTTTTTACTTCGATCATGAATTTTTCATAATCCCTTTAAACACCCAAGGAGAAACCCCCGAACATCACAAAAATTCAGAGAGAGCCAAGGCACCCATCCAGCCTGATGGAGTCCTTGAGCTGTCCTCATGCTGGGAACAATCTGCCAGAGCAGGGAGAGCAGCAAGGGCAGGTCCACAGACCCATCAGAGAACCCTGGAATGGTTTGGGTTGGAAGGCTCTTTAAAGACCATCTTGTCCCTTAATTCCCACTACTCCAAGTTGCTCCAAACCCCATCCACGCTGCGGGGCTGAGCAGGATGGGGCTCCCCGAGGGGAGGGAAGGGGCAGTGCCAGCTCCTTTGGGGCGGTGTCTGCAGCTCCCCCTGGCCCTGTCAGAGCCTGCTGGGGTTTCCTTGCAGGCTGGAGGGACACAGAGGATGAGGAGGGGCCGCTGGTGTACATCCTGCTGGCCTCACGCCGCCGCCCTGGCCACTTCCACGAGTTCTGTGTGTACAAGGGCAGCAGAGCTGAGCACGGAGCCTTCCTCCCCCCTGGCTTCCACGAGAGTGGCTTCCAGGTGTCCGTGGCTGTGCTGGTGCAGGACCAGCTGGGAGCCACCGTGGTGGCTGTCAACAGGTAAGAGGCTCCTGGGCTGTCCCTCAGCACCGTGTCCAGCCCCAATTCCCAAATCCCAAATCCCAGTGGTTTGGCCAGTCCCTGGGCTGATCCTGGGTGAAGGAAGGAAAGGGAGGGGAAGCTCAGCAGAAGTGCACACAGAGAATTCCAGGCTGTGTGGGTCATTGCTTGAGGGGGGAGGTTTTTCTGCTTTCATAGAATCATGGGATTAAGTGGGAAAAGACTCCTGGGATCATGGAGTCTCAGTGCTGGGCCAGTGAGGAGCCAGGCTGCAGGTCTGGGGTGTTCCTCATGCAGTTAGGGTACCAGGGCAGCAGCACCTTGTGGGTCACCCACCTGCCTCCCCTCCTGTCCCTTCCCAGCCCTGTCTGCACCTCACCCAAATCCCTCTTTCCTTGCAGCTCCATGGAAATTGGCCTCCCTGAGGGGTTCCCCAGCCTGTCCCACTGGCTCTACAATCAGACTGACACCGTGCTCCAGGGCTTGGTGAAACAAGGGGACCCTCAGCAGGTCATTGAGTACTCCCTGGCCCTCATCACCATCTTAAATGAGGTAACACAGCTCGTTCTGCCCAAGAGGGGCCTCCAGAAGTTCTTGCGATCACCAGGAGAATTTTTGGGCCAGATTTTGTGCAACAATCCCTATAGGCAGGGCTGGAATTGGGGGCTGTATTCCTGTTCCCCTGCCCAGGAAGAGGCTGCTGCACACCTGGAAGCCAGGCAGGGATGATCCCCCTGAGCACAGGCACCCTGCTTAGCTGGATAAGGACTGCACTCCAGTTAGCTGCTGAGTGCCGGGCTCTTAAGATAATTGCCTGGAGAGCAGTAGTGAAATTGAGGAAGTTCTGCTCAGAACCAGCTCATTAGATCCCTCTGGGGAGAAGCAGAGGCAGGAGATGTGGAGTGCAGGGAACAGGTGACTCCAGCTCAGCTCAGCAGCCTCTGGAACTGCTCTTCACTCTGTTATTTTCACTCCACCTCCCTCAACTCGTGCTGTTTTATTTCCCACCCCCAGTACGAGCGATCTGTGCTGCTGGAACCTGAGGCTGGGCAGGAATTCGAGCTCCGCACTTGGACTCGCAACAACATCACAGAGACCCTGAACTCCCTGAAGGTGAACACGGTGGATGACATCCAGCAGATCTCGGCTGCCCTGGCCCAGTGCACGGTATGGGCCCCTGTTCCACGTCCTGGGTGCTGCCAGCTCTGCCCCTGCTGCTCCTCTGCTGCCTGCCCTGGTTGGCAGCTGCAGGAGAGGCCTCCTCCAGAGGATGGAGATTTGGAGAGCCATGGAATGGTTTGGGTTGGAAAGGATCTTAAAGTTCATCCATTCCAGCTCCTGCCATGGGCAGGGACACCTTCCACCATCCCTGTCCAACCTGGCCTTGGGCACTGCCAGGGATCCAGGGGCAGCCACAGCTTCTCTGGCACACTGTGCCAGGGTCTCCCCACCCTCACAGGGAGGAATTCCTTCCCAATATCCAATCCAATCTACCCTCTTTCAGCTTAAAGCCATTCCCCATTGTCCTGGTCCTCCATCCCTTGTCCCAGTTCCCTCCCCAGCTCTCCTGGAGCCCCATGAGGTACTGGAAGGGGCTCTAAGGTCTCCTCAGAGCTTTCTCTTTTCCAGGCTGGACACTCCCAGCTCTCCCAGAGTAGAGTGGCTCCAGAAATACTGGAATAATTGCTGTGGGAGTCACAGAATCAGTGAGGAGAGGCTGGGCTCCATCAGGAGTAACACAAGTAGAGCTGCTTTGGGCCAGGGGCCAGTGCCCAGGTCTGATGCTCCTCCCAGCCCTGGTTGTGCCCTACAAGATGAGAAACCCCTCTCTGCTTTGCTGTGCTGCTCACTGGCAGCTCAGTGATCCTGGCAGTTTGCAGACCCCATTCCCAGTGCTGGGGCTGGTGCCTGGTGGATTTAGGAGGGAAGAGAGCCCAGTTACATAATGCACTTGTGCTCTGGTGCTCAGCCAGGCTGCTCTGGCTCCTCCTCCCACCCTCCCTAATCTTTGCTTTGGGGCCTGCTCAGGTACCTTGGCCCTGGCTGTGCTTCCCCTGCAGCCAGGTCAGTGATGGGCAGGCACTGACAGAGCCCTGGTCTGCTCCCTTCCCTGCTTCTGAGTCTGCAAACCTCAAAAATCCCTTCTTTCTGTTCCCCTCTGCCCGGGATTTGGGGTTCAGCACATCCCATTCCATGCTGGACCAGTTTGTTTCTGTCTCTCCCACCTCCTCCTGCCTCATGACTTGATGTTGCAGTGGGAGCTTAGGTCTACAAATAGAATTTTCATTCCATGGGAAAAGCTGACATTCCAGGATTACTTTGTGCTCTGGGCTGGAATGAAAAGCTCAGGAAAACAGTACTCCAGAATTTCCCAGGTGGCTGAGACAAGTGGAGTTCACACATTCCTTTCCTGCATAAGTGTCCATCAAGGCTGAAGCATTTCTGATTTTACCTACAAGGGAGAGGAAAAATCGGAATCAGTTTCTCCTGGAGGGATAAAAAAAGAATCTTGGACTTGTTGGTCAATTCTCCTCCCTAAGTAGGAGCTGCCCTTAGGTGGTTTCTCCCCATAACCCAGTGTCTCCCCCACCTCCCTGATTCCTGTCTCTGATCCACACAGTCTGTCCTGGCTTCTCAGAGCTTACAAATAAAACAGAAAAGGGAGAATTCAAGACCTGCAGATGCTGTTTTGATTCTTCACCAAAACATATGGTGAATCCCAGCCGAATCCTATGATGATTAAAAGAAAAAAGATGAATAAGAGCTAGGAACGGGGTTGTAACAGCTTCCATGTGTTGCCTCAGTCCCTCCCATGCAGCCCTCGAGAGTGCAGGAAGCTCCAGGCCATGGCTGGAACATTCTGTTTCTTGGACACATCTGGGAGCAGAGGGAGGGACATCCATCATGCCTGAGTGGCAGGATTCCTCCCACAGCCTTCAGGAGGATTTGGACACTGAAATGGATTCAGTTGGGGCTAAATCCTGCTTCCATTGAAGTCGTGGAGAGGATGGAGGGATCCCATCCAGCTCTTCCTGGTTGGTTTTTGTGTGTGGTCCCAGAGGGGAGATGTGCCTGGTCCTTAGGAGTGCACACCAGGGAACAAGAATTTAGAATCACACAATCCTGGAATGGCTTGGCTTGGAAGGATCAGGTTGCTCCAAGCCCTGTCCTACCTGACCTTGAACAATTCCAGGGATGGAGCAGCCAAAGCTTCTCTGGGCAACAATTTCCTCCCTTTATTCCTCTTCCCAACCCAAAAGCATCCTCTGCCTGCCTGTACAGTGTACACTGTACACTTTGGAATGCCATGGGAGGGAATGGAAGATCTTGGAGACTCCAACAAGTTGCTGGCCACTCTCGGTGTGAGCAGGGCAGGCTCTGCTGTCCCTCCCCGGGGCTGGACAGAGCACGGGGCACTTCCAGAGTGAAAAGATGTCTCAGGACAGAGCCAGCCCTGAGCTGTTCCTGCTCTGTCACAGCCTGGTCCCTTTGCAGGTGGTGAGCAAGGAGCTGGTGTGCAAATCCTGCCTGACAAGGACCCTGAACAAGCTGGAGACCATGATGACCATCCTGCAAGGGGAGACCACGCAGGGCACGGTGACACCGACCGGCATCGCCGACAACATCCTCAACATCACGGGTGAGCTCTGTCCTGTGCCTGGGGCAGGGCACCAGGGGCAGCCTGAGGGCAGCTTCCCTCCTCTCCCATTTGGGCTTTGGCACAAAATTTTAGGAAGTTGAATCTGCCATTTGGAGTGTGGCATCCCAGCCCTCTCTTCTCCCTGCACTTTTTCCCAGGGCTGTCCTGGCTTTGGCAGCTGCTCTGTGCACGTTGAAATCTGACAGTTGTTAATGTAACTCATTAATAGTCCTAATAAGCTCACTAATACTCCTGGGGATTCTCTTTTTAGTAAACAATGAGTAACAGCTATGGCTTCCAGATGCTTGTATTCCTGGTTGGAGTCCAAGGAGGCTGTCAAACCTCACTGGGGCATCTGGGAGCACTTTGTGGAAATTCCCCCCTGGGTGACCTTGGGGGAAGCAGAGACACCTTCTCTGCACCCCGTGTTACCTCTGCACTCCTTTCTGAGTGTTGTGCACTTCATAGTGCAAAAGCTCAGGAACGTGTGTTTGTTTTATCCATTCCCTCCCTGTTTCCTGAGCTGTGGTTCTCTTCACCACACAGGAGGCAAATCAAGTGTGTTGTGATTAAGTATTCCTCACCAAACCTGGTAGATTAGAGAGGCTGCAGGAACTGCTGACAGCTTTGCTTTTAGCTCTGGGCTATGAACACTGCAGTGGGGAAGGTCATGTGCAGAGCAACAGTGAGAAGGCAGCAAGGAGAGCCTTGTCTGATTGCTTTGGGAAGGTGTCAGGTGTTCTCCTGACTGGAGCAGTAATCCAGGCTATTTACCACTTCATCTTCATTTCTCTCCTGCCAGGTGACCTAATCCACCTTGTCAATACAGTTTCACAAGAATCCCAGCCCCAGGAGCTGCTTGCTGATTCCCACAATTTGCTGCTGGCTCCCAAAGCCTACAACCTGTCTTCCAGCCTGATGAGAATCCTCATGAAATCCCGGGTGCTGAACGAGGAGCCCCTCGAGCTGGTGGGAGGAGAAATTAAGGCCACAGGCAAGAGGTCTGACCCCTTTAACTTGCTCTGCTATGAAAACACACCAAACTGCCAGTTCTCCATCCCCCAGGCCTTCAACTCCACCCTTTCCAACCTGACTGATGTCATCCAAGTCATGTTCCAGGTGGACTCCAATCCCTTCCCTTTTGGGTACATCAGCAACTACACCGTGTCCACCAAGGTGGCCTCCATGGAGTTCCAGACACACAACGGGGTGCAGATCCCCATCGGGAGCCTGGACTCTGAAAAAGCCATCACTGTGATGGTCTCCAACAGCACAGAGCCCGAAAATCTCGTGGCTGGCACCGAGGTCATCGAGCCAAGATCGTCTGTGAACCTGATTGTGATCATGGAGAGCAACAACAGGGAAGCAGGACTGCACTTCCAGCTCACCTACAGAGTCCTCAGTGGTAGGGCAGACAATTCCCTCTCTTTGTTAGTCCTCCCTGTGGGAGAGGAGGGCTGGGTGTGAGGGATGATGATGTGGGAAGGGATGCTGGGTGTTCCACGCTGCATGGTTGAGGTTCTGGCTGTCCTGGACAATCTCCATGCCCTGTATCATCCTTGCTTGGGGATTCTGACCTTGAGAGGCCTTTTGCTTTTCTCAGCCTTTCTGTTGAGCCACATTAGCCCCGGAAGGACTTGTCCAGTCCCTCCCCAGGCAGTCCCAATGGTTTCCAGTGCTCAGGGATCCTCTTGAGGGGCACATGAGGGAGCACAGTCTGGAGAAGCATCTCCCAAAACTCCCTGCATTCCTTCTTCTCTGAGCCCCAGTGCTGAGTCTCCTGGGGATTTTTAAAACCCATTCTGTTCTTCCCCTCCCCACAGAGCATTACCTGGCCAGTGAGCCTGAGCCCTTCATCATGGCCTATCTCCATCATGAGCCTGAGCCCAACGAGCACAACTGCTCTGCCTCCAAGAGAATCAGCCTGGATGCCCTGGCTGGAAGTGACCACAAGCTCTACACCTTCTTCACCTCACCCAGGTAAGAGAATCCTCCCTGGAAGTCCCTGTCAGTGCCAGGCTGTGCTGTGGATGCACATGAGGGGTGCTCAGGTGGTCTGGGGAGCCCCTGAGTGTCTGCACAGCCAAAGGGTGTAAATTACCCCACGTTCACTGGGCTTCTCCTCCTTTTTGAGTGCATCCCTGCCCTGTGGCTGCTTCCCATGGGCACACCTCCACCAGAATGGGGCTGCTGTCCCTTCAGGAGGTGGGGGAGTCATCTCCTTGCTCTTTCCCTTCTCCAGAACGGATGACCCCATCCAGAAATACTACCTGAACATCACCAACCACTTCAGCTGGTCAGCAGTGGAGGTGACCCTGGGGCTGTACACGTCCCTGTGCCAGTACTTCAGCGAGCAGGAGAAGCGCTGGAAGACAGAAGGAATTGTCCCCCTGGAGGAGACCAGGCCAGACCAGGCTGTGTGCTTGACCCAGCACCTCACAGCCTTTGGGGCCAGCCTGTTTGTGCCCCCAAACTCTGTCCAGTTCATCTTCCCTGTGAGTACAACAAAGCAGAGGCTGTGCAGTGCTGTCACACACAGAACAGATGGTTGTCACCTGGAGCAAACCCATAGGCTCCTGTTGGTTTCATGTCCAAGCTGGCACCAGCACAGATATCTGGGAGCCTTTGGGAGGTGCAGATGGGCACAGCTCAGTGTCCCCTGGCTGGGAATCCTGGCTGCAAACAGACCTTTGCAGATGGCTTTAGTCCCTGGCCTGGACACCTCGCACTGTGTTCCCCTCTAAGGGAGATGACAAAAGTTCCTCCTAGCTGTCACCCAGCACTGTTTGATCCCAGGAAATGTCACCTGCCAGCTGCTCCTTGCTTCCCAGGGGCATCCAGCTCTGCCTCGCCGTGTCCCTGTGACGTGAGCAGGGAGCTCCTGGCAGCTGCTCCTGGCTCTGCAGGGCTGCGAGCAGCCAGGAAAGAGGCAGGGAATGGGAGCAGGATCCTCCTGGACTTGCCTTTCAACGCTTGTCTGCTCTGCAGGCTCGAGGCCCAGGGCTGAACTACATCGTGCTGCTGACGTGTGCCGTGTGCTTTGTCACCTACTCGGTGGCAGCGCTGATCGTGCACAAGCTGGACGTGATCGACGTGACCCGCGTGGGGGTGATCCCCTTCTGTGGCAAGAACGGGATGTACAAATACGAGATCCTGGTGAAAACAGGCTGGGGCAGAGGATCAGGTGAGCCTGGTTCACTCAGGGACACCTGGAGTGCAGCTGAGGTGCCACCTCAGCACGTCACCTTCTGAATGTTCCCTGCAGGGCTTCCCACAGCGTTCCCAGATTTTATTGTGGGGTGATGGGGCAGGCCGAGAGAATGGTTTGGGTTGCAAGGTTCCTCAAAAACCTTCTGGTTCCAGACTCTGACATGGGCAGGGACACTTTTCACTAGCCCAGGCTGCTCCACCACTGGCTATTGAACCAATTGCTGCTGGAGGGAGCCACCCAAGAGAGAAATTCCCCCATCCTGCTTTCCCTAACTGGGCTGTGGTTGCAGAGGCAGAGATTGTTCCTCACTTCTGAGCCTCTCCTGCCTTGTGGGCCCTTTGGAGTGATCCTTTTTGCTGTCCTCCAGGATCCATCACTTTATTCTGAATCCCAGCAGCAGGCAGGCACAAAGTTTGGCTTCTCTTTGGGAGCTGAGTTTGTGCATGGAGCTGTCACAGGCAGGGCTGGGGAGCAGCTGCACCTCAGCTGGGCATCCCTGAGGGACTCCCTTCCTTCCCTGCAGGTACCACAGCCCACGTGGGCATTGCCCTTTATGGGGTGGACAACAAAAGTGGGCACAGACACCTGGATGGGGACAACGCCTTCCACCGCAACAGCCTGGACGTGTTCCAGATCGCCACGGAGCGCAGCCTGGGCAGCGTCTGGCGCATCCGCATCTGGCACGACAACAAAGGTGACACATGGAGGGGCCACAGCCCCAGGCTGAGCTGCAGCACACACCAGACAGAGCAAAAGGAATAAAATAGGAGTTTATTAAATGGAAACACTTCGGACGGTGCAAGAGCCTGGCTGGGGTTACACCCAAATCAAATCCTGCATGGTCCCGGTCACTTATGAAAGTTTTACACTTTTATAAGTTTTAGTTCATCTACACATTGGGGTCAATTATTTATCCACAGCCCCAGGCTATGAAGTCTCAGCCCCCTGGCTTGCCTCCTTTCCCTTACTGTTGTTTCTGCTTTTTGGGTACCATTCGTCCTTGATTCTCCAGCTGGAAAGGAATTGTTTTGTCTAACTACTCTGTAAAGAGAACTTACTAACACCTAATGTGAAGTTTCAGTGTTACACACTAAGCAGCAGAGATTCTGAAAAGTATAAAAGCTAAAACCTAAGGCATCAGGGGGAGCTGGCCCGTGGTGACCTGCTGGATCAGAGTGTCAGGAAAATTAATCCACAAACACCAGAGGTTTATGTCCAAAAAGGAGACAGAGGAGTCCTTTTACTTTATTCAAATAAAGGGAGAAGCCCTGGGGCATTCCCCTGTGGTTCTCAAATTTTTGGAGGATGCAGCCTCCTTTTTATCCTAATTTCCCAGCCACATTTCCCTCTCTATTTCCCCATGGGCTGAGTTACTTGAGAGGTACACCCAGAACACCTGATATCTGAGATTCCTCTCTAATGTACAACCTTCCTTTTAATTTTTAATTCTTATGGAATTCATGATTTTTCTCCATGGTTTCTTTCATCTTTCAATATCCAGTTTAATTTATCAGCAAACCAGCAGTTTGTTTGTAAAGGCAAATATCTTTTTCCATTCATCAATCAGTGGAATCCATCCCATTGTTCCTTTTATCTCTCAGTGCTGGTTTTATCTACCAGCAGACCCACAGCTTGTTTGTAAAGACAAATCCCTCATTCCTCTCAGGGGTGACATGGAGTGTCCCTCACAGACTGGCCAGGTCTGACACAGAGGATGCAATGTGCTGTGCACTGTGACCATAAATGTCACCTCAGGGTCACCTGGTTGTGCCATGCTCATGTGTCCCCCTCACCTTTGTGGGCTCACACAGGTGATGTGTGCCATGAAATAATTCCTTCTGTCTGCCCCCATCCAGGCCTGAGCCCCTCGTGGTACCTGCAGCACGTCATCGTGCGGGACCTGCAGAGCAGCAAGAGTTATTTCTTCCTGGTGAACGACTGGCTGTCGGTGGAGAGTGAGGACAATGACGGCCTGGTGGAGAGGGAGGTGTTTGCTGCCAGTGAGTGCCCCACATCCCCTGGGTCCTTCTCACCCCTGCTCCCTCCTTTTCTGCAGGCTGAGCCCCTTTCCCAGCTCCCTCAGCCATTCTTGGTGTTCCAGCCCCTTCCCCAGCTCTGTTCCCTTCTCTGGACACGCTCCAGCCCCTCCAGGTCTTTCTGCTTGTGAGGTTCCCAGAACTGACCCCAGGATTAGAGATTCCTCAGCAGTGCCCTGCACAAGGGACAGGCACTGCCCTGGGGCTGTGGCCACGCTGTTTGGTACAAGCCAGGTACCACTGGCCTCTTGCTCACCTGGACACAGCCCCTGTCACCCCCCATTATTCTGGGCAGCTTTTCCAGCCACTCATCCTCAAACCTGGAGCACTGCCCGAGGAGGGATTGTGTGGACACTCCGGAGTTTCTGGGGCAGGTGTGGCCAGCTCAGCCAGGTCCCCAGAGTGCTGCAGCCGCCCTGAGTCTGTCACTTTGTCCCCAGGTGAGAGCGAGCTGAGGAGTTTCTGGCGGATCTTCGTGGCCGAGCTGCAGCGCGGCTTCTTCGAGAAGCACGTGTGGCTGTCACTGTGGGACCGCCCACCCCGCTCCCGCTTCACCCGCCTGCAGAGAGCCACCTGCTGCTGCCTCCTCATCTTCCTCTTCCTCTGCGCCAACGCCGTGTGGTACGGCGTGGTGGGCAGTGTCCACCTCAGGTGTGTGCATGGGCAGTGTCCACTTCAGGTGTGTCTGTGATGGGCAGTGTCCACCTCAGGTGTGTCCCCAGCCAGTCCCACCCTGCTCAGGGCCCTCCTCTCTGTCCCACTGGGGCAGGACATATCTTCAACCACTGGGAAAAGCTTCCTTGGTTGTGCCTTGAGTCTGCCCTCCCTGTTTTAAGGAGTCTGGGACCACGACATAGACAATGGATGACCAAAGACAGTCTGATTTTGGTTTTCAGGCTGGTTTTCTTATCTGCACATCTGGAATTGCTGCTTGTGCACTTTTGTCTCCTGCTTGCTTACCTGGCCACCCCAAATGCTCCTGCTCACCCCTGTCTCTGACCCCTCTTGCTCCCCTGCAGCAACGTGCCCGTGTCCAGCCTGATCCCTGTCAGTGTGGACACGGTGGCTGTTGGCCTGGTGTCCAGCCTGGTGGTTTATCCTGTCTACCTGGTCATTTTGTTTCTCTTCCGGATGGCTCGTGGCAAGGTAAGGAGGGGGGATGGTTGCAGGCTGCTCAGATGGGTGGGAGGCCAGCAGGTTTGCTTTTGGGAACCTGAATTCTGCCTTTCCTGAGACCTCACTGCTCCAGCTGGGCTCTGCACTTGACTGGTTGTGCTGCACCAGGGCCAGCCCCTTCCCCAGCCTCTGCCCCCCTCCCTGAGCTCAGATCAGTGCTGGCCTCTGCCAGTGCCCAGGCACCAAAAAGCACATTTTAGAAGCTGTTTAGTCCCTTCCTCCCTCTCTCAGAATTTCAGTGTGTGAGGCACCCAAAAGCCCAGGAGCTGCTCAGTGGAGCCTCTCTAATGTCTGCCCTGGGCACAAGCTCAGCTGGCTGAGCAGAGCTGTGGTGAGGCAGCTGGGCAGGGTTTAGCTGGGGATTTACCGACTAGTTAAGCACAATTAGCAGCCCCATTAAGTATTGCAGCCAGCTGCTCGGGGACTGATGAGCAGCAAATGTTGCTGATGCTGCTGAGAAGAAAAACTTTCAGACTCGGGGGTTTCCTGGGAGCTTGTACCCGGGACAGCCTGGGTGGCCCTGGCTGTGGTTACAGGAGGATGGGCATGTGCCTGGTCTCGGTGGCAGTGTCACCTCTGTCCCTCCTCGTGGTCCCTGCAGGTCTCCATCAGCCACACAGTGACTCACTCAGACCAGCAGTCCCTGGAGATCGACAACTACCTGGACTCCTCCATCCTGGACAGCTCCTTCCCCACCTTCCCCGGGCTCCAGGCAGAGGTACCTGTTCCCCTCTTCCCTCCCCACAGCTGGGCAGGCTCAGGGCTCAGAGCAGCTCAGGGACTCCTGATGTTCAGTGCTTTGAGAAGGCACAAACCTGTGTCACCTTCCTGAAACGCCTCTGTTCCATGCAGGCTTTCTCTGAGCAAACCAAAACTGATCTGTTCCTGGAGGACTCCAAGAGGTGAGTGGGTTTCTGGAGATGGAGCCAGCAGGATTTGACTCTGTGCTTTGCTGGGCTGGGCTTGGCTCCCACAGTCCCACTCAGTTCCTTTTGTCCCCTCATTCCTGACCGTCCTCATTCCCATTTTCCCACAGCCTGGTGCCATGGCCCTCCAGCGAGGCCCTGCTCAGCTGGCCAGACCTGCTGAGTGACCCCTCCATCATGGGCAACACCATCCAGAAGCTGAAGAGGGGCAGGGCCAGCCGTCACCTGGGGCTCGAGGCCCCTCTGGCCACCGAGGAGGACACTTTGTCCCTTGGGATTCACCAGGGCCAGCCCCGTTACTTCTCAGCCTCGGGTGAGCCCCCCCAGCTCGGGGCAGAGCTGCTGCCACCACCACTGGCCACACTCTGGAGGGCAGGGGAGGAGGGCTGTGTCTGCTTAGTGGGGATTTTAGTCTGGGACAGCAGAAATCCTGGTGGGCATCAGACTGAGGTGGGCAGGAGACTGGGAGCCAGGAGAGCTGTGCTCCCGTGGGAATGCTGCAAGCAGCCAGCACTTCCTCACTGGTTTCAAAGCCACAGTGTGTCCCTGAGCCCCTGGAAGTGGCTGGAAAAGGACTTGGCCT
Organism: Sturnus vulgaris; assembly: GCF_052056855.1. Taxonomy (NCBI): domain Eukaryota; kingdom Metazoa; phylum Chordata; class Aves; order Passeriformes; family Sturnidae; genus Sturnus; species Sturnus vulgaris. The sequence goes on from NC_142258.1 coordinate 1,176,186, forward strand.
TCTGAACCAGCAGTTCCCTGCCCAGCACTGTGGCCAAGCTGGGGTGGACAGGGAAAAGGACATCACTGTGACCCTTGTCCTCGTCCTCCCCAGTTCCAGCACATGGAACTGCTGTGGTGCTGAGCTCCTGCCAACGCTGTCTGTGCTCTCTCTTCCCCAGATGAGGATCTGATCCGGCAGATCCTGGCAGATGGAGCCAGTGGCATCTCCCACTCCCAGGACCTGGGGCCGTACATGAGGGCAGAAACAGATCTGATCTCAGGCCTGTGAGTGTTTGGGGAGCAGAACCCCACGGGGCCAGAGCCTCCCTCCCCCTGCCCTCACACCCAGCTGAGCTGGGCTGGGCTTGGGACTCACACTGAGCTGGGTTTGGGGCTCGCACTGGGCTGGGTTTGGGGCTCGCACTGGGCTGGGTTTGGGGCTCTCACTGGGCTGGGTTTGGGACTCTCACTGGGCTGGGTTTGGGGCTCGCACTGGGCTGGGTTTGGGATGCTTTCATGGGTCACTCTGTCCCTGCTGGCCATGGCTCCTGCAGCCCCCACAGCCGCAGCTCCAGGAGGGCACTGCCACCCTTCCAGGAGCCACCTGGAACATCCCTTAAAGCCACAGCTGTGTCTCCAGCACTTTTGGACTGCAGGCAAAGTGCTGGGATAAGGGCTCACTTCATGGCACTGATGGGAGGGAGAAGGGGATTCTACCCAAATCTCTGTTGTGTTACCATGCCCAGGACACCGTGCTGGGCACCCTGGCCACCAGGGCTGGCAGCCCAGTGGAAGGGAGGGACTGTCAGGCCCTGTCCATGAAACACAGAGCAGTGTCTGTGCCTTGGGGACGAGTGTGATGTCCCAGCACTGGTGCTGGCACTGGAATTGAGCCCCCTTGGTGCCAGGCTGCTCAGCACAGAGGCAGCAGTGGCACAGCTCTCAGCAGGCTCCCCCTGTGCCTGGCAGGTCCAGCGTGTTTGGGGACAAGGTGGAGACTGTGATGATGCAGAGGCTGAACGACAAAGGGCAGAGCGTGGCACCTCCTCCCAGGGAAGTGAGCAGATCAGCCAAGTCCACCTGGACAGGTACCAGGACTCTGCCCCCGGGGTGTGTGGGGACAGGACCCATCTCACCCTACAGCACTGTGGGGGCACAGTGGGGTAAATTGGAAATAAAATAGGAAAGGAGCCTTAGGAAGGGCTGCTCCCTACCTGGGATATCGCTGCTCTCTCTTCTCTGAGCCTGGATCTCAGTAAGCCCTGAGCCAGCACTTGTGCTGTGACAGTCCCTGCAGTGTCCCCTGCACCCTGTGCAGCCACCAGTCACAGAAATGTGGGGGATGATCCCTCCAAACTCACCCAGGACTGGTGGAGGGCTCTCAGCTGGGATGAGTGCTGAGCCCAGCCCTTCCTGTGCCCATGGGGACACTTCGCAGTGATGCTGACACTGCTCTCCCTCCTCCTGCTCCTCCCAGTTGCAGACCAGACGTTCAGGAAGCGCCTGCTGCCCCCCTGGTGCTCCCTCCTGGCTCATGGCATCAGCCTCCTGCTCTTCGCCACCTCTGCCGGCGTCTCCGTGTGGATCGGGGTGGGCTTCTCCTCCAGCGTGGCCCTCATGTGGCTCATCTCAGGGATTTTCAGCTTTCTGGCATCATTCCTGGTCTGGGAGCCCCTGAAGGTGAGCGTGGCACCAGTGCAGTAGCACAGGCCTGTACGTGTAATGAACAGCTGGAATGAACAGCTGGAATGAACTCGTGCAGCTGATAATCACAGTCATGGAATTGTTAAGGTTGGAAAAGCCTTTTAAAATTATCAAGTCCATCAAGCACCACCACCATGTTCACCACTAACCCATGTCCCCAAGTGCCACATCCATGTGGGTTTTGAACACTTCCAGGCATGGTGAATCCACCAGTGCCCTGGGCAGCCCCTTCCACAAAGAAATCAGCTCAAAGTGGACACTGTGTGCACTGAATGGTCTCTCCCACCCCTGTATCCCTCAGGAGGGGTAGGATGTGGACACCAGCAGCAGTAGGAGAGGCAGGGCTGGTAGCAGGGCTGGTGGCACTTGGTTTTGAAGGTCCAGGTAGGAGCTGTGCCGTGCTGGCTGTGCCAAGGGCCCCACAGGAGCTGCTGCTGGAATGCTGAGGTGGCACAGCTCCCTGCAGACTCAGCACTCTCCCTGTGCCCCAGGTGCTGCTGGAAGCCCTCTATTTCTCCCTGGTTGCCAAGAGGCTGCACCCGGAGGAGGATGACACCTTGGTGGAGCAGCCCTGTGTGGAACACGTGTCCGAGAGGATCAGCAAAGTCCGGCCCCCGCAGGGATTTGCCCTCTTCCAGGCCAAGGAGGAGGCCAGGAAGGTCAAACTGCTGCACAGGATGCTCAAGGTGGGACATCTCCTGGTGCCCAGGGCTCAGCCACATCTGAGCGTGGCTCCTCCCAGTCCAGCTGGGTGCACGGCTCCAGCTTCTGCCTCAGTTTCTCAGCTCTGTGTCTGATCCTATTGCATTGCTGTGGAAAGCACTGCTCTGCTGCAGGATTGGGATTCTGCCTTTCCATGCAATCCCATTTTTACTCTTTGCTTCCCAGAATTTCCTCATTTACATGATGTTCTTGCTGGTGGTGCTGCTCATCAACTACGGCGACGCCTCCCGCACCAGCCGAGCCTTCCTCCTGCAGAGCTCCATCAAACAGCAGCTGGGCAGCAGCGACTTCCTGCTCATCAAGAGGTACCTGCCAGCCCCTGGGGGCGTCAGGGGAGTCATCCCTGGGGCTTGTGCTCCACAGTCTGCCCCACAAGAGGTTCCTTGGTGCCCGTGTGGAGCTGGGCACTCCACAGCAGTGAGCGAGTCCTGTTTGTGGTTCTGCTGCTCCTCTGGGGATTGAGAGGTTTAATTTCTCTGAGGTTTAGTGATTTCTCCAATGGGAAGGGGCTGTGGGAGATGATGTTGATCATTCTGGAGCTGCTCTAAAAGACAAGAGTTTCTCTGTCTCCAGAATTTACTGCCACCATCTGTAGCCATGACCAGGGTCACGAGAGTCAGAAATGACATCTTGTCCAGGGTCTGCCTTTCCTTGCTCTGCACATGACTTCGAATGGATTAAATTTTCCCAGCTGATTTTCCACACCCCTGGGAGGTGCCAGCAGCCCAGTCTGGCCCTGGGGATCACTGGGCTGAGGAAGTGCCACTGCTGTGCACATCAGTGTGGCTTGTTCATTCCCCCAAGTCTCTGGAACTCTGACTCAGCAGTCTCTCACCTTTCCCCCTGCAGGTCGGATCAGTTCTGGCTGTGGATGTCTCAGGTGTTCCTCCCTTACCTGTACAACAATGGCTCTGGCCAGGAGAGCCACAGCACCACGCTGGGCACGGCACGGCTGCGCCAGCTGCGCCTGCACAGAGGTGGGAGGGAGGGCAGGGAGGGTGGCTCTGCTGTCACAGTGTGGGGTGACAACCCTGGAGGGGTGAAAGAGACAGCCCTGCGTGCAGCTGGGGCTGAGGGGAGGCAGCACAGATTGGGGAGGCAGTGATTCTGCTCTGCAGAGATGAACTGGGGCAGTGGATTGTGGAATCCTGGAATGGTTTGGGCTTTGAACCTTCAAGTTTATCCAGGGACACCTTCCACCATCCCGGGGTGCTCCAAGCCCCGTCCAGCCTGGCCTGGGGCACTGCCAGGGATCCAGGGGCAGCCACAGCTGCTCTGGGCACCCTGTGCCAGGGCCTGCCCACCCTGCCAGGGAAGATTCCTTCCCAATATCCCATCTGACCCAGCCCTCAGGCAGTTTGAAGCCAGTGGTGTATCCAGGGAGCAGAGTGCTGGTCCACAGTTACCCAAGGCCAGCTGGGATGTCTCTGTTCTCCTCTACTTGTACCCAGCTAATCCACTCTGGCCTGGTGGCATGGATATCTCATGATGCCTAAATTGGACAGCTCTCTATTTTTATTACTAATACCCATCCTTTTCTGAATCCCTCACTTGTGCCCATTCCCTCACCCTGGTGCACTCGTGAGCTTAAGTGTGGAGGGGCTGGGAGGGAAGGTGAGCTCTGTGCTGGCTGTGCTGGGCTCACAGGGTGTTCTCATTCCAGCTGAGTGCCAGCAGAGTGCCCAGGACATCCTGCAGGGCATGGGCAGTGCCCAGAGGAGCTGCACTGACCAGCACAGCTTTGCCACTGCTGACTATGGAGTGGGCTGGGAGAGCACAGCCGGGAATGGGACGGCGGCGTGGGCACACTCAGCACCCGACCTGGCAGGGTAAGGGTTGCCCTGCCTGCTGCCAGCCCTGCTCCTCCTCCAGGGACCCTTACAGACCTCTCTAAGGTCTTTACAGGTGTTCTGGGTTGTTCCCAGCCCTCACCTCAGTCCCCTGAGCCCGCTAAGAGTGGATGGACACGGAAATTCCAAACAGCCTGGGCAGCAGCGTTGTGCTGTTCTGGGGGCCTGGGGCAGAGGGTTCAACTCTGCACAGACAGGGCAGGAGAACCCAACAGCCCAGATTTCTGCTCAAGGGGGTGACAGGGGTGTCCTGCACCCTGGGCAGGACATAAATCACATTTGTTTTCTTTGGTTTGTCCCCATCTCTATGCAAGTCTGGGCCACCACAGGGCTCGGGGCTGCTCTGAGGTTGGAAGCTCTGAGGTGGATCAATGCACCCCTGTAATCTGTCTTGTGAAATAAATCCTGAGGGGCAGGATCTGCATTGCACACTTGATCCTGGCCTGCCACGTAGGAGAGCAAGCAGCGTCCTTCAGCCTCACCCACAGCTCCTCTTCCTCTGCAGGATCTGGTACTGGGGCTACATCTCCTTCTATGACAGCAGTGGCTACGTGCAGGAGCTGGGCCCTTCCCTGGAGGAGAGCCGGGCTCAGCTGGAATTCCTGCAGCAGCACACGTGGATCGACAACATGTGAGTGTGGCAGGGGCAGAGGGAGTGTCCTGCTGTCACCTCCTCAGGGGTGCTGCTGGAGTGGCACAGGGGCACAGGATCCATGTCCCACCCACCTGTGGCCCCAGAGCTGGTGCTGTCCCAGCCCCTGAGCTGCTGCTGTCCCCCTGCAGGAGCCGGGCAGTGTTTGTGGAGCTGCTGCAGTACAACCCCAGCGTGGACCTGCACGTGGCTGTCACCCTGCGCCTGGAGTTCCCTGGGGCTGGCCAGGCCATCGCTGCTGTCACCATCAGCCCCTTCCCCCTGCTGCGGCTCAGCGGGGGGGTCACCCTGCAGCTCCTCATGATGGTCAGTGTGGGGCCTCCCCGGGGGGGGCTCTGGGACCCTCACCCAGGTCATTGTGGACTCTGCCTGAGGCCACTTGTCCCCATATCTGTCACCCTGCCTGGGTGTGGTGCCAGCAGAGCTCTCATCTCCTGGGCACTGCCACCCTGCCCCAAGGTCAACTGGGGAGCTTCAGGAGGAACTGGGGCTCTGGATGAGTGAGGAAGGCAGGGCAGGATGCAAGGGGTGCTCCAGGTGTGCAGTGGTGGAATTTTGCCTGGTTTGGGGGAGATTTTGCTGTCCCCCAGTGCAGCACAGCAGTCAGGGCTTGTCCTCTCATCTCCTGGTAACTTCTCCATTCCTCCTCTCCTGCTGACCTCTCTGTTCCTCCCCCAGGTCTTCCTCATGCTGTTTGTGGTTTACTTCGTGGTGTCAGAGTCTCTGGCCATCAAGAAGGAAGGCAGAGCCTACTTCACCCTGTGGGGCAACTACAGCCAGTGGGTTTTCATCCTGCTCACCACGTGCACGGTGCTGGTGCACCTCAGCCAGGCCACCCTGGCTGACCAGCAGTGGCTCAGGTACCTCAGCAACCGCAGGGGCTTCACCAACTTCTACCAGGTGGCTTTCCTGAGCTCAGTCTTCAGCAGCCTGGCCGCGTCCCTCCTCTTCCTCCTGACCGTGCAGGTACGGGCGGGCTGGGGGAGCAGCTCGTGGGGAGTGGGTGCTTTGTCCCTGCTGTGCTTGTCACCCCTGCACAGCCTTCCCACCTGTGTCTCTGCTGTGCACTTTGGGTCTCTGAGGCCTCTGGGCTCTCCATTCCCTTGGGGAATTCGGCCAAGTGTGACTGATGGGATGATTCTGCAGATTGGGCCGCTTGTGCTGTGCTGGGGTTTGGGTTCCTCACGTGTTTGAGAGACCCTTCCAGGGTTGGGGCTGTGTCTGAACTCCCTGCTCTGCCCTCCCAGGCTGCCCAGCAGCTGCGCTTCGTCCGGCAGTGGTCGGTGTTCGGGAAGACCTTCCAGAAATCCCTGAAGGAGCTGATGGCTGCAGGGGTGGCCTTTGTCCTCCTCCTCCTGGCCTACGCCCAGCTCGGCTTCCTGGTGAGCACCCCTGTCCCTGTCGCTCACAGAGGGGCTGCTGGTGGCCCTGCTGCCCCTTTTCCCTCACCGTGGCATGACATGAGCAGAGCCCCTGGGCACTCTGTGCCCATCCTGCCACCAGCACCTTTGGCCAGGGGCTGTCCCTGTCCCAGCCCATTTGTGGGCCACTCCTCAGGGCCAGTGTGAGAGGGGATATTGAGGGTCAGAGGAACACTTTGCTGCTGCTCCCTTCTCATCACATCTCCTCTGTCCTGCAGCTCTTCTCCTCCTCCTCCGAGTCCTTCCGCAGCGTGGGCAGCAGCCTCCTGCTGCTGCTGGCCCTTCTGCGGGGCAGTGCCAGCCTCCGGCCCTGCCTGCCCGAGGCCTCGGGGCTCTTCTGCCTCTTCTGCAGCAGCTACATCGTGCTGGAGGTGTGGCTGGTGCTGCGGCTGCTGGCGGTGGTGCTGATCCACAGCTACCGCGACATGCGCTTCGAGCTCTACCGGCCCGCCTTCGAGCCCCAGGACTACGAGATGGTCGAGCTGTTCGTGCGCAGGCTCAAGATGTGGATGGGCTTCAGCAAAGCCAAGGAGGTGAGGACAGCCTGTGTTGCAGCGTGTGTTGTGCCCAAGTTAATAGTTTAGTCCAAATTATACCGTCCTACCCGCCTTGTCAATCTATCCCGAATTACCTGTCAATCTTATTTTGTGCTAACCCTCTGCTTGGAATTCGCCTTCAAAAATCCCCCAGAACTCGACCTTTCATTAGTTCATGTGACCCAATTTCCCCCTCTGCCTCCCTCATTGGACAATGCTTTGGTGAACCCTGCCTTTACCCCTCCCCAAAATTTCTCCAGTTTGCTGAGAGATGGGGAACTGTACCAGGCATCAGCTGCCCATTCTCAGCCCCACCGTGCCTTTATCTGGGATCCAGCCCATGCCTGTCACACCAGGAATAGCTGGGAGTTGTTGGGAGTGTTCCCAGCTCCTGCCCTAACCCTGTCCCTTTCTCCTCTTCCCTCCCAGTTCCGGCACAAGGTGCGGTTCGAGGGGATGGAGCCGCTGCCCTCCCGAGACTCCAGCGACTCCAAATCCTTCCGGGGCCCCACTCCCAGCGCTGCCTCCGACAGCTCCAGAACCTCCACGTCCTCCAGCCAGCTGGACGGGCTGAGCCTGGTGCTGAGCGCCCGCGACAGCCTGGAGGTGGACGCCGACATCCAGCGCCTCCTCTCGCTCTTCGAGATGCTGCTGGCACAGTTCGACCGCGTCAATCGCGTCACGGAGGACGTGTCCCGCATCGAGCACCTGCTCGAGTTCTCCCGCAGCCGCCGCGCCCGCAGGAGGCACCGCGGCACCGAGGGGGGCTCCGAGCAGGCTCCCCCATCCCCGGAGGTGCCGGACACGGAGCCGCCGTCCCTGCACCGCGCTGGCACCGGGGCCGTGCCAGGCCGGCTGCTGCGGGCCAGCCGTGGGGTCAGCGCGGCTGCAGGGGCACCAGGCAAGGCTTGTGCGGCCAGGAGGAAACGGCCCCTGCGGGCCAAGAACCGCGTGCACCCCACGGTGAAGTAACGGGGTGCAGGAGCAGTAACGGGGTGCAGGAGCAGGGCTTTGCCCAGGGTGGACTGTGCCCACCCGGAGCTGCCGCGGCGGCTGGGCCAGCCGGGCACAGGGGCTCTCCTGCCACGCCGCTGGCACGGCCACCAGAACCTCCAGAACCTCCAGACCCGGGAGCGTTCTGGTGGTGGAGATGGAAGGGGAGGAGGCCGAGCCTTTCCCCGGGCCATGAGCAGGTGCAGGAGATTCCCGCTGGCTCACAGGGAGCAGCTGTGCGTGTTCAATGCCCCCGGCTGTAACTGGCCACAGGTGGGGCTGGGGTGGGCACAGGGGGACGGGACAAAGCTCTCCCCCTTCCCTGCTGGCTGTGCCGGATGGGAAAGGGAGAGGAGAGCCCCAGGCCTTGAAGGTTTGAACCAAGTCTTGGATTTTTGTCGACCAGACGCACTGTGGAGGAAAGCGACAGCTTTCGAGAAGGTATTTAACCCACCTTGTTTTTTAAGCATAAATAGATATATAGAGAAATGCTATCTACACCCAGAGCAGTTAATTTCCAGTATTGGCTACTTTTATTCTCAAGAAATTGGTACTATTATTTGTATTTAAAGAAATCCAATATTTAAAACAAAGGACATTGCAGCGAGCTGGGGATGAAAGAGACCCCTGGGTTTCCTCAACCAGTTCCCAGCGTGGGGTTCCCAAACTCCCAGCGTGGGGTTCCCAATGTGCTGGTGTCACTGCGGTCCCCACCCGCCCTGTCCCCTTGCCGTGGCCCTGGGGTGCAGGCGCCGCTGGCTGCTTGGCTTCTCTAACCCAAGGAATGTATTGCCCTAAGTATATGTATTTTTTTTTCTGGTTTACTTGTTCCTATGTACTGCCCAGCACTTTAAACAAGGCTTTCCTCGGCTACCAGTGACACGTGCGAGCTAAGAATGGGATAATATATCACAAAAGCAGTATTTTGTTTGTTTAAATCATAAACTGAAATGGGTAGGGAGGAGGAGAGTGCAGCCCCAGCTCAGGCAGCAGTGCCAGCACCTTCCCTGAGCACAAAGGAGGCAGGTGAAGCCCTGAGGGAGCTTTTTTTGGGGGCTCCAGCCCTGCCAGCTGGGATTCACCATGTGCTGGGCTACAGCTGCTGGGCTACAGCTGGCCTGTGCCATGGGGTCCCCCAGATCACAGCCTGGGGGTGCCTGAACCCCCCCAGGGGCTGCCCTCCTCTCCTCAACCCCATTTCACCTTATGGCTATTGTAAGTAATTTATATGGGGTTTGTTTGGTTTTTAAATGTATATATTTTTGTATGTTTGCTATATTTTCATAGCATCGGTACCGTGTTTGAAACATGTAGATAGGAGACAGAACACTATTGTCAGAGTTATTTAAAGGATGTATTAAGTGCTTCTTCCTGGGAATGTCCCGTGTATATAAGGATTGGGTGTCTGTGTGTGTGTGGTGTGTGTGCTCTCCTGGGCTGGCTCGGGGCAGTGGCCACAGGTGGATGGGGAAAAGCCCCCAGTGGGCTCCTCTGTGTGTTCCAGAACCTGCTCCATGCTTTGGGCAGGTGAGAGGGTGGAAGGGAAGGAAGGCTGAGGGGGGCAGAGCTGCAGGGCAGGGGAGAGTTTTCCAGGGGCTCCTAAAGCACTTCCACTGCTCCATCCCCTCCTGAGCCTCCCCAGCTATGTTGGAGACTTGTGAGGATTTCAGTCCAGCATCCATGTGCTCCCTGGGCATTGTGAGTGCAGGGGACACTGGCTGCTCTGGGATGCCTTAGGACAGGTCTAAGTTACCTTTGGAAAACTCAGGTGCTGTGCAGGACAGATGTTTGGAAAGGTTGTGGAGGGATGAGGGCAGGAGATGATGAGTGAGGTGGTGCTTGGTCAGCATGGAGGTGTTGGAAGAACAGAGGGGAGAAGTGCAATCCTGGTCACCAGGACAGGGTGGGAGAGGGCAGAGAAGGGCCCAGAGGGCAGGAGTGGGACAGGGAGGTGCCTGGAGCAGGCAGAACCAGCAGCTGCAGGCTGAGCCCAGCGCTGGGACCAGGTGCTGCTGTCAGTTTTTTGTGCTCAGAAAAAAACCCTGGTTTTCAAGCCAGAGATAGAAAACTCTTTGCCTTGGATTTTTTGTTCCTTTAACTTCCCAGGCAGCACAGCACCAGGCTCAGCTGTGGCACATGTCCATGACTCCTTTTTGGTGACAGGGACAGTGCCAGAGCCATGTCCCCAAACCAAGGCAGTAAGAGAGCAGTGGTGAGGTGTCCCAGAGACCTGGGATGTCCCCAGGGCTGGAGCCCCTCCATCTCCAAAGCTCCTTTGCCCACGTCCCTGCCCTGGCACAGCCCCTCTCACCTCTGTGGAGCACCAAGGGTGGAGATCCAACCACCCCAAGGGCTCTGTGGGAATATTCAGTGTTTGAAGTGTCCCAAATGAACCAAGCAGGTCTTGGAAGTCTCTTGAAGAGCCAAAAAGTTCAGTTCCTGATACAGAGGTCAGTTCTCAGCTCTCTCAATATCCTCATTGAGAAGAGGTTGGGAGTAGGAGGGAAGGAGACAAGAGGCAGGAGGGGCCAGCAGGGCCCCAAATGTTTTTGAGCATTTTTTTGAGCCCCTAAGCTAAGGGGCAGCTGGAACAAAGATGCTCCCCAAATCCATCTGGATTTTTGTTCCCAAGTGCCTTTTCCTTGCCCTGCATGTGTGTGTGAGTGTGATTTGGTGTGTGTGACTTGACCAAGTGCTCCTCCTGCTCAGAGAGGAGCAGAAACGGGATCAGACAATTGCCCTACTTCCCTGAAGTATGGAGAGCAGCTCTGCCACCCACAGTTCCTTGAAAAGCCCAGCCCTGCGTGGTGGGCAGCACCCACAGCTTCCAGCACTCCCAGTTGTCAGTGCAGCAGCTCCTGTGCCAGCTCCAGCAGTGTCCCAGGGTCCCCTCCATGTCCCAGCTAAGGCTCAGTCATGGAGTTGCACCCTCACAGCAATAAACTTGACTCAAAGCCCATAAATCCCCCTGAATGTATATTTTTGTGTCTGTAGTCACCAAGAGATGGTGTCTTATTTATTGCCTTGAATCTCACAATGATGTATCAGGATCAAGCTGCTGAAATGAAAAATGAAATCCCCAACCATTCATTCCAAGGGAGAGGGAGGGACTTCTGTAAGTGCCTTATTTTTTCTATTTTTTTTTTTTTTTTAAGAACAGTAGTTGTGACCAAAATGCCAACGGTTCCTGTCTGGTCAGCATTTCACTGCAAACAAAAATGGTGTATTTTGTAACTGTGGGGATGTTTCTTACAAAGTGACAAAGTCAAATAAATACTGACTGCTAGAACCTGGCTGAGGTGGTTTTGTCGTGTTCCAGACTCTCCTCTCCACCTCACCCTCATTCTCTCTGCACCCATTATTTTAATTAATTAATACACTTTCTTATATCCTCCAGCCTATCAGGGCTGGCTTTAATGAATGAGCTCACTGGGGGTGGTACAAGGACAAAGCTGACACGAGAGTCCCCTCTCAGCAGAGGGAATATTCCCAGGGAATATCCCAGTCCAGGCACTGGAACACAGCACTGGGAGGGATGGGGGGTGGTTCCATGAGCAACAGAGGTTGGGAAACTAAACCAGTGAAGGAGGAAGGATTTTGAGTTTGAACTTTGCCAGCACATCAAGAACGCTCTGATCAGACAAATATTTTATTTCCTTTACGACTCAAACACTCGAACACAACGGACACTTGGTGTTCCCACACACCTGTACAGGTGAGGGCTGTCCCTTTGTCCCCTCACCTGTCCCTTCACAGTCCCACGTGCACATTGCACTTGTCTTCATCTCCCTGCTGGCAGCCATTCCCAAATCCACGCTTCCCACTCATGGACAAAGCAGGAGATGAAGTTCTCACAGTATAGTCCAGCTTACAAAGGTGCCTCCCAGTTGGGTGATGTAGTGTGTGGTGCCCTCCTCGCCTCAGGAAGGGCTGCAAATCCCATTCCAGCTGTGCTCACCTGCCCTGGAAGCTCCAACTGAGCTGCTTTAGTCTCCCCTGAGAGCCTCCCTGTCAGGGAATAAGCAGAACTCGTGGGGGGATGATGCCCCAAGACTTGGCAGCAGTCAAAAAGGGATTTATCAGGTGCATGAGGGGAAGGATGAGACACCCCAGTAATCCTGCAACCAGAGGAAGTTCTGCAGATTGCAAAAATGAAGACAAACCTTGGGAACTGAAGCAGCAAAGAGAACTCATATTAACTCTTTGCAGAGCTGGCAGCAGAACGAGTCAAGAGCCTGAAGAGTCCCAAGTGCTGACAGCCCCGAGGTTCAGGGAGGAGCTGGGATTTTGGGGTGCTCAGAAATAGCAACTGGATTTTCAGTACTTCATATTTCATTCCAAACAAAGTCCTCAAAAATCCAACAACTGCTGTACCTTCTTCAGTGAGGATCTGCAGAATATCATCCTTTGTCTGCTTCCACAAGGAGCTGGTGTGGAAGGAGTCCAAAGAAAGGTTCTGCAGGAAGTTCCCAACAGAGCAGCTTTGAAACAGCTCAAACCAAACCAAACCCAGTGGGGGTTGGTCCTCTGGGAGCTTCTGCTGGGAATCCAGTGTCACCCTCAGGGGCACCCAAAGCTCCTGGCAGGTTCAGTGCCAAGTCCACATGCAAGGAGCAGCCAGGCTGCAGCTCCCACTCCCTGTGTCCATGCAGGTGCAGGATCAGCAAGCAGGGAACACAATTCCATTGTCCCAGCAGGGACACCCCGAGCCCGGCCCTACACGAACTCGGTGAAGTCATCCACGGAGGAGATCAGCCTCTTCCTCTGCCCTGTCTCATAGCTGGGAGGGGGGTCCTGGGCCACCTGGGGAGGGGGTTTTGTGGGGGCAGAGGGGTGCAGCTGCAGGGGAAGGCCAGGGCTCTGGTACTGTGTCTCTTCACGGAGCTGAAAGGCAAGGGAGAACAGGTGAGCTCCATTCTCTCCAAAACTCTTCTGAGTTTCCACCTGGACAGGGCAGGCTACCAGGACACTGTGGGGGTGCCACTCTGTGTCCAGGTATTGGATATCAGGAGGAATTTCTCCATGGAAAGGGTGGTCAGGCAGTGGAAGGGGATGCCCAGGGAGGTTTGGAGGCCCCATCCCTGGAGGTGTCCAAGGATTCCCTGGAGGTGACACTCAGAGCTCTGGGCTGGGGACAAGGTGGAGATTGGGCAAAGCTTGGACTCGATGGTCTGGGAGGGCTTTTCCAGTACCAGTGATTCTGAGATTCCAGCATTAACATTCCCAAAGCCCTTACTGCCAGTTTGTTTGACATTGCCACGCTCATCATTCCCACAGAGAACTGGATGATCCTTAAGGTCCCTTCCAACCCAAGCTCTGTGATTCCATGGCCAGCTGGATTCTAATCTCCATCCACACAGCCCTCCTCTCTCTCAGCAAGTTCTCAGAGCTGGTTTTACCTGCCTCAGTGCAGTAAGAGCCTCAGCCAAGCCCAGTTCTATCCCCCAGAGCAGCTGCACTCACCCGGTGCCGGAGCCTCTTGATGTGGCGCAGCCTGGCGATCCATTTGGAGGGGTAGGTGTCTGTGGGGTTGGACCTGCTGTGGTGCACCTGGGAAGCCATCTGGGTTGGGAAGGATTGGGGAAAAGCAGAGACAGAGGAGCCACATTAACATAACCACAACAATAAAATTAATCCGATTTTTCAGTGCAGCTTGACAGCAACTGTAATCCAGCTCTGGGTTAGGACTGTTCAGGTGCCAACTCTGGCTTCAAGGTCAAGTAGAAAAGTTGTTTCTCTGCTTCAGCAGGCCCTGCCTGTTTCCTTGGAAGCTGGTGATGGGCCAAGGCAGCAGCTGGAAGCTCAGGGAGCTGGGGGTACTCACGTTGGCATGCAGGGCCATCTGACGGGCGACAAAGGGCAGGTTCTTGTCAGAGATGATCTTGGCAACACTCGTGTCCACCAGACCCTCCATGTCTTTAGTTTAAAGGAATAAGAAAAAAAATTCTGTAAGACAGTTAAGAAGAAGCAAAAGGTTGCCAGTAACTAAATATCTAAGTCAAATAAACCTGAGGAATTGGATCAACCAAGTCCTAACAAGCTCAACAGCTCCCACTCTAACAGAACCTGCTCTGCAGTTTAACACAACTGGCTCCCAAATCCTGGATGCTCCATAAAGGCTTGGGTAGAGCCTGCTGGGCTCTCACATGAAATAAAGTGTGAGCCAAAAACACCCAGAAGTGCCCCTCTGGTAAAACACTTGCACCAGCACTGCTGAACCCTCCATGTCCTGCAGCATTCCCAAGCAGCTGCTGGAGGGATTTGCTGGCTCTGGGTCCTGAGCTTGAACACGACATGAGCACGGCAAACCCAGATGGAACTGGGCAAACTGGTTCCAGAGAGTTTTCTCCTGGAAGTTCTAACTTTTGAAACACAAACCCCCAGCACAGCAAAGGCTGGGGAGCTCCCACCTTTCCGACACTGCAGCGTCACCAGGTTACAGTCATAGTCCAGGGGGGTGATGATCACATGCACAAAATTGAACTGGCCCTGAGGAGAAGCCAGTGAAAGAGTCAGAAACATTTCCCTGGCAGCACTGTGGTTTGTGAATGCCATAAACACACACAGCAGTGAACCCAGCACAGCCAACTCCCCTCATTATCCCCACACAGTTTTTAGGGTAACACCCACACACGTGAAGGTTTACAACCCTGTGCTCCTGCTGTAACACACCCAGCAGGAAAATCCCCTACCTTTATAGTGCCCAGTTTAAAATCCTCTCCAGAATCATTGTAAACGATGGAAACAAAATCATTCCCCAGGTGCCTCTTCTTGTCACAGCGGTATTTATCCAAATCCTTTGTGGGCATCAGAGTAGCAATGTGGAAAATGGCTGGAGAGGAAACACACAGATCCTTAGGCTGCAGCAATGGCTACATGCCAGTAATAAAAATACAAACTGTGCTCCCTCAATAGGTTTGTCCTTTTTTGTGACAGGTGAGTCCAGTCCCACTGGATGCTCCAGGGGTCTCTGGAGCACGGAGTGCAGCAGCCAGTGGGAAGGACCACAGCAGCACAGGGAGGAGATCCTGGGTTAGGGAGGAAAGAGGCAAAAGAATTTAAACCAGGACTGGCCCTAACTGAGCTCTGCAGAGCCCCAGGGAGTGACCTGCAGCCACCTCATGGAACATGTGATGAGAAAATAGCTGTGTGGAAAAATTTGAGAAGTTCACCATATCCTGCTGGATCCTGGTGGATTTCTGCACTGCTTGGTGCTGCAGGAGCTGGGTGACACTGCAGTGACGTGAGCCATGGCCACAGCAGTGACACCCCTGCTCCAAACTGCTCTTCAGAGAAACACAGAGATATTGATACCACCCTCAGTGAACAGCTTTTACAGCAGCTGGGGACAGCCAGCTAAATCTCTAAACCAAACCCTGCCAGCCTTTAAAGAGCTGATAACTTCACAGGTTTACAGAGCAGATCTTTTCAAACTGCTGTGATTTTTTTTTTTTTTTTTTGTTAAGTAAGGCAGAAATGTTTTGGCTTGAACTTTGTCACATAGCTTGTAGAGCCAGAAGAGAGAACAGGAGGGGATCAGAGCTCAGGACATCCTCACCACCTCCCTGGGAAGGAACCAGTGTGGAAAGCAGCTCAGTTAAGGTGAGGAGACACAAACCATCCTTGCAGCTCACCTTGCATGATGTCATCGTGCCAGCAGTAGGTGAATTGCCCATCCTCCCCACACACATCCAGGCCACCCAGGTAGATTTTATCTGGCTGGCAATCCTTGAGCTCGATGAGCTTGCCCAGGCCCGTGAGGAACTCGGTGTAGCGGTAGGAGCCGTGCTCGTTGGACAGGATGGCAATCTCGTTGTTGCTCTGGGACACAGGGACATGTCACATGTCACATTCAGTGCCAGCAGCACCACAGATCCCTCCCTGGTGATTGCCCTCACAGAAAGGTCTCATGCAGGTGCTGATTTTTAGCATAGGAAACTAAGGGAAAGCAAAGCTGCCGCGGGAGCAGGGCAAATCCCACAGGGAAAACCAGCTGGAGAGGTTCCCAACATTCCATCAGCATTCAGGCCCCTGCACACACTCACCTGGCCCTCCCCAACGTAGAGCACTGCAATCTTGTGTGTGTCATAGGATGGGATCTGATCCAGGAGCTGCACCGACCTCTCAAATGTCTGCAACCAAAACAGGGACCCCACCCGGGCTGCTGGGAGGTGTCCCTGCCCAGGGAGGTCCCTCCCAACCCCAAACGATTCCAGCAAACCACTCCAGCCTTAAAAAAATCCCCTTCACAACCCCAACACAGAGATCTCCCACCTGTGGCACTGCTGGTAGAAAACAACTTTAAACTGCAGCACCTAAGCTGGAGGTTTGTAATTATCATCTACACTCCAAGAACATCATGAGGTTAAAAAAATGTAAGGATTTATACAACTGCTTGCCTACCTCATTTGGCAACAAGAGGGGTTTGTTGTTTTCATCACCAAAGAAGGGGGAGTGGTACAACTGTAAAAATACAAAGCTGAAGGAGAGAGGGAAAGAAAAGTCTGTTACCATAAAGTCAGTTTTGACCTGTTGGAGGTAAGAACGTTATGTATGGCAGAAAAACGGGAGGAATTAAAATACTAACAGGGTATTATTCATATTTTAGAGACACTCTTGAGTGCCTGGACTACCTGCAGTTTGCAATAGACCCCTGTCAGAAAAACTATGATGTGTCAAATAACAGCAGCCACACAAATTCCCTGTTCAAAGGCACAGAATGGAGGAGCAGGAATGCCCACCACAGCTCTGGGGGCATTTCTAGGCTCTCAGACACATGATTGTACTGACATTTGTATTTTTACCTGCCCTCAATCAGATGAAAATTGTCTCATCATGCAATTTTGGACAGCTAATATCCCAGGTTCAAAAAGCAACTATTACAATCCTTTTCCTTCTCAGGACTTTGCACATTCTAGTTCCTGAAATGCAAAAACTAGCAATCCACCCTGTTCACAGCAAAATTAACCTCGGGTAACCTGCAGTCAAACCACAGCCTCTAAATTAAGTACATTAAGTACAAGAGGAAACTGTGCTTAATCCATCTCCTCCTTTCACCACTTGGGAGTTTTGTTTCCTAATCCCAAAATTCACTCGGTGGGGTAGTGTGTGCTCAACAAGTCTGTATCAGCTCCCGAATAAAGCAGGAATTTAAATAAAAAATAATATTAAAAAAAATAATTTTTCAATCAGATGCTTTGCAGAGTCCTCCGAAGGAGCCCTGGTGGAGCAGCTCAGGAGCCCTGCACCCACCTGGGGTTTATCCCAGGGACTTTCTCCGCGTTGGACGCTGCTGCCCTGCCCTTGAACGCGTCTCTGTCGATTCTCTTGCCCCTCCTGGACGGGGCAGAGTCGGAGATGGTGTAGCCGCGGGGTCGGTGGCCCGATGGCGAGCGTGGCGAGCTGCCAGCCCCGCTGGCACCGCCCGGCCCGGTGTCCTTGCTGTCCTCCCCCTTGCCCAGCCAGCTGCCCAGCCCTTCCCCTTCCAGGTTCCCCGACTGCGATTTGGATTTCACTTCCGTGCTCAGCCTCCGGGGCACCTCGCGGCCATTGGTGTCCTTGAGCACCTCCTGCAGGGTCTGCAGCTCCGGGGACGAGCTGGATTTGCTGAGGGGCTGCGAGGGTTGGAAGGAAAGCTCCTCCAGGGCCCGGCCCTCCTCCCGCCCGATCGGGATCCCGCCCTCCGCCAGCTCCTCCGACCTCATGGACTTCTCCTCCTGGCTGGACGTGGAGGAGGACTGGAAAAAAATAAACAACAACAAAACAAAGAGAAAAGATTAACAGTTTTCATGGTTTGGGTTGGGATATAAAAATGCTCGTCCTGTGGTTGCTCCAAGCCCCAGTGTCCAGCCTGGGATATTTGCAGGGATTCAGGGGCAGCCACAGTTTCTCTGGGCCTGCCCACCCTCACAGGGAAGGATTCCTTCCAAAATGATCCAAAATGATCCAAAATGACAGCCAGGCTCAAAGCACCCTAACACTCCCGAGGAAAGGTGGGCAGCAAGTGGGCAAAGCAATGTGCTTTATCCCTGATAAAACAGGGATCTTCCCCCAAATCCTCCCACAGTGCCATCAGTGTTTGTGAGGGAATCCCTGGAGGGGATCCTTGGAGGGAATTCATGGGGGACTCCATGGAGGGAATCCGTGAGGGAATCCCTGGAGGGACTCCATGAAGGGAATCCATGGGGGGAATACACGAGGGAATTCATAATTTGTGAGGGAATGCCTGGAGGAAATTCATGAGGGACTCATTGGAGGGAACACAAGAAGGAACTCATGAGGGGATTAGTGAGGGAATTCATGAGGGAATCCACGGAGGGAACCCTGGAGGGAATCCTTGAAGGGAATCCACGGAGAGACTCCATGAGGGAACACATGAAGGAATTAGTGAGGGAATTCATGGAGGGATCCATGACGGAATCCATGGAGGGAATTAGTGAGGGAATCCCTGGAGAGAATTCATGAGGGAATCCCTGGAAGGATCCATGGAGGGATCCATGATGGACTCCATGATGGAATCCATGACGGACTCCATGGTGGAATCCATGACGGACTCCATGGTGGAATCCATGACGGACTCCATGACGGACTCCATGACGGACTCCATGAGGGAATTCACATCCAATCCCCCCCCCGGCTGTCACCCCCCACTCACCCCAGTTCTGTGCTTACCCTGCTGTAGGAATCCTGGCCTTTCCCAAACCTGTCGTCGCTCAGGACGTGCTCCGAGCACGAGGTGTCCACGTCCTCGCTCTCGGGGGATCCCGCGGGGGACTCGGCCTCCCTGAGCTCCATGTCGCCGCTGCTGCCCTCCTCCAGCACCACGGCCGATTCTACGGAGACACGGGCACGGCCGCTGTGGAGAGGGGACACGGGGACGGGCCCCCCTCCATTGCTCTCCTCTCCTCTCAAGCACCAGCCTTTTCCCTACGGGATCTCAATGGAAGGCCATGTGGAAGGAGTGCCCTGGCGTCTCTTGGCTCGTCACACTCGCTCCTGGCTGCCCTTTTTTTTCCAGGGAATAAATCACCTCTCACCCTCACAGCCCTGCCTCGGGCCAAGCAAGTGCAGCTGGGTTTTTTTTTTCCAATTGTTGCTGATGGATGAGCAGGGCGTGGGATGAGGAAAGGGGACCTTGGTTACCAGGACAGACAGGAATTACAGAGATGTAGGAAAGGGATAAAAGCTCACTGGAGACATCAGCTCTGTGCAAGGGTGCAACAAAAGGAGCTTTTCTTGTACTGAAATGCAACGCTCCCGTGCCTTGAGGCCTACAAGGAGATAAGAAAATTTTCCTAGGAGCCATTTCCTTGCAGTTTGGCAGCTTTCCCAGAATGTCTCAGAACAATTCAGCCCTGAACATGTGGAAGGACGAGTGACACGGGCACTGGTGGCATCTGCTCAGACACACAGGGAGTGGAACCACACTGACAAAAAAAAGCTCTGTGGAAGCCCTGCCTACGTGGAGGATTTAACCTTGGATCTGCTCCAGGCACTGATGACCACTTTGGGCTGACCAAAGGCTCCTCCTGGCCTTGCTTTTTGTCCTGAGGAAAAGGCTGGAGAACAGGAGGCTTCCCATTATGCACACAAGGGACTGGAAGACCAATCTGAAAGGCCAAGATTTGTTTTCCAAAATCATAACAATAATAGTAATAGAACCAAAAATTAGCACACACAAAAATATAAAAGAAAATCAGCAAAAAAAAAAAAAAATACAAAGAAAAAAAATCACTAAAGCAGCTTTTCCTGGATTGATTTCAGCTCGCAGGACCAAAGTTATTTCAAAGAAGCAATTAAGAGTTAGCATTGCACACACAAACCTTCTAAAAAATACAAAACAAACCAAAAGGAACCAAAACAACGTGCTGATCTGGTTAGCTGTCCAAGCCAGAACACACCTGCAGATACCCAGTGCTTCCAAGCTCCCCTCCTACACCACTGCCAAAGATTGCTGGTGCTTTGAAACAACCCAAGCACTAATTATTTTTTAGGTGGGAAGAGAATAACAGGAGCAGAGGGAAGTACAGAAAAATATTGAACTGCAGCAGCTTTCTGTTGCTTTGAGAGGCCTCTGACAGCAACCAGCAGCAGCTCAGAACACCCCACTGCTCTACTGGGAGTTTTCCAGTGAAGGAAAGAGGCAGAAAGACATTTGAACCCTCTAATTAAAATCACAAAGCATTGCAGGTTATCAAAGCAATGCAGGTGTTGTGCTCATAAGGTGTGTAATTTGATCTCCATTTAATTATGAAATCAAATTTACTGAAGTGGAGAAAGATTTCATGTTATTATAGAGCCTCTAAGAGGTAGAATTTAGCAGGTTTTCTGCTGAAATATATTTCTTTTTTATTTAAAAATCTCTTAACCAGCCTCCATGCTGGCTGAACTTTATCCATATATCAAATTTATACATATTATCAGCTGCTTTTATCTTTCTGTGCCCAATTCTGGCAGATCCCTGTGGGCTGAGCAGCTCCAAGGGGAGCCTGTCCTGCAGCACATGCTGCTCTCCTCTCAACTGGGAGCTTTTCCACTGAGCAGAACACAAAGCCAATTGGAAAATGAAGCTGCAAATGAAGAATTAATTAATCCAGCCACCTTTTGACAGGTCATTTAACCACTGGCCTCATGACTCACAAGCCACCCCAGCTAAAAGCAAAGTTGCTTTAAGGAATTGTCTGCACTTGCAGATGTTGGATCTGGCTTGGACTTCTTCATGCTAGTCAAGATCCCATTTGTTGAGAGTGATGAGACTGGGGACAGACAGGAGACATGGAAGGGGAAAATGAGGGATGAGGGATACATTTTCTATGAATCAGAGGTGTTCTTCTATGGCAATACTGTTTGGTTGGTTTTTTTCCTTAAAGATATATAAATATACCTGCCCAGGATATGCTCCTGTGCAACTTCCCTTGACAACTGGACTGGTACATGGAAGAGAAAGAGGCCACTGCAAAGGGAAATCAAGTGAGCAGCTACATCAAAAAGAAGGAGAGACTATATGAAAAAAATATAAAAAAATTAAAAAGCACAGAGTTTAAAATGTAACCAAGAGCCTAGTTTAAAACAAACAAATAAATAAATGAAACAAAGGAAAGAACAAGCTGGGATAAGCTCACCAGATGCCAAAGGGATACTTTAAAGGGCACAAGGTCTCAACACGAATAAGGAGGAATAAACACATCCAACAGTGCAGGCTCCAACTGCTCCCTTTGCAGAATGCATTTTGTGAGGCTTAGGAACAGAAAATCCCTTCCTGATATCCCAGCACACACAGGAAAAAGCAGGCTGAGCCTTTCCTGACCTGCACAAGGTCACTTTTAAACCCACAGAAGAGTCTGAAAAAATCTGGGTAAAGGCTCACAGAGGTTTAAGCTCTAAAAAGGCAGAACAGGCACGTGAGAGTCTGACAGCAAAACTTCTTCCAGTCACTGCCCAGCCAGCTCCAGCAAGTCTGGTTAACAAGGACTTGGCCAAAATCACTCTCAGACTGGCACAGGAGTGGCATTCAAGAGGTGTGGGTTCAGCTCTCCACTTAGCTCCATATACCACCAATTTTTAGAGTCACAAAAGTGTTTATGGAAAACAGGTTTTTTTGTTTGTTTTTAAGAGGTGATAATTTGATTTTACTCCAATTTTGTGTTTACACGTTCTGAAATACTAAAATATACCCTGCCCTGCTTAAAGCTGAAAACTGCCATTTTCAGCAAATTTCCAGACAATCCATCCTATTTTTCCCCTGCAAAGCCTCATCTGCTGGTACCACTGCTCAATTCTGATGGTGCCTGCAGTGCTCAGAGCCTCAGTGTTGGATATCACTGATAAAAGCTCCAGCAGAGACTGCAGAAAGCTTTAAAAATTGCAGCTGTTGGTCAACATCAATCTCTCAACATTAACAGCTTTTTAAGAGGAACTAGCACCACATTAAATAAAGTGAAAATCCCGAGTTAAAATCAAGCCAGCAGGTTGAAACTCAAGTGGTTCAACTGCAGATTGAACAGTCCTTTTCAGAGGTGGGTAAATCCAAGAGGATTTGCATTCTGCTGTAAAAGCCAGAGGCAACCAACTCCTCCTGGCTGGCAAGGTTTGGAGCAGGCCATGCCCCAGGAACCTGCAGCTCTGAGCACCCAACACAGACTCCCAAACTCAAGACAAATGGAAATGGAAACACTGCATGGAAAGATCCATCCACAAGTGGGATGCCCAGATCAGCCCCAAACAAGTGGGAGAGGGAACAGATCCATGACTTTGTTCATTTTCATTTGGGGAACACACCAAACACACAACTCCTCCAATGCAGCTCCCCCATCCTCCTCTTCCCCCACGGGCCAGCAGAAGGAAGGAGGGAATTTTTCACTTCTAGGGACAAGAACTGATTCCCTTTGTCACTGCTGGCCCCCTCACACTCCCAAGCTGCTCCAGAAGCCCTGCAGGGAGCAGCAGAGCCCGGAGCTGTCCCCGCCCTGCCAGCAGCTCCCACCTGTGTTGGAGCGCTGCAGCAGCGAGGGCTTGGCCGTGCCCGTGGCCAGGCTGGAGGAGGGCACGGACAGGGATTTGTACAGAGCTGTCTCCCGGTGCTCCTTGAAGCGTTCTGCAGCCATCAGGGCGTTGGAGAGCTCCTGCAGGGGCATGTTGTTGATGTCTGAGGAGAAAGGGCTCAGAGGGTTCTCCAGGCTCATCAGCCAGCTCGTGTTGCCTGCACCACACAATGGGGGATGTGGTCAGTACTCCCAGCCCACCCAGGGGTTACAGTTCCTCTTGAAAAGGCTCAAATTGTTTTGGAATTTGCAGATAAAAAAATTCAAACGGAGCAGAATGGTTCAGCAGAATGACTTGATTAATTTGCTGCTCCCAGTGTTCTGCATTTCACCCCAAGCTCCTCAAAACCCATCCCTGGAACTCAGTGCTACAGCAGATTCCCAAAGGCATCCAAAACAATCAGGTGTCCTAATTAACACCAGGTCAGTTATTTTCTCATGACACAGATAATTCCTGTTAATCTCGTGGAACACATTGGTGTTCAAGCATTTTCACTTTGGTTGTTATTCCTTCCCTAAGAGCAAACACAACTGAGCTGCCCAGACTTGTGGCTGCCCCTAGACCCCTGGAAGTGTCCCAGGCCAGGTTGGATGGGGTTTGGAGCACCCTGGGGCAGTGGAAGGTGTCCCTGCCATGGCAGGGGTGGCACTGGATGGCCTTTAAGGTCTCTTCCAACCCAACCCAACCCAACCCATCCCATGGCCCTACATTTCCAAAAGGCAGTAAGCCATAAACAGATCCATTTACAAATACGGATTTTTCTATATAATCCATTTCTCCATAATCCATTTAAATGGATCCCAACTATTTAAATAACTCCAAATAAATCCATTTAAATATGGATTTCTCTCTTTCCCCCAGGACCCCACCCCACACTCAGGTACCCACCTGTGGGCCTGCGCACCAGGATCTCTGCCCAGCCCTGGGTCAGCAGTGGCACATAGGCAGCCAAGTTGGCTTTTTCCTTCTGCAGGGCTGTCTGTGGAGCAGGACTGGCCTTGTCTGGCCGGGCTGCAGGAGCAGGAGGACCCTGTGTCCCTTGGGAAGTTGAGCCACTGGGAAAATGGGAGGCTGAGCTGTCTAAGGCACCAACACGTAAGGCATGACCACCTGGCAGGACAGACACAATCCAAGGGAGAGGCACGCTTAGTCAGCCCCAAAAATATCTCAGGAATGAGGGTTTTAAGCTCCTCTAGCAGCTGCACACACAATATCCTGGTTTTATTTCCCTTGTCATTACAATTACGATTGTTAATATTATTTTATTTTCATTATTAAACTGCTTTTCTCTCAATCCACAAGTTTTCTTACTTTTCCCCTTCCAATTCTCTCCTCCATCCCCCCGTGGGGGACAAAGTGAGCACCTGGGTGGGGCTTAGCTGCCAGCTGGGGTTAAACCACAAAGAGAATTTGATGATCCCTGGGTTCCTTATAAACCAATTTATGTGATCATCAAAGCTCTCCTGCAAAGAGAGAGGAGCAGAAGGAGAACAGCTCCTGCTCCCTGCCCCTCATTAAACACCACACAGCTCCAGATCTGAAATGAGCTCAGACACAGGAGGCACCTGGACCTTCAGCTGTGGCAGGGAGAGCCCAGGATGGGAACTCACCTGACATGGATCGGACTCTGCTGCGGGAGCTCCTGCAAACCTGCTGCCCAGCCTGGGATTCCAGCTTGGCTGGAGCCTCCTTGGTCTGCCTCACTTGAAAAACAGGGTCTGAGCTGTAGGAAAGGACATATTGGTGATATGGTGAGGAAGGAATCAGCCGTGCTGGAGAAATAAAACATTCCTCTTACACCAAGTGGAAAAACTACAAAGATGTAGCAGTGGTTTAGGTGGCTTTGTCAGGAGGAGATTTCTAGAAATTGGAGCAACACCTACCTTGATTCTGGGGTGCTCTGGAACTCTCCAGAGTCCAGGCCAAGCAGGGACCTTGTCCCTGTTCCAACACTTGTAGTGATGGTCACCAGCTTGTTACCAACCAGCCATGTCTTGGTCCTTCCTCCAGCCAGCAGAAACTCACCCACAGGAGACCTGGGAACACATTGGGGGGTGAAGATTCCTCAGGAGGCAGAGAACAGAGCTGGTGCCATGAACCATGCAGGAGGTGCTGCCTGCTCTCCTTTTCACAGCATTTGTGCCACTTCCCTTGGCTGCCAACATCCCTGTTATCCACCAGGACGATGGATGAGATAATCCTGGGATTATCCTGCAAGGACATGGAGCAAAGCCCTGCTCCCAAACCTTCAGGACTTCTCCTCCAGACAGGTCCAGGCTGAGGTAAAAGCTGCTTCTGTCCAGTGGATTTGACAGAACCACAGAATGGTTTGGGTTGGGAGGAACCTTAAAGTCCATCCAGTGCTAGCATGGGCAGGGACACCTTTCACCATCCCAGGTTGCTCCAAGCTATGTTCAACTGGCCTGGAACACTTCCAGGGATGGGGCATCCTCTGAGAAATCCATTCCAGGGTCTCACCACTTTCACAGGAAAAAAAAAATCCTTCCCAATATCCCATCCATCCCTGCCCTCTGGCAGTGGGAAGCCTTCCCTGTGTCCTGTCCCTCCACCTCTTGTCCCAAGTCCTTCTCCAGCTCTCCTGGAGCCTTAGGCACAGGAAGGGGCTCTAAGGCCTCCCCACAGCCTTCCCATCTCACCTGAAGGAGGTGAGGCTTCTGGAAAGCCTTCAGAGCCTGAGCCTGCCAGAATCCCAACATTTTTCCACTGATGAAGTGAAACATGAACCTGAATCCCACCCACGAGTCCCTGCTCCCTGTCTGACCTCTTGGGCACAGCGGTGAAGTTGGAGAAGACGTATCGAGCCATCATGTCCAGGCAGGTCTCTGTCAGCTCCAGGTGCAGGTTCTTCAAGTTATCATCAGCCTGAGCCATGGAGTTCTCATCTGCAGAGCCCAGGCTCGAGCTGGTGATGGACGTTTGGATGCGGCTGCAAGACAAAGTGCCCAGGTGACAACTCAGGTGGCACCAGGTCCCTGTCCCCACACACGGGGGATGCAGACCCTGCTGTGCATGCACGTGCCAACCATCAAACCCAGGCCTTGGGAAACAGATTTTGGGATCAGTCTCATGTTGTGCTTCCCAGGTTGGTGTTGCAGGATGTGTATTTTCTCTGGAGGGACTCCAGCTGGCCAGGCCAGCGCTCTCTGATGTTGGTGGCCCATGGGCAAGTGCACCAAGCAAGGAGTGAGTGACAGCTTCGAGTTCCTAATCTATGTGAGGCCAAGCATCCCATGAGCAGCACCAGCTTCCCAGGCAGCAGGTTGCCCATGAGCCAGAAACTGGGGCACTCCAGACTTCACTTTAGAATCCTGTGCTTTGCATTTTTCTCTGTTGCATCTCTTCCATATATTGGTTTTTTCCCCTCCAAATTCAATAGCTAGGTAAAACCTAATTTAACTTGAAACAGGAAAAAAAATTGCACTCTGAACAGGAAATTGGCACAAGAATAGAGAGAAGGTCTTCCTTCAAATCAGCAAAGCAGTTTAAAACCATTTCTGTTTTAGGCTGGACTGCAATATTTTATAAAGACAACTCCTTATGTCATTGTAATACAAACTAAGCTGAGGTACAGCCAAAATTTTTATCATGTGGCAACTTCTTTGGCTTCATTAAGAGCAATTATTTGAACTTTTCATTGCTATTATTTACATAGACATGCAAGAGAAGAAAATCACCTCATGATTAATGGGGAAATCAGAGAATCCTGGAAGGGTTTGGGGTGGAAGGGACCTTAAAGCCCATCCAGTACCACCCCTGCCATGGGCAGGGACACCTTCCACTGTCCCAGGCTGCTCCAAGCCCCATCCAGCCTGGCCTGGGACACTTCCAGGGATCCAGGGGCAGCCAGAGCTGCTCTGGGAACCTGTGCCAGGGCCTGCCCACCCTCCCAGGAAGGATCTCTCCCCATAATATGAAGTGTCAGAACTGTAATTGCAATTCAGCCACTTCAGCCTTTCTCCCCCAAACACCATATTGGGCAAAAAATTAAAAAAAGAAAAATCAAGTTCCACTGACAGCAATCTTACAGGTTAAGGCACAAATCTTCAGGTTCAGCAGTTTAACACCCAAGGGAAGTGATCCAGAAATGTGTTTTAAAAACTGGCATCAATTATTTCACATCTTTCATTGGAGCACATCAATGCTTGCCATCAAAACCTGCCAATCAATCAAATCAATCTCTGAAATCAAATCTTGTTTTCCTTAGCTCTGAAAGCAACAATTCCTATGAGTGAGCACACCCCTCACTGCTCTCTGGAAAAACAAATCCAGGTTTTTCATGGCATCATTCTAGACACCAGGACACTCCATCAGCTCCTTCAGAGGAACAAATCCTGAAGTGAGGCCAGAACTATTCCTCCTAGACTGGAAGAAGGGCTCTCCATAACTCTGCAGAGCTTCCAAAGCCTCTCCTGAAGCAAATCCCTGCTTGGGAGGCTCAAGTTTTAGTGAGTTGTACCCAGGATTGTCACTTGTGCAGAATGCAACCTTTTTCCTTTTTTTGTGCGTGGGGTTTTTTGTTTGTTGATTTGTTGTTTGTTTTTTTTTTTTCCCTTCACCACCTTTACTTTCAAAACAGAATCTTTCACTGCTAAAGCACCAGAGAACTTGGCAAAGTGACCACAACCACCCAGGCTGTGACGTGGCCTTGGGAAGCCTCGGGATTCTTTCCCAAAACCTTCAGCTGTGACTAAGGGCTGGTTTTTGATGGGATAACCAAGTCATGCAAGCATCCCACATGCAAATCCACCCTGCTAGCACCCACCCTTGCAGCAAAACCTCCAAGGGCCCAGTTTGCTCTTGGACTGTCCCCATTCAAAGTGCCTCTACCTGCGGACCACATGTTCAGACACACTGATGCTGCGGGATCGGAAGGCATCAACTGCAGAGGGTTCTTTCAGCTCTTTCACTGGAGGAGAGTTATTCAAGCCTTGCTTTGCATTTTTGGCTAGTCTTAAACTACTATGTGGAGAAGCACCAAGCCCCAAAAGAGGTCACAGAAGGGAGGAAACCATTGTAGGGATGTAGGTTGAAAGGTCACAGTCACAGGGTCAATATTGGGGGATCCCGGAGGGTGATGGAAAATAAAAACAAATGCCAAAAAAAAAAAAAAAAGGGAAACAAAAAAAAATTAAAACATACAAACAAGCAGAGCTGAAAGCATTAAAAAGACAAACCACATTTTGAAAACAAGATTTTAAATGCGCTACAAAACAAATGAAATTAGTACAAGTTAAAAGAAAAAAACTGGTTGAAATGAGAGTTGGAATACTGGGCTGTTCAGCAAAGGCAAGGGCACCTGAAGGCTCCCTGGGCACAAATTCCTCAAGGCTGAGGAGTTTTGTGCAGTTCAGCCCCTTCTTGTGTTGCCCCAACTCACCATGACTCAACACCTGAGGGCTTCCAGAGCTCCTAAAATGCTTTACCTGGACTAGGTCACAGCAGTTTTTAATAAGAGACAGGGACCACATCACCCATCTCCATCCCCACTAAGCCTGGCCCAAAGCTGAGCTTTCCCCTCAGTCACATCACAGCTCTCAGAGGTGCCCCTCAGCCCAGCTCGAGGCTCTGGGGACACTGAGCCCCTGTTCCAGCCCCTGCCCCACTGCAGAGCCAACACACACCCCTGGGGATGCTCCTGTGCCACCCCAGCCCGGCCTCCAGGGAACCCCCTGGGCTCTGAGCTGGCACAGAAAGGAAATTTCTGTTCACACTGACAAGTGCCAGGCACACGTGGGAGATGACAGCAATTAAGATCCAGCAGGCACTTTAATTAGTCACTGAGATGCATGCCAGGCTCTCTAATTTGGGCAGAACAGTTGGTCCAGCAGCTCCCATCCCCAGGGATTAAATGCAGGCACTAATTTAACCCTTCTGGCTGTTTCTAAACATGATTTATTTGCCATCCTCCTCTTGGTGAGCTCTTACATCTCAGATTGCCACCTGGAGGGAGCTGAATTTCTTTGTCCTTCTTCTAACAACCTCTCCCAGATCACTTTTGGCCACAACTGCTGCAGAGAGCACAGGCTCATGCTCAGGGATCATCAGCTACACCAACATCAGGACATCCAGCAGCCCTGGGAACTGCTGGGATCATTATCCCTGGAACACCCAGCACCTCAGCTATGGCAGGGAAACCTTCTTTGGGCTTCAGGAGTGAAAACCAAGCCCAGAAGCTTCTCAGGCAAGGAAACTGGAATCTGCTCCAGGCCTTTCCTCTGTGTCCTGCCCAGAATCCAAGCTCAGCCAGACCCAGAGGCAGTGGCATCCTGCCATTGCAGTGCTTTGGGCACTGCCTGAGTACAGCCACACTCCTCAGCAGAGATTTCTGTGGAAAGTTATCCAGCAAAAGCCTTTAGAGACAGTAGTATTCCAACCTGATAGAATTTAACAGATTTTTTTAAGGGGGGAAAAAAAGGAAAAAAAAAAAAAGATTAGTTGGAATTCTAATCGGAGAGATGAGTGTCAAAAGGCTTCTCTTCCAAGTTTCTGGATGAAAGAGGAGGAGATGGGAGAGATGAAACACAACACAAGGTTTACAGCTGCAGCAGTAGGGCAGGGATGGTGTTTCTGCATTGCAAGACTCTGCTGCAGCCTTGCAGGTGAAGTAGAGGCACTTTCCCCAGGGCTCAGATGCCACCATGTGCTCACTGCTCACAACACTGAAGCAAGTCAAGTGAACCAATTTAGGCAATCCCTGCAGGTAAAAGGATGTTAAAGAAACCCTGAATGCCTTCCAAGGAATATCTTCCTCCTCGAGCAAATGTTATTTTGAATGACTGCTGGCAAGAAACGCTCTGACTTCTGAAGGCTTTGCTTAAAATTGTCATGATTGCTTCAAAATTCCAAAATAAAAAACCAAACAAGGGATCAGGACATTCAGACAGACAGAAATCAGCTGTGTGCCAGCCAGTGCACTGACCTGACTGAGAACACCATGGAAAAACACAGCACTGGCTCTCTAACTTATCCAGGTCGTTGATCACAACCATTTCCCTGGCAATCATCTGGAAATGACTCGTTACAGATCACTCATCAAAAGGAGTTCACACAATCCATATGAACATGGGATTCTGTTATCTCTGGTATTACCCTCTCCTGTTATCTCTGCTAGCAGAAATCTGTTACTGACTACTGACAGAGACTGTGCTGACACTCCCCAGCCTGACACAAGTGCTGATTTTCAGAAGTGAACACCAGAAAGGCCCCCACTGCCTCAGTGCTGCCTCAGGCTGTGAGCCTGGCTGGATCCCAGCCTCTCACCAAGCTCAGTCTTTGACCTAAAGAGGTTTACTTTGCTTGCTTACTGCACTGCCACACTGGGATCACTGCACCCAGCCTCCTGCAGGGACACACAGGGTGAGCACGAGAGCAGGGAACACCAAACCCTGCTGGGGTTGAAGAGAATTTACCTCTTTGGCCTCTCATTGAGGCTGGTGCTGCGAGCCCTGAAGCTGTCCTTCTCTGGGGTGTCATCAAAGGACAGCAGCACGTTGGAGCGCAGGCCCTGCCGTGGGGACAAGAGGTGACAACTTGAAGTTCTGTGTCTTGGTTAGCAAAGCAGGATGTGATCAAAAGTTTGGATTTTATCACCATGTGTTAAAGCAGGTGGGGCAGTGATCCTGATCTCTCCATGGGAGATATCTGCTGTTAATGGGCCATGGAGTCCCAGTGCAGGGCTGATCAAATTCCATCATCCCATTGGGTCCCAGTGCAGGGCTGATCAAATTCCATCATCCCATTGGGTCCCAGTGCAGGGCTGATCAAATTCCATCATCCCATTGGGTCCCAGTGCAGGGCTGATCAAATTCCATCATCCCATTGGGTCCCAGTGCAGGGCTGATCAAATTCCATCATCCCATTGGGTCCCAGTGCACAACTGATAAAATTCCATCATCCCATTGGGTCCCAGTGCACAACTGATAAAATTCCATCATCCCATTGGGTCCCAGTGCAGGGCTGATCAAATTCCATCATCCCATTGGGTCCCAGTGCAGGGCTGATCAAATTCCATCATCCCACTGGGAGATGCTCCACCCAGGGAGAGGAGCCAAGCCTTTCCTACCTAGATAAAATCTGAGATTCGGAACATCAGAGCAGCCTTTTCCCACTGGATCCCAGAGGAAAATCAGAGCCTTCCACATCATCACTGGAGCTTTGGAGGAAAACTGCACCTTCTACAGGAGCACTGCTCCACCAGAACCACATCTGTCACTGCAGGAGGATGCAGCCACCATTTAATGGGACTGCACCAAGCCCTGACTGACTGATGGGGTGTCAGGTTGGATTCTGACTCTGGCAGTGTTTTGGGATTTTTTTTTTTGGTAGTACTGTATTTCTATTTTAATTTTTCCTAATAAAGAACTGTTATTCCTATTCCCATATCTTTGCCTGACAGCCCCTTAATTTCAACATTACAATAATTTGGAAGGAGGGGGTTTATATTTTCCATTTCCAGAGAGGGTCCTGCCTTTCTTAGCAGACATCTGTCTTTCAAACCAAGACAGTCTGCAACCAGCAGCCAAAGCACGAGAGCTCACAGAGATGCTGAGAAGAAAACCAGGATTCTGCTAGCTTCAAACAGAACCTTTCAAGGTCTCAGATCAGGTTTTAAGCTGTCAGTTCTCCTCAGTGCTGCTGGGCTGAGCAGTGCCATTACCTTGGTGATGTAGGGGACAAAGTCCTTGCGGAAGGGCAGGCGGCAGCGGATGAACCACATGGCAATGACGTGGTGGGCCAGGCAAACGATGTACTGGTTAAACCTGCAACAGCAGAGAAAGCCACAGCTCAGCCTGACACACACAGCTGCTCCTTACCTACTCAAGGTGGAAAGGAAAAAAAAAACCCTCACAAATACTGTTTATGAAAAACAGGTTTTTGTCCGAGGTGATGATGACCTAGAATTTGTATTATGGAATTACAGAATGGTTTGGGTGGGAAGGGATCTTAGAGATCATCCAGTTCCACCCCCAGGGACACCTTCTACTATCCCAGGGTGCTTCAAGCCCCATCCAACCTGGCCTTGGTCAGATCCAGGGGCAGCCACAGCTCCTCTGGGCACTCTGCCAGGGCCTCCCCACCCTCCCAGGGCAGAAATATCCCTTCTTCAGGAAAAGCCTGGTGACACCAGAATAAGCAACATCCTCTGAATAACCTTGAGCCAAAAAACTACAAGAAAAAGCTTTCCAAGCTCTCAGTTTCCCAGATGAGAGAGAAGCACATTGCTGTGGCCTTACTTGGAGGGGTTTGTGTAGGGCAGGGAGATGGCGAAGACGCTGGCGTACTGCTCTGCCGCAAAGTTCCGGTACAGGTGAGGCAGCCTGGCCAGAGCTGCAACAATCCAACAGCAAAACCAGCACAGGTGAGGCCTCAACACAACCCTTCAACATCCTAACTCAGTTTAATTTCTTCTTTTTTTTTTTTTTTTTTTTTTTTTTTTTCTGAATGATAACACAGAAGTTAAAATCATGTAATGCAAGGAGAAGAAAGCAGCTCGTATTTTCATGTGACTGCATGACACAGAGTGTGTTCCTCTCTTCAGTGCAAGAGCTTCACACAGAAAACTTGTAACAAATGAGCTGATGGAACATTTATAACCTGAGCAAGGGCATCACAGTGCATTCCATGTGACCAACACCATCAAACCCCCCCATACTCCACACAAAAACCACAACTACAGAAGTAGTTGCTACCTCGGTAATTACTACCAAGTACAGAAATTGATCTTGGAAACATGACTTACTTGACAGAAATTCCAGGAGAGGGATTGCCATGTTGGCTGTGGCAGAAATGTGGGTGAGTTTGACAATGAGGACAGGCAGTGCCTTGATGATGATGTCGGGCATCTCCACGCTGCAGACTGACAGAGCCACCACGCACTGGTTGGCACAGCGGTAGATGAGCCCGTGCTCCAGGCAGTACACGATCTCACGCTGGGGGGAGCAGAGAAACACTCACCAAAAAACACCCTGAGACACCTCCTGACTCCTGCCAGCACCCCAGAACAGCCTGCAAGGCAGCCCTGCTGCAAGGCAGCCCTGCTGCAAGGCCTGTGTGACACAGCTGAGTGCTAACATTAAATAATGCTGCACCTACCCCAGGCCAAATTCTTATCAGGGGAACTCAAACCAAGTAGGTAGTTGAGACTTTTAAGTTTCTGATTTAACAGAAAATTTGTATTTATAAGAGGATAAAATCACTCAGTGACCTGTGAGGAGTGAAACCCATAGTTAATCCTACATGGGGTAGGATGAACATGAACAAAGTATTTTTTTCAGCCCAAATTCAGCAGATGCAACATCTCCCAACAGCAAAGGGCAGTGGTACCTTGCACTTCTGTCTCCAAACCGGCTCACAAGCTACACAATGCTCTGCAGGCTCTGCCTTCCCTACTCCCTCCTCCCTCCCCCATACCTGCTTGGCTTTGTCCAGGTAATTGTGGTAAGATATCAGTGCTGTCAGCACGGGGACCACAGCCAGGTGCAAATCCGTGCGGGAAAAGCCTTCGGGGGTCCCGTGGAGCCTGTCCGTGGTCTTCTTGTCTGTGAGCTGACACATGACACAGCCAGTCAGGGCACATCACTAAAACACCCTCTGAAAGGCAGCAGAAAGCACTGCCCACAGCTCCCCTTGACCTGTATATACATATATTCATATACAGCCATTAAGAACTCATTATTGCTAATTATTCTGTACCTAGAACAAAGTCTAGGATTGACAACCAGCCTGCTAATCTTTAAAACATTCATCTGAAGACAAAAAAAAACCCAAAAACACTCAAAGATCCCCTCCAAGCAATTCCCAAGCAAGCCAAGGAGCTGGGGACTGTGCCTCAGTGGCATTACCATGTAGCTCAGTGCAGAGGCCAGCTGGTCTATGTTGCAAGGAGAAGTTAAAAATAGCACTTTATAGCGCAGGGATTCGGGTAATTTGTTGAGAACCAACTTGAGCACCTTCCAGTCTGTCTCCTGCAAAGACAGAAAATGTTGAGGTTGAAAATTTTTCTGTGATTTCGCTTGAGTTCAGAAGGAAGATCAATCAAATTGCAGACAAAGTGTCATTTCCCAGGCAGATGTAGGTCTTGTCATGGTTGATACAGAAAAAGAAGTGGCATTTAGCTGTCACAAGTTTCTCCCTGTCTGTCACCCAGCTCTAGGTGCAATACTGGCACCACAAACTGGAAAAGAAATTATATTGAGATCTGACAGCCAGAATTCAATTTTCCTAAGCACCAGCACCAATTAACTCCCAGAGCAAGCCAAACCTTAGCACAGAACTGTGTGTCCAATGCCTCACTCGGGAACAATTTCTATTTACAGTTCACTGGTGATGAAACCTTCACAAATTCTCAAAATACCTCACAGATTTGCAGTGGGAGAGGTTTTAATTCCAAATGCCCTTTCAGAAACAGGATGGCTTCTTGGATCTTGTTTAACAAGCACAGCTTTTGCCCTTGCCTCCTCTGAAGCAATGCAAGCTGTGCTTGTTTTCTGAAGAACTGGACTGCTGCTCCCACTGGTGGCTGTGAAGCTGCACAATCATACCCAGGTTTTGAGCAGGAGGAGCAGAAATCGATTTTCAGGCTTTATTTAAATACTCTGGGCTGGAATTTGACAGGCAGCTGGTGCCAGGAGGGGACAGAAAGATTCCAGGAGGGGACACAAGGATGCCAGGAGGGGACACAAGGATGCCAGGAGGGTTCATACCTGCTTCAAACACTGCAGGAGGACCCCAAACACCATGGAGTAGGGCAGGTGTCCCACCCGGACAGTGGCACCTTGGGAAGGCACACTGGGGCTGCCTGAAGGTGGGGACAGGGTGCCAGGGGGCTTTTTCTCAGAAGTCCTTTTCTCTGCCTCTCTGCAACGCAAAAAGGGAGAAAAATATGTGATATTTTTACAGCTTATTCGTGTGACCTACAGCACCACCCTATTTGGGATATAACATTACTATATTGATTAAAGGCTGAGCAATAGAATCTGCATTTTCAATTTTAAAAAACCCAGCAGACACACAGCAATGAGCCACTTTGGTCAAGTGGAGGATTTTTCTATCTAATTTAGGAAGTTGTCTTTTGGGGTGTGTTACACAATTTTAGACAAACTATAAAAGTAAAACTAGACAGATTTGTTCAAATCACAGAATCAAAATTCAGTGTGGAACTGGTTTGAAGTAAAAAATTGCACATTTTTGGGGGGAGTTTTGAGAGCAGGCACTTAAATTTCGTGTCTGAGATTGAGAGCTCTGCAGGTAAGTGATTTGTAAGAACAATTCACCAATGAGTTATTGGTTCAGACAATCCTAGGCTGCAGCTACAGACTGGTCTAGGATTTGAAAGATTTAGAAACACTGCAGATTGCTTCTGATGGAACATTAAGCTCAGCAAGAATGCAATTATTTCGGAAAACAGCTTTTTAAAAGTAAAAAATAAACTAAGAAGTGTCCAATGCCAGGTTGGACACTGGGGCTTGGAGCAGCCTGGGACAGTGGGAAGTGTCCCTGCCCATGGCAGGGGTGGCACTGGATGATCTCCAGGATCCCTTCCAACCCAAACCACTCTGTGATTGTTTTGCTGAACACAATGAGAAACCTACACAAAGTCACACAGGCAGTAGGGGCTGAACCTCACTGCTCCATCCTTGTTGGAAAGGCCGAGGCGGTGCAGGGAGTCAGCTCGGAGCATCAGCAGGAAATCAAACACCTGCAACAGGGAGGACACTGCAGTCACTCAAACCCCAAGCCACAACACTCTCCCACCCCCACAGGATATTTTTTTCCAGGTGCAAAAGGATTTTTAAGAGATGCCACGGCTTGTTCTGCTTGTTCTGGTGTCACACTGCATTAACACAGCCGTGTGAGCCAAGAAACATTTCCTTCTACTTCTTAGAAGCTCTAGAGCACCCAGTCCCCCAACGTGCCACCCAGAAATCCCAGAGGATGGTGCAGGTGTGGCCCTGGCAGCAGAGGGGTTGCTCTTACCTGCAGCCTGATGCTGCTGGCCACGGGGAGGCTGTAGGAGTAGATGTAGTGGCGCTGCACGTGCTGGATCAGCATCTCGTACACCCGCGTGGCGTGGCTGGAGGGCAAACTGTACAGCTTGGTCTGCAGGCACAGAAACACAGCCCAGCCCCGGGGATCTGTCACAAACCTGGGGCTGCACTGCCAATTCCAGCAGAAATGCAGCAAGAATTTCATCCTCAACAGAATATGGGCAGGTGGCTCTGGAAGGAAGCTCTGCAAAGACTCCAGAGGCTGCTCTTCACCACAGCCCAGGACGTGCTGCCCAAACACAGCAGATCTATGGAATCTAGCCAAGGTTATGAACTCCTCCTTTCTGCTAATTTATGGCCACATCCTCCCTCCACACAGGCAAATGTGTTCATCTGGATTGTACAATGGGAGCATAGAAAATACAACACTTAGCAAACAGTCCCACAGTGCTCAAAATCAAAGAATTGACCAAAACAAGAGTTAAAATATTAAACAGTTAAGCAGAAGTCAGAATATTTAACAGTGGGAGAAGTTATCTAAAAAGCCAAGTCCAGAAGAAGAGTATTATGAACAATCTGTGTTTACTGCTCTGCAGCATTTACCTGAAGAATTATCAGGAGCCCAAGAACTGCTGTCTTCACATCCTCCAGAGAAGCTGAATATGAGAGCAAGTCCCTCTCTTCCAGTTCTGAAGGAGATGACAGAGAATGTGCAGCCACCTTTGAAAGAGAAAAGCAACACACGATTTAAACCTGCAGCACATCCTTTCTCTATTTCCATGCTGGGGGGTGAGGGAAGCCTCAGGATGTCATCCCTGCTGGAAAAGCTGCCAGCCCTGCAGGTTTTATTCACCTTCTCTATGATATCCAGCAGGCTGTTGAAGTGATGAGTGTTGCAGCCTTCAGCCAGGTCCACCAGCAGCTGAGTGGCCAATTTTCTGACCTGATGGTCTTTATCCTCTGGGATGTGAGCCAGCTGGGAGATCACCACCAGGTTTATCAGCTCTTCCTGCAAGAGGACAGACCTTCCTAAGCACATTAGAGAAAGAATTGCAAACAAAAGAACTCAGCAATTGTGGTACCAGGCTTGTTCCTCCACTGTTTCTTTCCTTCTTCTCCTCTTCCATCCAACAGGTATTTCTGTCTGCCATCCCTCCGGGTATTTGTGACTTTTATTGAACTTTTCAGTGCTTTGGTTTTTTTCTGTCCTATAGGTTTGACAGCCCAGGCTCAAACAGACAAGGGATTTCTAGGCCTTGTTTTTTTGAGAGACAGAGGAAACACCAACAGCTTCATGTTTTCACAAATCTTGAAGGAATCCAAGGAGCATCTCTGCCCCTTCCTGCCTTCTGACATTTTGGGCACATCCTGAGGAGCTCAAGATATCCCTGGAGCTCTTCCCTAACTCCTCTCTCACAGAGTTTCCATCTTGGACAGCAATTAAACTGCAAGCACCAAGACTGCTCAATATGTCCAGCCCCCATCCTTTTACAAAGCTTTTAAATCAGCTTTGCACCTCTCACATTGACTGCCAATTCTTCTAAAACAAAATGGACATGGAATTAATGGCCTTAAAACAGGGAAGCCAAGACAAAACCAATTCTGTTCTCAAAACTCTGCAGCTCTCACTGTAAATTGCACATTCTTATATCAAGCTTAGGACAAATAATGGCAAATCCCCCCACAAGCATCCCAAACAGGTCTGTGTGGGTGAGATTTAGAGCCCAGGGCTGTGCCTTCCCCATGGGCAGAGAGGAACTGAAAAAAATGTGAAATCTGAAAATGGAAAATGTGCCTCAGCAAAGGCTCTCCCACCCACCTGAGACCTCACCTGGGACCCCCAGGCCAACACCCACCTCATAGAACTGTCTGTTGATGCTCAGCACAAAGGACAGCACATCCAGAATTTTAATCCTAACAGCACTACGGCTCTCGTTCCTAAAACAGGAAAAACAAGTCCAAAGTGAAAAAAAAATGAGTTGCTGATGTTGTGGAAGGGGGAAAAGTAAAATTAAAGGAAAATAAGAAACTTTTTCAGAGTTGGAACAGTAACTGTGAGAGATAAGCTGAGCCCTTAGTTAATGTCTCTACATCTGAAATCAGATTCATGAACAATTGGAAATTCAAATCCCAGTTCAGCTTTTACTCCTTTCTGCAGACCTGTAATTGCAGCTTTCCCATTTCCAATCCAAACTAGGAAGCACATATCAGAAGAACAAGTGCTCTGGTGAGCAAATTTAAAACCAAACACATGGCACTGAGGAAGAGCTGCTCTTTGGCAGCATTTCACAGAGGAGACAGAAGTTTGTTATTGCTCTGTGTTGATGTTTCAGAGCACAGAATCCCTTAGGGAGCACCAATTCAAAACCAGATAACTGGAATACTGGATAACCATATGCAACCCTAATGCTTAACAGGAAAATCTTGTTTGGTGTCAGAACTACAAAGTGCTGTGGAGTGGAACACAACTGCTTAAGTTAATTGGAATAGTTTTGAATGGAAAGAAAGAGAAGAAGAAAAAAGCAGCATAAAGAACTCAGAGGAAAGCTTTTCTTCTTTCAAATAAGTCCTTTCATGTGCTGTGCCCTGGCACTACCACACTTCTCAGCAGCCATTTACTAACTTAGAACTTCAGAACGTTAGAACTTCAGAAAACAAAATTATCTACCGTGACAAGGTGGCAAGAAACACTTGAAAGTGCTTCTTAAAAGTAAGAAGTTCCCAAAGTTATGATCTCCTACCTGAAGAACCTCTCCATTAAGAGCTGCAGGTTGTGAATCCAGCCATCTTTGGCAGGGTGGATGGACTGAGCTCTGTATGTTATCAGGTTTAACACAGAAGATTCCTTCATGGAAAGACCAAGAAATGTTTTCAGTGTATAAGCAAACAAATCCATTCCTCCAACCCCCTCCACAGAAATAAGGCTCATGGAAGTCCTGGCTGGGATTTTCTGACCATTTCCTATTTTAGGACTCTCAAATCTCAGCTGTAAGAGAACAGACCCAAAAGGAGGGCAATAATAAATCCTTACTGGTCTCTGATCAGCACATCTTTCCACCAGCTCAAAAAATCTCTCTTCAGAGCCATGAAAATCATTCTGGTCACAGAGTTCTTCTACTGTGGTCAAAAGATCATGAACAATGGACTTCAGCTCTTGGCTCTCCAGAACCTGAAAAGAGACAAAACCATTCCTGAAAGAGTTCCACTTTGCCAAAAAAGTGCTAATTTTAAATACAAACAGAAAACTCAAGAGAACCACAGCAGTGAGAATTGGGCTAAGCCTTTCTCAGCTTCGATCAGCAAACAGATCAATTTGTAAAACAATTTATGGCAAAGCCTTGGGACTGAAAGCACATCCAGGCAGGCCCAACACCCACCTGCAGCTGCTGCAGCAGCCTCTCCATGATGTCCAGGAGGATATCCCAGGTCACAGCCTGCAGCTCTTTCCCATATTTCTTGATCAGGCGTGTGATGGACAGAACGATCTCGTAGGACACCACTGCGTTGGGACAGGTCATGGCCTGGAACCCAGAGCACCTCAGTCAGTGAGCACTGGGGCAGCAGAGCCCAGAAACCTTCTGCATTCCAATGCCTTATTAATTAGGAAATCAGCCCTGCAGGCCTGAGGTAAATCCATTCAAGTCTGTGCACACAAAGGACACGGCACAGAACCACTTTCTCAAGAGCAGTTCTGCTCTCCTGTGAGCAGGTGTAGCTCAGATGGCACACACAGCCCCATCCTACAGGCACAAAAGGGGATTAAAGCCAGTAATTCCTGCTTGAGACACTCAGATGAGGAAATCTGGAGAGCTCTGAGGCTGTCCCTCAAGACACCCTCCCTCACTTTTTGTACCACTTTTTGCTAGAAAAGATTCAGACTTTGCTTTTCTGGCCAAAGATATTCAAAGAAGAGGCCTCAGCTATAGATATAAATCCTCTTGTTTTACTTATTTTACCATTTCTCCCTCTTTTCCTCAGGCCTACAAAGATCTCTTTGGTGTAAGGGGCCAAGTTTTTGGTCTAAATTTGTCCAAGTGATTAAAAAGTTCCCCCAGCATCCCAGCCTACCTTGAGGAATGAAGGCAGCACTGAAGTTGGGGAGTTCCTGAGGGAATTGAGGCGATGAGCCCCCCACAAAGCCATGCCAACAAAGAACACAGCTCCTCTCAGCAGGGCTGCATCTGCCATGTAGGACCTAAGGACAGGGGGAAGGGAAGATTCAGATCACACTACAATTATTTCAGCATACAAAGTCAATAGGAATATGCACTGTCCCAACAGGATTTCCCAGCTGTTACACATCAGAGCCTTGCACAGCAATGGACAAACATGAAAAGCAGAAAATCATTCACCACAAATTTAAACAGAGGGAAATTAAATTCAGAAATGCCCCAAATGAGCACTTCAGCAGCATAACTAGAGAGGGGATTTATTTCTAAGCACCAGGACCTTCAGCTTGATCTACTGAGGTTGGTGACTCCCCATCCATCTCACTGGGACCTTACTGAATTCCTTGGATTTGCTGGATCCTCCTCCTTTACCTGTCTTCCATGATCCTGCACATGTTGTAGATGGCACTGTGTCCCAAGTGAGTTCCCAAGAGGTTACGCATGAGCTGCAGATCAGAGAGAACACCTCAGTCCCCAATTGTTACAACACTCAGTAGCCTAAACATGGATTTCACTGGCCATGCTGCTGGAGAAAACGTGTCCTGCCTCTCCCAAGCCAGGACAGAAGCCTGTCACACCAGCTGAAACCAGGGGACAATCCCATGGACGTGACACGACTTGCACTAATGAGACGCTGATCCTGATCCCTCAATGCTTCAACAATTCTCAATTTACTCTTAAAACCAAGCTGAGACTGGTGGCAGATGTGCACAGGTATGGCTGACACTTCAGCCAGCAGGGAATTAATTAATTCATTCATTCATTCATTCATTCAAGCAGGGCTCTGACCTTCCAGCAGGGCTCACAGAGCTCCTTCACGTTGATGGTGCGGCACAGGGTGATGATGAACACGGGCAGGTTCTCCGAGGGCAGGCAGTTGTAACAAACAACTGCATCCAGGACTTGCAAGGAAATCTTTGGGAAAGGGACAGACAAAATGGTTGGACACTTCCCTGTGAATCAACCAGGTCAAATCCTCACCTGGCACACCCAGGAAATCTTCTGGAAGTCAAAAGGGATCATGATTTTTTTTTTTTTCTTTTTAAAAAGCATTGTCGATTCACTTATCAAACTGATTAATGCTCTGTTTGCTCTGGAATAACTTATTGGGGTATGAGACTTATTGGCTTACAAATAACATAATATTGCATCAGCTCTCTTGAAAGATGAGAATAAACCCAGAATCTGATGATCTGATTTTGTTTGTAAAAGTTACAAAGAACTTCAAAGCGTTCTGCAGTACTAAAAGAAACTCAGATCACTGACCTCTATGTCCATAGATGATGAAGTCTGAATGCACAAGAGGCAGATCTTGCTGTTAAGAAAGAACATTTAATTAGAATTGTTTGCTCCACATGATTTTAGGCAAATTACAAAGAGCAGAACAGTCAGGTTAATTGCCCTGTTATTTAACTCCTCACTGCCCTTCCTGTGGCAATGTTGGTGACACTCCAGGACACTGAGCTCTGCAATCTCTTTTATAAAGTTAAATGGAGACTTAAATGCAGCTCAGGTAATGCAACAGCACAGATCCTCGTGAGACTAAGCAATGCAAACACCCCAGAGAATGGGAATGGAAAAAGCACACCTAAATGTTAAACTAAAACAGATCTGAACACAAGAACTGAAAATCAAACATTTGTCAGAAATTACCTGGGACAAAACAGATCCAGATGGGGACAAAAAATATCCCAGTTGGCTGTATATTGATCTGCAACTTTCTGTGTAATTTACCAAGCAGACAGGAATTAAAAAAAACCAACTTACTGGACCATGTCAGCTACGTAGTCTTCCAGATAGCAGCTATTGAATTTCACCAGGTTCACCAAAACCAGGAGGAACTCAGAAGTCAACCCAACATCCATCCACTGTAGCACAAAATCAGCTAAAGAAGGAAAAAAAAAAAAAATCCCTGTTACAATACACCTTCTACCCAGGAATAACACCACTACATTTTTCCCTTCTCACTGGATGTCTCTGCCATGATTTATTCCCTCCAAACTGAAGAGGGGTTGGGACAATGCTCACCCAGCTCCTCCTCTAAGTAGGTGATGTATCTTCCATTCTCTGTCAGAGCCTTGAACACTTCAAGTCGTTCATGCAAATCTTCATTGGAGGGATAATCCTTAATAACCTTAAAAAAATGGGCTCTGAGGATCCCTAATCTCTCACCCTTGAAATAAAAAAGGGAAAGGGGTTAAGGCCTGGATATTATCAAAGCCTACCTCAGTAATCTTCATGCTTGAAATTATATTTTTGTTAAATCAATGCCTACTCTCTTCATAAGCATCCACCCCTGCTTTCTCAGAACACTGAAAATAACAACTTTGGGCTGATTCAGCCCCATGTTTGTGCAACAAGTTGGGAAATCTGAACAATTCCTTGTGTGCTGAACTTGGCCAGGCTAGAAGTGTCTCACACAGAACTCTTTGCATACCTGAAACATCAAAACCAGCTGCAAACTGGGACTAGGAGGTCTGGGCAAAGACCACGTAAAATCTGCTGAATTAGGCTGAACTTAACCCAAAGTATTTCCTCTTTCTCAAGAGATTTACCCCAAACCAGAACAGCTTTCTACGAGTTGTATGAAAAGTTTTGCTACGAGGTCAAACCAAGCCTTCAAATTCAAATGCTTCCTCTTCTCATTTATGAGACACAACCAAAATTACAAATACGAAGATTTTGTAGAGAAGAGCTCCCTGGTGCTTTTCCCATCTCCCCCCTGCACAAATCCCAGTTTTTAGGTCAGTGTTTATCCCCGTGGGGTTGCTGTCACCTGTCCCTGCACGATGGATTTGAGGAGGTGCAGCACGGCGTGCCTGGCCTCGGCAGGACGCTCCGGCTGCAGCATGTCAGCCACCACCTTCCACACGGCCTCCACGGCGTGCTGGGAGAGAAACAAATCCAAAAAACAAACCAAAAGCGTGAGGCAGGACAGCTCAGCTCCCTCCTGGCATCTCCAGCCAGAAGTTCCCACTGAATTCTGGCAATTCGTGACTGAGATTCAGGGGTTTCATGTCTGGAGTTGTGTGTTCTGAGGGACACTCACCCACCTGGTTGTACACCCAGATCAAGCCCAGCAGGCACCAAATCCAACCCCACACCCCAGGAACTGGAATTCCTCATCCCACACTCACTTCAAGTGGGAGTATTTATGCAGAAGCCTTCATCCAGCTACAAGATGAGTTCAAAACCAATTGGGGGCTGCTTATTAACAAGGCAGGAGGAGATAAGGAAACCCCTCAAAACATCATTTCCTATGAACTATCCTGAATATCCCCTGCATTCTCCTTCCAGGAAGGTCCAAGAAGCCCAACAGCTCCATCCCCTCTTCTCCAGAGCTGGAAGGTTGGGCAGACTAATTTCCTTTTACAGCACAAAGCAGCCTCTGGGATCACTCATTTTAAAAAGCTTTCTAAACATTATGAGTCTCTTACTATAGTTTGAGAGCTGCTGCTTAAATTTCCATCCTTCCAATACTCACTGAACACTTTGGAACTCACCTCTTCAATTTTTTTGGTTTTTGCCACTTCACAAATTTGACTGATTGCTCGTATCCTGTTACTCAATCCACACTCTATGCTCAGTTCCTGGAAAGAAATGGAGAAATAATCTAACAGTTTATCTGACCAGAAACACTTATCCACGTCTCCAAGGGGAGAAGGAATTCTGCTGTCTTTCTCCCTTTTTTTTCTATTTTCCTCCTTGTGTGCCAACTACTCTGCTTATAGACTTGTGGTACTAATTACTGGAATCAATTATTTTATTTTTCATCTCCACAGAACCATAAGGTTTTCATAAAATAGAAACAGCTCCCAGCTTGTGGAAACTGCCACCATAGAAACTTCATCAAGCTCAGACTATAAAAAAAAGAGGGGACAGGGAAATACCCTGTAACCCAACATAACAAGTATCTCTTCTCAAAGAGTGAATAACTCAAATGATAGAGCTGCAGAGTAGGTGAGTTCTACATCCAGTTCAGTAGGGAATGAGTTGAGAGATCAGGAGAGGGAATGATGGAGAGGAACTGAATGCCCAAAAACCCAGGAAAGGAGCAAGCCCTCCTGATCCCCTCAGCTGAGGTGCTCCCACCTCCACCCAATTCTCACACCTTGAGTATTTCTGCAGTGATGATAAACTCTGTCTGCTTGCCCTCCGACGACTTTGAACTTCCCCGGGATGTTCCCAGCCCCAGGAGGTTCCTGAACTTCTCCTTCAGCCCGGAATCCTTGCTCTGAGGCTTTGCCATGGCTGCCAAGCACTGAGGCCCTGCAAACACACAACAAAGAGGTCCAAGGGGAATATTGCAGCAGGAAAACCCCAATAACAGCATCACACAGGGGCTTTTCCAAAGAGCCTTTTCAAAGGTGGGAGAAGCCCAGCACTGAGGAAACACAAGGGGCTCGTGCTGCTCCTGCCTTCAGCACCTGCATCCCACAGCTCCCCAAGGAACATGGAATTATTTGGGATACTTTCCTGAGAGCTCTGAATGCTCCCTGATTTTTGCAGTATATCCACGTGCACACACTTTTTGGAGGGTGTAAGTTTGTTCCCAAGACAAAGGCCAAGCACACTGTGCTGTGCTGTCGATGTGGAACTGAGGAAGGATTTACAAATCTGAATGTTGGAACATCCAAGTGCTGCCACGGCAAGAGAAAGATGGAGCAAGAACAAGGATGGCCATCACAACAACAACCTCCAGAAAGTGTCCCACTGTCCCTTGGGGACCTGAACACATGACCCTGCACAACCCCAAACCCCTCTATCCCCATGGACATCCCATGGCCTTCCCACACCCTGGGCACAGCAATCCTGGGGATGACCACGGAGCCTGTCCCTGAATCCCAGGGGACACAGCAGGGAAACTGACACAGTGTCACCATGGGACACGGCATGGACCCAGCCCAGTGTCACCATGAGACACAGCATGGACCCAGCCCAGTGTCAC
The DNA here is from genome assembly GCF_052056855.1 of Sturnus vulgaris. Lineage (NCBI taxonomy): Eukaryota > Metazoa > Chordata > Aves > Passeriformes > Sturnidae > Sturnus > Sturnus vulgaris. The sequence goes on from NC_142258.1 coordinate 1,220,711, forward strand.
CAGGGGACACAGCATGGACCCAGCCCAGTGTCACCAGAGGACATGGCATGGAAACTGACACAGTGTCACCATGGGACACAGCATGGAAACTGACACAGTGTCACCAGGGGGGCACAGCATGGAAACTGACACAGTGTCACCATGGGACACGGCATGGACCCAGCCCACCGTCCTTGGGGACACACACAGCCCCCAGCCCCGTGTCCCCAGGGACACACGGAGTGCCCGGCCCTGGGGACTCCCACAGCCCTAACGCACCCCGGGTGATGGCACATTGTCCCCCTGCCACCCCCAAACAAGCCCAGACATGCTACATCCCATCCTCAAGCCACGACATGCCAAAACCGCTTAGGGACACGCAACGGGGTCACAGCACAGCCCCCCCAAACACAGCGGGGTCACACCCCAAAACTCAAACACAATGGGGTCACAGCACAGATCCCAAACACAGCAGGGTCAGACCCCAAAACTCAAACACAGCAGGATCCCAGCACAGCCCCCAAACACAGCGAGGTCACACCCCAAAACCCAAACACAGCGGGGTCGCACCCCATAACCCAGACACAGCAAGGTCCCGGCGCGGCCCCTCTCGGGGTGCCGGCTCTCCCCATCACTCACCCCGAGCCCGGCCCGGCCCGGCCCGGCCCCGCCGCCCCCGGCCCGCTCCGCTCGGGGCCCGGTGCCGGCTCCTCCCCCGTGCAGGCCCCGCCCGTTCCGGCGGCCCCGCGTTCCCCCGGGCCCGGTAGTTTCGCGGGGCCGCCATGAGCGCGGCCCGGCCCCGGCCCGCGGCCTGCGCGGCGCTGAGGCGGCTGCGATCGGCCCGGGGCGGCGGGGGTACGGGAATGGGAATGGGGTACGGGATAAGGAATGGGGTACGGGAATGGGAATGGGGTACGGGATAGGGAATGGGGTACGGGAATGGGAATGGGGTACGGGATAGGGAATAGGGTACGGGAATGGGGTACGGGAATGGGAATGGGGTACGGGATAGGGGGTACGGATAGGGAATGGGGTATGGGAATGGGGTACGGGGTACGGGAATGGGAATGGGGTATGGGAATGGGGTACGGGATAGGGAATGGGGTACGGGAATGGGAATGGGGTACGGGAATGGGAATGGGGTACGGGATAGGGGGTACGGATAGGGAATGGGGTATGGGAATGGGGTACGGGGTACGGGAATGGGAATGGGGTACGGGAATGGGGTATGGGAATGGGGTACGGGATAGGGAATGGGGTACGGGATAGGGAATGGGGTACGGGAATGGGAATGGGGTACGGGAATGGGAATGGGGTACGGGATAGGGAATGGGGTACGGGATAGGGGGTACGGATAGGGAATGGGGTACGGGGTAGGGAGTACGGACAGGAAATGGGAATGGGAGAACGGACAGGGAATGGGGAATATGGACAGGAGATGGGGTACGGGACAGGGATTGGGGTATGAACAGGATCGAGAGTATGAGACAGGGATCGTGGCTTCCTGGGGGTGCAGGAAAAGGGGATCGGGACACGGGGTGTGTAGGAGAGGGCAAATTGCTGATTCTGGGAAGGGGGATCGGGGCTGTGCTGGGCACAGGGAGCGGCTGGGGCTGCACCAGGGGCCTGGCCTGGCTGGGGACAGGGGCTGGGTGTCCTTGTCACATCCCCCTCGGAGCTGTCCTGGTGTGGGGCTGCACCTTCAGCAGCCTCACCTGTGTTTGGGACAGTGTCCCCATGGTGTGACATGTCACCTCACTGTTGCCATTTGTCTCCCAGGTCCTTCTGCCCTCCTTTGTCCCTTGCTGGCTCTGCTTGAGACTGGGGGATGTGCAGTGTTTGGGTTGGGACTCAGGGGAGGGAACTCGCCCTGGTCAGGGTCCCCTGGGTGCTTGGTGGGGCTCTGTGAGGGCATCTTTCCTAAATGCTGGAATCTCTGCCACCCTGTGCAGGGAGCCAGATCCAGGGCACTCCCAGCATCCCGAGGAAGATCAGGAGGAGGAAGAGCCTGGCCATTGCCTATGAGCCGGGGCAGGGTGATGGGGCCGAGCCCCCGAGGGTGCCCTGGGAGCCACGGGACTGGCGGGAGCAGCTGGAGCGAATCCGGGAGATGAGGAGGAGCAGGGATGCTCCTGTGGATGAGATGGGAGTGCAGAAGTGCTACGACAGCAGTGCACCTCCACAGGTAACAGCATTCCCACAGGGAACAGCATCCTGCTGCCAGCTCCAGCAGGCACAGGAAAACACAGCCTCCCTCATCCTCCTGCTGCCCCTGGATCTGTCCCACTTGGGATGTTTCCAGGGCTGGATCAGGATCCTGGGCTGGGATTGGTCCCAGTGATAAATGTGAGGGGCAGTGCTGCTTTTGGAGCAAGCTGGCAGGGCGTGAAGCCACGTTCCTTTTTTTCCTTAAAAATCTTTGTAAGAGTCCAAGGGAAGTATCCAGCAGGGTGGCTGTGGAATGCAGAGGAACGTGGGGAGCACCCCTGGGCAGGCTTGGAGGAGCAGTGGAGTGGAAATGTGGGAATCACAGAATCTCAGAATTGTTAGGGTTGGAAGTGACTTTGGAGACCAACAACTCCAACCCCGTGGACCTGGAGCAGCAGGAGCCTCTGGAGTGGGAATGTGGGGATCATCCAGAGGAGCAGCAGGACCTGCTGGGCTCTGAGGGAGGGGTCAGGAGGACACAGCTGGACAGTCTTGGCACATGGAATGCTGTCCTTGTTGCTGGCATCCTGCCCTGGGCTTGGATCCTTGGGGAGAAGGATGAGCTCTGACCCCAGACCCAGAGAACATCACACGCTCTCAGCCACGTGGGCTGGCAGCTGTGGGGCCAGGGGACCATGCAGCACACGGAAATAGCTTCTCTTCCCTGGGGAAAACGGGTTGTTGCTTCCAAGAAAAAGTGGATGTTGTAACCCTCAGCTCCTCACACCATTTTCTTCTACCATGAGAATTATCTAGCTTCCATGCACTCAGGGATTTTTCCTGGTGCACCTGTGTTTTTGTAAACTTTGTAGTTGAGCTGGAGGGAGGATTGTGTCCCATGTTATCCCAGGTCATTTTGGGTTAGTTGCATCATCCTCCTCACTCTGATGTGACGGAATCACATCTGGGGAGAAGGAATTGGGAAATAGGAGGTGATGGCCTGGCTAAACCCTGCCTGGCAGCAGCAGAGGAGTTCCTGGGATTTGTCCTTCTTCTCCCAGTCTCTGTCATCCCAGTTCTTCAGATTTGGTTCCCTGAGGAGCTCACTGGAGCCAGACATCCAGTTCCTACTGTAGCCTAGTGGGAAAGGGTTGGGATTTTCAAAGGTTGCTCAGAGCAGAAGTTGCATGAAATACCATTTTGGGATTTTCAAAAGCTGCTTAGAATAGAAGTTGCATGAAAAATCATTGGGCGTTTGTCCTTGTGCATCCTGTGGCTCTCCTGAGAATGCCATCCTCAGGAAAAGCTTTGTCCAGCCCTTTGTGGCTCAGCGCTGGCATTTGGAGTGAGATCCCTGTCCTCTCACAGATACTGAGAGCTGAGCTTGAAGGTGTTCCTTTTCTCCCTTCACTGTGTGGTGGATTTAAAAGCTCACGGATTATTCCTGTTGCAGCCTTCCAGTCTCTTGGAGCCGCATAGGACTGAAGGGTGCGAGCACACCCTGCACTGAGCGAGGTGCTGGATCCTCCCAGATCCTGCCAGGGTGTCTCAGTGTCCCTTTTGTCCCCAGGTCATGCGTTACCAGGTGCTGCTGGCCCTGATGCTGTCCAGCCAGACCAAGGACCAGGTGACCAGTGCTGCCATGCTGCGGCTGCGCCAGCGCGGCCTCACCGTGGACAGCGTGCTGCAGATGGACGAGGAGACCCTGGGACAGATCATTTATCCCGTGGGCTTCTGGAGGGTGAGTGTGGGATGGCCACACAAACACACAGGAACCCCCTGTGTCCTTCTTGTGGGCAGCTCTTCCCGTGGAGTCAGGCTAAAAGCTGGATTTTACACCAATTTTGTATTGCCAGCAAGATGAGATTCTTGGCTGCAAGGCCTGGAGCGTTCAGGGAGGTTGGAGCTCCCAGCTCTCAGCATTTTGATTTCCAGTAGAAGGATTTGATTTCCAGGCTCTGTCTCCTGCACAGCTGCCATGTGTGGCCTCACCTGTAACACACACTCAGGAATGGTTGGTTTTCTGGGCTGTGTGTGTGTTTTCCCTGTGTTGGAGGGCAGCTTGGATTGTGTGCCTTTCCCCTTGGTTTTCCAGAACAAGGTGAAGTACATCAAGCAGACCACAGCCATCCTGAAGCAGAAGTATGGGGGTGACATCCCAAGCACTGTGGAGGAGCTGGTGCAGCTGCCAGGAGTTGGGCCCAAAATGGCTCATTTGGCCATGCACATTGCCTGGGACAGTGTGGCTGGCATAGGTAACTTGGACCATCCCTCTCCTAAATCCCAATCCATTCCCCAGGCAGAGGGGAAGCACTGGTAACATCCCTTTGGTTCATACTTTGCAGAGTATTTGGGTGGAGGAATGATGTGACCCTCAGCCACTCACTCAGTGAGTTGTAGGATTTAAGCAGCTGCTGTTTCTCCCCAGATTTAATAGCAGAAATTCCCAAGGGAATTCACTGCCCTGGGGAACTGGTGCCAGATGGGGCTGGACCATCACCTGCAGGGCCCCTGGGGACAGATTAGTATTCCTAAAGAATGTGCTGCTTGATGGAAGAGCCTGGGAAAGCCAGGATGAGCGAGTGGGTGGGAGCTGGATCCTGCAGCCCCTCTGGTGACCATCAGCTGGACAGGCCATGGCCCCTGCCCTGCATCCAGCAGCCCTTGGGCTCTGTTGTTCTCCTGCTGTGGGGGAGGGAAGTCCAGAGGCAGCCAGACCAGCCAAGTGTTTTCCAGAGAATTGTGTGCTCGGTTTTGATTCGGGAGGCAAGGCTTAGTCTTCCTGTTTACAGCAATTTCCTGGGTTTTGCCCAATTAGCCCCAGAGACAGGTTTATCACTGCTGATCTAACAATAATACACTTTGCACTCAGAGCTTTTGAGCTCAAAGCAGATTATAAACACTGCTCTAAGCCTCCCAAGCCCTCTCTGCTGGTGGGTATTATGAAATGTGTTTTCCATGCGGGCAAAGGAAGGGGCAGAGATCACGATTTGCGTAATTTCAGCTGAAACTCCAGGAGGATGAGAATGTGCAGAGGGAGCTGGGGCCAGGCTGCCCTGTGCCTGCTCCAGCGAGCAAGGGAACCCTGGGGGAGAGGCTGTGTGATCCTGGGGAGAGACACCCACCCCAAATGCTTTTGGCTCCAGGCCTGGGAAGAAAATGTTTGTGTTTGGAGTGAGCCTCCACTCCCGTTCCACCCTGCTGCTCCTGCTGCCCTGGGCCTGCTGGCTGTCACAGGCAGCTTTGGCTCTGCTCTCTCCGTTCAGGTGTGCCTGTCCCACCTAAACTCTGGGCTCTCCCTCCCCAGCTGTGGACACCCACGTGCACAGGATCTCAAACAGGCTCAAGTGGGTGAAGAAGGAGACCAAGTACCCCGAGGAGACTCGGGTGGCACTGGAGGAGTGGCTGCCCAGGTGAGCCCTGAGCCACGTCTGCACAAAATCCCGCCTGGGGCAGTTTCAGGGACTGCATTTTGGCTCCTTCCTCTTCCCAGGGTTGCAGTAGCTGCAAGTGTTTCCCCTCTGCCAGAGCTACAGCAGCATCTCACCTGTGTGGTGGTTCTGTTGCTGTCAGATGGATCAGTCACCACCAGTGGAACCCTTGATCCCCGATTTTTGCCTTGCCAAATTCACTGACCCAAGCCAGGTGCTTTTCCACACAGGGCCTTGCTGAGCCCAGTGGCCACAGCAGCATCAGCCCAGGGCTGGATCCTGGCCTTCACTGGTGCTGAATTTTCAGTCTCAAACAGCAGCTGACACGTACACGGGCACATCTCCACACCTGGCACTGCTCCCCCCCAGCTCAGCAGGACCAGGAAGGCTTGGGAGGGCTGGGACTCAGCTCCAGGGGAAGCCAGGAGGAATAGGCAGAAGGGGAAGGTGATCCCTTTTAACAGCACAGGCTGTTCCTCACCCCTTCCAAGCAGCTGCAGGGCAACACTGCTGTTTCTCCTCTCACCAGGGACCTCTGGAAGGAGATAAACTGGCTCCTGGTGGGCTTCGGGCAGCAGACCTGCCTGCCTGTGAACCCTCGCTGCAGCCAGTGCCTCAACCAAGACATTTGCCCAGCTGCCAAGAGACTCTGAGGGATCATCCAGCCTTTGGAGAGCCACAAAGCTGCTTGGGCTGAGCCCTGCTAAAGCTGGGCCTGGCACAGGGCTGGCAGTGTGACTGCAGGGGACAAGAGCCTGCTGCAGCAGCTCCAGGGAACAGCCACTGGCAAGGACTCAGCTCTCCAGAGGAAGAAGGGGCTTTGAGAGGCAGCAATCCTGCTGGGCCAGAGCTGAAGGCTCCAGGCTGGGTGAATGGCTGAGCACAGCCCAGCTGTGCCACACTGAGTCACTGGAGAGAAAAGCTTTGTCCTCAGGGACGTGCTGCTGCTTGTAAATACTCGTTTAATAAAGGTTGTGAGGGGTTTTTTTTTGCACCCACGAGGTTTGCTGGCATTTGTGTGACATTGGCTGAGGGGAGGAGAAGGTGGGTGACCTCAACAAGGCTGAACCATGGCAACGTGCCCAGCCCTGCCACACAGCCAGGTGTGCTGCCAACAGGACGAGAGCTGTGCCAGGGGACATCCAGGGTGGACAGCAGGAGAAATTTCTGCATGGAAAAGGTTGTTCAACACTGGAAGGGGCTGCTCAGGGAAGGCCTGGACTTGACACTAAGTGCTCTGGGCTGGGGACAAGACGGGGATGGGGCACAGGTTGAACTCGATGATCCTGGAAATCTTTTCCAGCCTTGGTGATCCTGGGATTCTGAGGTGCAGCTGAAGCATTCCCAAGCCAGGAGCAGAGGGAATCAGGGCCTGGATCAGTGACCTCTGGGTCCTGGCAGCAGGACAGGGGGTGATGCACAGCAGGGCCACTCCGTGTGTGCCCCAAGGGCTCCAGCAGCCAGGGGAGCCAGGCTGTGTCCCCAGGAGCTGACACAGGGACACCATCACCCCTGCGTTTTGTTCTTCAAAGAAAGGGCAGTGCCGACTTCATTGTGGAGCTTCAAAGGCGTCATTCCAGCTCCTCTTTAAAGAGGCCAGGGAGGAAGCAAAGTTTACAATGTGCTAAAGGGCTGCAATTCCGCTCTGGGCTCCCTCCCTGAGCAGCTGAGGAAGGAGCAGATAAGTGCTGGGTACATGGCAAACCAAGTTTATTACTGACATTACCGTGTGTACATGGTGGGTTTGCAATGCTGCTGACAGCCTTAGACTTTATTGATTTTTCTTTTCCGAGTTAAATGTACAGGAACTGAATAATTACTACTGAGCTACAAGATGTCAGGAATGCAGTAATGCTTCAACCAGGAGCAGTTTCCACGGACTAAGAGATTAAGATTTTCAATTTTACCAACACGGATTTGCACACCTGATTTCTTTTGATCTACATTCAACACTACACAAAGTGGTTTGTTTTTTTTTTCTTCCTCCCCCTCCTCAACTGCAGCAGTGTTGGATGAGAAATAGGGTGTTTTACACCAGGTCTATGGGGTGTTTACACCAGGTCTGTGCTCTCTGACTGCATCGGAATGTCCTGGGAATGCTCTGCCCTGCACAGCCCGGGCGCTGCTGGGGTTTGGCAACACGGGCACGGGAAGCAACGTGCACACCATGGAAAAGAAGGAATCCTTCCAAACGCTACCCAGAGAGAGAAGACAGTATTTTGGGGGACAAAAAGAGAGCAGGTAATTTGAAGTGGCATGGGGAAGAGGTGTCTTGTTAATGGCAGAGCCCCGAGGGCAGGCGGCCTCTCCACGTCCCCCATCACCCCAAACACCTCCACCAGTTCCTCTCCAAAGTCATTATTTTCAACCTGTTCAGCCCATCAACAATCCTAAAAGATAACTTTCCTAAAGAGAACTCATCTCCTTCACCCCTGAGGCTCTCCACACTCTCCTGCCAGCAGCAGAAGGCCACAGGCACCAGCTGCTCCCCAGGGAAGCCAAACACCCTGTGCTGAGCCCCAGCCCACTGCTGAGGAGAGCAGAGAATGGGATAAGGCACCTTTTAGCTCCAGAATTTGGGAATACCTTAGGAAATCCGTGCAGAGCTGTTCCCACATCCCGTAGCACTCTGAGCACCCAAGGGTTTTATGCCAGGAGGGCTGGAGTGAGGCAGGGCACAGCCACAGCTCTGTGTTCACGCCTCATCCACGGCCGGCTGAGTGCTGCTGTTTGCCTTTTCAGCTGGGAAAAGTGGCTTGGTGTTCCCAGTTCCTTCCCACAGCGGGGCTGGGATTGCTGCTGGAGCCTGGGAGGGGAGTGGGACAACCCCAACCCTGCCCTGGAAACTCAGCTCTGCTACCTGGGAGAGCTGAGCCACCTTCACTCACACAGCCAAAGGCAGCAATAAAGAGCTTAAATGGACTTAATCTGTAATGCTTTAAAGACACACTCTGAACTCTGAGAGTGGGGCTTTGGAGGAGGCCACAGGAAGCCAAAGGTGCTGCTCAATCCATCACAGCAGTGCCTGCTCCATCTCCAGCCCCGTTTGGAGGATGTCCTTCCAACGGGGACACTCCTGGGCTGGGGACACCAAACCCCAGCCCAGGTGGGACCTGGACCAGCCCCATTCCCCAGTGCTGAGTCTCAGTCAGGGCTGCATCCCTGTGCTCCCTCCTGGAAGCAGATGTTGGGTCATCTCCACTTCCAGGTCTGTCCAAAGAGTTTTTGTAGCATCTCGTGGTTCTCATCTTCGTGCTCCGTGGGGCAGGACTGGCCCTGCTCCCTCCTTCCCCTGCCACATTCACGGCTGCAGGTGGGGAGAGCTGTGCCCTTTATGTTTGGGATTTGGTTTTAAACCCCAGCCTCTCCCCTCTGCAGAGCTGTTTGGGGTGAAAAATGAGCTTTTACTGCCCGAGGCAGGAGCTGCTGATGGGGAGGGAGGTTCCTAAATAACTGGAAACACATGGAACTTCATTAAAAAAAAAAAAAAAAAAGAAAAAACAAACCAACAAAACAAACGTTTTTGCTTCAATAGCAAAGCCAACGAACAATTTCCAGCCACAGTCCATTTTCCCATGGTGGGAGTAGCAAATGCTGGGCATGGGGAGCTGGGCAGGGGTCCCTGGCACCCCCATCCTGCAGGCATCCACCACGAGCCATGAGATGTTTCCACAGGGGCACAGGGCATCCCATGGGGCTCAGTCTGGGACACCCACAAAGCCAAAACACTCCACATAAAAAGTACAAAAAAAAAAAAAAAAAAAAAAAAAAAGTAACAGAAGCCTAAATGATGCAAGTAAGAAACAAGAGTTAAAATTCTTCCAGTCCTTTCTCATAGGAACAGGGGACGGTGGGCAGCCAGAGCCAGGCTCAAGAGCAAGCAAGAAAAGGAGCTTTGGTCACATTTGTCTTATGAGAATCGCTGGTGAGTAACAATAATAATAATAATAATAACAATAATAACAATAATAATAAAAAATAAAAATAAAAAGGACTTTAAAATACGCCTCGTAAAAGCAACCAGTGAAGAGCAGAGCACAAAGCATCTCACGTGGACACCGAGGACAGGGCGTAGGCACCTCAGAAATGTCCGAGCTGGCTCCAGCAGGGCTCAGAAATTGCTGAAAATCTCCCGTTTCTTGTTCCAGTCCATCTGCGGCGCTCGTTTCTTCACACGCTTGGCCCTCACCTTCTCCTTGGCCTCGGCAGCCGTGGGACTCAGGCTCAGCCCACTCTCCTCAAACGGGTCCTTCTTGTCCGTGTCTCCGTCCTGCAAGGGGAGGGACAAAGCTGTCAGCACTCCCACACCCCTGCTGCCCATCCCCACAGCCTCTCCTGGCAGCCCTGAGCTTGGAAAAGCCTCCGGGATCATCCGGTCCAAGCTCGATGCCCGCCTTGTCACCAGCTCAGAGCACCGAGTGCCACATCCAGGTGTTCCTCTGGGGCACCTCCAATGCCCAACAAGCTCTCCCATGAAGGATTTCCTCCAGCCTGCTGGCTTAGGTTGCAATACAGGGGATGTGACCAAAAGTTTGGATTCTATCACCATCTGTTGAAATCAGCTGGGGCAGTGATCCTGATCTCTGTGGGAAATATTCTGTGCTAATGGAACATCTGATAAAAGCAGGGGGGCAGTGTTCTCCATGGGAGATGTCTGCTGTTAATGGGACAGCTGTTAAACCAGCTGGGGCAGGGATTTTTTGGGGCAGGGATTGGATCAGGACATTGGATCAGGACATGGATCAGGGATTGGATCAGGACATGCATTATTCCATGCCCAGGGGACATTGGCAGGTTGCAGGTGTTCAGCCACAGCTGCTGCCCGAGAGGCTTTGGGGCTGGAGGTGCTCAGAGGGGCCACTCTGTGAGCCAAATGTGAGCACTTGGTGCTGTCACATTCCTGCTCCCAAATGCCCTGGGGCAGGGGACAGCACAGCAGAGACCCCACGGGACACCTGCACAGAGATTTTGCTCTATTTATAGCAGAATCTTGTGCTGAAGATAAATTTTTGAGCACTTTGTAAATCCCCTACTTCTTAATACAAATCCCCACCTCTTATTTTAAGAGGAAAAAACCTGAATGCCAGTGTTGACTTTTGGTTGTCACTTCACCTTGCCCAACAAGTTTTTGTCCCTTTCCAGTGTTGAGCCATGCCACAGAAACCCCTTCAGCCCAGCCTGTCACCAAAAACAACTCCTCCCCTCCTTAAACACTGTGATAAATTCACTGTGCTCCAAACTAAAAAAAAAAAAAACAAACTTTTTTTTTTTTTTTTTTTTTTTAGCCTGCCCTGGTCCTGCTAGCAGCACTTGAGCCTCACAGTTCTGCTCCTCACAGATCCCCAGCCTTGCTGAAGCTCAGCAGTGTAATTACACCTCAGATCTCAAATCCTGCAGACATCCTTTCACCTCCCAAATTATCCAAGTAGGAATCACTACCCAAGAAGGTGCCAGTGAACACCCACAGTGCAAGGGATGAGAGAAAAGCCTGGATTTTGGTTGCTGGGTGAGTGAAGTGAACCCAAGTCTGGGAGATAAACTGAAAACTCATGAATATACAGCACTGTGAGGCAGGACTGTGCCCAGCCCAAGCTGTAAAAGGGACAGGCAGTGTTTGGGCTTTTTACCTCTGATTCCTTCCCAGGACTCTGCAGGTCACTGTGAGATGAAGATGTGGATCCTCCATTCAGCTGGAGGAAAGGAAAATGTCAGTGTGGTTTGTGGCAGACAGAGTCAAACACAAGAAATCCCCAGGCAGAGCAATTCCAGGGGTGGAACTGAGCCTGGAGGGGATGGTCCAGCTCAGGGGACCCTGCACAGCTCCCTGGGACAGAACTGGGGCATTGCCACCTCCTCCTCTCTCCCTGCCATTAAACAGGGCTGAAATTGGCCTTGTTCAACCTCTAAATTAAAGCTCTAGTGGAGACTAATTAAAACAGGCAGCAGCAGTAAAGCTGAGCTAAATGAGCCTTGGGGATTTGAGCTCACCTGGCACAGGTGGGAGCCAGGGAAAGACCCTGATCCCTCCTGGTCACTCCAACACATCCCCCCAGGGATGCTGCTCTGGGCTATTGGTGCTTTGGGGTTTAGCTTTTACATTTTTCAGAATCTCTGCTGCTCGGTGTGTAACTCTGACATTTCATGTGAGGTGTTAGTGAGTTCTCTACAGAGTATTTAGACAAAACAATTCCTTTCCAGCTGGAGAATCAAGGACAACTGGTACCCAAAAATTAGAAACAATGGCTAAGGGAAGGGGGAAAATCAGGGGGCTGAGACTTCCTAGACTGGGGCTGTGGTTGGATAATTGACCCCAAGATGTAGATGAACTTATCTTATAAAAAACTTATAAAACTTTTAAAAGTGTAATAACTCGTGACCAGGATCCATTTTGGATTTAATTTGGGTGCAGCCTTGGCCAGGCTCTTGCACTGCCCAAGGTGTTTCCTTTTAATAAATTCCTAATTTATTCCTCTCAATAAATTCCTATTTTATTCCTTTTGCTCTGTCTAGTCCCTGCTCCAGCTCAGCCTTTCCAGACATCACTATCCCCAGGGGGGCAGGTGAGGACTCACCTGAGTCTGTGCAGATCCGTTTGTCATGGGCTGGGGTACCACACCTGGACAGAATAAACCCAGAAAACACCCAGTGAGAACCCTCAGCTGGGATTGCAGCCCCAGGTCCCTGCAGAGCATCCTCAGCACCATCACCTGCCACCCACCCCACCCCACCCCAGCACTACCTGCAGAACACTCCCCCCCCCGGCCTTTTTTTTTTTTTTTTTTGACCATTAGTTTGTTTTCAGAAGTTCTTTAATCAAAAATCTTCAAAGTCAACTCAAAAATCTTCATCAAAATCAGCATCATGGTGTTGTCACAACAGTGTCTGGCACAGAACCCTCTCTCCAGGCACTCTGGAATTTTATTTTTTTTTTGCTCACTTCCAATTATTTACTCTAACAATAGCCCACACAATGGCAAATTTTATGCATTTAAGCTGCCAGTCACCACGATCAAGTCATTGCCCCAGGCATTACCATGTCTCACTGTCCCAGACTAACAGATGTGTTAATTGGGACAGGATTAATAACTGAATTATGTCAAGCATGGATGCTTTCCCTAGGGACTGACTGGGGGCTGCATCACTACAGACTGCAGGGATTTCTGGGGCAAAGCAGAAAAATAAACCTAAATCGTGATTTTGAGAGTGTGCTGGTGCAAAAACCTCCTCAAATATTTTATTGCAGTGAATTTTGGAATCGTGTTGAGAGTAGGATAAGCTCTGAGCAATGGGCATCAGAAGAGTCAGCTCACACAGAAGTGATGTTTATGTCTCTGATATCATAAGCAGCTAAATTTCAAATTAATTAAATGAAAAACAAGCTTCAGATGGCAAGGAATAGAAAAATGGGACCGGACTTCAAAAACAAATTAGCCATATCTAGAAACATTTAATCTAAAAAAAGCCACTCATTGGCTTAAAGGTTGAGGTGCTCAGGATGAGCTGCAAGGCTTGGAAAGTGTCAGCTTGAGGACAAAGTAATAATAATAATAATAATAATAATAATAATAATAATAATAATAATAATAATAATAATAATAATAATAATAATAATAATAATATTTCTTCTTAGCCTGCAAAGAGCAGAATTTACCAGAGCCCTTTGGCACCAAGGCAGGTGCCAGGCAGACCCAACTCCTGCTCCCTGGAGCACCCAGCCACCCTCCCCAGGGCTCTGTCCCCTCCCAGAACAAGGGCTCCTTTATGGCAGTGCCAGCACAAAGCTGGCTCCTCCTCGGAGCATCTGACACCCTGTGGCTCCCCAGCATTGTCTGACCCCATTTCTGGGGACAAATCTGCCCATTGAGCATCCTGGGAATCAGATAAGGAACAGCTGTGCTGGGAAACAGAGCTGCCCATTGAGCTGGGGACAGGCCAGCCTGGGAGCCTGCAGTGGGGCAGGTTGGGGAGTGGATGAGCAGCTTTTCCTGCCAGGTTTCAGCAGAAAAAAAACACCAAAAAAAACCCAAAAAAAACCCCAAATATTTCCTGCACTGGCCACGCTGTGATCAGCCAGCGTGGAGCCCTTCCCTCTGCACAGGGACTCTGCAGGTGCCCACAGGCTCCTCCACGGGAGCAAAGAGCAATCAGGGAAGCAGAAAATCGTGGAGTGATTCTTAGAGCTCAGCCAGTCCCACCTGCTATTAGAACAGGCTGCTCCAAGCCCTGCTCAGCCTGACTTTGAAGGCTCCCCCCAAAAAATCCCACCACACCTCGGTGCCAGCGAGTTCCAGAGTTAATTATTCACCGTGCAAAAGCAACCCAGTGGTTTTTTTTGGCTGGCCCGAGGGTGCGTTCTCACTGTTTATAAATAGCTGGGTGGTGCTCAGGAAACTACTGAGGGATGAGACAGGAGGGAAATGTGACTCTGCTGAGATCCCACCCTGGCACTGTGAGTCATGGGGTCACCCACCCTGCCAGGGCAAGGTCTCACCTTTGCTGTGCTCCTCCGTGGGGGTCACCCCCAGCTTCTTGAAGTATTCATCCGTCTCGGGGTCCACCACCAGCAGCCTGGCCTCGCTCTCCCTGGATTTGATGTGGGACACGACCTCCGAGTGCCGCAGCCCCTCCACGTTGATCCCGTTCACCTGCAGAGCCACGGCATCACAACCCAAACCTGAGAGGCTGCTCCTGGCTCCCAGACCCTCCTCTCTCCCTAAAACGGGGGATTTTCCTTTTTTTTTTTTTATTCCTGTTGGGATGATAGGAAGGCTGCAGGCGTTTTCCTTCCCCCTCTCCATAGGCTCCTAAGTCCTCTCAGCGCCCCTGCCAGAGCATCCTCTCACCTTTCTGCATCCCAAACACATCCATGGGGAATCACAGACCCCAGGCTCTCACCAAAACTCTCTGCCTGCCCTCTGTGGTGCTGTCAAGCCCAGCCTTCCCCTTGGATGTGCCCAGGAATCTCACAGTGGGCACAGACAGTGGGCTGGGTGGATCCCTGTGGCATCACCGTGCCATCCTTCATCCCTCCGCGATGGAAAACCGTGGATTTTGGTGCCCTGATGGGCGAGTCCCTGTGCCTGGTGCATGGATTCATCTCTCCCTGCCCTGCCTGTGAGCCAGGACCTAAAGGGAACGTGATCCTGCTCCCCATTGTTCCCTGCAGAGAGGGGACAATGGTGACTCAGGACATTGTTGGGTGGGAATGAATCACCCTTTGTCCCACCGGGAATGACCCCACAGCCTCAGCACGACCCAGTGCTCGTCCTCACCCAAAGGGACACGGACACTGCAGAGCCTGAGCTCCAAACTCTGGGATCCCTCTGTGGGGAACCAGGCTCCCCCTGCTCCTCAGGGCACAGCTGGCATGAAAAGAATCCCCTTGCAGGTTCTGCACCTCATTCCAGGAGCTGCCAGCTCCCAGCCCTGCTCCATCCCTGTCCTGCCACCCCAGCTCACCCCAATTCATGCCCAGGGCTCACCCCTGGCTGCTCTCCCCCCCAACCCTGCCACAGAGCTGGGGGGCATCAAATATTTATCCCAGCCCCAAAGAGCAGGCAGGGAGGGGATCAGGTTTCTGAGCTCTCCAGCTCACCCTGAGCTGCTTTGTGTGTGCCAGGCCCTGGGCCAAGCCCATAAATAAATAACACGACCCCTGGATGTGACACCAGCCAGGCACTGCCACCCGTGCCCCGGCCCCACGCTGCTCCCAGCATTAAACTTTCAGCTGCTGGGAAGAGGCAGCAGCTCCCACTGCCTGGGGAATCTTTATTTATGGGCCTGGAAAGCCAGGAGAGTGCTCTGGTCTCAGGGTTTTCTCAGCTCACACTTTTCCAGGGCTGCAAATCCCATTGCTGCTCTGAGCTGGGAGTGAGGGGCACAGCTCGGTCCCCCTGGGGTGGTTTTGGGGTTCAACCTCCAAGGGAACAGCCCAGGCAGGAGATTTCCATGTGTTCCCACAGGGAAAGGGGTGATGGCTGCTGGGTCAGACCCTGCCTGTCCCTTCTCCAGGAAAAACACAACACACACAGAGCAATTCCCAGCCCTATCCAAACTTTTTGCCCCCATCTCGGACCAAAAGTGCTGTCCACCATCTGGTAACGAGCAAGATGCTTCCAAAAACATTTTTTCCCCAAATCTTTCGTAATTTTGTGTCTTAAAATCTCTGCAAAGCCTCTTCCCCTGTTTTTCCAAGCATTCCCTGGCAGGGCATCAGTTCAGCACCAGCCTGGCTTTATGCCCACAGTCACCTGCCCAACCCTCCTGGTGCCAGCCAGAGCCAGCACAGCACCTTGGGGACAGGGGTCAGTGCTGGCCTTGACTCAGCAGTCTCAGAGGGCCTTTTCCAGCCTGAACAATTCCCAATTTCTACTCTGTAATTCTTCCCAGAGCTCCCAAACGGCAGGAGAGGAAGGAGCACAAAGCCAGAGCAGCTTTAGGACTCTGAATTAGGGGAACACAGCGGGGGAATCAGATGGGAAAGGCCATGGCCTGGGGGCTGTCCCTGCTCCCCCAGGGTGCCACCCCTGTGGGGACACACACATTCACAGAGCTGGGGAATCACAGCTTGGAAATTCTTTCCAGGCCTGGATTTCTCCTGACTCTCAGCTCCATTCCCAGGCTGACAAGCTGACTGCAGCTTCAGTTAGGGAGGAGTCTCCCAGGGTGATAATATAGTAAAAAACAGAGTTTTTTCATAATAAAGATTAACCCCTGGTGTCTTTCCCGTGGGACACATCCTGAGGTGCTGTCCCAAGGATGTTTTTCCCAATTATCCAATGATCTCCTGTCCTGTCCTGGCTGCACTAACACACTTTAAATCCGGGCTGTCCCTACAATAAACTTGGCCTTTTTTTCCCCAAAAAGTCCGTGTGTGTGGCTGCCTTTTCTCTCTCTTTTCAGCACAGTAACCACACCCGTGCTGCTGTGTCCCCCTTTACCTCCACCAGGCGGTCCTGGGGCCGCAGCCCTGCCCGGGATGCCGGCGAGTCGGGATCCACGGAACGGATGAACTGCCCCGGCCGGGATTTCTCACTGTGCAGGTTGAAGCCGTAGCCATTGGGACCTTTCTTCAGGTGGCAGAGACGTGGGCACAGCTCCTTCTGCCCGTTTAAATCCTGATTCATGGTGGGGGAGAGACAAGGCGGGGGTTAATTCAAGGCTCTCAGGGAGATGGGACCATAAATAAAAGCCCCGAGGAAGCGCCGTATCTGCCCCCCTGTCCTCGGCGTGGGGACAGGTTAACAAATGGATTTCCTCTCATTGAGTCTATTTTCGAAACCCAATTGTCCAAAACCACTCCAAAAAAATGAAAACAAAACAAAAAAAATGTATTTCCTCCACCAGGAGTGGCTCAGATGAATCCACCCATAGGCTGGGACCCCCCACCCCGGCAGCAGCCGAGCCCCAGCCCCGGGCAGGGAGGAACCAAAGCCCAGTTTTGCTTTGCCCAGGCTCACCCAGACCTGGGATTAACCTCAGTCAGGTATTTCAGGCAGTGCCACACCCTCGGTCTCAGTGACACCAGCACTGGTGACATCCCCTCCCAGCAAGGAGGGAGCAGGATGATGAACCCCAACATCCAAGAGTTCCCTGCAGCTCGGGAAGGCTGAGCTCGGCAGGATGAACGGCACAGGGACACGTGAGGAGTTCAGAGCTTCCCCTCCTGCCATGGAAAATGTTTTTATGGCTCCTCAGGGCAGCCAGGGAGCAACAAATCCTGGTTTTCTCCAGGTCTTCAGGACCCATTAATTCCCTTGGATGCTGCTCCCACCAGGCAGCTCCAGCTGCACATCCCTGCAAAAAGCACCTTGGAGATTGAGGGTGTTCATTTTCACCCATGGTTTAAGGAAAACATCTCCCCTGGATGAGTTTTCACCTTCCCTCAGCAGGCTCCGTGCCTGCCCACAGACAGGATTTGTCTGGGATCACATTCACAGTGAAATCTCTTACAGCTTTTCTGTCCAAATTAAAAATCCAGGCAGCAATTTCCTCCTCCTTCCTGTCTTGGCCAAAAAGCATCGTGAAACACCAAACTTCCCAGCTCCTTTATCCCCTGAAAGAGGGATTTTTATAGAGGAGAACAAAGTGATCACGACCAGGGATCCCCGTGCTGGGGGATGGAATTTGGATGGAATTCCAGATGGGGTGGAAGGGACTTTAAAGATCACCTTGTTCCAGTCCCCTGCCATGGGCAGGGACATCTCCCACTGTCCCATTCCAGTGTCCAGCCTGGCCTGGGACACTCCCAGGGATCCAGGGACAGCCACAGCTGCTCTGGGCAATTTTGGCTGTGGCTGCAGGGGGGACAGATGTGGGGCAGGGCTCAGCACCAGCCTGACCAGCTCAATCCCAGCATCCAGGAAGAAACAGAGATGCAAAATGACCACACAGGTGGGAAAGAACCACTGAAGGTCCTCTAAATTCAATCTCCCTGTTCAAGCAGAATTCCCCAGAGCCCATCACCCACGATTGTGTCTTTCCTCTGGCACAGGAGGAAAACTCCAACCAAAATCCTCAGAAGCTGCTCACACACAAAGGTCACCACCAGCAGTGCCCATCACAGGCACCAGGACACACTCAAAGCTGCAAACTGCTCCTGAATTTTAGAGATTCCCTTAGCAAATGAGTTTTTAATTAAAAACCAGCTCGTGCTGTTGACATCTCAATTGCAGCTCAGTTCTTAAAGGGGAAAAGTTATCAGAGAACAAAACCTAAACCAGGATGGGGCTCCCAAACCCCTCCTGTACCTGCACCCTCAGCCTCTCCCTGCTGCACTTTTCCCATGGCCCCAGAGCAGGCAGTTCACCCTATCTGCAAATATTTCCAGCCTGCCTCGGAGTTCTTCAAAAACTGGAGAAAACAGGAAATGATTCAACTGGCCCAAGAGGGTCGGGCTGGTGTGACCTTAGAGGACACACAGGGCTCTGTGTGGCAGGACAAGGAGAGTGTCTGGGGTCACCAAAGTGCATCTGGGATCACCAAAATCCATCTGGGATCACCTCTTGGGGTTTACTTTTAAAACCATTTTCCCCCTGCTCCGTTTGCACAGGGTCACTGCTGCTGCAGCAGTGTGAAAACACAGAGAAATCCCAGAGAATCACCCCAAAAATCTGTGCTGGGGATCCCCTGGGGACAGCCTGGCAGGGTCAGTCCCTCCTCCTCCAGGGCATCCCCTGGGCTCAGCAGTGAAATCAAATTACCCACTAAATAAACCAGGCAGGGAAAAGCTTTGCTGCAGGATCCCTTTGGCTGTGAGGGTGCTGCCCTGTGCCATGTCCTACGTGGGCTTGTGCTGCTTTCACTGCAGAATCTCAAACTCAAAAGCCCTTAACTGGAATGAATTCAAGACATTTATTCTTAAATACATACATATAAAAAAAAAGAAAAAAAAAATCCCAATTCAGCATCTGCTGTGGGCAGAAATCCTCGGGGAAAACTGCTTATCCTCCAGCAAAGATGATCCAGGGCTTTTGCTGGGCTCTTAAACCTCCCAGCTAACGCAATCCTTGGCTGCTGGAAAAGCCAGGTTTTGGAGCTGAGCTCTGCAAAGCCCCTCTCTGGGATTAAGCAGAGCTCACACCCCCCCCACCCCCCAGGACACGGAGCTGCTGCCTCTCCTGCCAGCTCTGCTCTTGATTTTCTTTTTGACCCGTGCCAGCGTTTCCCTGGCTGTGTTCTGGGAAGATATTTCCTAAAGCTCCCGGGGGAATTTGGCCTTTGTGAAACCCAAGTTGCCTGGAACAGCAGCAGGGTTTATCTGGGCTTCCCAGGGACTCTCCTGCAGAACCCTCTGCTCTGCCTCTCACACGCCAAGCACTTAAAAGCCAGCTTGGATTAAGTTACATTCACATGGATGCTGCAAAGCAACAAAATTCAACTCCGTTTTTGTCATCTTAGAAAGCCAAAAATTGCCCACACACGCTAAAAAAAAATTGCAAAACGAAGCTTTTTTTTTTTGTTTTTTTTCTTTTTCTCCTCCTCCCCAGGAATCCAGGCTCTTCCAGTGGCTGCTGCTTTTAGGAGCTGGATTGAGCAGGGTGACACTCCATCCCTGTGTGTAGCATCCCCAGGAATGTCTGTGCAGATAAATGCTGCCTGGATAATGAACTGCACTCACAGCCCATCCCTGGAGCTGCAGCTTGGGGCAAACCAGCAGCATTTTACCAGGACAAAGGTTTAGGAAGCGCTGCTCAAGCTGGTCCATTTAAAAATGCACAAACAAGACATTAAATAACAATGAAATGCTTTCAGTAAAATTAAAAAAAAAAATACCAAACCGATTGGGTGTTGCCAGCTCTCACAATCTCATGGCAACTCTTCACAGAATCTGATTTCTTATTTCCCTTTGAGTTTCCAGCACTGCTGATGGGAACTGAGGTCCCTCAGGGACATCCCTTGGCTCGTGGGGGTCACCTGGGGACACTCTGGGGGTCACTGGGCTCTTCCAGAGATGCCCCTTGGCCCCTGGGGTGTCCCAGCACTGGTCCCTGCAGTGAGCAGGACCTTTCCCATGTCCCACACCTGGGGCTGGTGTCACCAATGTCACCAGCTCTGATTAATGAGGGGTTTTCACGCCATTAATTAGCACGTGGCAGGCTGCAGGAAAGCAGAATCCACTCCCAGAAGCACCAAAAGGAACCAAACTCCCCTCCTGGGTTTTGAGGGGCAGCAGAGCAGCCCCCAAGCTCTGTTATCCACCTGCCCCTCCCCAGCTCAACACCACGAGGGTGTCAGAGACCCTCCTGCTGTCACTGCTGAGCCACAGCCAGGGCAGGGCTGTCCCCTGCTCCCCACAGTGTCACCACTGTCCCAAAGGACACCGACTCACAAAACCAACCTGCACCTTCACGCCACCCCCCAGCCTGAGCCCGAGCAGGAACGGGGATAAAAAGGACATTTCAAACCCAAAAAGCTGCAGGAATATCCAAGCTCCCTCCATACCCAGGATCGTCTCCAGCCCCTCTGCCCCACAAACTCACGCCCACAATGAGCTAAAACACTTGGAAAGCCACAGTTTAGGGTTTTATTCCAGGAATAAAACACCAGAGGCAGCGTGGACACGGGGTCCTCCGGGAGAGGAGGAGGAGGGAGAGGAGAACAGGCACACACAGAGCTACTCTAGAGACCATGGCCAGGTTGGTACCATCTGCCCTGGGATGCTGCTGGGTCCTGCAGTGCCTTGGCCACGATGTCACCGAGCCCTCAGCACTGGGGTCACCCCAAACCTGCTCCCAGGCTGGGGGGACACTCTCAGCCAGGTGGGAAGGGCAGGAGCTCCAGCCCTGCCCGTGCCCAGAGTGGGGATCTGCTGGGACTCCACCAAGCTCATCTCCTGGGTGTGCTGCTCCTAATCACTGAGATCAGGGTCATTATGACCCTAATCAGCTCAGCCCTGCCTGGGACCACCTCACCCTGCTCCCAACACCAGCCTGACCCCCCGTGCCCATCCCAGGGTCTTGCCAAACGGGCTCCAGTCACTCCTGCTGGGAATGCAGCACCTGGATGCACTCCAGGCTCTGGATCACCCAGGACAGGTCAAACCTTTCCATCCCTGCTTGGCAGAGCTGGAGAAAACCCAGGCAGGAGCATTCCTGCCTAATTTACATTTTTAACATCCTTTAAGTCAGCTGCCACGGTATTTCCTCTCCTTTCCCCCGTGGTTTTGGTCAGAAAATTGTTCCTTTGCTCCCTCCAAAGCAAACCTCAGCAGCAGAATCCACCAGGGCTGGGGGACACCGGGCTCCTGTCCTGCCCTGGGGACACCTTGGGACATGGAGATGTCCTGAGGGGACAGAGAACACTGCTCAGAGCCTTGGTGTCCATTCCCACTGGGACGTCTCCATCCCCTGCACTTTGGATTCTCCAGTGCAGGCACCAAGGGATGCAGGGGCGGGGATGCAGGGGAGGGGATGCAGGGGAGGGGATGCAGGGGAGGGGATGCAGAGCCACCTCCAGGGCTCGTGCAGCAGAAATGCAGGATCCTGCCCCAAATCCAAACCCCAGCAGGCACAGGAGTGAGGGGCAACACTGGGAGCTTGGGAAGAGCCAAGGAGGGGGAGAAAGCAAGGCAGGAAAAGGGCCCAGGGGCCACTGCACCACCAGAACAAGGGACCCATTTACACCCCCTGACACAGGGCACCCTCCCTTGGCAGTACTGGTTATACTGGGAGCTGAGCCGAGCCTCAGGCAAGCTTTAATTGCCACTATTATTACCAGAGTTCTGTTGGAAGCTCCAAGGCTGCTGCCCGTGCCCGGATTTAGGGATGCACTTAACTTTAAGCAGATATTTGTCACCAGGCTGGGCAGGGGACGGGTGAAACCTCGCTGTTTTCCACACTGCAAAGATGAGGGAAGCTGGGAGAAGCAGGAGCCCTCCCCGTGGCTGCCAGCAGTGCCCACAGCCCTGCTTGCCATGAGAACCAGGAGGTTTTGGGATGGTGCCATGGCTGGAGCAGGATCCTGCCTCCATTCCCTGCTGTGCCAGGGTTCCTCCTCCTGCTCCAGCAGGGCTGGGCTCCCTTCCCCCAGGAGTGACTCCATTTTCCCATTAAAGCAGCACCAGAATGGGGGCTATTGTAGCCCTGCATCCCCCAGGGCCAGGGGACCTCGGTGACACTTGGAGGAGGGGACAGAAAATACCAAAAGAGCTCAAAACCCACGTGGAGAGTGGGGCTGAGAGGGCACAGCAGCTGTCCCCCCACATGCCCAGGGCTGGCAGAGCAGAACAAAGATGCTCCTGGGGCGTCCCAAGCCCTGCCTTGGTGCTCAGCTCCACGCTGGGATGCTGCAGCCACCCTCACACTGCTGGGAAGGGCTCAGGGCTCGTTCCATCCCTCCCTCCCTCCCACACACATCTCCCCCAGCTCCATCCCCCTGGCTGCAGGCAGCCAGCAAGCACCGAGCAGGCTCAAACTCCAGATGTTGGTGAAATGCTATAAATAACAGAGGGGGAAGGGATTTGGGGCTGGTGGGACGCCAGGCTCACCAAACACAAGCAGATGTTGCTCCCCTTCCCTGCAGGGCCAGAGCTGGGGCTGGGCTGGAAGGTGGCAGCTCCAGCATCCAGAAACTCCCCCCCAGGCAGAGATTTTCCACCAGCCAGGAATAAATCCTTAGGAAGGACCAGCAAACAACCTGCTGCCATTTTCATGCAGCCACAAGTCTAATTATGTTCCTGAGGAGAGGTTTCAGCTCCAGCATCAATGGCAAAAAGAGGAAAACCTCACATCCAACACAGACCTGAGGGCCCAGAGTACTCAGTGAACATCTCCACACCTTCACATTTCAGCAGCACAAAGTTTCAGATGCTCCCAGGGACTGCATCTTGACCCCAGAGAAAAGGATGAGCCCAAACGTGGCTGAGATGCCACCAACAAGCTTTTGGCAGAGTCTGTGATCACCCTAAAATCAGCAGAGTTACCATCACTGTCCCCAGGAGGTGCTGCAGGCTCTGGATGGTGACAGCACAAACTGTGTCACAGCCCCGTGTCACCACCAGGCCCCTCACCTGCCTGCCCCCAGCACAAGCTGTAGCTTATTTAAATCCCTTACATTATTCAAATTACTCCAGCTATTTAAATGGCTCAAGGTGGGTTTGAGTGATATAAAAAATAGATATTTATTTTAAGGGCAGCAGACACTGAGGTTTGTGCTGCTCCCTCCAGCATCCCTCTGCCAACCTGGGGGCTGCACCAGCACACACCCAGTGCCCCTTGGGTGCATCCCTGGCCCCCTTTGGGTGCCTCCCAGCCCTTTCTCTGCCAGCAGTGGGTGAGGATGGCAGGGAGTGATTCCAATTAGCAATGGAACACATCCAGCCCCAGCTCCTCAGCAGGAGCCAGGGCCAAGCTGCAGCTGATAGGGTAATTTGGATATTTCTGGGGTTTTTCTGGTGACAGTCCCTGTGAGGAGGAGGAAGAGGAGGATCATGGAGAACTCAGACTCACAGCACAGCTCCTTCCAGCCCTGGAGGGGAAGGATGATGCCCACCTGTCCTGCTGGCCCCAGGGACACTTGCCCTGAGCTCTGCAGCCCTTCTGGACACAGCTGAGGGCACAGTGGGTGCCAGGGTGGTGCAAAAGTCATCACAAAAGATGAATGAGGGCCTTCACCATCCCATGTCAGCACAGCAGCAGCAAGAAGAGTTTTGCACCTTCCCTGTGCCCTCCACCAAGCTCACCCCCAAGCCTGGTCCTTGCCAGGGGTGCAGAGCTGTGCCAGGACCCTGCCAGAGCCACGATTGTTGTTATCCCAAGAAAGTGCCAGGCAGGAGAAAACAAGAGCAGGAAGGATGTGGAGGGTGGGGAGGCACAGCCCGTGGTGACAGCAGTGCCAGGCTGTGGGATGGCACCACTCCCACCCTGGCACTGGGAAAAGCAGCTCCCTCACAGCTCCCACACCAGGGCTTCACCTCCACCCAACCTCCTGCCAAGGAAATCAGAGCTCCACCTTCCCCCGGGGGTAAGCCTGGATTTGCCCCTCACCGACATCCCCGGCTTTACAGAAATCCCTGAGCACAAAGGGGCCTCTCAGGATGGAGCCATGGCCTGCTTGGCTCGTGTCCCCAGCGGGGACAAGCCCAGTGAGGGTCCCTGGTGGCACATCCCAGCTGTGAGGACACCAGCTCTGCCCAGCCCTACAGACTCCAGCTGATGCCATCTCCAAGGGAACCATTCCCTGGCAGCCCCACAGCTGGGGAATTTCTCAGCCACAAGCCACAAAAAGCAGCTTTTTTTTTTTTTTTTTCCCCCCTCTTTGCTGGCGTTTGAGCAGACTGAGACAGCAAAGGCACCCACGCTCTCCCCCCAGGCAGGGCTGGAGCCAGAAACAGCAGCACAGGCTTGGCTGGAGCAGGAGCAGCTGGTCCAGCCCAGGCAGGGAGGGAGGGAGGGAGGATGGAGGAGAGTGAAACCGCCACGTGCACGTGTTTGCATGGACGGGGATGACTTTTCCAGCAGGATCTGCCAAGGGAACACAGAGCCAGGAGAGCAGAGAGCTCCCCTGCCCCACGAGGATCAGCTCCAGGACGATGTGGGGCAGCAGTGTGGGTCCTGGGATTTGTCCAAGAGGAGAAATATGGAATTTCCATTCTGGAGGGAAAGGGATCTCAGCAGATCCGGAGGGATCTGATGGGTGGGAGGGAAAAGAGCATCACTGAGCAGGGCTCGAGCTGCTGGAACAGGGGGAAAAGTCCTTCCCACGCTCAGCATGAATCCCCAGGCCAGAGCAGGGATGGCTCAGGACAATGGGAAGGCAGAGGGAAATGCTGGGAAGAAAATTCCCCCCAATCCTACAGCGTTCCCTTCCCTCCACTGCAGCACAGAGCTCGTGTCCCACCCTGTGACACCCCAAATCAGAGAGCTGCCACCCCCAATGGCACATCCTGCACAGGGCAGAGCCCCGGGCATGGCTGTGCCAGAGCTGGGCACCTCCAGGCTCTGCCCAGCCACCCTTTGGCCTCCCCCCAGCTGCTTTTGGAGGCCAAGCCTTGAGCAATCACCAAACATTCAGCGAGGCTGGCCCCATTCCTTGCCTTCAGTGACCCCAGGTCATCAGCAGGAATCCAGTCCTGCAGCTTTGAGCTCCCACGGACTCACTTGGCACCAAAAACTCTGAGGAAAAAACCCTGGAGGTGGAGGGGGCTCAGCGATGCACCAGGCAGCACCTCCCAGCCCCAGACACCCCGGGACAGGGAGGATTCTTGGGAAGGGAAAGGTATTTTCCCAAGGATTGAGGCTGCTCTGGCTCTGCACTCCTGCTTTTCCCCAGGGCTGTGGGACCGGGGTCACCATGGCAGGACCACCCAGAAAACCCCACCAGGGCCAGCACCAAGTGCTCCAAACCCCCCAAAAAGCCACCCTGAGTCTGATTTGTAGGGGTAGGGTGAGACCCCAGTGCCCTGCACAAAGCCAGCTGTTGGTCAATGAATGTCACACAGAATGGGGAAAACTGCTCTGCACCCCCAGGCCAGCAAGGACACAAATCCTGGTCCCCTCCATGAGCCCCCACCCGAGGAGAAGAGGTCATGTCTTGGGTTGTGGTTGTCCCTTCAAACCAAACTGTAATAAATTTCTGGTTTACCTTTCTCAGTTTATCAAGGAAATGCTTCATATTCACAAATCAGGACCACTTCTAGGTCCATCATTTAAACTGTAAAATTTAAAATTTAATTCAAGCCAAAATTTCCTTTATATATATTGGAAAAAAAATATTATTTCTCTATAAGCTCCATTTTTAAGGCTCAAATTCAGTTTTCGTATTTAAAAATTAGTTAAGCCGTAAATTTAATATTCCTTTGTTTTCATTTTTTATTAATTCTCTCTCTTATTTCGGCAGATCTCCTATAACCCGACCCTGTGCTTTCTCATAATTTTAAGTATTTCTCACTACCATCAATGTTTTTCAACTTTTCCACTAAAACTTGTTGACCTCTCTCTGAAAAACTCAGCGAGACTTTTCAGACTCCAGCAGTCACGGGTGCCACACTCATCCTCGCAGAGCCCAACACAGCACGGGCAGGGTGGGGGGAAGGCAGGAGCCATCCTGGTGCCTTTTTGGGGTTGGTTTTTTTTTTTTTTTCCTTTTTCTCTGTCACCCAGCCCAGCTGGGAGTGAGGGGTGTGCTGGACAAACACGGGGGGGACAAACCTGCACCCCCAGCCCGGCCCCTGCCCGGGAAAGGGGAGAGAACAAGCTCTGCTCTGTGAGTGCTGAGCCCAGGGAAGTTCAATAGTTTACTCCCAATATTTGTCTTGGCTGGGCAGCCCAGCTCGCTGGAGGAAATGGGGCAGGGGGAGGGCTCCAAACATCCTCTGCATTCCTTGTCATGAAAGCAAAGCCAGCACTGGGGCACCCGCGCTCGGGGTCACCCCATGGGAGCCCTTTTGTGTTCAGAAATCCTGCAATGAAACATCCAGGGGTGCAAATTTTCCAGAAAAGCAGCAGGAGGGGTGAGGGGGATTCAGTTCCAGATGTGTCAACTACTCCTTTCTCCCCCCCCCCCAAAAAAAAAAAAAACCCCCACAAGTCACAGCTTCTGCACAAAATCCGCTGAGCTGGGCACAGCATCCAAAACCTCGAGTTCTGCTGGGGTTCCCCTTGACCTCCCCCTGCAAAACTCAACCCTGCTGTCACTGCTCCCATTGCACACGGCTGGCAGCAGCTCCATCCCGTCACTGGGATGGGAAACGCGGGATCAGACTGGGAGAAGCGGGATCCAAACCGGGAAAAAAGCGGGATCCAAACTCGCGGGGGAAACGCGGGACCAAAGCCAAAAATCAGGGCTCCTTCCACCAAGCTCCAAAAATGCCATTTTTTTAAAGCAAGCCCCTTAAAAACGAGGGGGCACAGACGATGGCCCTTGGCAGGGAGCTGAGCTGGGCAGGGCTGGGGCAGAGAAGGGACCCGGGGTGGCCCGGGGAGGACACGGGGGGAGGATCTCCTGTGATAAGCCCAGAGCCAGCCCCAGCTGCTCCTGCTGATAAACCTGGGGTGCAGGGGGTGCCAGTGGCAGTCCTGGGGCTCTGGGCACGCTGCCATCCTGTGCCTGTGGCAAGGGGAACACAGAGCCCTGAGAAAGAGCCCCAGAATTGTGCTCACAAAACCAAAATGGGATGTGGGTGCCCAGCAGAACCCAGCAGCCACTCTGAGGGGATTTTTATCCCCACATCCCCAATGCCAGGGCAGAGCAGGGAACTCTTCCAGGCAAAGCCGACTACTCACCCGCTTTGAACTAATTAGGGCTTGTCTTAATTAAATCCTGCTAACCATGAGCAAGCCCAAGGCCAGAATTAACTGATTTACCTGGGATGGCCTCTGGCTGCTGGTCTGGTAGGAAGGAGGCAGCCCTGTGCTGGACACAGGGAGGCAGGAGCTGCCAGGCATTGGGAAGAGCCTCTGGAGACCTTGCCCAGGGAAATGCCAGCTCAGCCAGGTGCCAGGGCCACATTCCCGAGGGTGGGAGCTCAGCCTGCCAAGGCTGGAGCAGAGGGATCAGCCCTCCCTCCACCTTTTTGTGCTGCTCGTGTCTTTAAGGGGATTAATCCCTGTAATTCCATGCGAGGGTTTAATCACAGAACACCCCTGGGAGCAGTGGGGCTCTGGCTGGGGTTGGGGCAGCAGTGACCCCACCTGCAGCAGGTGGGGATGGAGAGGCCCAGGAATACACCTGGACACTCACTCACTGCTCCTGGCCCCACTCCTTCCTCAAGCATCCCTGGCACAGCTCAGGCTGGACACCCTCCCAAGGGAAAACCCCACAGCCAGGCAGCCCAAATTGTGCAGCTTTGAGAGGAAAAGGCTCCAGGGAGAGCTCAGAGCCCTTTCCTGTGCCTAAAGGAGCTCCAGGAGAGCTGGAGAGAGACTGGGGACAAGGGATGGAGGGACAGGACACAGGGAATGGCTTCACATGGACAGAGGGCAGAGCTGGATGGGATATTGGGATGGAATTGTTCCCTGGGAGGGTGGGGAGGCCATGGAATAGAATTCCCAGAGCAGCTGAGGCTGCCCCTGGATGCCTGGCAGTGTCCCAGGCCAGGTTGGATGGAGCACTCTGGGATAATGGAAGGTGTCCCTGCCCCTCCCAACCCAAACCCAAACCAGTCCAGAATTCTCTGCCCACCGAGCAGCCTCTCACACTTCCACAGCACTGGCACCTGCAGGGAATTGTCTTTCTGCCCTTCCCAGCACTCATAAAACCATTAAAATTTGGCTTTCACAGGCTCACCACTAACAAACATCCCACACCAGCTTATTGTACCTGGAAACAAACTCCTGCAAAGCTTTAGTGGGAAAAGAGAGACACTGAGCCAACAAAATCCAGCTCCACGTCTGGATATGGTCTGAACGTGCACAACAATGGAACCAAAACATTCAGGAGTCCAGACAAAACGTAATGAAATTAAATTACAATATGGATCTTGCCAGAAAGAATTATGTCAACAGCTTGAGGTTCAGTTCCTTATTTATAGAGACCTGTGGAAGCCTCTACTGATTACAAGTTTAATTTTTGCTCTCTCATATCCCAGCCTCGAGTCTCCCACCACCAGTGCCTGTAAAATCTCCATATCCAGAGGCAGAGAAAAGGACTGGGAGACAAAACCAGCTCAGAACAGCCCTTCACTTACACCCTGAGCTCTTTTCAGTGCTGGGTACATCATTCCCCCTCACAGCCTCGCCCCCCCAGGCTGGAGGGCAGGAATGAACAACACAGAAATGATGTCACACTTCCAGGGCTGTGAGCACTCAAGGAACGGCGTTTTATGGGTTAAAAGGAGCTCTTTAGAACCTCTTTGGGAAGTCAGGTGTACCTGGAAACTTTGGCCCCCTCCACACTGGAAGTCAGCAGCACCTTTGCCCCAAATGTTTCCATTCCCTACAAGCAATCCCACAACTCCAGCACCTTCCAGCCGGGTGGGAGCAGCCCCAGGAGGGGCTGGGATTCCCCCACACCCACAGCACCACCCCAGGCACCAGCAGCTCCAGATCCAAGCCCTGGGGGTGATTCCTCCAGCAGAGCTGGGACAGCCCTGGATAAACAGCTGGGAACGTGCAGCACATCCCCTTCTCCACAACTCACTCAGGGCTCGGGAATAAACAGAGAATCCAAAAAAAAAAAAAAAAAAAAACCAAACCCAATATTGTTTTAAGGTTTCCTCTGCCATGTCAAGCCCACGAGCCCGAGCAGGCTGGAGCAGCTCCAAGGGATGGAGCAGAGGCACAGCAGAGGCTCTGTGCAGCTGCCAGGGCACACGCAGAAGGTTTTTAATTTATTCTAAACCATTTAATAGTTCTGCTATTGAACAGAACCATCGACAGCTGGCTAGGAGCCCACGAGTGAGCGGGGCTGGGTTTGAAGGAAAGCTGCTGGAGCCCATCCCTGAGAGCACAGGGGGCTGGGGAGAGCTGCACTGACAGCAGCTCCCATTAAATATCAGCTTCCCAATCGTTCCGAGGGAAAGTTTTTGATTACTCGGGGATGCAGAAGGGATCAGCACCGGCTGGACCACCCGCAGCATCAGCGCCGGGTGTGGGGTGGGAGCAGCATCCCTCCCCTTCCCAGGGAGCTGGGGGGTCCCGGGGTGACCCCAATGTCCCCTCACAGCGCCGGGTGTCCCTCGGGAGCGTGTGGCTCCGGGAACAAAGGCTCTTGGCAGGGCACGGCTCCTCCCGATGCTAATCTGCCTCTCTCGCCTCCCACCCGCTTTGTGTTTCACTAAAAATACCGCGGCGGAGGAAGTTCGTGCCGCGGGGTGGATGCTCTCCTCCCCGGGAGGGGCTTCCTGCGCTGCCCCGGCACGAAAATAGCCCCCAGCCTTGTCCCTCCTGTCCCCAGCCTTGTCCCCAACCCCGCTCCTCCTGTCCCCAGTCGGGACACAGCCCCAGTCCAGATTTTGGGGCTCTTGGTACCCAAATCCCCGTTCCCGCAGCCCGGGGCTCAGCACTCGGGTTCCTTCACCCCGCATTCCCCGGGGAAATGTCTCGTTCCCAGCAGGATTTGGCTCGGATCCCTGCCAGTGTCGTGGTGATGCCCAGCACAAACCCCAGTGCCAGCCCCCAAAACACCAAAACCCGGCAAGAGAAGGGAACGGGGTCAATACACAAGGGACAGGCACACGGGGCTGGGTTTTGGGATGTGGAGCCTCCCACGAGCAGCAGTACAAACACCCAAAAATCACCACGGAATCCTGGAATGGTGTGGATGGGAAGGAACCTCCAAGTTCACCCCATTCGGACACATTCCACTTATCCCAGGCTGCTCCAAACCCCATCCAACCTGGCCCCGGACACTCCAGGGGATGAGGATTCGCATCTCCCCGTGCCCCAACCTCCACTCCCTCCATTCCAGAGGCCACCCCCAGCCCGGTGACACGCGATGCCAGAGCCCGGCGACATCAATAATGCAGCGGGGTCAGCAGCAGCGTCCCCGCAGCTCCGCCCGCCTGCTGCCGCTGCTGGGGATTGAAGCGCTAAACCCAAAAAATGAGAGATCCCTGTAGCGCTCCCACGGAATTCACAGCCCCCATGGCCACAGAGGTGCCCATGGCAAGGATTTTAGGGTTGGCAGAGGCTCTCCAGGCACCTTCCCTTGCTCATCCATCCCATGTCCTCGTCCCCTGGGCAGCTCCAGGCTGTGGGTGCACAATTTGCTTTGCAAAGTTTTTTTTTTTTTAAATAGAAATGAGCAAAGCTCCCAGAGTGGCACATACACATCCTCCCCTCGGCTCTGCCCTCTCAGCCCCACAGCATCCCCAAAAACATCCCCCAAAAAACATCCCCCAGCTGCTGTGGGAAGGGCAGGGAATGCACTGGGACACAGCCCCAGCTCCTCGGGCTCTGTGCCCGAGGGTTTCCCCAAACCTCTCCCTGCACAGCAGGAACCTCACCCAGGCTGTGCCAGGGCTGAGCTTTGCCCTCCTTCCCATCGCCCTCCTGCAGATCTGAGCCTGCCCCAGGGAGTTGGAAGATGCTGCAGGGAAGTGCTTTAATTCAAACCATCCACTTATTTATTTATTTTTAAATTGCATAATTGCTGCAGACATTTCTGCTCATGTTTGGTTTTATTACATCTTTGTGGTTATTCTACAAGCCCTAAATTTTGGGCCTCAACTGAGTTGGCAAAGTGCTCCAAAAACATCTGTCCTGAGTTACTCCCCTTGCAGAGCTGTGGCAGAAGACATCACAACACCAGGGGGGTTATTTGGAACAGAGAAAAATTCTTACTCCTGACCCAAAGAGAAGGGTAAATATTTACTGCCACTGACCCTACACCTGGTCCCAACAGGGCCCAGCCCTCATCCTTCAGAGAGCAGCACAGCTGGAGGCTCAGGAGCTGCCACCACCCCTGTGTCACCGTCCTGCTGCCTCCAGTTCCTGCCAGCAGCAATGCTAAGGTGACACATCCCTCCCCAGCACTGCACAATCAACAACCAACCACTCATTCCCCCCCATTAAAATTCCCAGACTCAACAGGTTTGAATCCAGCAGCCCCAAGCCGTGGGTTTGCCCTCCAAAGGATAAACTCGGGAGAAGTTTATTCTTCACAAAGGTTGCAAAGGTCCCTTTGCACACCCACCCCCTGCAGACCAGAGCACGAAGGAAGGGAATTGCATCACCCCCAACACCCCTCTGGCTTGGCTGATGTTTTTGTTTCTCCTACAAACACACCTGGAGAAGGCAGCAAGTCCCAAGCACGGCCTTAATGGCCATGACGGGGTCCCGGTGCCAGCACATCCCTCCCATCCATTGCCAGCAGGAACGGGCCAGCAGAGCCACAGCCCCTGGTGGGTTCTGCCAGCCCTGGCCAGGACACCTGCCCACCATGGACACCTCTGGAATGCCCAGCAGCATCCAGGTGAGGTCCTGGCAGCCCTGCAGCTCACCTGCCTTTTACACCGTTTAATTACAGCCACCCAAAGGCACCTTTGCCATTAAAGCAGCTCACACCCAGCACCGAGAGCAGCCCCCAGCTCTGGACCAGGCAGAGCCAGAGCCCTGGGAACGCAGGAAACAGCCTGGTAGCCACCAGAACCTGCTGGGGACAGGGGAGCACCTGCCATGGAGGACAGACCCTGCCAGGGGACAGAATGGGACAAACCCCCCAGCTCAGCAGACACAGGAATGAGCACAATTCAGTGGGACAGGGCAAGGCAGCCCTGCCTCCCCGTGCCACCATGGCCACGAGTCCTGGGGACAGCAGAGCTGTGACAGCCACAGCTGCTGGCTGCCAGCCCTGCCAGGCAGGATTTTAAATAGGTGCTGAATTATTCATGGCATCACCGAGGTTCCTGGAGCACGAGGTGCTGGCCACCAGGTCCCTGCTGGGGTGACCTCTCCACCCACGGCTGCTCCAGGGGGGGTCAGCCCTCTTGGGAAATAAATCTGGGGCAGCACTGGGGGGTGGCAGGGCTGTGCCCACCCTCCCTGCTCCATCACAACCATCACATTTCCCTCCTCGTTTGGTTTCAGTTGCTCGTCTCTCCAGGCTGCCCTGAACAACCCCGGCCTCAAATCCAGGAAAACTCCGGCTTTTACATAAACAAAGGCTGCTGACAAAAATGCAGCTCCCTGGGAGCAGCCTGGAGCATCGGCCCCAGCTCCTACAGGGGCAGGTTGGGGCCACAGGTCTGCAGGGAACAAGGAGCTGCCTTCTCTCCTTCACTGAATGCCCCCAGGAAAGCTCAGAAAACCCTAAATCTGGCTGGGGACAAATCTCAGTGTATCCCAGCTGCCACAGCCCCAGTGCAGCAGCAGAAATCTCCCAAAAAATCCCCCCACACTCAGGAGCTGCACATTCCAGTGCCTGTGAGCTGCTGGATTCGGGTCAGGCTGGAGCTGCCCCATGGGGGGACAGTGCTGGGGGCTGAGCAGGGCAGAAATTGGGGTCCACACCTCTCATCCACCATGCCCTGGGCTCCTGCTGCTTTGGGAGGCAGCAAGAGGGACGCACCAAGAGCCTGGAGCAGGTTTTACCACCTCGAAGCAAGGCAAGGCACAGGAGCAGGATGCAGGTCCTGCTGCTCCTCTGACCTCACCCCAGAGTCACACACGGCTCTGGCACAGAGAAATGACCTTGGCCAGGCCAGCTGGCAGTGCCCAGCTCCCCTGAGAGCTGCCAAGGCAGGAGCAAACCACCCCAATGAGCTCAGCAGCCTGTCCCCACAATGGGGGAAATCACCTCTGGAGCAGTTCCCTTTGTCCAGCCCAAACATCAGCACAGTGAGCTCTGAATTCCCAGGAAAAGCCCCTCTGAGGGGAACAGGGGCTCTCCTCCCCACTCCCAGCCCAGCCCAGCCCTGCTCTCCCTGTCCCACCCTCTCCTTGGAGCCCAAAGGCAGGAAAGGACCGTCCTGTTCCCCGGGCTGACTTCCCGTCAGCTCCTGCCGCTGGATCGCGACCAGCACAGCAAACACAGCAGGGCAGGAAATGGAAATGCCCCGTTTGGAAAGCCACCCCCTCCTTGGGAATGGCTCCTGTCCCAGGGGGGCTTCAATTCCCAGGGGAAACACAGCCATCATCATCATCATCATCCTCACACAGACCTTCCAACGCTTCAAATCCATAAATAAAATTAAACACTGCCTCCAAGCCTGCCCCGGCAGCCCCAGGGAAGGAAGATCCTTCTCTGCAAGATCCCAACCAGCTCCAGAGGGAGGGAGCAGGGCTCAGAGCCCCTCTCCTGCCTCCCACCAGCATCACCCCTGATCTGCACACGGGGATTTCTGCAGAGGGCACAACATTCTCCTGACCTCCCCATGGATGCCCTCCTGACAGCCCAGTGGCCACTTCTGGACCAGCAATCAGCCACCACCGTCACCCCAGGGGGACAGAGACCGAGCTGGCACTGCAGGCCCTGCAGGGCCCCCAGGGAGGAGGAAGAGGAGGATTCCCAAAACAACTCCACGCTGCGGAGGTCGCTGAGCAGCACAGCAGAGGGGGGACACGAATGGGAGGGGACAGATGGCCGTGGAGTGGCCACCCAGCTCCTGCCACGTCCCCACCTGCAGCAGGGGCAGCCCGGAGCCAGCCCCGCTATCAGCCCGGCACAAGCCTGCGCCGTCCCCGGCAGCCATGGAAACTGGACGTTCTCCACCCCAAATTCCTCCCCTTTTGGAAAGGAGTTTACCAATAAAAGGCGCTTAATGCCGAAGCACAGGCCAGACTCAGGCTGCTCAAAAAGAGCCAATTTCCTTCCTATTTCAGCAAAAAGCTGCGAACACGCTCGCC
Organism: Sturnus vulgaris; assembly: GCF_052056855.1. NCBI lineage: Eukaryota > Metazoa > Chordata > Aves > Passeriformes > Sturnidae > Sturnus > Sturnus vulgaris. The sequence goes on from NC_142258.1 coordinate 1,254,993, forward strand.
CCAGATGTTCCCTCCCTCCTGCAAATAACGCAGGGAGAGAAGCTCATTCGTGAGCTCCAGCTTGGCCACAGCTCTGTGCTGAGCAGGCTGAGATCCAGGCTGGGACACCGTGGGGTCACTCACACGTCCCCAGCACTGACAGCCCCCCACAGCCCCCCCAGCAGCTCAGGAGACCCTCGGGGACACTGGAAGGGAGGGAATGCACAGCCCCCAAACAACCAGTGCCGCCTGCAGTGAGAGACCCCAAAGGGAAGCTTGGCACACCTGGGCTCCCCAAACCACACACAGGAGATTTTTCTGATAGGACAAGCCACGGCCAAAGAGGAAGGAAACCCGAGGGAGGTGCCAGCTGCTGCCCACAGCCCCGCTGTGCCCTCACCTTCCTGCTGCCGTGCGAGGAGAAGCTGTGGGAATGCCTCTGGAGGCTGCCCCCGCTCACATCCAGCTGTGGCTTCCAGACCTCGCCGTTGTCGCTGGCCAGGCCCTTGGTGGGAGGCAGGGCAGGGCTGAGCAGGATCCCGTTGTGCACCATGTCCTCGGTGCAGGTGAGCCTCAGGCTGCACAGGTACTCGTCTGTCTCCTTGTCCACCACCAGCAATCGCGTCTCCGTCTCCACGGCCTTGATGCGCTGCACGACCTGGGCGGGGGACAGGGACACTCAGGGGTGGCAGGAGCTGTGCCCAAGGGCCATCAGCTTCCTCACAGTGCTGGTCCAAGTAAAACTTTGTGCTCCCAGCTGCTGGTGATGGGGCAGAAAAGGCAAGAACGCAGCTTTGGGAGATCCCTGGGGATGCTGCAGGGGATCAGCCAGGATCACCCTCCCACAACTACCTGGGATCACCTCCTGCTCAGCCAAGAGTTTGCAGAGGCTGGCACTTCCCCTCGAGCATCAGCAGCCCCTTTGCCTGTCCCACCAAGCAAACATCCTCCATTCCTCAACCCAGGGTGTGTCTGCTCCCATACCCGGGGCAGGGCACGAGCTGGGGGCACAGGAAGGCTCCAAGCACCAATGTGGGCAGTTGGGTGCTGGACTGTCCCCCACCACACCATTGTACAGGCCAGAGGGAGATTTAGGAAGGACACAGCCCAATCCATCCATCCATCCCCAGGCTGTGCTGGGGACCAGCAGGAAGGGGAGCCAGTGCTGGGAGAGGGAGATGAGCCCATCCCCGGGGGGATCCAGCTCCAGGCAGGGCTGAACGGGGACCTTGTCCTGCTGTGCCCAGCTCCTCCACAGGGATCAGTGACTGGCAGAGGCTCTGACAGTGGGGAGAGCCAGGAGGAGCTGATCCCACAGCCAGGCAGGGAGTAAATCCCACCAGAGTGGGCTGGAAACAGAGAAAATCCAGAACATCCACAGGGAAACCACCTCCAGACTCGCTGCTAGCACCTCCTCCCTGCACAGGCCTTCATCCCGAGGAGGAGGAGGAGGAGGGGTGGCATTGCTGGCAGTGCTGCTCAGCCACCCTCCCCAGCCATGGGGTGGCCCTGAACACCCCAGACGTGCTGGGATCTCCCCAGAAGCAGCCCAGGGCTCCTGCTCTGATCTAGGTCACAGTGGCCAGACACGCCAAGGTTAGAGCGACAAACGAGCCTAATACGCAATTAACCAGCGTTTATTTACTCCCTGCAAGCTCCGCTCAAGGTCAACAGAGCCGGTATCTGCAAACAAGAAAGAAAAAAAAAAAACAAACCAGCCTGCAAGAAACGTACAGGCTACAGACAAGGCTGAACTAACTCATCGCTGCAGCGACCCTGGGCTCTCACCCCATAACCAGCCTGGAGGGTGCTGATCTATCAGGGCCAGAAAATCCATCTGCTCCCGTTCAGATCCGTTTACATCTGACATCACACACTGCTAGGGACACTTCTCCCAGAGGGGACCTGGCAGCAGCAGCCAAGGCACGGCAGCAAAGATGCAGATGGGGAATGTGCTGGCCCTGCAGTTCAGGCAGCACAGGGGTCCCACAGACTGCAGAGAAACTCTGAGGGTCCTCAAAAGGGTCCAAAGCTGGCGTGGAGCAGTGCTGGGCTCACCCCAAGAGCCACAGCGAGAGCAGCGATGGAGCAAAGCACCGGGGGCTGAGCCAGCCAGGGACGGCACAGAGCAGCCCCTTGTCCCCTCCCCACGAGCAGCATGAGCAGAAGGGGCTGTGAGGAGCCTCCCCAAGGCAGCAGAACTCCCTGGGGACAGAGCAGAGAGCTGGGAGGCAAAGCAGCATCCCCAGGGACGAGGTCCTGCCCAGCACCGTACCCGCTTGCGAGCCATGCTCCCAGCCTGGAGTCCTGCAGGTTTCTGCAGACAATGCAGCCCGTCCTGCACATCTGGGACCTGCTCAGCACCCGACCCAGCCCCATGATTTCCGCAGCTCCACCCAAGCAGACTTTCACCCCCCGGCAGAGCCGGCCGGGGCCCTTCCACCCTTGCCAAACAACAGCCCAGGAAGGACTCACGGTGCCAGCAGCAGCTCCTGCAGAGGTGCCCGTGCCCTGCTCCATGCTGCCAGGCTCCCTGGGCACCAGGAGGCTTCCCCTGGGCACCAGCTGTGGTTCTGCCCCGTTCTGAGGAACCCAGGATGGAAGTTCGAGAACACGCTCTGCCTTCGCTCCTTGGGCAAGGCCAAGGAAAAAAAAAAAAGCAGAGAACAAAGACAAAAATTTTGCCAGCTTCAGCTGGAAACACAGTTACACCCAAACAGCAAGGCCTTGTATGCTGCAGGCTCGGATGCACATGGAGAAGTGTTACTTATTCAAGGCTGGGCAAGGAGCAGCACGAGGAAGGGCCACGGTGAGGTGGCCACTCAAAGCCATGGTGTGACCCACCAGGGCATCACCCTTCCCACAGCTCATCAGTCTTTGGGGGAAGGAAGAGGTGCTTGTGGTGTGGAGGCAGGAAAAAGGGGTGATCCCAGATCAGGAAGGGCCACTCCTGCTCCCACCACTGTGTTCTCAAAGATGCCAGTGCCACAGTAGTCCAAGAGTGGCACCGAGCTCTGTGACACCCTGGATGGGACACGCTGTTCCAATCACTGCCCTGCAGCAGGGAGCGAGTGCCAGGGCTCCATCCTGCCACCAGCAGCAAAAAAAAAAAAAAAATTAAAAAAAAAAAAAAAAAAAAAAAAGGAAGAAAGAGAAATTTCCCCCTCCCATTTCACTTGACCTACTGGGAAGCCCCAGCACGTTTCAAAGGCACAGCTGGCTCTGCTATCGCCCGTCCCCAGCAGCCCAGAGCCAGCAGGGAGCTCTGGTGGCTTCCAAGGCACCACAGGAACACTGCCCTCCTTCCTGCCCAGCCACATCAAAGATGGGGATCCTCCTTCAAGGGGTTTGAAATCGCACTCAGGACAAACATCAGCTTTCACACGGCTGGCTCAGATCATCCAAACAAGCTCAATTAGCCAGGAAACCCCACCAGGCTCACACAGAGGGCTCCAGGGGATTTGAATTGGTTGCACCTTCAGCACAGCAACATCCACACCTGGGGGTGAGGTCTGGGAACACACAGCCCCCCAAAAATCCGCAGGCGCCAGGCACATCCCAGCTCTGCCCCCATGCAGCGCTGAGCAGATGTTTTAAGTTAATAAAACACTAAATCCTGCAGAGCCCATGAGCCACGAGGAAAACTGTGCCCCTGCCAGGCTCCGAGTGTCCGGCAAGACTGGAGCAGCTTCAACCTCGCTGCTTGTTGTTTGCTTGTTTTTTTCTCATTGCTTGCTTTTTTCCGCATTTCTTTGTGTATTTTTTTTTTAGACTAAAATGTTTGACAAATGCAAGTTTCAGTTTTACAAGCAGCAAATGCCAGAGCCTGAAGCAGCTTCTGTTGGAGAGCAGAGAAACAGCACCCTTGGACCTGCCCAGAAAAGCCACACTCCCCTCGGAGCCCTATCGCTGTCTGGCCAGCCCAACTGCTGAACATCTGCACCGCTTTATCGGGAGATTTTCAGGCATCTTCCCACACTCCGGGCTGCACAAGCAGGCGCAGCTCGCCCAAAGCAGCCAAGAAAACCCACAGCAGAGCCGGAAATAAAACCCGGGTCTCCCCATTCCTTTCCACCACAGATTGCATAACGCGGCACAGCCGAGCCCTGCCCAGCCCCGCACACCTCCCGCTTTCCCACCTTGCCACCATCGCCACGTCCTGAGCCCACCCGCACGGAGCTGCGGCTCCCGGGACACTCAAAACCACCCCGCAACCCAGTCTGGGCATCTGGGCGAGCACCCACCCCAGCTCAGTGCCCACCCAGGCCGGGGATGCTCCAGCAGGGATATTTTGGGTGAAACCCGCCCCCCGCAATGAGGATGGAGCCGGGCACATCCCGGGGTGTCGCGGTGCCCGTGCCCGCTGTCCCCGCTCCATCCCGCACCTGGTGATGCGTCTCCTGCTCCACGTTGAGCCCGTTCACCTCCACGACGCGGTCGCCGGCGCGCAGCCCCGCAGCCTCGGCGGGCGAGCCGGGCTCCACTTTGCGGATGAATTGGCCGCTCTTGCCCTTCTCGCCGTGCAGGTGGAAGCCGTAGCCGCTCTCCCCCTTGAGCATTCGGCACAGCCGCGGTTTCAGCTGGTCCTTGGCCATGGCCGGCGGCGGAGCGGCGCTGGGCGGGCGCGGGGCCGCTTTTATGGGCGGCCCGGGGCGGGCAATGAGGGGCGGGTCGGGACCGGGAACGGGGCCGGGATCGGGGCTGGGATCGGGGCCGGGATCGGGGCCGGGGCTGGCGGTGGGAGCGGGGCAGCAGCGGGGCTCGGAGCCGGGGATGGAGCGATGCGCAGCTCGGCCATGCTGCGGCTGCCCCGCGGCACCGGGAGCGCGGCGGGCGGGGACGGGGACGGGACGGGAGAGGACGGGAGGGGACGGGAGAGGACGGGGCGGAGCCGCCCAGAGAGACGGGGAGGGACCGAGACCGGGAGCGGCATCGACATCGGCACCGGGACCGACATCGGAACCGACAGCGGCACCCGCGGCTGATGGAGCCCCGGGGACAAAACCTTCCGATGTGGATGGATCCCTGTGGTGCCCAGAGAAGCTGGGGCTGCCCCTGGATCCCTGGAAGTGTCCAAAGCCAGGATGGATGGGGATTGGAATAACCTGGGATAGTGGGAGGTGTCCCTGCCACGCTCCAGGGGTGGCACTGGAGCTTTAAGGTCCTTTAAGGTCCTTTCCAACCCAAACCGTTCCAGCATTCGATGAGTTCTGCTGGGGAAAGGCTCCCACTCCATCCTGGCTGACCCTTGGAGAGGCCACCTGGGCTTCACCTGGACTGGGTTTGTTTAATGAAACGCCGAGATCCCCGTGTTCACCTCTTTGCATTCCTCATCTTCATTTCCTTTTACCTTTTACAAGGAGGACACGACCCAGAGCAGCTGTCACAGTGATGGCACTGAGTGTCACATTCCTCCAACACAGGTTCTCAGGCCCTCCTCTGCAGTTCCTCCTTCCCTACCAGATCTTACAGTGCTGAAGCAAACACAGCAGCCAGCTGGAGGCTGGAAATAAAAGGCTCCAGAAATTAATATTGATTTATTTTTAATGTGTAGCACGCTTAAAAAACCCTACTTCCACTGCAGTTCTACATAAAGTCACCCTTAAAAACCTTGAGATCAAAAACATGCTTGGGGGCTCTATCTTGAAAAATCACAGCATTATTTATCTCTGCCAGTCCTTCCCACCTCATTCCCTGCAGGCAGCGTGGCTCTGGGAGCTCCAGGGGCTGGGTGGGGGGCACTGGGTGTTGTCCCTTGGGATGTCACTGTGGGGTGGGAACGGGCTCAGCCCCTGGCTCCAGACACACTTGGCAGCCATGGGGTCCCACCACGAGGATGTGATGTCCCAGCAAAGGAGGATGTGATGTCCCACCATGAAAATGTGATGTCCCACCACGAGGATGTGATGTCCCCTCACGAGAGGACATTCTGGTCCCACCAGTGACAATGTTTTGCCTCCTCCACTCCCTGTGTCACTCCAGCAGTGCCGACCTCAGCACAAAACCCTGGGTGTCACAAGAGGAGAGCTGAGAAACTCCGAGATTTTTATTTGCTGTACAACACAACTGCTCCCTCGAGCCTCTTTGTGGAGTCCTGAAGCTTTTTATCGGGCTGGAGGAGTGAGAATAATTGATTTTTCCACTCACTGGCTAAACCAAAATACTGGAGGGAAAGGGGGAGGAGAAGGAATTGTTTCAAGTTTATTTGAACCAAAAAGTTTTTCTTTTGATTTGGCGCAATAAAAACACGGTGGGAGAAAATCTTTTGGGTGGTCAGAGTGAATATTTTAACCCTGTGGAATATATTTTTTAAAGCATTGGGAGCATGAAAATTAAAAAAAAAAAAAATAAAGAGAGAAAATATCTCCAAAAGGGGGGAAACTGTTGTTTGATTTTTTTTTTTAATGTTCTTTTTAAAGCACAAATATTTTTTTCAAGTATTCCCTGGATGTATTGATTTTTTTCCAACCTTAATGTCTCCAAAAGTCGTCGTTCCCCCCCAAAAAACGATCTATTTATTGTAGAGAATGTTGGGGACTTGGTAGAGCCCTGACTCAGCACTCGATCTTTGCCTGAGCCTAAAATAAAACATTTATTTTGTGATCCCTCTACTGTAGGGGCTGTGGTTATGCCTCTAGGCTGTCCTGCCTGTCCTGGGACTCATCTTGGTGCATCCCTTGGCATGGATGTGCATCACAAGGAAATTCTGCGTTTTTTCACCGCAGCTGATGGAGAAGGAGCTGGAAGGAACACAAAAATACGTTGTGCAAAGGTGCGTCCTAGCAAGGCACAAAATCCCTTTGGTTCTTCCCATCCTGCTTTTTCCCATCCTCCCGAGTCTCATTGAAAAGAAAATGAGAGAGCACAGAGAGGTTCCTGCACCCTGGAATGGGTAAATCCAGCAGATCCTGCTCAGGCAGAATGTTTCCATTTAAATTTCTGTGTGTTTTGATTTGGGCAGATATTTAAGTCCAGACTGGGCCTGCCTGGAAGCACAGGCAGCCCAGGGACATGTGAGTTCAGTGGCTTGGAAGGGTTTGGGAGCTCTTTTTGGTCGACATCTGCTTCCAAAATTCCCTCTCTGGTTGAGGACAGAGAATCCCACCTGTGTCCTGCTCCCTTTGCTTTGGGCCCGATGCTGTTGCAGCACTAACTCAAAATGCAGGTGCTGGGAAAACTTTCCCAGTTATGGAAATCAGAGTCACCCTCCAGGCTCCCTGGCAGCTCCAAGTGGGGATTTTGGGGAGCCCACAAAGTCCATCTTGGTTCAGAAACTGGGAAATCCTCAGCTGATCCCCCCAGCCTGCTCAGTCTGGTTTGTTCCTGGGGCAGTGGGAGGGTGAGGAGCTCTGGGAGGAGGAGGAGGAGGATGATGATGGTTGATGATGGAGTCTGGGCTGTGCCAGAGCTTCCAGAGGCCTGGGAGGTTTTCTGGGTCTCTTGTGCACAAACATTGCTGAGATGCCAAGAGCCCTGTGCCTCCCTCTGGCTCCACGAGTGGCTTTGGGCAGATTTTGGCTTCTCTGTGTCCCCTCTCAGCCCATCCCTCCCTCCAGTGTCTGTCCCTTGAGCTCATCGTGCTCAGAGCTGGAGTTTTGCTGGCTGAGGGCTGGACACTGCTCCCAGTTCTGGTTCCTCCTCCCAGTGGGAGCAGCGGGCAGGGAGCTGCTCTTCCTCCACTCAG